>NC_045595.1:122655442-123382824 GCF_009762305.2 Zalophus californianus | reverse complement strand
TGGGTATTACCTGTGTTCCAGAAGATCATGGGTGTTGGAATTTGAGAAATACACCCCTCATTTGTAAATGCTGCTAAGCAAAGAAGAAACAATGCCCCCTCTATCTCCCTCCTTTCACCCACTATGGGAGATCCCTGAGGGCAAGGCCTTATCTTTTAATCTTTGTGACCTTGTGGAGAAAATGACTTTTAATAGAATTCAGCATTTGTTGAGCACCTATTAAATGTCCTTTTTTTTTTTTTTTTTTGAAGCAGGGTTTTTCAGTCTTGACTCCATTGACATTTTGAGCCCAACAATTCTTTATTGGGGGAGGGGAATGTCCTGTGCATTGTATAAGGTCTAGTAGGATCTCTGGCTTCTACCCATGAGGTATCAGTAGTACCAGTCGTGACAATCAAAAAATGTCCCCAGATGTCCCCAAATGTCTTTTGGGGACTGAGTGAAAACTACCCTTATTTAAATGGAGTAAGGTAGAGAATTTAACTCATGCCCATACTCATACCCACACCCATACCCAAACCCATACACATACCCACCATACCCATACAGAAACCTATACCCATACCCATACTTATACCCACACCCACACCCATACTCATACCTGTACCCACACTCATACCTATACTCATACCCATACTCATACCCATACTTAGACTCATATGCATACCCATACTCATACCTATACCCATACCCACACCCATACCCAAACCCATACACATACCTACCATACCCATACGCGAACCTATACCCATACCCATACTTATACCCACAGCCACACCCACACTCATACCCATACCATCTATTTATGCACATACACATTCTTGCAGAGTCCTTACCAAAGAGGCATTTGGTTGGAAGCACTCATTGTAGTCTTTTTTTTTTCCATGGGAATCATTATGACTCCAGTAAATTGCTCACTAAATTTCATCTGTCGCCTGCGTTCCTGCTCAGATACAACTAAAGCCTATTGAAATTGATTTTTGTGTCAGCAACAGAGCAGGGATTCAGTAGGAACATGAAAGCTTCCCTTTCATTCCTAGTCTTTTTTCCCCGCATTATTTTAGATTTGGTGGGCCCTAATTATATTCCAGTGCTTCTCCTGCCGACATTTCTTTCGTTTTAATTAAAACTTCGGGAGGTTTGAGGGCACTGTGGGAGAGAGTTTATTCATTAACAGCCCTGATAAAGAGTCAAGTAGGTCCCTTTTTGTGTCCCTGCTGCCTGAGAATGATAGCCGGGGACCCAGTGGTCCTTTCCCTTGGTGTTTTCCTTACCACACTGGTGCGGTCCTTTTCTTCCTCCATACCGCCAAGCTTCCAGACCTGATTTTGCTACTGCCACAGACGCGCTGTTATTAAGTAACCCAGACGGCACTGTGGATATAACAGCTTCCTATTGAAGCCATAAATTAGGTGAAATGAAATGCAGCACTGTCTTTTTTATCATCGTTATTATTATTTATCTCTGCCTTGCTGCCTATGGTGCCTCGTGGTGCAAAGCCAACCCACCCACTCCTGACCACATAGTTGTAAATCTCCAAAAATACAGGGCTCGTGTTGGGCTGTAATTGACAAACAGATGCAGGACTGGGGAGAGAACATAATATATCTTCTTAAGCTGGGAAGTGGGATGGAGTGAGCAGAAGAGTCTGTCAGAGATCCTGAGGGGAAGACAGAGGTGCCCCCTGAAGTAGTCTCTGCTGAGAGAGCTGACAAAAATGAGCTGCCCGTCTCTAAGAACAGTTGGATCTGTCCTTGGGTTAGTATTCTCTCAGGAAAAGGGAAGGCAGCTTTGGAGGAACTCGAACAGGGCAGAGTCTGGGCCTGGCTTCTCTCTTGTCATATCTTTCTCTCCCTGACCCTTTCTTCAGTCAGGTAAATTGTGAGATCATGAACTACAGAACGCTACTGTCTGCTCACACCTCCAGGCCTCCCTCCAGTGAGCCAGTGTGTTGCTTGGCACTTGGAAAAGAAAACAGAATCAAAACCTTCTTGAGCAAAATATTCATATCAGACCATGTGGTCTTTTTCTTCAGTTACCATACTGGGAACCATTCTTACGGTCCCCTGTTCCTTAAGAGAAAAGCTATCTGCCACTCTTAAGTGGACATTTCTCTAAATTCTATCATGCTTCTCCCAGGTTAAGCCATGATGGATCCCTGGAGTCTCTCTGTTCACCGTGATTTGAGGCAGCTCACAAGGTCCACTAGGCCTAGAAACTTCATGTTGCCAGGTGTGGTTTAGCACCTACTCTTTGTCAGATCCTGTCCTCGGCAACGACAGAGGATTAAGCCGACATAAGGCCAAGTCCCTGCCTTTGAGGAGCTTTTGGTTCCAGCGTACAGCAGCCGGGTGCCTGGTGGACTGAAGGTCCAAGGCACTGGGGACTAAGGAACTCAAAGAGAGACAAATTGGTTCCAGTATCATTCATGCCGCTTATGGTAAGCTCTTAAGAGCTGTCCGCTGTCGCATGGAACTTTTATAGACTGCATCAAGAGCAGCCCATCTTTGTATCTTAAGGGGATTACTGACCTCTCTATCATGCAATACTTGTATTTTAAGACACTGTGCTCTGAAATTAATAATACACTCTGTGTTAATTAATTGATTAAAAAAAAGTGCTTGGACTCTCAGATTTCAGAGTACTAAAATCTCACCCAATAGAAAAACCCCAGTTAAAAAACCAAAAATAACCATTGAGAATCAACATAAAGTTGTTTACTTTTATGTTTTAAAAATTAAGAACATTTCATTAAGGATATTTTTCCACCAAAAGTCTTGAAGTAAAGAAACCTACTTAAGTTGAATACCTCTGGCTTATCTGGGGAAAAAAAAAAAAAAAGCCGCAGGGTCCTTATTTTCCTCCTTTTACTGAAGTCAAGTATATACCTCATCCTGGACTGGTGTCCAGGAACCAGGGCTTTTAAATGCCATCTTTATCTGCAGGGACCACCCTGCCTCAGGGAATAGGTAGACTTTGGGGGTGGCGGGGAGGGGGTGGGACACTGGCGAGGCTCAGGAGTTGGCCGCATACATTCTTTCTCCATCTTTTGCACCCCTCCATCTAGGGGGTTGAAATTTCTGGGAGGATTTATCTTCCCAGCAATTAATGTCTGAAAGCCACCGAAGACGTGCTAATTCTGTGGCATAAATTAGAGGGGAGCTCAAAGATCTTTGGTTTTGTGCTCCCTTTTTTGGGGGGCGTTGAGAGAAGAGGTTACTGGGAAATGTGTTCTTGGCTTACGGCCATGGCCAAGGGAATGGTTCTGCTACTTTTTTGAGCTCTCATCACCCTGCCGCCTGTCTGCCTCGTCACTGCTGTTACTTGAGCTGTGCGTGCCTTTCCTGGGTACAGGCGTCAGGCTCCCTGCCAGGGAATCTGCATACATTAACTATTGTCTGCTAAAAACTGTGACTCTTTGATTTTTTTTTCCCTTTAATCATCCATTTTGATTTATCAACCGAGCCAAACTGGCAGCCCTGAAGATAGGAATCCTAGTTTCTAACAAAGAAAAATGAGACAGTCTTTTCTTCTCTACCCCGTGTCTGTGAGCAAGCCTCAGTTCTCAGTTGGCCCAGCCCTGAACAATCATGAAAACAATCCATTTTCTGCCTGGCAGAGGGACCACGCGGAGGAATTCACAGTGAGTGGTGTTGGGATGGGGAGCAGTTGCTTGGGAGCTGTCCTGTGTCGATGCCTTGCTTCATCCTTGCCACAAGTCTGGGAGCAGTGATGGCTGGATGGCAGCTCTGCGGAAACGGAGAGCAGGACTTTTTTAAGCTAGTGATGGATGGCATATGCAGGCCAAGGAAAAATAAGGACCTTATTTAACCTGGGAAAATCCTACGAGTAGGCACTGGTCCAAATATATCCTGTGACCATCCTTGTTCCTTGATTAGAAGGATCTTTGGAGTCTTTTCATAAGGTTGTTTTGTCTACCTCTTTGCCCCAAGACATGATATGTATCAAAGAAAGGTAGCATTCTTGAAGATGTCCAGATCGGTATCTTAACTTTAATCTTAACTGTGACTGGAGCATCAAGAGTTCGCCTTCACTCTCATCGTTATAGCTCAGAGAGAAAGCTAAAACCAATTGCTAGTCTCTGTGATCTGTGGAGGGGGGAAGTAGATTGGCCTCTCTATTGAGCTGAAAGGAACTTCATCCACTAAATTCAGCTTTTCACGTCTTTTAATGAGTGAGATGATTGAAATTCTTGCTCACAGCCCCACGCCATCTGCTCCTATACACTTTGGCCCTGGATAGAAATGGGGGGAACTGGGAGAAACTGATGGGACATATGGATGGTGTTGACCAAGAACCTGAATACAAGCCTCAGCCTTCACGACAAATACAAGCCTCAGCCTTCACGACTTGTTTCAGTCCACTAGTTAGCAAATATTTATTCTGAGTCCCTGCTGTGCCAAGCACTGTGGGAGGTGCAGGGTAAATATGTATCCAAGCCATTCCCAAGTCCTGTTGAATATCTCTTGAATCGATCCACTTTTCACCCTCTCCCTTACTTCTATCTTAGTCCAAGTTGCCGTCCTCTCTCAGCTGAATTAATTACTAAGTAACATTATAAATATTATTTTTCCATCATCTTTTCTGTTTCCTCTGTTCTCTGCTCTGTCCCTAGAGCAATCTTTTCAAAATGCAAACTTGGTGACTTTACACCCTTGCTTCAGACTCTTCAGTGGCTGCCCATTGGTCTTAGGATAAAGGCAAAACTGCTTAACGTAGCCTATGAGGCCCTGCATGGCCTTGGTAGACACTTTCTCTCTACTCTGCCATGCTGGCCTACTTTTAGTTACTGAAATGCTCTAATAACTATAGCATAACAGGACCTTTGAACATGTTATTCCCATTATCTGGATATATTTTCTAACAGTTCATTCTGTTCAAAATGTTCAAAACCTTTTAAGTCAGAGTTTTTGTAAAAAACTTTCACCTCAGATCCAGTAAGAAATATTATACATTAATACCAAGAAAGAGAGAAAGAAAAGAAAGGAAGGAAGGAAGGGAGGGAGGGAAGAAGAAAGAAAAGAAAAGAAAAGAAAAGAAAAGAAAAGAAAAGAAAAGAAAAGAAAAGAAAAGAAAAGAAAAGAAAAGAAAAGAAAGAAAGAAAGAAAGAAAGAAGAAAGAAAAAGAAAGAAAGAAAGAAAAAGAAGGGAGGGAAGGTAGGTGGAAGGATGGAGTCTTTGGTTTTGTTTTGTTTTGTTTTGTTTTTTTAAGATTTTATTTATTTATTTGAGAGAGACAGAGATAGCGACAGAGAGCAGGAGCAGGGAGGAGAGGGAGAAGCAGACTCCCCGCTGAGCAGGGAGCCCGATGCAGGGCTCGATCCCCGGACCCTGGGATCATGACCTGAGCCGAAGGCAGATGCTTAACCGACGGAGTCACACCAGGAGTCTTTGATTGAGTTCCCTGGGAAACAAATTTTGAGGACAGAGATTGTTGGAAGTATTTTGGGGAGTGCTGTCAGAATCAATAACTATGGGAGAGTGAAGATAGATTTGAGCAGAGAAAGAAATTGAATGCACTGACAAGGCCCCAGGCAATCCCAAAAAGGAGCTTTGGAGCTGGGATGGCCCCTCAGAATTGTTCCATTTTGACATAAGTGGTGTAGGCTTTTATTTTCCTACATCTACCAGGCATTGAATGCTTGTTGCCTCCAGGTAAGGGGCATTACTTTAGGCAGGGAGCGTGACCTTGGGTCCAGCTATTCTCCTTGGTGAGGGGCATCTCCTGAAGAGAAGCAGAACACTTCTGTCCTGAAGAAGGGATCTGGATGGCACTCCACAGTGGCCATTACACGTCAGTCCCTTGTGATGCTGGACCGGTTTGCTTTGTATAATAAGTCTGGAAACAGCTCCTTTAGTATTCTAGTCATTCTCTTTTCCTTGACAAAGTTGTAAGAAACCCCCCACTGCATCTTATCTGATGGTTGTAACCTAGGCTCACCGTTTTCTTCCTCTCCTATCCATTTTACTTCTCTTCTCCTTGGTTAGCATCTTTGCTGGTCCATGTGGCTGACTCGCTGGGGTGACCTGATCCTCATTCCTGAGACGTCTGAGGCATGCCTGCCATGCCTTTGTCAGGCTTGACTGCTGCTCTTGTCCCTTTACTAAAATTTTGGGTGGCATTTAAAAGAAATCTCTTATCTTCTACAGTCTGAGAGTAGAAAAAGCTGAGGACCAGACCCAGGAATTAATTATCAGTATAGAAGAAAAAGGTTGAATCCCCAATTCAAGTCTAATTGGGAAGGAATAAGGCTCTGAAGCTTGGAATGGAGACATACAAGGCTGATGCACTTGAGAGCTTGAAATCTCCAATTTCCCCAACTCCTCTGAACCGACAGCAGTGACGTTCCTATCTTATTCCACCTCCCTGATGAGTTTCACAGGTTGCCTTCAGTTGGTGACTAATTGCTCTTTACTTCTCATTGTTTTTCTCTAGTACATCAGGGACTCTTAGTAAAAGCCATTCCATTTTTTAAAGCTACTCTTTTTCCTGCACCTCTCTAATGTCTGAACTGTTGGAGTCACTGGTGTATTCTCTGGCACCTCTATTCTACTCCAGTTCCCCAGTAGTGAACATTCTTATTCTTGATTGTGACACTGCTGCAGCATGCCAGGGGCTATCCAAGAGCCACTGTCACCAGTGATGAGGGTCTCCTTGACAGCTACTCTTAGAGTCTGTTTCCTCAGGCCATCCCTGTCACCAGCTGTCTTAGGTGAAGTTCCCCCCAGAAACAGACCCCGAGATGGAGATTTACATGCAGAAATTTTACTGGGGAGTGGTCTTAGGGTCTACACTTATGAAGAAAATAGAATTGTGTGGAAGAAAGAGTGTAACTGCAATGCAGTCTTACAAAGACCACGGCCATCCCTAGAGGAGGTCAGGAGCTGAGATGGTCCTTCAGAATTGTCCCACTTTAAGACAAGAGGGCTGTGCTTTTCTACTCCCGTGTCAACCAGTCCAGTCACTGATTTGGCTGTCTCCAGGAGAGAGCATGACCTTGGCAGTGCTTTTGTGGTTGAGGCTAATTCCCAGGGCTCGAACTGGCTGAGAGCTGTCAGATGTTTCAGTCTTGAAGGGAGAATCTGAGTGGTGCACTATAGCATCAATGATAGATAGATAGGTGATAGATGATAGATAGATAGATAGATACATAGACAGATAGATACATAGACATAACCATGATATTTGAGCCATGAAAGAATAGCTATAACCCGCATGTGCTACACTCTGATTTTTTTCCATTTGATTTGGTTTATTGTCGTGGTTCTATGGGGGGTTTTGTTTATTTGTTTTTAAGTAAGTTCATGCCCAACATGAGGCTTGAACTCACGACCCCGAGACCAAGAATCACATGCTCTACCAACTGAGCCAGGCAGGTGCCCCGGTTTTCATGGTTCTTGTGATGCACATGTTGAAAATCACAGCATCGGATATGATCAGTAGGGTTCGTGTAGGATGCTGTAGAAACACAAAGGTAGGGCACTTGCTCGCTATTAGGAAAGTGAAGAAGTCTTCCTCAATAAAGGTGAGATCTAATCTAAGCTAAACACGAGATGCTAAAAACATTCTACCTGCGTGTGAGTCCTTGGACAGCAGGGAAGGAAATAGCAGGTAGAGTGTGTGCATTTTCCATAAACCCAGTTTGCTCCTGTGCTCTGCTGGAAACAAATGTATTTCAGTGACCTAGAAATGAAAGTACGCTTTCTTCCAGGCTAGCCTCAGGCTAGCAGCTCTAAAGCCATCTTGCTGTTCCTTAGAAAAGAACAGCAATAACAGAGCCAAGACTTTTACATGGCTATTTCAGACAAAACCATTGTTTTTCTTTTGCATTCATTTTAGGGAGGAGGTAAAGGGGTTAGAGTACTATAATCTTTGAGTGATTTAGATTTCATTGCAGTGTTGAGTTATTTTGTAAAGAACGAGAATCAGCATATACATATATTTTTAACCTCAGGTGTGAGGTAGAAGAAAGGAAGAAGGGGAGCAGCATGTGTCTGGATGTGTGTCTGAGGAGGGGGCCAGACCGCACTCCCTAGTTCTGAGTGACCCCACACCCTTGGTGGGCTCTCCTCGATTTGATGCCCATTCTTCCTCCTTCCTTGTGAGCCTGCTTGTTATGCTTGAGGACATGATTGACAATAGGCTTTGGGTCCTACTGGAACACCAATTATGCTTTTTAGTCTAGATTTAGCCTTTTATTTTTGTTATTGTTGTTACTTCAGGAAAAAAAATTTAAAAAAACCTTCTTTCTTTTATTAAAAAATGACTCAGCAACTGCAGTCCAACAAGATATTTTTTCTAATTTTTGTGGAGAAAAAAAATTCAACCCTTTTGTCTCCCTTTAAAGTCTTTTTTTCTCCCCAGAATTAAAATATTTTTTTGTCCTTGGCTGAATATGTATTTTAGATTCAAATTTAGATGGAATCCCTGTTTATATTTTTCATTACTTCATAAATGGAAATAAATTAAAATTAGGAGTAACATTAAATTTTCACTTTAAAATTCTCCTGTAATAAAAACATCTTCCCATGTTGCCTTGCCCTCAAATAAAAAAAAAAAAATTTTTTTAAATCCTACCTGAAACAGAGATGAATGGTTCAATGTTTAACTCCCTCCCCAGTGAAGTAAAATATAAAAAGAAGGTTTGTTTAAAAATTTCTTAAAATCTTCACGATAAGAAGTTTTAATTCAGGAGCTGGATGGCTGAAGTGGGAGAGAGGAGAAAGTGTCCTGCGTGTAGGTTCTCATTAACTGTGAGATTTTGGCCTCATCTCTAAAAGGGTATTGGATTAGGCACCTTAGGGGCTCTTCCTCCTCAATTTATTTGTGGTTTTATGAAGTTGCCTCTTTCAACACTGTCCTAACAATGACTGTGCCTCAGGTTCCTAGTGATCTTTTAGGTCAGCGGACCCCCAGCTATTCCCTCAAAGTCAGCCTTAATCTGGGTCCTAATTTGCGTTGACATTCTCCAGTGATGTAAAAGGCCCCTCATGCCAGGAGGCCTTCTTTGTGGTCCTCCTCTATCAAAGGCTGACAGCTCCGCAACCTTCCTATTCCAGAGTGTGGGGATGTCTTTGCCTGGGACTGAGCTGAGGCTGCTAATAGTTGCATCTCCAGGACCTCATTTAAGCCCAGCTGCCACCCTGAGGTGTATTATTCAGTCGTCTGTCAGAGCCATCCAGAACTGTTCTTCAGTTTGGGAGTGAAATTGAAAATGGGAGGGAAGTAGGTTATTTTCTTTCTCTGTGTTGCCTTCAATGACATTAAAGCAGTTACTAGAATAAAAGCAAAGACAAAAACAACACCATACCCTACATTTAAAAAAGTAAGCAGGTATTTAATTTATTTCTTTCAAACCAAGAACTGCCCCATGCCTTGTGTTCGAAATAAGAAGGGGATTGCTGGTATTCTGTCTGCTCCCTGGCCTTAGGCCTGGGCCAAGGGCTAGATGTGCTGGGCTCCCAGGCTGCTGGTGGAAAGAACTAGGTGTTGACGTGTCCTTGTAACAAATTATGCATTCCGAGAGGATTCCCTGTTTCTCAAGGAGTTAAAGATTAAGTGTAGTGTTTCTCAAATTGTGTGTTGATAGAGGCGCCTCAGGGGCTCCCACAGAGGAAGAGAAAGAGGTGGCGGTCAGAGTAGATCAGACTTTGCTGGTCAAGCCCCTGCTTGAACCAGGAGGATTCCATTTAAGATTTATTTTTCTTTTTGGGTACTTGAGTTGAATCTAAGAGGAGTGAGTAACTTCACTGGGGATTCAGGAGGGGAAGGGTGTCTTAGGCCAAGAAAACACATTACCAGAGAGAGAAGAAACAAAATAGTACATGTAGAGAACACAAACAGTTTCGTCTCAAGGATCCCAGAATAAAAGCAGATGGGAACCTCTCAAGGTGGTATGGCAGGTGGAGGGTCGGGTCTCAGGCGGCTGTATAAGCAGGTGTTTTCCTTCACCTGGCTGTATGGCACCCTTAGCAGAACTGCAAGTTGAATGGGCTATAGGATACTGACCAGATGCTCTGTATTTGTCTTCAGTTTCCCTCCCCTCCCTTAGTGCTTTAGTAGAGAAGCAGCCATTGTTTAAGGTATGATTGCTGGCCCTTACATTGGAAGGTTAAGGTATGATTGCTGGCCCTTACGTTGATACAGTTGACCCCTGAACAGCACGAGTTTGAACTGCATAGGTCCACTTAGATGCAGATTTTTTACAGTACATAGTGTAAGTGTATTTTCGCTTCCTTATGATCTTCTTAATAACATTTTCTTTTCTCTAGCTTACTTTATTGTAAGAATACAGTATATAAGACCTACAGCATACAAGGCATAGGTTAGTCAACTGTTTTATGTTATTGGTAAGACTTTTGGTCACTAGTAGACTAGTAGTAGTTAAGCTTTTGAGGAGTCAAAAGTTACACATGGATTTTTGACGGCACAGGGGTCGGCACCCCTAACCCTTGCATTGTTCAAGAGACAACTGTATTCCCACAGAAAAGCTGCTGATTCCTTTGCTAAGGTCATCGTTATAGCATCCTAGACTCTTACTGGGACCTGGACAACTCGGGAGGCCATTCAGTATTTATCAACAGAGGGCACTGTTGTGACTTCTCCCTGATGTGACAGTAACTCTGCAGGACGTTAGTATTCCTGGACACTGAACTGTGGTAGCACTACTCTTCCCACTCATTGTGAAAATTGCATTTCCAAATGCTCCTTGGGGTGGAAAGGGGTGGCGGTAACAATGATACCTTCCCCCCCTCCCCTCGCTCCTCCTCCCCCAACCACTGAGCCCTTTTCCCCCATATTCTGCAGACAGGGAAACTGGGCCCAGATGGGTTACATCACTTGTCCCGGATGAACCTGCTGGTCATGAGCAGAACCTGCACAAGAGCCAGGCCTCTGGAATTCCAGTCCGGGGTTCTGTACGGTAACACTCCAGGCCCTTCCCATACTGTCTGAAAGTTGAAATAAGTAGGAGGGGTTGTGCCCGTGACCATATTGGTTACCCAGTTGATGCCTCCTTCTTTTAGCTCTTTCCTGACCAAGGAGGAAAAGGAGGGAGCAGAATGGGAGGTCGAAAAGTGAAGGAAGTGCTACCAGAATCAGAGAAAATAGGTGTAAAAAGCTGAGAGAGATGAGAAGGAAAGGGATAGACAGCACCTAACCTATCCCCTCTTCCCAAATACAAGCATCCATACCTCCATCACCTGCTGTTTTCATCCATGACCATGCCACTCCGGCTGTGGGGTGAGCACCCACCACTCTGGGCACTGGGAATACAACGATGGGACATAGCCCTGGACTTCATGAAACATATAGCCTGGAAGGAAAGACAGCATTTAACATTAATCGCAAGACAGGGTCATAACTAATCATAGGCCGCATCTGCGGACAGCTCCCAAGTGCCAGGCACCATCACACACTGTATCTACGTTATCACATTTAGTCCTCACTGCCATACCAGGAGTCAGGTACCATGGTCTCCATTTTCAGATGAAGAAACTGAAGCCTAGAGGTTAGGGAAGTTTAGGGGACTGGTCTAAGGTCATGCAGCTGGCATTTGAATCCAGCTGATCTTGGAGGTAGTATAATACTGCCTGGTAGCAGTCATAGTTGAAATGTATTTTAGAAGCCACGTATAAAATGCATTTAGAAGTAATGCATATTGACCATCCTTGCTACCGTCTGAGAGTTGGATGTAGACTTTAAGTTTCTCAAGGAGCAAGTGTAGAGAAAGCTTCTGTTCTGGGGTTGCCCTCTCACCACACCCCAATCTCTTCTGATTCTGTGTGGTTGCCACTCTGTGGTCCAAAGACCAAAGAGGCCGGCTTTGGGCAAGTGGTTGCTTACGCTCAATGCTGCCTCTTTGATCACAAATTTGGACTTAGTACTATCTGTTTTATTTTAGGCTCACTTTTAAGATAAAGATAGGTTTACGATCTCAAGTAAGAGCAGAATACTATCCAGTTGAGACCGTTACAATCCAACATATTTTCATAATCCAGGAAACTAAAGTTTCTTCACATACCGAGTATTTCCTGACAAAGGGGATACTTATGTCTCCTCCACGGAGGCTAACCTCCCCTTCCTCCCACACATGCCCTTACTTACCACCTCGGAGAGAAGATAGAACCAAATTATTCAACATTGCCTTTTTTTGGTTAACTAAACAATCGCTATGAAAACAAACCCAAAAACAAAGTGATGCAGATGTTTTACAAAGTAAACACTAAATGGAAATTGATCCTTGAAGCATCTAAGATGTGCGTGTGTGTGTGTGTGTGTGTGTGTGTGTGTGTGTGTGTGTCCGTTTTCCCCAACTGTATTCTGTAACAGTGATCTAGGTAATTGATCTCTATAGGTGGAACTGGATGTGGACATTGCTTATCACAACTGAAGTCTTTTATTATTTTTTTTTCTTTACAGGGTCGTCATGTTAAAACGGGCCAGCTTGCAGCCATTAAGGTTATGGATGTCACAGGGGTAACGTATCTTTATCTTGCCATCTCAGTAGCTATATATATTTGTGATAGAGAAACTAGTGATAAAAAATCATTTTTCAGGAATAGAATCTTCTTAAACATCTAAGGTCTTTCCCCACTGAGCTTAACATAAAGCAGTTAAGAGTATCAAACAGCTGACCGAGAAGACCATGGATAAATCACTCTAATTAAATTAGATACCTACCCACTGCCTTATGTAGTTAGAGTGAATAATGTGTGTTGAAAATTTACATAAACACAACCATGGATATTTGCATATGAAGACAGAACGCGGATTTGAAGGTATTAAAAGAATAATACTGAGATTACACAGAAGACATGGGTCTTAGCAGTTTTCCCAAAGGTCAACCTAATACTGGAGTAGATAAAGTTTGGGTAGCTACTGCAGTTTGATTAGGCTATTTCACATGAATATCTTCCCTCCTCCAAAATATTGGCCAAATAATCCCAACAACCAAAAATTCTTATTATTATGGAACAACACTGAAATAAAATTTCTGCCTGGATGATCAAAAGCAATCTGAGGAATAGACTTTATTTCAAATAAAATCTCATGCTTTCAATCCTTTTTGCTAGATCTATTTAAAATATTTTAATGCCTTTTTGAGAGTATAGAGCAAAAATGAGACTTGAAAGGACTCACTGGACATCAAAAGCATGTTAATAATTTTCTGTTGTTCTGGGGATTTTTCTAAGATGTCTACCTGCCGTACATAAAAGCTAAAAGACCAAAGTCTTCCATTCAGCCCGGAAGTGGTTTATTCAATGTAAATAGACATAGAATGAATGAATCACACAAAGATATCAAGAACCAACATACAGATTAAAAAAGGCACACAATATATCTGCTTGTCAGATTTCAGTCCATGTCTTTTCTGGCCCAGTCTGTTACCTTTGATAAGTATATATTATATGGTACCCTGTCTCCCATAATACTAATTTCACTAATGTTCATTTATACCACACATTGTACTGACTTCCTTTCCTTACTTATTATTGATCTGAATTTGTCTTTAAATTATATATATTTTTCACCAGCAAAAAATTATTCCCATATTTATTGGCACTAAAGTACTACTTCCTTTTATTTGTATTTGATAAATAAATACAGTAAATACATTTTGATCTATAAATACAAATAAATACATTATTCAAATTTCAGAGGTTGCAAACCAGTTCAAATATTTGATCCCTATTAGTTTATTAATTCACCTGGCCTTTACTGAATAAGAAACTGCATGTATATTTTATTAATTACATTTAGGTTCTGCCACTTGAAACAGAAAACGCAAAATCACAAAGGCTCAAGCACGAAGGAAGTGTCTTGCTCTCTCATGTTAAGGGAGTCTGGAATCTATAGCCCAGGGATGTATGGCAACAATGTGGTGGAGTGGCTTCCACACTCAAAGCTGAAGGTGGTTGTCAGATTTCCATGGATCACATTCTTCGGTAGCAAGAAAAGGGGAGAGAGTGGGTGGAAGCAGAAGGGTACAGAAAAGAGCTCCTTCCACTAAAATCTTTCCTACTTGTATACAACATTTCTATTTAACTTCTGCTGTCATTGGCTCTACCTAGCTGCAAAGGAAACCGGGAAATACAGTCTTTTATTCTCCCAATAGGTGCAGTTAAAAATCTGCTTTCTGTTAGACGTGGAGGGAGAATGGATATTGGTGTGATCAGTTAGCAGATCTGACACAAAAAAATCAAGATCAGGTACTATCAATCTCTACGCAGAAACCCATTATAAATATGAAAACCTTTTACAAAGTTTTTACCACAAAACAAATCAGAATTTATTTTGCAGTTCTGCCAAAGTCATAATACTCTATTTTCCTTGGATTGTATAAGATCTCCACATAATGTGATACACTTGGCAATTTAACAGTTACTGGGTTTGGACATTCCAAGACATTCACGCTATAAAGTTCTGTTGTGGGGTTCTGTGGAATATAGTGATTTCCACTGACATCACTAATCTCAGTGCTCAAAGTTGTATGTTGATGCATAAAGTAGGACTTGAGAGCACTGAATATTACTGTCATAGTTTCTGGTTCTATTTTTGAGACTTTAAGTTGCTTCAAGAATCACTTACTATTGTTAGACCACCTTGCTTTGGAATCAACGCAGCTATTTATCCCAGCATATGTATTTTCGGTTTAAAGAGTATCAATTAGCCTTTCTTAACTGGGTTCCAAAAGAGAGCGAAGCTCTGCAGAGAGACTCTTTTCTCAATCCTCCAGAGGATGGTACAGAGCCAAGGCTGTTGCCAGTACATAGGAGAGTCAGTCCACTGCATACAGTGGATGCTTTATGGTACTTGGACTTGATTTTCTTAGGGAACCCTTGTTGAAAGGGCTGGGTAGTTTCCCTGATTTACGCACATCACTGACTATTTTGTAATCACTGACCCTTAACAAAGATAAATATGAACATCACATCAGGAGATAGTTTTCTATTTCCCATGTTGTCTGATACAGCATCAAATGACTTTTGTGTCACCCCCTTACACATTACAGTCAGCATAAGATTTCCTTTGTGAAATTTGTGTGGTAGCCTCGGAAAACAATCTATTTCATTTTGCCATGTTGTCTTTTGTGTATTATGAAATGCTGCAAAAGCTTCTTACCAATTATTATAATTGTGCTCATTATAGCTGCTCTGTTAAAAACGGAGATGAATTCTCAAAGGTCGTCTTTGTTAATTGTTTGCAGTGATCTACTGCAGTTACTATAGTTTATTGTAATGAAATTGATAAAACCATAAGCATGAAATCAATTTTTAGATTATTGTTTTTACTCTACACCACTTCCTCTTTTTTTTTCTTAATAGAAACTAGCCACAGAAAGAACTGGATATAATGCTTCTGCTCTTCCGGTTTTAGAGCTGAGACACTTCCAAATTTGCCAATATTTGCTTCAGAATTAGTACTTCAACTCAGACTCAGTCTTTGAAGTTGTTTTAGTTCCTGAAATAATTATGAGAATTTCTTCATTTCGCAGCTTTCTGGGGATTCCTTCCCAGCTGGGTTTGTGTACTCTAGATTTGCCTACAATATCTAAACAAAATTGGGCCCTCTCGGGTAGTGTTTCTCAAAGTGGACTACCAGCTTCTGTGAACTGTCAGCCCTCCGGTGGTATTCATGAGAAACGCAGATTACTAGACCTGCTGTAGAATTTCTGGGCGGAGCCTCTGAACCTGCCTTTTCTACAAGCCCCTCAAGGAACTTCAGATGTGTGAAAGTCGGAGGGGCACTTTTCTGGGGTTTTATATTCCCTGCTTCCTGGCCACCATATGTAGAGAGACTATGGTTCTCTGATAACCCTACAAATAATCTTCATTTTCATTCGGAGAAAAATTCCTGGTGTAAACTAGTCCTTTTACAATGATACCTTGAAGCCCACACAGGACTTAAGGAGATGATAACTTAATATCATAGGCTTTCACCTTTACAGTGATTGGTTCTGATCTTATTACTCAGGACACTTTGGGTTGTAGTACCAAAGCCACACTCAAACCAAATGAAGCTGAAAATGGAATTTATTAGAAGTCACATGATGTGATTAGGAACTTCATCTCTCTCTGTTGCTGGGCTCTGTTTTCTTCCCCACCAACAGCTCCAGGTTCACTTTCTGATTACTTCATTATTGTTAGTCCCAGCAAAGTGCCAGTCTGAATATCAGTGGCACAGCTTGGGTCATGTCCCCAGTCCTGAACCAACCCTTGTTTTCCTTCCTCCATATCTGGATGGGGTACCCGGCCCTGGAACCTATAGGGACTAAGGGTTGGAAAGGATGATTCCTTAAAGGAAAGCACAAGAGATACTTGAGAATAGGGTGGGAAAGTGGTTGAGTAGGCAAAACCAGGAAAATTACAACACTACGATAGTAAATATTGTTGTAGTGGATGTGCTTAAAACCGATTTGGTCTTTAAGTGCCTCTCCAAGGACCTTTGTTATGTTTTAGCCAAAAGTAATAATAATGGTAACTAACATTGGTGGAGTGATTATTATGAGCCAGAACTCTTTTAACTCCTTTCTATATATTGATTATTTAATCCTTTCAGCAACCTACAAAACAGCTTCCATTAACAGCACCATTACAGAGATGAGAAGACCGGGCATATTAAGTATCCTGCTCGATGTAACATGAACATGGTGGGGTGGCTGTCTCAGCCTGAGCAGTTTAACTCTATCCTTGAAGTCCATCCTCTCTACCACATTGCTGTTGGTCTCCAATTAAGATAGAAGGGCATTTAGTGTTTAATTTAGTGTGAATTTTTCCATTAATTTATTCAATAAGCATTTACTAAACGTTTGCCTACTAGGAGGATCCATTTTAAACCCTGCTTGACTGAGTTCCCATTTCTTTTTTCTTTTTCTTTTTTTTAAATTTTATTATGTTATGTTAGTCACCATACAATACATCATTAGTTTTTGATGTGGTGATCCACGATCCGTTGTTTGCGTATAACACCCAGTGCTCCATGCAGTACATGCCCTCTCTAATACCCATCACCAGGCTAACCCATCCCCCCTCCCCCCTCCCCCCTGGAACCCTCAGTTTGTTTCTCAGAGTCCACAGTCTCTCATGGTTCGTATCCCCCTCCGATTTCCCCTCCTTCATTTTTCCCTTCCTTCTCCTAATGTCCTCCATGCTGTTCCTTATGTTTCACAGATAAGTGAAACCATATGATAACTGACTTTCTCTGCTTGACTTATTTCACTTGGCATAATCTCCTCCAGTCCCATCCATGTTGATGTAAAAGTTGGGTATTCATCTTTTCTGATGGCTGAGTAATGAGTTCCCATTTCTGTCTTGCTTACTGAATTCCTGTAACTGAAGCTTATGACCAGGCTCCAGCTCTCTTTGAGGAGTAAAGAAGTAGTCTCCCAGGAGCCTCGGGTAGAGGGCTTTGCCCATAGTTAATGGGTTCAGTGAATGTTTGCTGAAATTGGACAAAAAGAAAAAAAAATCTTTTCATCTTGGGTTGTTTGGAAGAGTCAGGGGACACATGCTCCAAGCATATTTGGTTCCTCCCTCCCAAAGAGAGACCATTCGGTGGAGTGATGAGTAGCACAGAACATAACATTATTAATAATAGTAATAACAACAACAACAACCATAGTCAAAATAAAAATGGCTGAGTACTTATCCTATGCCAAGCACTGTTGTACTTTGTTAACCATATGTTAGCTCATTTAATCCTCAAAACAACTCCCATTAGTGGACACTGCTACTATGTTCATTTTACAAATGAGTAACTGAGGGCAGGAAGAACCTGAGTAACTTGCCCAAGCCCCACAGATAGCAAATGGCAGAGTTGGAATTCAAATTCAGCCAGTTAGGGTGTGTCCCCCCCACCACAGCCCAGTTACAGGAATGAAAGATGAGGGCATACCACTAGAGCTTGGCCTGCAGTCTCAGGTAGAGCTGAGATCACATCCTCCTTACTGACTGTGACCTTGGGCAGCTTTCTTAACCTTGCTGAGTCTCATTTTTCTTATCTGTTAGGTGGAAATACAAACATCACCAACTTCTGTTGAGGCTAAAATGATATAATATGTAGTGCCCGGCACATAACAGGTCCTCAAAAAATGATTCTGATGATTAGTCCTGGAAAGATACAGTGAGTACCTGAATGGGGCAAGCAGTATGAATGGAAAGAGGATTCTAGAGAGTGCCTTGAACTTCTGTCATTAGTAGATGAGAGTGTGGGGATGGCAGCCTGTGCTAGGAACTACGCTCCATACCTGGGTTAGCTACTCATTAATAGTGTAAATAGTTTGACTCAGCCCTGTCTTCACCAGCAAACATTCACTGAACCCATTAACTATGGGCAAACCCTCTACCAGAGGCTCCTGGGAAACCACTTCTTTACTCCTCAAAGAGAGCTGGAGCCTGGTCATAAGCTTCAGTTACAGAGTTATTAGTCTTCCCCCGAATGATATTAGGCTCACCCCGAGCATATACAAAATGACTTAGTATAGAGCAGGATCTAGGAGAGAATGTGTGGCTAGATTCCTCCAGAAGCTGAAGACTGAAGCCATAATCATTCATTCATTTAGGAGTGGACGGGTGTGTTATGTTCTAGAGTGACGGTGGTGAGAAGAGACACGCACACTGTCTTCTGGAATCTTACATTCCAGCATGCATGAAAGACACTTAACAAACAGTTGAACAATGACTGAATCACAGTTCTGGTGAACTTTTAAGGAGTGTGCAGAGAGTATTAAGAGAGGATTTAAGAGGAAACTTATCTATCTGGGCAGCTCGTATGTTTTCCGATAAAGTGACAGCTACATGAGATCCAAGGATGAGTAGATCTCGGTTCTGCATTGGTAGGGCTGGGAGAAGGGCATTCTCAGCTGTAGGAGTCTGACCCTCCGGTGGGTTCAACAATGCCTGGGAATCCCCACTGCAGGCCCTTCTGCTGCAGAGACCCTTCTGAACACACCTCTTTGGGACTCCTCTGGGGCTCTTTGGGTAGGTGTCTTTAAAAGACAGACTGTCTGATAAAGCACATGATGAGAACTTTTAACAAAGATAAACAAATGTTATTTTTGTCTCCATAATACCCTCTACCTTTGGGGAGGTATTTAGTGCTTCAGTTCTGTATGGTATAGAGCATGTAGAACTTGGAAAGCTTCTAGAGTTCTAAAAATGAACAAGCTGAGCTGCCCACTACATGCGCACTTACGTGTCTCCTCCTATCTTGCCTACAGATTATGTATACCCCTCTTGGTGGCTTATGTGTGTCTAGGTCTCCACACATGTGCATGCACACTGGGTGTATGGCCTGGATGTGCAAGTACAACATATCAGAGAGGTGGCTTAAGGGCATTATAAGCCACTTCATTTATGGCAGACTTCAGGCAAGTTAGTGACAACACTATGAGGGGTAGAAGTCATTTACTTCTGGGTTACTTGAGCATGGGGTTTTGTTTTGTTTTGTTTTTTGTTTTTAATTCATGGTTTTTCTTGGGAGTCATCATCAGTGGAGGCTTGGGTGTGAGAAAAAGACACATCGGGCTGCATTAGCTGTTTCTCGGAGGAAAAGCATTTCCCAGCAGGAGAGAACAGGTTAGCCTCACGGTCAAGGGCAGCACTGCAGATTGGCACTTGCATCTGGGGATATCTTAGTTTTGACACTTCAGGGCTCCCGTACCCTGGGCATGTTGCTTAACCTCACCTTGTGGCTGATACCCCTTCTCTCATAAAGTTTGTGTGAGAGGTGAGCAGAGTTATTTATAAAGAAAGCATTTGAGAACAATATGTAGAATGCTATGTTCAGTGTGTATTATTATTATTATTAGTGTCTCTTGCGGACATTTTTCCTTTTTCTCTCGGCGGTACCAACAATCCCTGTAGGAGGCAACATGCCACACCCCTTCCGGCTATAGGGCCTTGGCAATCACTCGTTTTCTGCTAGAAAAACAGTTCCCTCCTTAGTCACACCGCATCACGCTTTTCTCTCTTCCCAAATGGGTAACTCCTACAAGGCCTTCAGAATTCAGACTCATTCTGGGTCTGTTTCCTTTGATCTGTAAAAGTATAATTTATAGGTATATAACCTCACCTTGAGGTAATGTGAGGAGATCCATACATGCTTAATTATCACTTAATTTTTAGTACATTTTCATATTTAATAAACTGTGATAAAAAAACAAACCTCAAATTGTATGCTATATACCAACAAACACTGGAATATGGCAACCTCGTAATTTATACTGCTAGGTTCCTCCATTCGTGTGCAGAATTTCATTCAGTAAGAAGAATTTCCACTGAAATTTCAAAGCCTTCCCTTTAAAAAGAGAAATTTTCAATTACTTATCTTAGGAATGTAGGTTTTCTCTCTCCTTTGGAAACAAAACAAAACTGAAAATTAATGAGATATTGAAGCTGATATGTGACTTGTATTGCTTTCAAAAACTCTAATTTTGTATTCACTAAAACAGCTTCTTTGTTGTCACTGATTAATTTTGTAACGAGATATGACATAGTTAAACTCATAAAAATAAATGTTACTGATTTTAAAAATCCAGTTTTTGTTGATGCTCTATGTTGCCATCCCGAATAAAATTTCTACTGGAGGAAGGAATTTCACTATTACAAATTATTTTAAAACATTTTAAAATCACATCCTAGGAAATGTCAATAATCCCTTCACATTCTAATGCCTGTGATTCTTTAACAATAAATTATCTTCAACTTTGTGTCATGTTCTGTCAACAGTGAAGTTGAGAAGGATGGGGAAGTTAACATAAACACCTGCCTTACACCAGCAAGTGCTATGGAGGGCGGCAGAGGCGGTTCCAACCAGTATCCACACCCCTAGGGTGAAGTGGCATTTATGAGTCTCTACATCTCACACTTTCTTCTGAGTTCAAACTGACCAGTCCCTTGGATTATTATAGGAGTTACACAATTTTATTCTTGTTCCATGGATTGAGAGCTAAATGTTGGGCAAACTCTTTGTTATAGAGCACACTAATATTAAGTATCTTATTGATTCCACTTTTCAATCCAAGCATATTGTAGATGCTTAAAGTATATTCCCTGTGTCTTAAATATGCAACTTAAAATCTCTCCTTTATCCCCTGATATCATTCATAAACAAATACTATTGTGTGCTCACGAGTTTCTTTAATTGGAGGACCAAAGACAGGTTTCTCTTCATCCCTGGCTTAAAATGCTCCCAGACACTTCCTTCCTGATTAGCAGCTTTAGTTTTATCACCATGGGTAACTGTTCTTCTGTCTAGGAGTTTTCAGTATAGAATTAAGAGCATGGCTTTGGAGTCAGATGAATCTCCCTTTGAGTCTTAGCTCTAACATTTAATATACGAATGAACTTGGGGGGTTACTTAACCTCTCTGAAATTCATTTTCCTCACTTATATGGGATCATTAAATCATCTACTTCACAGAGCTGTTTTGGATATTAAATACACAGTTTCTGGCACATAGTGAACGTTACATAAGGTTGGCCTTGGCTATATTTTCTGACCGCAGTATCATATCATTATATGATATCATCATCAGAGGTAGTCAGTGGCTTAAAAGCATCTCCTGGAAGCATCCATTTCTTTGCATTTGAAAACCACTTTCTCTTACATGGTTTGCCAGGAGGCCAGTCCTGGCTTCTCACACAGAAGGTTCTTCTGTAAGCAATAAGAGAGAGCTAGCCCCAGTGCACAAGTAATTTTCCAGCTTCTGCTACATCACATTTGCTAATGTCCCATTGGCCAAAGCAAGTCACATGGCCGAGCCCAGAGACAAGCAGAGGAAATGGACTCCCATCTCTTCATGAGGGAGGCTGCCAAATATCACGGCCTTTCCACCCCCCCCCCCCCCACGTCTAAGCAATAAATAGATTCCCATGATCTTGAGAAAAACACAGTCTTTATTTTGATAATAAAGCTATGTTTAATAAACACTTGATAATTTCTAAGCCTGAGAGGTGGTTTAAATAGATACTCTTATTTTCATTCACATAACTGATATTTAGAGAGTCCATATGCAATGTTTGAGGGTACATAATGAATCAGCTTGGACTAGATTTTGAAGTCTCATAACTGAAGTAATGGTTCTTCCTAGTGTACTGGACTTGGCTTATTAAAACTAGTCCCTTTTAAAATTTGTGACAATTTGGTACCATTACTTTGTTTTTCATTATGACCCAGAGGTCATTAATTTCCCGGTGGGCTTGATCCTTTTGCTTAATTCTTAAGACAGGAAAATAATCCATTTACAAAACAGAAGACATCCTTCTCTTATAACTTTGTAATCTAACTCTAGCCTCTGTTGTTGTCTTTGTCTTTTCGAAAGCATTATAACTCGTGCTTTTCAATAGCCATGTTGTGAGAGGGTAGACTGCTTGTCGAGTGGTTAAATAAGTCGTTGTAGTTACTAGTCAGTGCGTCCCTTTCAATGCCACTGACTAACTTTCTGCCACCACTGCGCTAGACTAGAAATTGGTATAAATAGTGGCCTAATAAAATGCATACCCACTTACAAGGTCCTATAAGATCAAGATCAAGGTTCTGTGCTAGAGCTACATAACCATGACCCACAGTGGTTCCATAATTGGATGTGGAAACCGTGCAATTTAAACTAAAATTCAAGATACTTTTATTCCTGCTCTTCCACCCTTGTTACTTATTTATTTTTTGGTTGACAAGATTAATAATAATGCTTATTTTCTATTACACTTTATAACTTTTACATACTTCATTCAAATATTGCAAAAGACTGGGGCATATAATAAAATACTATTATAAAATCTGTATCTAATTATAAAAGAGAAAACTGAGGTGGTAAAAGATAGGTTACTTTCCTGAGATCGTGGAGCCCAAAGAGAACATACACCCCACCTGCCCACACCCGCCCATTTTTTTGACTCAGTGCATATGCTTTCTTCATTTTCATATTGCCTCAGTTTACCTTTGCAAAGTGATGGAGAGCACACTGCCTTCATTCTGATCTCCAGTACTATTTATTTTGGGTTTAAATATATATTGAATTATACTGCTACTTAACTGTTTCATAAAGCCTCGTTTTCGTAATAGTACAGTAAACTTTTTAAAGACCCCCCCCCCCCCCCGCCCCGCCATGGATTCTCCCACATCACCCTCCATCCTGTTGAGAACCTAGGAGGCCTGCAGGAATGCTTTTAGAACCAACTTGTCGCTAAAATGACTGAAGGTGAGACTGGCAGGCTGCCGTGGGAGAGGGAGGGGTGTTTTATTGTCTCATGTAGTTGCCTCTTTAATGGAAGCAGCTGTCGATACCAGGCTGCCCACAGAAACCCTCAGGTCTGTTTTCTCCCCTTCTGTTTAGGCTTCCCTGACATACATCTGCTCACATCCCGCATTCATCCACAATTATTTGGCCCCACATGGTAGGTTTAAAATAGGTCAATATGCACCATAGTAAGACATCTGAGGCGTGCTGCGGGGACCCTTCGCCAAGTGGAAGGTCTGTAAAGGTCATTCTCTCCCCAGGCCAACGGTGAAGGCGTAGGTAGTTTCTGATAGCTGCAGGGTAGTTTCTGATAGGGGCAGGTCAGCAGTATGCCATCCCCTCCCCCAGCCTCCATCCCAGCCCCTCCCTCCTGGACTCCTCTCCTCACCTTGAGGGCCACATGCTTCTCCTCAGCTCAGCACCTCTCCCCAGTCTTATATTCTATTTTGAAATCACCTAGTCTTCGATTTTGTTAAGCCATGTGACGTGTAACATGTTTCGTTCTCCTAGGTTGGCAAATCTCCATTGTTTTCACTAAAACTTACTTTTGCGTGGTCAGGAAATGTCAGCGTTTCACCATTCTTCTTATCTCATTCTTACCATTTCTTTTCAAGCCCCGCTAATGCTGCTGTAAGCAGCTCGCCCTTTGCAGGTGTTCATTCTTTCATTCATGTTTCTTCACAGGCACTTTGCCTGGTGCTGGGCATGTTACAAGGTGCAAAAGCAGGCACCATTCCTGTGTTTACAGTTATTATGGACTGATGGGGAAGAGAGCGTTTAATCAGACGGTCGGAGGGATAAATGTGGAAAGGTGCTACAAAGGGAGACACACGTGATGATCCACGAGGCTCGAACCAAGTCAGACAGATCAGGGAGCTTTGCTGGGGAAGGGACTCTGGAACAGAGACCTGAAGGCAGAGGAGGGCTTACAATCCATGGAGAAGACAGTCAAGTAAAACAGCAATTATGACACATCTCCATGCCGGGATCAACAAATATGGCAGGCATGTGAAGTGTAGGGGATGGATAAAATATAGTGGCGGGGGAGAGGGGGGAGGTGGGGACTTGACATGGCCTGAGAGAATTAAGGAAGACATCCTGAGGGGGGTCATATAAACTCAATAGGAATAATGAGTAAAAATTATGTGAAGATGAGGAAGGGGAAAGAAGACATCCCATGGAAGACCACAGAAGGGCACAACATTGTAGACACTGAAGTGAGGCTGAGCAGTTCAAGGTGTAAGGGGACAGACAGGGACACAGCATGGGCAGCCTTTCAGGGAAAGGTGATATAACAACCTACATGCAGAGATCATTGTTACTACTGCTGCGTCTAAAACAACTCTCCTGGGATGGAATTTTTTTCCACCAATCTCAGAAATAAAATACTAGTTTACAGTCCAGCTAATATGTACCTTATCAAAATAAAATTATGGGAGAACACATGCACACTCCACTGGTAGTGCCAGGGCTTCCAAAAGTGGCCCAAGTTGATGGACTCCAAATTGAAATTCAGAATGAATGAAACCTGAACATCAGGAAACTTAGTCTGTAGGAAAGTTACCTCTTTTCACATCCATGGCACTACCACATTCCCCCTTTCTTTTTATGTTTAGTTTCCTGAAGGTGAGATGAGTACTCCTGTTTTGTGAACTTCCTCAGATCAAGGGAACTACCCTCACTCCCTTTCCCATCTGACTTTCATCATCTTCAGTCAGTGACTTCAATAAAAGTAGGCTTCAAAGAAAATGAACCTAACAAATTTTAAATCTCAGAGCCTGTATTTTTTTTTTCTTTCCCCAATCTTTCCTATACTGGATATGATCAGTTGTAGGTAGTCAGTGGACATAGTTCCCAGAAGCCGGGAGTGAATTTTATCTCAATAGTCTGTCTACCTTGATCTTTTCCAGGTGAAAGGATGAGATCTTCTTTTCTAGCAGGTTGCATGCTATGCCTGTTTGCTGTACAAACAGAAGACCCTCTTAGATTGCCACTTTGTTGTCTTGTAATTTTTTTCTTTGTAGTCAAGAGAGAAAGTCAAGTTACATAATAATTATGCTTGTTTATCACCACAGAAGAAAGAACTTAAGGAAGAATTTATTACATAGTTGATATAGATGGTGATAAAAAACAGAATCCTACTAAAGACAATGGATTTTCATGACAGAATATTTTTATTCCAATGCAGGATGAAGAGGAAGAAATCAAACAAGAAATTAACATGTTGAAGAAATATTCTCATCACCGAAATATTGCTACATACTATGGTGCTTTTATCAAAAAGAACCCACCAGGCATGGATGACCAACTTTGGGTATGTAGTGCTATCCAAATTTGTTTCTTACATGAAGAACAACCAGGGCCAAAGGGTTCATCTCTCTATCCTCATTTTGGATTAATTAACTCCTTCTTTGAAACTCTTAGCCCCATGATTTCCATAACATTGTGTTTTCAAGGTTCTTTCCCATTTCACTAATACCTCTCCATCTTTTAAGTATCTTGTTTTTTAAGATTTTATTTATTTACTTAGAGACAGAGAAAGAGAGTTCGTGCATGGACAAGTTGGGGGAGGGGCAGAGGGAGAAGGAGAGAGAGAATCTTAGGCAGACTCTACACTGAGCTTGGAGACTGACATGGGGCTCGATCTCTTGACCCTGAGATCATGACCTGAGCCAAAACCAAGGGTCAGACGTCTAACAGACTGAGCCACCTAGGCGCCCCTCCATCTTTTAAGTATCTTTATTTTTTATCCCTTAATGTGAACCACCCTTAGAGCAAGTTGTTAAGGTCTTTGGCTTTTCCACTAGTTACTACGTTTATTGAGTTTTGGGTTTTTTTTTTTTTTAAGATTTTTTTATTTATTCATTTGAGACACAGAGATACAGAGAGAGAGAGAGAAAAAAAAGTATGAACAGGGGGAGAAGCAGAGGGAGAGGGAGAAGCAGGCTCCTTGCTGAGCCAGGAGCCTGATGTGGGGCTCGATCCCAGGACCCTGGGATCATGACCTGAGCCGAAGGCAGATGCTTAACCGACTGAGCCACCCAGGCGCCCCCGTTTATTGAGTTTTTATTGTATTTTAGGCATCATGCTATTTGCTTTTTGTGTATTATATCATTTATTCCAGCTCTTTGAGGGAGACATTATTATTTCCTCATTTCTTAGATGACAAAACTTGGGCTTACAAAGATGGTAAGTAAATTGCCCTAAGGTATTTGTAGTTGAAATGGCAGAGCAATGATCTAACCAAGCTCTTGGAGTCTTTTTCCTTGCCTATAACTAATGTGTGGATGACTGAAATTTAAATTCCAAGTCTGTGAGTGAAATACCTGACCCAGTCTGATACTGTATAAGTACTCTTAGAGGTTGCTTTCCTATCCAGTTAGCTATGTGCCCCCGTCCTGTATCTTTGACAGTCTGTTCCACTGAAAGTAGATTCAGTATGTCTGATACCAAAACCACTACTCCCCTCCCTTCCCTGCTCAGATTGCTCTTCTTCTCACCTTCCTGATTACTGTCCATGAAACTTTTATTTATTCTTAGGCCCTCAGTCCACTCAGTGGAAGCCTAGTTTTTGCAGTGGACTTCTACTTGATCTATCCATCTCTCTCTTTCTTGAATCTCTGTTCATCCCATATGTTGCTGTTGGATTAATTACTCTAAAAAATACCCTTTTAACCACTTATCATCTTATTCATTTTCTAGAGTTCTTAATATGTGTCTGGCACAGAAAATTTATTTAATTAGACAGAGCTTACTATATGCCAAATTATATACTAAATTATGTGGATCCCATGACTACTATTTCATGGATAATTTATCAAAGAATCTCAGTCTACTGTCTTAATGCAAAAGATATCTGTGGTCCAGTTGACAAGGTAAAATATACACAGTGAACCAGAGTTGGTGACCAAAAAGAATATAATAATGTAAGCTCAGAAAAATAACAAGATTTTCATGTCATTTGATAATTGACTACTACAATCTTTGGTAGTGAAAAGAACTGCTGGTTATTTTTTTCCCTATAAGTCCCATCTATAAATTTAAAATTTAAAAAAGTACTTTTGGGTAAATAAACCCTCTTTTTATGATCACATTGATTTTATATATTTTTTATGTGATTTCTGAAAGAGTTATAGTAAGATTTTAATCATGGCCTCTTAAAAGTAGATATAAATTTGAAAATTAAAAATGTAAAAGTAGTAGGAGAAAATAGATGTAACCACATAATACTAAAGAAAGATATGAGGGCGTATATGCAAGAGCATATCCACAAAACAGAATTTTGATGAACTTGCCTGTATACATTTCTTAACATTTCCCATTACAAAAAAACCATAATAAACAAAACAACTGATAAACAACTGATTTAGGAAAAAATATCCATTTGGTATATGATGAGAAAGAATTTAGTAGCCTTTAGAGATGGGGAGTTTTTATAAATCAATAGTAAAATATGAAACTAAGAGAAAGATTGAGTTAAGAACAAGACGATTAAAAAAGTAAGAAATATCAATTACCTGTAAAGATGTTCTTAAAATAGAATCATACCAACAACATAAATGCAAAAGAAAACAGAAATTAAATACCATTCCTTAACTTGTAGATTGGCAAAGATTTTTTTTAAATGATTTACCCAGAATGGACACTCACACCCACTGCTTATGGAAATGAAGGTTGGAGGTTTGTACTCTATCTTTACTCAAGGGCAATTGGAATACATATGTATAAACATGCTCTCTCTCTCTTTGTCTCTCTCTCTCTGTCTCTCTCTCTCACACACACACACACACATATAAATAAATATTTGTGTAACTACATAAAGATGTATGCAGAAGTTAACCAATAAGGAATTGCTTAAAGTAAATCCATTAAAGGACACTATAGAAGGAAACATCAGCTAGTTAAAATGCTGTAGATTTATATTTACAATGGGTAAACAATTAACTATTATAATGGGGTTTAGATTAGATAAAACACATTTTCATTTTTGTCAAAAAAAGGAAGAAAAAGAAAAAATGTATCTATCCATCTCTATATATAAATGGTGGGGATGTCTAGAATAATATATACCAATGGAGTTGAAGATATTTGTATCTGGGTAGTCATTTCAGGAATTTAATTTTTGAAACTTTTTTCTTTTTTATGTCTGCTTTTTTTCTTCTAAACTTTCTCTTAACTTGAATATCAGAGCCACTTCTGTTCCTTCTTTTTTTAATTGCTTTTTATGGGGCTGTCTTTGCTCCTCATGGATAGCTCTCTGAGTACAAAGATTGTGTTGTATGCATCTGTGTCCTCAGTGCTAGGGAGGTGCTGGGCAGATGATGCTGACAAAATAGTTGGTCTGTAAAGGAAAGTGATTATCATTCCCACAAACTTGGTTGCTAATATTGTTGGTACAAAGCAGATTGCTACAGGTACCTGTAGAGCTCATTTTATCTGTGACCTATAGGTTCAACAGAAATGATGAGAGGACGCAAGTTGGAATATCTCTGTGTTCCTAAAGGACTTCTATGTCATCAAGAATCTAGCTTTTTAACAATGACCCCATATTGCCATAAGCTTCAGCAGATAAGAAATGGACAATGATAGCTATTCTAGTGCTATCTGGAGAGAGGTGGTTGGTTTGGTCAGGGGCATGGTTTCCAATTAAAAGAAAGCACTAATGTAGCTTTGGAACCACCACCTTCAGGAATCACCTGCGGGAATACAAGCTGAGTTACACCCAACTATTAATATCATTTCTTTTGTGAGATGGGCCAGATCGGGTCGTCGGTTTTCTTGTGAGAGTGAGTTGTTAAAATCTGGGTATTTATTTGGAAATCATTGGCTGAAGAAAAGAGAAGAGTGGTCAAGCAGGGATTGACTGGTTTTTACCCTTTTCCTAATGCTGTGATTTTTTAAGTTGGAAAGAAAATTAGTTGTCTTTTATTTTGCTGGGTTCCCATGAAGTTAATTGACTTTCCCAGGACCTCAAAGCTCATTAATGGATGAATGCAGAGCCAGAATACAGGCATCCTGAATTGTGACAATTTAGCTTGGCCTGAAGTTCTGTGAAAGGCACTGGAAGTTTTTTTTTTGGTTTTTTTTGTTGTTGTTGTTTTGTTTTTTTAAATAAGTGAAACCTACAGTCCGTTTTCCAATTGGCACTGGGAGAAAGCAGCATGCCTATTCGCAACTGCATGGTGTGGAACAGGAGGTTTTGTACTCTTGGGAACCAGTTGCTGCCCACCAGTTCTCACCCTGGCCAGTTGCTCCTCCCATGAAGACAGCTGTGGTTGCTGGGACTCGACTATCTGCATGTGTATATATTCACTTATTCATTCACCATCGATCCATTCATTCATCCAACAAATATATATCAAGCTCTTGCTAGGCACATGGCACTCTCCTGGGCACTTAAGCTATATCAGTGAACAAAACTGAAGAAAGCCCCTACTTACCTGTAGCTTACATTCCTACTACAGACCACAGACAATAACCATAATTAGTAAGAAAACTGCAGAGGATGCTGGAAGCTGATCAGTGCCTCGTAGAGCAGGGCGAGGTTAATAGGGCTGCAACCAGGGGAAGCCCCATTGTAGATAACTCGAGGAAGGGCATTCCAAGCCTGGTGTTTTCCAAGAATAACAATGGGAGCAGTGTGACCAGAAATATGGGGAGACGTGGGACCAGATCGTGCAGAGCCTTACAGACCATGGGAAAAATGTCAGCTTTTACTCTGAGTGAGGTGAAGGGCCACTGGAGGGTTTTGAACATGGAGGGATGGAAACTGATCCACATAGGTAAGGGGTCCCTCTCATTGCTCGGTTGAGATTAGACCAGATGGAGGCCAGAGCAGAAGCAAGGAGGCCAGTTAGGAGACTGTTTTAGCAAGCTAATCCCCTTCCTGAAGTTGGCAAAGGGAGATCTGCAAGTAGTGATCCCTCCCAAACCCAGGCCCCATGGGAGGACCCAGGCCTTCACATTCCATTTTCCCATCTGCAATTAAATATTACAGGCCCCACATTCTGCTTGGAAGACACAGGACCTAGCATTTATCTGTTGGTGCTCCTGCAGAGGACTGTTCTGTCCATGCCCATGTCCCTAATCGTCCGTTAGCTTCTGTGTCACTGGAGATGAGAATACGAAGCCGTGAAATGCTCCTGAGGGCAAGAGCATCTTCTTTTTCTAGTTATGCTCTTTCTATTTGACAACAAACTAAGGGGGAACTTGGAAAAGTAAAGGCAGAATCAAAACATAATAATTAGGAAATTAATACTAGATTACAATATTGGTGGGAACTTGATTGTAGAATATGATAGTGTGTAGTTATTCCAAGGCCTCTGACTCACTGAATTTGAGCCATTCCCTGTTAATAATAACAATAGCAGGTGATATTTATTGCTTGCTTATCACATGCCAAGTATTGTGGGGTTTTTTTTTTTTTGCCTTATATTATTTCATTAGATCTTTACAACCACTATACAAATTAGATATTATCATTATTCCCACTTTACAGATAAGGAAATTTGGCTCAGAGAAGTTAAGAAATCTGCCCAGGGTCTCCCAGCTGGTGGGGGATAAAGCCAGTGTATTAGCTAACCCCAGGCTGACCGATGCAAGAATCGAGCTCCTGAGTTCTACACTCTTCTTTTTTTAAGTTGTGAGAAATAGTTCTAATACCAAAATTTGGTATTCCAAATAGGATTGAGGCTTTGGGTTTCAATTATTTTGACTTCACCTTTAACCTTCTTCATTCCTCAGTTCCCCAGTTTTCAAAGAGGGTAGCAGGACCAGTTAGTTACTAATAAGACTGATGCAAAGTCTAGGAAATATGCTTTGAAGAGTACATTAAACCTTCCAGGAATGTTTTAGCAAACAATTGCAAAGGTCACAGATAGTTGGCTCTTTGGACTAATAGCATCCTGTTAAGATTACATGCATATAAAAATGTTACTGTGAATTATATACAGACATAACCTGTAGCCACCCAAAGCAGCACTTGCTAACATTCATTCCCAGTATTCAGACTACGTGAAATATTCCCCAGTTATTTCTTTTGTTATGACTGGAGGTTTTGCACATAGCCTACCAGCCAATACGTGTGCTGTTTTAGGTGTCTGATTGAATTATAATCTGTGCGAATTCTATCGTCTTGTTGTAGAGATAAACTTGTTTAGTACCATCTCTTTGCGGAAATACAACTACTTCTGATAATGGCTAAGTAATTCTACTTTATCAACTGCTGAGGGCCAGAACCGGAAATCAAAAAAGGGAGCTCTTTCAATAAAGATTCTGATCTCTTGGAAACAAGTAAGCTCTGTCACACGACATTGCCATCTCATTCCACCTCGCCTCGGTGGGGAGCAACTCTCCGTTCTGCTGCATACCATTCAGGCACTGGGAGTGAGGGACAAGAAGCATCCATTAGGCACACCAATTTCTCTGACATTAGAAAGCGAAATCACACACATTTTGCTGTCTCTTCTGATACCACCACAATCACAGGACTAGAATATCTTACAAAAAGAATAAATTTCTGACTAGCTTTGGAAATGCAGGGTGGTCATAAGACAGCAGATTACTGTACTGCAAGGTCTTGATAAGCCATTCTTTAGATTGCAACAGTGTAGCCTTGCAGAGGTAAGAGTTAACAAATTATGGGGTATGCATTTTGGGGACAAACATTGTAGCAATGGGCTGAAACCTGACCTGAAATCCAGAGACCTGGGTTCTAGTATTGGCAGAGGCAGCATCTCTGACATTTGGTTTCTTCCTCATAAAAATGGTAACTTAAAGAAAAAAAAAATGGCAGGGGCACCTGGGTGGCTCAGTTGGTTAAGCGTCTGCCTTCGGCTCAGATCATGATCCCAGAGTCCTCAGTGAGCCCCACGTCAGGCTCTCTGCTCAACAGGGAACCTGCTTCTCCCTCTGCCTCTGCCCCTCCCCCTGCTCATTCTCTCTCTCTCTCAAATAAATAAATAAAAATCTAAAAAAAAAAAGCAATGTTAGAGTAGGTCTGGATTTTCAAACTGGCAGCGCAGAGGTTAAATACTGTCCAGGTGAATGTATTTAGTTTGATTCACATAAGCAGTGGTGTTTTAATTATGCCAACATTAGAAAAAAATCAAATAGTTTCACATAAAAGTCTGGATATCTTGAAAAGTTTTGAAAAACAGGATGATGTGGAAATGCTGGGCCTGAAATCCCCAGTAGCAGCAGGATGTGATAGCTGTTTGGAGAGCACATGCCTTACTCCAGTTTGGACCAGAGGTCCCGGTGCTCTCTGTTGGCTTCCACACATGCTCAACTTCATGCATTGACGTTACTTGTCCAGCTCCTGCATAATGTCATCTGGGAACGAGATACTGAGGTGTACCCATGAGAGAGCTTTTCTGGAATCTGCAGTAATGTTGGCCACAGTCCCCAAACCAAGGTCGAGTGTAGTTTACATTTGCTGTGGCATCTTGTCTGACAAAAGCTCAGGCCCGCTTGCATTTTTGGTTGTTTTAAGACAAATATGAGGTGCTGCAGATAGCATTATTAAAAATTCAAGTGACCTGTAGCTGACTCTTTTGAACAATTTATAACATTTCTCTTTTTTGAGTTCTATGTAGCAGAAATGAGACTTTCTTTTTCTTTTCTTTCCTTTTTTCCCCCTTGTCTTGATCAGTATTTGTCACTTACGTAACTAAAGAACTCCCTTCTTCATATATGTAGAACCTAGGTCATTTGTCTGAAGAAGTGACTGAATCTTATTATTTGTGAATAGAAATTTTTGAAAGGCTAACTTTGGTAATTAGAGAAGGCGTGCCTAAAATATTAGGAGGAGTGATTGTAAACAGGCTCCCAGACTCAGAGCTGCCCTATTGCATGACCTGTAGAGACAGAATATGCTACTTAGGTACAGAGTGAAAGCCATTCCTAATTTAATACATTGCAATAGGACCTGAGTTCAGCTTTAAAAGAGCCATTTTTATGAATTGATGGGTGACTCTGTGCCAAGAATGTATAAATGATTTCTTCTTTGATTGCAGTGAATTTCATTTGAATTGTGCTTAGACTGCTTTTCACCTTAACAGAAGGAAGACTTCTGTGTGCCCAAAGTTATTCTGCTATTGGGCTACACAAACCTCCGATTCCTGTTCTAGATGAATTCTGAGCTAAAGTCTGTGTTCCATTTAAGTTGTGCTTCTCAAAATCCTCAACTCTCAAGTTGTTTAATCATAAATCCTCTAAGGCTAGTATTTTATTTTCTTCTCCTATTTTTACTCCTCTGAAAGCTTGCTTTCCCATTCCCTCCCCACGTTCTTCTCTTTGGGTGTAACATTCTGACGAGCAGAGTCAAACATTTCTTACAGCCTTAATAAGGTTAGTTTCTGTGAGCGGGTCCCTGGCCAGAATGGACATGTAATGATTTACTCCTAACAGGAAAAATTCTCCAGCAGACCTTGCATACATACTGAGAAATTTGAGCACCAGAAATCAAATACAAGATGCAACTAACTTCCCTCATTCCTTGAATGCTGCATGCTGACTCAGACTCTTTCTCCTTAGACATGGTGACCACTGATCATTGAGCCTTTCCAGTGGTTTCTTGTGGCTAAAAATAAACAGTTGGCTCCGTATATTCCAACTGCCATTGTCATTCTCAAGGTATAAAGTTGTTCCTTATCCAGAAACTATATCAACAAAGTTTGGGACACTTCACGTCCTTGGGACTCAATTTTTTACCTTTGGAAAATTAGAATTTATAGTTCAAGCACTTTTTTTCAAGTCTAAAAATATAATGTAGATGCCAAAGAAATTTTTTTTTTCAAATACGTGCTAGTTTAAAAATGAATGCAAAGGATTGTTTAGGTTGCTTTTTCAAATTTGAAATTCCCAACAGTTTTACCTTGCCTTTACATAAGTTGATTTAAGTGATAAATGTGTTCATATGTATGCCTACCAATAGTTATACTTGTATATGCATGTATTTGATACTGTGGGTCTTTATACTACCTCTGGCAAGTTAGCATTCTGTAACAAAGTACTGGTTGTGTTTACACCTTCATAAATCATGCAGATGAGATCTGTGGCTATTCCTGGCCACACGTGATAAAAATATCCTGTGCCTTGCTGATGTTTCTGGACCTTCAAGGTCAATAGGCTGATCCTTTGCAGAGCTGTGAATTCTTGGATGGTTATCTTTCCTACCCTTTTCTTAGAGGGCCCCTTCAACTGCTGTGTTCAAACTTCTCTCGTTTTAGACAGACCTTTGGACCTTCGGCATCCTGCTCCCTCCTCTGCCTCCCCCCTGTGTCTTGCCCCTCCTTTTACTAGAAAAGAGAAGGGATCCGTTAGTAGTCAGTTATTCCTATGGGGGACTGACTGGCTCATGACATTGGAGGGGGGGAACAAATCAAGGTATTTTTGGCCAGCGCCTGCAGTTTTAAAATATCATAAAGCCCTGTTTCTTGTTACAGGAACTTAAAACCAGTTAACTAGCAGATAAGCAAATACTGTAGGGACCCCAGAAATTGTCCTAAGCTTCTTAAGCTGGCTCTAAAGATAAACCTTTTTAAAATTTCTTCAGAGGTGATTGGGGTTGGAAAGCTCAGGTTAGAAGTGACCACGGCAGGTGACTCCATCCTGAAGGCGCCTCCCGATGAGGAGGTGATGAGGAGGTGAGCTTAGGGCTGGCTCAAACAGTGCTTCCGAAATTCCCTCTGGGCCCAGCTGAGACCAAAGACCTTTCGCTTAAATATCGTCCCCTGCCCCCACAACTTCTGAGAAAAAACATCTTGCTGGTCAGAAGTAGAAGACAACTGACAAAAATACATGATGAACAACCACGTAAGTTGTGACATATGTTGGAACTCTTTGTTTTTAAGTTAACCTCTTTAATTTAGATAGAAATAACTACCATGTCAAGCAACCGTTTCCCTCTTAATTGGGTTGTACTACACTGTGCTGTTTCTTTCTCTCCCTTTCTTTTTTAAAGATTTTATTTATTTATTTGAGAGAGAGACAGAGAGAGAGAGAAAGAGAACGAGCAGGAGAAGGGGCAGAGGGAGAGGGAGGAGTAAGCTCCTCTCTGAGCAGAGAGCCTGCTGCAGGGCTCCATCCCAGGACCCTGGGATCATGACGCTTAACTGACTGAGCCACCCAGGCGCCCCTACTGTGCTGTTTCTTAAATATCTCCTCAGTGGAATGGTTCCGGTTCTAAGTCTAGGTCCAACCCCTGTCCTGCATGAGCTTGGTTCTGTCCTCACCTTCAACCCAGCCATCCTTCTGTCTTCCCAAGTTACACGTAGGTGTACCCTGTTTTCTGACCCAGTTGTTTAGGTAGTGTTGAGTGAGCATTTCAAATGTACCATTCCTTCTAAACCTCTCCCTCCACCTTTTCAGCCTTCCAAATAAAAAGATCCAACGTCCTGGAATGCACCACTGTTTCTTCTTGCCATGAGATACAAGCTTGAAAAAAGGACATGTGTCCTTTGTGCTCTTTTATTAATAGGAGTTTTAGAAACACATGTGCCCAATGCCCTTCATAAGCACCTGTCGGGGGCGCCTGGGTGGCTCAGTTGTTAAGCGTCTGCCTTTGGCTCAGGTCATGATCCCAAGGTCCTGGGATTGAGACCCGCATCGGGCTCCTTGCTCGGCAGGAAGCCTGCTTCTCCCTCTCCCACTCCCCCTGCTTATATTCCCTCTCTCACTGTGTCTCTCTCTGCCAAATAAATAAATAAAATCTTTAAAAAAATATATAAGCACCTGTCAGCCATTTCTTCACCATCCAAGTGAAGTGGATCTTGGGAAGCTATTGATACCCTCTTTCAAGTTGGAAACTCTCCCTTGTTGCTTTTTTTCTTTCAAGTGCAAACAGAACAATAGATAAAAAGTAATAAATATAGTTTAAGGTTTGGGGCTGCTAGCAGTTTTACACTCATAGACACACTTAATGTTCGCATCAAACATTTTATTTTATTTTGCATTTTATAGTGCTGGTGGTGGGGTGCTGAGCCCAGGGTGGTTAGAGAACACGCATGCCCATGGTCACATAGCTTGTACTTGAGAGAGCATCATGCTTTCAACCCTGCTCTACTTACTTAATGGCTACATAGACTCTGGATAAGGCTGCAGACCATAACTAAGCTTCATTTCCAAGTAAATAAGGAAAAGGGAATTGAGGGGAAGGAGAATTAATGAAACAGTAGTTGCAAATCACCGAGCCCAGCACCTGGCACATGGCAAATTCTCAGTAAATGTGAGCAAGTATTATTGGCCCAGCGTCAACTCTTTGAGAACTTTCTTTTGGGGAGAATATTAATGATCCATTATTTCTTGCTTGTGAGATGGGAAGTTATTGACTTACCGCTGCTGGGCTTGGCATGTTGAGCCCTGTTTCTGTTTATTAATGTGATGAGGTTACTTGTGGTGAGGGAGGGTCCCTGCTGCATGGTGGCGGTAATTATCAGTGTTGCTGTGCAGCCGCAGGAACCAGTTGCTAGCAAATGCTGGTTTCTTCCTTTCTTTCTCTCTCTCTCTTTTTTTTTTTTTAAATCCCATTACATAATTTATCAATCATTTCATTCCATAGTGAGATGAAAAGAATTTAGCAGCCTTCAGCTGGAGCTGAATAGAGAAGCAAATTATAGAAATCACTGACATTAGTGCCTGGCTAGAGCAGGATTGTTTCCTACTGAATATTTGAAAGTATTTTGTCCAATCTAATTTTAAAAGACTGGAGCCACTGGGCTTCCACTGCTTTCCTCGGGAACTATAATTATGTGGCCTAATAGAGCTCAGTGGTGGGACATATTCTCCAGCTGATAGAGAAGCAATGGAGGCATTCATAGGAGATCTGGTCACTGTGTTCTTCAAAATGGGATTTGAGAAGGGGCACAAGCATATTTTGCTCACTTGAGAAAATATTTTCTTTCTACCCAAGGATGTTCCTTTGGTCTGCCCGGCTGCCATTGAACCATGGTTTGCTACATAATGGGATTTTCTTTAACTCTGTGTCATAGAGAATCCCTCAAATACACAATAGTAAAGAGAACAATATAATGGACACCCATGTGCCCCACACTAGCCCCAGCAACCATTCGTCATTGACCAGTCCTGCCCCAAACACATGCTCACCCACTTCTTCCCTTCTACTCATCCTCTCACTTTTTCTAAATTCTGATAAAATATATATAACATAACATTTAGCATATTAACCATTTTAAAATATATGATTCAGTGGCATTAGGTACATAGTATTGTGCAACTGTTACCACTATCTAGTTACAGAATTTTTCATCACCCCAAAAGGAAACTCTGCACCCATTCAGCACCATTCCTCCCTCCCCCTAGTGCCTGGCAACCGCCCATCTGCTTTATATTTCATATAAATGGATTTATACAATACATAGCCTTTTTGGTCCTTCTTTCAGTGAGTATAATGTTTTCAAGATTCAACCATGTTGTGTCAGTCATCAGCACGTCATTCCTTTCCATAGCAGAATAATACTCTGTTATATGGCTATACCACATTCTGTTTATTCATCTGATAGTGGACATTTTGGTTACTTCCACCTTTTGTCTATTGTGAATAGTGGTGTTTTGAACATGTGGATGCAAGTTTTTGTTTGAATACTTATTTTCAATTCTTTTGAGTATATGCCTACAAGTGGAATTGCTAGGTCATAATGCAATTCTATGTTAACTTGTTGTGGAACCATCGAACTCTGTGTGACTGCAACATTTTACATTCCCCCCAGCAGTATACAAGGGTTCCAATTTCTCCACATCCTTGCCAACGTTTGTTATTTTCTGCCTTTTTTTAAAAAAAATTATAACAATCCTAGTGGGTATAAAGTGGTACCTTACTGTAATTTTGATTTACACTTTCCTTTTTTTAATTTAAATTCAATTAGCCAACATATGGTACATCATTAGTTTCAGATGTGGTGTTCAATAATTTATCAGTTGCCTATAACACCCAGTGTTCATCACATCATGTGCCCTCCTTAATACCCATCACCTGGTTACCCCATTGATTTGTACTTTTCCTAATGACTATTAATGTTAGGCATCAGTCCATGTGATTGTTGGTTATTTGTGTATCTTCTTTGGAGAAATGTCTATTCAAGTCTTTTGCCCATTTTTAAATTATGTTATTTATATGTTTGTTGTTGATCTGTAAGTGTCCTTTATATATTCTGGATACTAGACTCTTGCTGGATATATGATTTACAAATACTTTTCCCATTCAGTTGGTTTTCTTTTCACTCTCCCAGTTGCATCCTTTGAGGCACAAAAGTTTTTAATTTTAATGTAACCCACTTTATCTGTTTTTCTTTTGTTGCCTGTGCTTTAATTGTCATAGCTAAGAAACCATTGCCAAGTCCAAGGTCATGGAGATTTCCCCCTATGTTCTCTCCTCAGAGTTTTATAGTTTTAGCTCTTATATTTAGGTCTCTGATCCATTTTGAGATGATTTTTTGTATGGTGTGAGGTCAGGGTTCAACATTATTCTTTTACATGTGGATATCCAGTTGTCCCAGCACCATTTATAGAAAAGACCATCATGTCATTTTATTCATAGTCATTCAGCATGTTTCACTAAAAGATAAGAACTTTTTTTACATAACTACAGTACTATTATCACACTTTTAAAAACCCTCATATTTCCTTAGTATGATCAAATATCTAGTATGTATTCAAAGCTTTAATTGCCTCAAAAATTTTAAGAGCTTTGGGAAAAAAACTCATATCCAGATAAGTTGCATCCCTTGCAAATGTTTTTAAGTCTATAGATATCTCCCCCATCTCCTTTTTTCCTTCTTGCAATTTATTTGTTGAAGCAAATGGGTCATTTGTCCTGTGGAGTTTCCTGTTCTAGGTTTTCTCGATTGTATCCCCATGAGGTAACGTGTTCCTCAGTCCTCTGAATTTTCTGTAATCTGGTGTTTGGAACTAAACGCTTGATCAGAGTCTAGGGTTCTTTTGTTTTGTTTTTTGTTGTTTGTTTTTGGCAAGGCTACTTCTTAGGTGATGTTCTTATTATAATTGAGAGGCAAATACTGTCTGGTCACTTATGTTTTTTATGCTAGCAGCCATTGATAATCAGTGCTTAAATTCATTAGTTTGTCAGGGACTATGAAATAGTGATATTTTAATTCTATTATGTCCTCTTCATTTATTACCTGGAATGACTGCATTTTATAAAGAGAAGATTTGCCCCTTTTAATTACTTAACTATCCAGTGCTAAAACTTGTCTAAGAATGTAGTATAAATTCTTGATTCTTTCACTCTATTTATCAGTCTCAAAGTAAGCCAATGCCGGGTATATTCTTTTTGAGGGCTGTTTGTTAATGCATTTAGGTAAGTTTAATGTGTTTCAAGCCCTCGCAATTCTTATTCTTATTGATGCTCAAATCATCCCATCTTTGGCCAGTGAGAACCTCTTCAAGGTGACTCTTGCGTTCTTTCTAACATGACCCATATTTGTTCTTTGATAGCTTCCTGACTATCACGTATAATTTTACAACTCTTCTGGGTTGCAATGTGGTCTATTGTGGCACGTCTCAAATTTCCTTACAAAACCTCCTGAGAGGTCTCTTTACTTCTACGAGTACTCTGGAGAAGATGGTAGGGTTTCCCTACCCTTTGTGCAATCGTAAGGCCAGTCGGCAAAGGCATTGGAAACTCATTCATGAAACTCATGTCAGGAGTTTTACTGAGTTTCTACGAGGCATACATGGTGTTGATGTTAAGAATGTACATTTGGACAAAGTCAAAACCATCAATGTGATTTTATTATAGGTCCGTTTGAATTCTGTTTCTAGTGTCTAGTCAGAGATCGATTGCTAGTTATTCTGAATTCTTTTCATATAATTAAGAAAAAATGTAAGTATTTAATAATAAGATGCCATTTGTTGAAGACCTTTCTTTTTTTTTTTTTTTGAAGAAAAAGAAGAAAGTAAGGAAATGGATGTGTTTCCTAAACCTAGAATATGGATGTAAAATCAGATGAATTGCTTTTCCTCTTCTAGTCTCTATTTCTCCATTAAATAAGGGAGATGATTATATTCTGCCTATTTGATAAAGTTGGTGAGTGCTGTAATGAGTTTATATTTATAGAGAACTTGAAGCTTTTTGGATGAAAGGTGCTAAATTAAGGCTTATTGTTTATTGAATTTATTTGATGTGTCTAACCTCCTGGGAACATTTGCTGAAAGTTAATTAAAAACAGATAGTCTCCACTCTTGACAACTTACAGTGCCACTTACAAACCAATAGCATGAACAGTGTATACTTTATTGTCCTAACGTCAAATTGCCTAGAACACCATAGTTCTTTCAGACAGGGGAATGATCCACTTTTGTAGGAAATATGAGATCAATTGCTGGACAAAAACACAGAGATATTCTCAACTACATCTGAACCACCTAGCTGCCCTCATTTTTAAAAATACTTAGAATATGGGGATTTCCCTCAATTTCCAATTATAACTTTCAGGTTGGAAAATTAAAAATCATCTCTCTTTTCCATCACTTTGGAAAGAAATTAAGATATGAGTTTATGTTTTCTACACTGTCTTATGATCACTTCTTCTTTACAGGAATGGTATTCTAAAACAGCCAACTGGAATGACTTATGCTTTCTTAACTCAGCCCAGTGGAAGCTGTGAAGTATAATTATAATAATGGCATGTTTGCTTCCTTTGCCAGTTGGTGATGGAGTTTTGTGGCGCTGGCTCTGTCACTGACCTGATCAAGAACACAAAAGGTAACACCTTGAAGGAGGAGTGGATCGCATACATCTGCAGGGAGATCTTACGAGTAAGTGACAATGCAGGGTATCTTGGGAGCTGTTGAGCTGAGTTTTCAAACATTATATGGAAATGCAAAGGGCCAAGAATAGCCAAGGCAATCTTGAAGAAGAAGAATAGAGCTGGAGGATTTATGCTGCCAGTTATTGAGACTTATTATAAAGCTACTAAGTAAATAAGACAGAGTGGAATTGTCACAAGATAGACAAATGGCCAGGGGAACAGAATCAAGAGTCCAGAAATAGACCCACTTCATCTGGACACCTGATTTATGGCAAAAGGGGCACTGCAGGACATGGGGAAAGGGTGCTCTTATCAGTAAATAGTGCTTGGTCAATTGAAGAGTCATGGGAAAACAAGAAACTTGATACCTGCTTTATGCCATATCTAAAAATTAATTCCAGCTCGGTAAGAGATATAAATGTAAAAGATTCAGAAAATAAAGCTCTTAAGAGCAAACATAGGAAAAAACCTCCATGGCTTGGGGTGGGCAAAAAGATTTCTGATACAGAACACAAGACAAACTTTGAGCGGGAAACAAGGAGGTATGGTTGCTCTTTTCCTTCAAATCTGACATTTATTTTTGAGTGTTGAGGTGCTTTTGTGTAAACTTCATTTGAATTTCTGACTTAGAATTTCACTCATTTAGAGAAAGCACAAAGGGTTATTTAGGCATCCAGACCACCCAGTGGGGCCAAAAATACGTTGGGCCTCCAGGGCTGGTTCTGCAATATAGCTTTCTGCTCTGCTGGGGAACCTTGGATGGGGAACCCTGGGCATCAGCCATGGGCTGTCTGGGGTTCTGAAAGCAGCAGGATGTTTCACCTGATGACTGTCTCTCAGTACCTGATTAGAATGTGTGAAAACAGTGTTTTCTTCTTTCTTCCAATACATTTTCTCGAAAGATACTGGCATTTGAGATAAGGTGACTCATTGGAAGGGACATTCAATCACAAGAAGTTTCAGAGATAACCCTCCAGGCATCATATGATATCATTAACTACAATGTTTGGCTCACTTATGTGCCCTGTACCTGCTTCCAACCGCTTTGCTAGTGAAGGAGTGTGAGGATCTTCAGTCCCTCTAAGTATTCATGGGATGTTAATATGTTGTAAAACCGTACATTTTACTCTGCTTGATGCCTACCTTGAGCTGAACTGACTAGAGAGGAAAGGTAATTTTTTTAAAACCCAAACCAGTGGTTCAATTTCTCACATGGTTTGTGTTTACTGATCTTCCTGAATATACACATGGATCTTTTTTGGGCATCCAGATTCTTATGCTGAGTTTTTTCAACAAAATAATTTGGATATTATTTTTGTTTCTTTTTGTGTCAACTTCATCTTTCCATGCCAGGGTTTTTTCATTATGGAGGAAAATTAAAAGTATAGAAAATTATAAATAACAAAATGACCATACTTGAGTATACAGTACCTTAATTAGCAAGTGTTAGCATAATATAATTTGCTTCAAGACTCCAATTTGAGATTTTTTTAGGTTATACTTTGAGAAACGTATCACTACCTTAGAGCAAGTCCATAGATTTCAGAACTCACACCACAAATAAGCCAAAGAGAGAGTAATTCATGGAGAAATGGAACACAGTCAGTTTTGGATGTCACCAAATAATTGTTTCATACAATGAACACAAAGTCACAAATATCATAAAGCACTAAAGATGATAGTTATGGATGCCAACAAAGGAAATAGAAACTGTTGTTTTCTTTTTTTAACGTGAGCCACATTGGCTAAAGGCAATGGGAAATTTCTTGTCTGGTCTGAAAAAATACTTTATTGTGCTTAACTAAAATTATACGATATAATGTAACTTTTAACTATTTTTTTTCTTCTAAGTTTTTATTTAAATTCAAGTGAGTTAACATAGAATGCAGTATTGGTTTCAGGAGTAGAATTTAGTGAGCAACTTTTAACTCTTGAATTCAAATATTGCTTAAAAAAAAAGAGTGGGGTCCTTAGTTAAATCAGGTTAGTTTTCTGTACAGAGACTAGATATTCCTGTTACAAACGAGCAAAGGCAGGCAGTCCTCACTTTTCATAGTACTGTTAGCTAAAACTCGTGCATGCCAGAACCACATCCTTGTCCTCATGGGTCTGTGCTACATGAGATCACAGCTGATATGCAAGCAGTTCACTTAATACAGTAGCATGTGTTGCAAAGACTGCTTCTGTATGTCAGTTGCCATTGATCAATTGCCTAGTTTAGAACCGCACTATACACACGTGGAAGACCTGAGTATGCTAGTGAAAGTACCAAAAAAAAAAAAAAAGGTATCTCTGGGTGAGTTTGCATCTTTTTTGGATCATTGACAACCCAAACAATTTATTTGCATCTTGGCTTATGTTCCCGTTAACCCTTCTCAACTCTTTGTTACTCCAGGGGCTGAGTCATCTCCACCAGCATAAAGTGATTCATCGAGATATTAAAGGGCAGAATGTCTTGCTGACTGAGAATGCCGAAGTTAAACTAGGTAAGAACAGAATCCAGTGAGCCTAGGAATTGAAGGAATTGATAGGATTATTTCAACATCTGGTTGGTTTTGTTGTTGTTGTTTTATTTTGTTTTTAGTGAAGGTAAATTTGTCACTACGAATTTGGAGGTCATTGTACTAAAGAATGAAAAGAAAAATGTTTGTCTGTTTCAAAACATTTTCTAAAAGCACCTGAGGAGTGAACTGGTGTACAACATGGCAGACAGAACCATTTGCTTAATACGTAGAAATAATTGAGGTTTTCTTAAGCAAAAACCCTTTAGATTAGAAGTGACTGACCTTGAAATGGTTTCCTATATCTTACCATTTGTTGACTTTGTTGCTGCTATAACAGAATGACCCATTTTTACTGAAAATATCCACAGTTAGACATATTTAAAATAATGAATCCCTGCTATGTTCCCTTATGTTTTAAGTTATATTTACATCAACTTCATTATTACCTAGGGCACCTGTACAAAAGGGGTGTTCAGTATTCAATTTTGTATGCATGCTGGTTATCCTACTTCCATTTGCTGGAGTTATCAGTGAGGGAACCCTTTTCCTTGGTGCTGGACTGTCCAGATAAGGTAGAGAATCTCCACATGCTCCGTAATCTCCACCTGCTTGGTGTCTATGAGTAAAAGCATGAATTGACAGCTATCCCTAGGATATGCAGTTTGTCATGTAGAAAGGAGTTATTGGCCATATGATTGTTTATTTCCAAAGAGATTGAAATACGTCCTATGTTTATATCCCAAACATTTGTTCTTGCCTTTTTGTTAAAATATATAATTTCCATTTTTTTCTCAGCATTTGGGGCCAAACTTTCATCTCATGAATATTCCTTTATTTATTTATTTTTTTAAGATTTTATTTATTTGACAGAGAGAGACACAGCGAGAGAGGGAACACAAGCAGGGGGAGTGGGAGAGGGAGAAGCAGGCTTCCCGCTGAGCAGGGAGCCCGATGCGGGGCTCGATCCCAGGACCCTGGGATCATGACCTGAGCCGAAGGCAGAGGCTTAACGACTGAGCCATCCAGGCGCCCCATGAATATTCCCTTTTAAAACAAAAGCATACATTACTTAGGGGAGGCGTTTGTGTGTGTGTGTGTGTGTGTGTGTGTGTGTGTGTGTGTGTGTATACACATGTTTGTATGGACTGCCTAGATAATCTATCCTCAGAATAGTCACTCATTACTAATTAATAGTCACTTGTTGAGAGACTATGTCAGGCCCTGTACAACAACACTTACATCACAGCAACTCTATGTAAATATCATCACCCTCATTTTACAAATTTGGAAACTGAAGCTTAAAGAAGTTGATCTGCTAGCCCCAGGTCACATCACTAGTAAGTGGCAGAATTGGGATGCAAACTTAGGCAGTCTGACTCTAGAAACTTGGCTCTTAACCACTTTCTTTGTATCCCCTAAGTATTATCTTTTATGGTAAACAAGCGGGCTTTTGATTTAACACCTGTGTTTGTCCCCTACGGACCCTTGGCCTAACCAAATACAACATTTTGGACTTTCCTCATTGGTACACTTTATCCATTTATACATGCACTTTAAAAATAGACATTCAGAATAGCTAAAAGGAAGAAGGAACCCAAGTTGGCCATCAACAGATGAGTGGGTAAACACAACATGGCACTTACATACAATGGAATATTACTGAGCCTTAAAAAGTTAGGAAATTCTGACCTATGCTCCAACATGGATGACCCTTGAGGACATTATGCTAAGTGAAATAAGCCAGTCACACAAAGACAAATACTGTATGACTCCGGTACCTGTAGTAGTCCAGATTTATAGAGACAGAAAGTAGAATGGTGCTTGTCAGGGGCTGGGGAGAGGGGAGAATGGGGAGTTTTTGTTTAAATGAGTACAGAGTTTCAGGTTGGGAAGATGAAAATGTTCTGGAGTCGGATGGTGGTGATACTTGCACAACAATGTGAATGTATTCAATGACACAGAACTGTAGACTTAAAAATGATTAAAATTATAAATTTTGTGGTATATTTATTTTGCCACAGTAAAAAAAAATGCACATTCGTTTTATTACCATATAAGGATCATAGACTTTATTCATTTGTCTTCTTTTAAATAGTGGACTTTGGCGTTAGTGCCCAGCTCGATCGAACAGTGGGCAGGAGAAATACCTTCATCGGGACCCCTTACTGGATGGCACCAGAAGTCATTGCCTGTGACGAAAACCCAGACGCCACATACGATTTCAAGGTATGACTTCTTCATTTTCTCTTCATATGTCTTCATTGACTCACGTCTCGTCCTGAGTCTTGCAGTGGGAGAATTCTCATGTGCCTTTGGGCCTATGATTTATGTAATCCAAAGGGAGAACTGAAAAACATTATTTGAATTTAAAATGATAAGACACTCAAGTGAGAATCTTTTCCATGAATTCACCCGTTTTATCTGATTGCCTCTTCGTAAAAAATGTTGAAACCGTTTTCTATATTCTCTTGAACTTACTCTTGTTTCTTACTAGAAAATAGATTTCTTATGGAAGGGTTGAGTCACTATATTATACACCTGAGACTAATATTACACTATATGTTAACTAACTGGCATTTAAATAAAAACTTAAAAATAGATAACAAATTTCTATTTTGATTATAGTTTAGATTTTTAACTATATATATATATATATATGTATGTATATATATTCTGAGAGCTTTTTATGTTTAAAAAAAGCCAATCTGTTGTCTTGGGTCATCTTTTTCTGATTAAAAATAGACTTCCTCATTTCTCCATTGCTCAAAGTTTAATTATTGAAGTTCCTTTTCAATGAGAGCAAATGAAACAGGTTGTTGGTAGCTACTTCATGGTATTTCTGTAGCCTATCATGCTGTTTCATTGAAATTTGATTTGTAGCTTGTTACTTTGTATGATAAACTGGCAATTTGCTAATAAATTCAAAGCAGTGTTTAAGTAGATGGTGACAGTTGTCCCCTTCTCCAGGAAGCCCCCTTCTATTCCATTCTGCTAGCCAGTAATCAAACATAATTTGGGGTTACTATCCCATTGATAGCTGTAATGTCAGGTGACATTGTTATGAATTGTGGCTGAAAGTTGAGTCGTTAAAATTGGAGGCAAATGGGATGTAGGAACTGTGGGTTTTCAGTGCAATAGATGAAGAGATATGCTGTGGTCTTTATATAGACCACGGCACAACCTTGGGCAAAATCTGATACTACCTAGGCTGGTTTCACAGGTGCATGGACTTTTCACCAAAGGATTTTAGTGGTCACCCCCACTTGCCCTCCTCTTGCAGATAGGAAATTGAGGCCAGAGGCCTTTGCAAGTGCACACCAAGTTACTGGGCTTCTCAGAGTTGGGACTCGAACCCACATCTTCCAACTCTCTTTTCAGAATATTACCAATATATTACCCTGCTCCTCTATGATGTACTCCTATATAAATCTCCAACTTACCCACAAAACAGCTTCCGAACAGTATATTTGAAGAATTTCTCTTTTAAAGAACATTTTTAGTTCTCCACATGTGGGGTTATTATTGAAATCAGGTCACAAAGATGCAAACATTGCAGTGTCTTTGGGACCCAGTAGCTTAGGGCATTGACAAAATGATTGGCCTCTTTGGAGAAATGTAAGCTGAAAGTCTAAAACCAAAATAATCTCCTGTAAATGTCTTCCTTCTCTCAAAGTTAGTCACCGTAATAACCTGACAACAGTCTGTCTGAAAACAGCTGCTGAGTTAAAAATTAATCTCGCCAAAATAAATGTCATTTATTTAAACTAATGATAAGCATATTTAAATAATTTAATTTGCAGATCCCTTCAGAGGAGCCACTACAAAATATATGTCCCAGACCAGATATGTGTATCGTAATTGGCTATAAGTAATTCTTCAAACAATAGTTATACTTAGCAAGTGCTAACTAGTTTGCTTCTGGGCCACAGATATTTCTGACTGCTTTATAACATACTGTGGATAATCAGGGTGTTTCAAACTTTTACCCTTGGTTTAGCCTTCTAACGATTCTGAGTGCCTCTACTATATGTGCAACTTCTTTTCGGTGACATAAAATAGGTCCCTGTGACTTAGTTGTTTTCAATAACATAAAAGAGGACTGACTTCCTTCTGGCAAAGCCAAAGCTTAGAATCATACAGATATCTTGGTCCTCCTTCCTCAGATTAAGGCTAAGGAATATAGTTTGGGATCATTGAAAGAATTTGGAGCCCAACGCATAATTCTAGGTGTGGACAAACCCTGGTGTATGAGTAACCATGGGGGCGGGGGGCATCATGCTGCACAGGGTGATTTCAGAGGTACTGGAAGGTCCATGTGACTATACAAGTATCCTGAGACTTTAATAAACTGAAGATTAATTTCTGTGTCTTGAATCCTGAAGAGAGAAAGTTTCGCTATATTAGTCATTTAGACCTTAGTGAAAATTATTTTATTAGGATTGCTGTGAGTGCGGGTGGTACGAGAGGAGGAAGAAGCCATGGCAAAAATATGAGCCTCACCAGTCATTGTCATGGGTACAAGAATGGGCAGGACGAAAGGGTGAATTAGGAAGACTGGGCAGATAGGAAGGTTTGAGTGTTCTTTGAAGATTTATTTCAACCGCTTCACGCTTCTACAGTGGACCAGAGAGGCAGCGATTCTGGAAATATAATCTTTCCACTTCTTTCTTGGCACCAGATTTCATCCTTTTTTCTGCTCACCATTCTTAGGAATGTGGGCTGTCACCATGAGACAACTTGACAATATGTTGCCTTTTGAAACCATTTCTTCATTCACTCAGCTCATATTTATTAAATACCCACCACATGTAAAGAGTGAGCCAAGCTGCATCTGTACATGCAGTTTCTGACACATAAAGTTCATTTGCAACCCCGTCCAAGTTTAGGTGTTTGGTACCGTGCGTCCATTTGACCCAGCGTATCTCCCAGCCTCAGAAACGTATGTCAACACTTTGCGCTCTCGTGTGTTGTAGATACTTGCCACCTAAGGGGTATGTTTGCAATAAAAGATGACTAGAAAGCCACCAGGCTTTGTTAGATTTGACAGAAGCCCTTCCTTGAAAATAAAGACCAACATAAGAGAAGAATATAGTTTTGTTTTATTATTTGATTTATTATTGATTATCAGCTACTATTTGAGATATCTTGAGATGTCTACTATTTAAGATCTCTTCAAAGACTGCTATAGATTTTTCTAAAAACTACAGTAATTCAATAAAAGAAAGGCCTCTGTAGGAAGATAGTCTGAAGAGCTTATGCTTTTCAGTGCAATCTGGTTTTGTCTGATACCTACCAGGCATGGTAAGTACCTGATTGAAAATAACCCCTCTCCTAAGGAGGAGCACCAGAATCTCATATGCCTGGTGTGTTCACTTTCCCCTAGAGGCCCTTCATTTCTTGTTTTCAGAAATTCTGTCAAAACACTTCAAAGAAAAGGAAAGGTTTCATTTTCCTGATAAGTATGTGGGGGCAATAATGGGCGCTTTCTCATTTAATAACAAGCATTCAAAAGGTTTAAAATTAATAAAACTGTTCAAAATTCCTAAGCTGTTTAAATTGCTATTTTTTTTTAAAATTTGAGTTCCCATTCGGATGGGAGTTGTCAACTGTTTTATAGTCCTATGTATCTATTGCTTTAATGGAACTACTCACTAATGAAAGTTCTCTGCAGCCAAATTCTCAGCAATAGGGAACTGGTGGACTAAGGCCAAGAGCATCTGGCCAGTGGAATACGGTGCAGCCCTTTAAGCCATGCGGCAGCGTGCGTGCTGAAGCAGGACAGATCCCAGGATAGAGTGTTAGACTCTAAGGGCAGCTCACAGTATATACAGTACACATGGTCTAGTCTTACTCGCCCCTCCTGGGTGGGAGTGGACAGCTTCAAATTTTTATTTTATGTGTTTTTATATTTATATATATATATTTTTTATTTTACATATTTTTCTGTCCTGTCCCCCCCCCATAAGCTGACCTTTTTTAAAATATTAAATTAGTAAAGTAAGGAAGCCTGGTAAAATGGCATAGCCCCTCACCCCCCCCAACTCCCCCATCCTCTGTCCCGACCTGCACTAACGTTGTGTATTAGTCACCTCGACTCTGCTTATGAGACTTTGCGCACAGGTGCCATGGATCATTTGCAGCCATAGGTGTCTCCTCCAGGCTTGGGTGGTGAGTGTTGTCCTCGGGCTGTAGAAAGAGCACTCATGCTCCCGTGTTACACATAATTGGCTTTAATCAGGCAGGATGGAAGGAGAAATCTCGACTAGTCGGGCGTCAGCAAGATTCATACAGGGTATGATGCGAGAGGACAGGTTTCAGATTGCAGAATGAGATTTACATCCTCAAGAAGGCCTGGCCTCTGTCTACTGAGAGTCAAACAAGCCCCCCCCCCCACCGCCCCCCGCCTTATTCAGAAGGAGGGAAGGATGATAGAGATACCATGTTATTATCACCGGTAAGAAGCTGAACCTGCTATTAAACACATTCCTTGTGGCTCTGTGTTCCCATCCACTTAAGAGTCCTCGGTGAGACACAGCAGTACCCCCTCGGTCCCCTCCTGCACATCCCCAGCTGAAGGTAATAAAGCTATTCTAACGTTTCCCCTTGGGTCAGATAACAGATGTAGATGAACGAGGCACTGAAGATTCCTGCTCTTAGCTCGTTTTACGTGGGAAATGGAATTATTAATCACGGCCCGTGCTTGAACATCCTCAGTGACCCTAAGTGACTCTCCACCTTGGCTCTTTGTATAGAATGCAGAATATAAGTGTATGGGCTAGTGAATCAGAGTGAAGTTTTCGAAGTCAGACAGGACTGGTTTAAAATGTAGACTTTGCCTCTTGCTTGCTTTGTTACCTGGGGAATGTATTTAAATCTTCTCGAGCCTCTATGAAATGGGAATAATAAATCATATATTACAAGGTTGCATTAGAATAAAGTGAGCTAACGTATACAGAGGAATGAATTCAGTGCCTAACACTGAATTCTGTGGAAAGAAGTGGAAAGATTATATTTCCAGAATCGCTGCCCCTTTATGTGTCAGAAACACTGTAGCTACTCAACATATGATAGTTGATATTTAGTGTTTGTGTGTCATAGGAAGGTACTGCTATTTGGGGCCTTTTTTTTTTTTTTTTTTTTTTACCTAAAAAAGCCAACAACATCATATGAGCCAAACCTCATATTTGTCTTACACACCTTTAGTTGTCTGCTTATGTTGAGCCAGAATCTGCTTCTCTATAACTTCTACCTCTAGGTTAAGGTGCTTCTCTTAGGGCCCACACCCAATAAATATAATTTCCTTTTTCCAGCTGGAACATTTCCACAGAGAGAATAACAGTAAGTCACAACAGAAGGCTGTTTTCTGGTCCGTGAGACTTGGTAGAGTCCACCATCCTGGTCATGCCTGCTATTACGCTATTGTCTGTCAAGTCTAGACTACCTTGCTACCCTCTGCTTTGGGATAATGGCACCAGCACTCAGCGAACCGCATTTCTGCCTGTCCATCTGGCTTCCTATGAGGCTCTGCCAGGAAGGGGAGACCGCGAGATTGGAGGAGGCAGGACGCGCCCTTTCCTTTGGCTTCCTGTAAGCTGCCCGCATCATCTCGGTGACTTCTTTGAGAGCCATGAAGTGACAGAGCTCACTGCCCCCGTCCCTGACCCTGGTGTGCTGGCTGCCCTGCCAGCCAGTGATAACGATGCCAGTGTTTGTGAAATACCCACTATTTGCACCGCATGGTGTTAAGCACTGTGTGTGTTTGAGTGTATATATCACCTTATTGAGTTCTGGTATTAACCCTGCAAGACAGTGTTCTCTCCACATTCTAGGTGAGGAAATGGGCTCCGAGGAGTTAAGTGGCTTGCAAGCTAGTTGTCAGAGCTGAGAGTCAAATCTAGGTCTGTCTGTCTGTCTAGCGTGAGCTCTTTCTGCCTTTTCATGCACACGGAGGGGAGGGGGGCTCTTTACTGTGCCTCCATAACCCTCTCTTTCCATGTGTGATTGGTTGAGCCATCTGTAAGTGTCCTTTTCTTCACGGGTTGGGCAGCCCAGCCCCAAAAGGAATGCTCTTTCCTGTGTTCAAGTGGCCTGCGTGCCAGCTGACCCCCCCCCCCCCCGCCCCACCAGCCAGAAGCTGCGTGCTCACCTCTGCCTTCTCAGAGGCGCTAGAATTTGTCTCTGTTCCATTTGTAATGCACACAGGACTGGGCTATTAATCATGCCACAGGCCAGGCTGCATAGCGCCTCTGGAATAATGAATTACCCAGCTCCTGCCAAAATGAGGCACACCGTGGCCACAAAGGAAACTTATCTCTCCCTGACTCTCTCCCCATCTTGTTCCTCCCTCTTCCCTTTCTCATCTCCTGTGATCTGTCTTGCCAGTTGTAATTGGAACATTTTCTCCCATATTTAAGTTCTGAAGTGTCTTTGGGACTTGCTAATGTATCCAAAGGCTTAAAACAAGTCCCGTCAAGGACGTTTATTGCTGTCTAGCATAGGCAGTTAAGCATAGCTTACAAGCAGCTCTGGGTATATATGGCCAGGAATATAAATGTTCCTTTTGGAAAAGAGGAGAACCCGGGGTGGGGGAGATATATATATATATATATATATATATATAATCCTAATGGTGATATCAAATGAGGGCTTAAAGAAGCAGCAATTTCTGGCCTGGTCATGTGACAGGGGGTACAAAGGACTTGGGATGGTGTGACCTTTGGTTTGAAGGGGTTGTTTTGGGGTTTGGGCAGGGAAGCTGCCTCAGAGGGGAAGTGAGATGATGTGTCCTGAATAAGAGAAACCTCTCTCTTCACTGACTTTTCCTGCTTCCGGTGGGGTAAAACCAGGATCACCTAACAACTGGGGCCTCCCATTTTCCTACTGTTGGAATATGTTCCCTCAAATTATTGCTGTATACATATTACCACTAAGAACGCTTCTGGCTGTTCTTATGTCTCTTACATCATCAGAAATCTAGAGGCAGGCTGTCCAGGTTGGTATAGTGGCTCATTGATGTATTCAAAACCCAGGTTCCTACCATTCCGCCCTGTCATAATTAACTTATTGACTTATTGCCTCATGGTTGCAAGATGGATGCTGTAACTCTGGATATCATGTTTTTATTCAAGGCACTAAGAAGTGGGAAAGAGTTGTCAAGACACCAGCTGTATTTGTCCCTTGTATCAGGAAAAACAAAAGCTTTCCCTGAAGCTCCCGGAGGATGTTCGCCTGTGTTTTATTGGCCAGAACTACGACCTGTCCTTACCTGCCCTCCTTAGCTGCAGGGAAGTCTGGATAAACAAGCTTAGTTTTCCTACACTCTGAGAATGCCTGTGCGGTTAGCCAACAAACAAGGTCTGCCACAACCAGAGAGAGGGGACACATAGAAGACTGTATTGGGCAAGCACAGGCAGTCCCACCTAACAGTAGAGAAGAAGAAGATTCCTATGCTGGAGCTCACTGTGCGCCCGAGACTGTGCCAGGCAGCAGACCTGTGTGCGTGCATGTTGCAGTTAGCTCTGTTGTACACTGAGGAAGCTAAGCTCTGAGCAGTGTTCTGCAGGTAGTTAGGAACCTGGCTTTGAATCCAGGCCCATCTGACTTCAAAGACTATTCATGCTGCCTCTGTGAAGTGGAGGCCAGTTTCCTAGCACTGGCTTTTGGGGTGCCTTGCTGAATCTCAGCACCTTCATTGCGGCTCTGGCACCTTCAGTTACCTGTAAATGAGTTAGGAATTTGGAACAATTCTTTTATGGGCCCCTCATAGGTTTTATTTAAAAGATGAATACTCAGGTTTTTATGTCATGATGACAGTTAAAAGAGAAGTGGCCCGGGAGGCCGGAGACCCAGCTCTGCTCCAAACCCGGTGCTGAGTTGCTCTGTGGTCTTGGGGACGTCCTTTCCCCTTGTCTGAAATGGAAGGTTGGAGATGCCCTACAAGGAGTCTAACAATCTTAAGACACAAGTTTTGCTCCTTCCCGTCATGGGTCTTTGATCTGTTCATTCATTCAACGATTATTCTTAAGTGCCTATAGTATGTGCTGGATGCTGCTCTAGGTACTTGGAATATACCAGGTAACAAAACAAAGATCCCTGCCCTTGTGGACCTTATGTTCTATCTAGTCTGTGTGCGTTGGGGGCAGGGGACACAAACAGTAAACACAACACATTATAGATTAGGGATGAGTAAATTACACAGATGTGAGAAGGTGATTCGTTCTCTGGGGGACCAAAGTGGGAAAGAGAACAGGGTCTGGTAGGGCCAGGGGAGACATTCAGGGGTCTGCAATGAGAACATGGCATCTGAGCAAAGACTTTATTACGGAGAGGAGGGCGTCAGCCAGCACACCATTAGGGTCGTGGCTGCAAGCAGAAGGGATAAGCTAGAGCAAGGACTCGGAGGCAGACGTTTGCCTGAATTTTCTGTGCAGTTTTTCCCCATCTGAGGACTGGCCTGGAGCTCTTCTCACCCCAGCCCTGTCATTTCCTTATGGAAGTGTTGGCCTTCAGTTGGCTTTCAGACCAGTTCAAACTTCCAGGAGTTGAAGGCCACCTAAATTTGACCCTGCTGTGGCCCTTAGGGACAGAGAGCCTGGCCACCACCTCTATATTAGCACCTCATTGCATATGACAGGAACACTCGATTTCTGGAGATGGAGGGAAAATGGTAGAACCACCAAGTCCTAGAGATATTGAAATCCTATCAAAATAGCACAGCCCACCATATCCAGACAATTCCTGCTGTGTTTCCTGTTTAATGCCTACTGCACCATAAGTGACTCAGTGTTTTTGTCATGTTCTCAAATGACTGCCTGTGTTAATCAACCCTAAAACCCCAGGTACGGGAGACCTGTGTTTCCTGCTCTACCAGTTACTGCTCCTGGGTCAGCCTGTAATAGTGGCCTGGGCCTTCTCCATTAGCTGCAGAGGGGCCTCCCTAAGCAAGGCCAGGAGTCCGCAGGAAAACTCAGTCACTTGCTGGGCTGTGCAAACTGTGTGTGTGTGTGTGCGTGTGTGTGTGTGTAATGACAAGAGGAATATATCTTGAAATATAACAAAGAGAAAGGGTAAAAGTTGCCTTCTTGAGTTGTGTTCCATGCAGAGAAGTGACTTGCGATCTGAGAACAATGGTATCATGCAGGTGTGTTATTATCCCAAGTTGAACTGAGAATGTGTATCATGTGAATAGACTGATAGGCTCATGAATTAAAAGAATCTCCCCTTGGTCCTAGTACAGGGTTAGTGTGTGCCCTGGCCACCTACTCTAAAGTAGATATGACACTCCAGGCAAGAGGCTAGACCCCCCTGCAGAAAGCCCCCTCCATGTATGTGCGGGTCTCTGTCCAAATACTGAACAGGGCTGGGTGTCACTCACAGGATACTGAGAAGTTTAGTTCTGGGTAATGGCTCAGCATGGGTTTCATAGTCCCTTTTCTAGGTGTATCTCCTTTCTTGTGGTCTTGACATTTGTTTGATGGGAATAGCAAGGAAACTTAACTTTGATTTCTGTAATCTGCGTGAGGTTACAGGACAGAATTTGGAATACCATGCAAAATTCTGGATATATTGAAAATGAAAGGAGGATGAAAGTCTTCATCAGGATTGAACCAAATTCCACATTGTGTGTCCTTACCAATCTGCTGGGGCATTGAAGCATCAAGCCTCTCTTCTGGGGTTTCCTAACCTGGTTTCTCCCTTCTTTTGATTTGCTCCCTCCGGTGCAATACTTAGGGACAACTCAGTCATACACGCAGAGTGGAAGAGAAGCATACTGTTGCAGCCGCAGATTGCACAGGCAGGGGTAAAGGCAGTAGTCTAGAAAATTCTGACAACAACGTAAAAGTCAGTCTTACCATAAGAAAGAATATAAGGGTACAGGCTCTCTGTTTTACATATTGTCTCCTTACAAGATAGGCGATATTGTTCATTCATTCAGCAAACATATCAAGCACCTCCCATGGTGCCTGGCTCTGTCCTGGGCACTGGAGATATATCAGTGAATGCCACCACCCAAAAGTTTCCCTGTCCTCATCTTATTTGGTTAAACAATCTGAAATCGCTGTCTTTGTAGGTCAAGGCAATCCACTAAATATGCATCTACTATATGATTCAGCCATTCCACTCCTTGGTGTTTACATAAAAGAAATGAAAGCATATGTCCATACAAAGACTTGTACATGAACGTCTGTAGCAGCTTTATTTGCTGTAGCTCCGACTGGAAACACTCCAAATGTCCATCCACAAGTGAATGGATAAACAAAGTGTAGTAAGTATATCCATACGGTGGACAGCAGTCGTCAGTAAAAAGGAATGAAGTCCTACTACACACTGCAACAAGGCTGGACCTCAATCCATTATGTTCGTGAAAGAAATGGAATGATTTGATGTCTATAAAACTGCAGAAGATGCAAACTAATCCATAGGGACAGAAAGCAGATCGGTGGTTGCCTCGGAGCAGGAACTGGGTAGGAGGGGAGGGCAGAAGGGGAGACTGCAAAGGAACAAGTGCAACCTTTTGGGGGTGCTGGATATATTTACAATGTTGATTGTGGTGATGCTTTCACAGGTGCGTACGTCTCAAAACTTGCCAAATGATACACTTTAAAAATAAGCAGTTAATTATATGATAATTATACCTGAATAAAAGTGTTAAAAACAGTCCAATCATACCAGTTTCGTATGGTTCGATCCATAGATAAATTTTGGTGATCAATTAATTTTTAAAACCTCATATTCATTTTTCACATATTTACTGAAAACCCACCATGTGTCAGATCATACCATGAAAGACGTTACCCATGAAAAGAAAAAAATAAAAATAAAAGGCTGCCCCTGCTTTTAAACTTCATGGGTGAAACAGGTTTGTAAAGGAATGGCTTTCCTACAGGGAGTTGTGGAGCAGTTACCCGCGAAGCAAATTATTCTTTGTTGCCTGCATTTATGCATGTGTGTGTGTGCCTTCGTCTCTTTCAGAGTGACCTGTGGTCTTTGGGAATCACCGCTATCGAGATGGCAGAAGGTGCTCCCCGTAAGTACCTTCCTCTGGGTGAGATCTGTTGCTGGGCTGCTCTCTGCAGGTGCCGAGCCTTCTTGCCCGTGCCAGGGTAGCTTTCCTTCTGCTTCGCCGAGCCCGGTGTGGGTTCGAGCTGGCATATTTAGAAAGCAAAGTCACCTTAGCTCAACCAGAACCCATTCATTTCAGAGCCGTGTGAGGATCCCGTGTTTAGAGGAAAAAAGAAAGAAAAGGGAAAGGAATTTAGGGGATCTGGTTTGTTTGACAGATTCCACGCGTCGTTTATTCTTGAACTGCTCTTTACCTAATGCAAAACTGGGGCCAACCCACAAAGTCTGTAAACTCCCAACTTAACAAAAATCCAGAACTGATTCTCAGTGCGCGACTTACGCAAACTCTTGTACTCGGTTGCTCTCACCCCTAATATAATACTGCTGTTTAGATTTTTAGGTGGGAGGCCGAGCGGCCAGGGCTCCGGCCATCCGGGGAAGGAAATGTCTTGCGCTCTGGAGCGTGGGTGCTGCCGAGCGCCTCCGCCAGGCGCGTGCTGGCCATGACCATGGGCTCTGCGGACTTCCTGCAGGAAAGCGCAGCTCACCAAGGGTCTGGCTGCAGCAGCAGCCCCCAAGCCCCGCCCCCACCCCACCCCATCCCACCTCCTATTCAGGGTCCTAGCGTGGCAGGGATATAAGGCAGACCTTTTTTTTTTTTTAAGATTTTATTTATTTGACAGAGACACAGTGAGAGAGGAAACACAAGCGGGGGGGCAGTGGGAGAGGGAGAAGCAGGCTTCCTGCCGAGCAAGGAGCCCGATGTGGGACTCGATCCCAGGACCCTGAGATCTTGACCTGAGCTGAAGGCAGACGCTTAACGACTGAGCCTCCCAGGTGCCCAAGGCAGACCTCTTTCTCGAAGACAGGAGATGCCTTCATAAGCAACTCTCACTCCTCAGTTCCACCGCTTGGTTTCCTCAGGCGGCAGGACAGTCTAGCACACTTCCACCTACCTTGTCTGCCTCTCGCTTTCACTCCAATCAGACTTGCAGAGCAATGTGACAGCTCCGCCAACCTGCCCTGGCCCCCTCCCCACTGCCTTTCAGGCAGAAATTTCCCCTGGAACTATTCTCATTTGTTTAGTGCAGCCTTGGCGTCCGCTTTCCGGAGAACCTGAACCCAAAACGGCCCCCTTCTGTGCATGGCAGGTTATTTGGCTCACATGGCTATTTATCTTCAGGTTATCATAGCCTTTGTATTTCTCACCCTAGAGTTGGTAGAATTCATCTGTAGCATGATTGATTTGGAGTGTTTGTTGACAACATTCCCCTCATTGGCAATGCTAATAGGCATTTATGAATCCAAAAAAATCATATATTGCAGTCTGAAATATTATCCTCATATTATCATCCTTGATGAGTAGTAGAGGGGGCTAAAAATAAACTTCTACCCACAGAATCTTTTAGCTTTCGGGGAGAATACATCCTTATTCTGGGCACAAAGGAAAAGATAGCCCCGGAGGTTTAAAAAAGTAAACTAGTGAAATATTTTGATTAAAATAAGAATGCATGAGGGCTTTCTCTATAAACCATAGTGCCATGTTTACAGGTTGAGATATTTTAGTAACTTTTCTACCAGACCCTCTTTGCGTCGATCTCTCTGTTCTTCCTGGGGCCAGTGAACAAACAAACAAACAAACAAATGAACAAAAAACGGAAACGAACCTGTCGTGAAACCTGAAAAGCCATCAGGATATTTGGAAATACAGAGAGGAAAGTGGTCTGGTCGAGTGCTTTATACTCTAAAAAATCTATGTAGATAGCATTGCGTGTGTATGAGCCTTCAGTGTATAAGAAATAGACCATCTATCTTTCATTTTATGACTTAGGCTTTTGCTAATTAAAAATAACCTACCGTCTCCATTGTAGTTTTTATCTTGATGTTGTTTACTCTGAATCTGAGATGGTTATTTATAGCAAAGCAAAGGCTTTGACCCTTTAACTTAGTTTTCTTAAATATGAAGTAGAAGTAGAAATGTTAACAAGGTCCAGTTGAAACGCATATTTTATGAGACTTCTGTAATTAGACATCAGCTCTCTTAAATGCTCAGCACACAGAAGCTTTGTGATCTTCTGGCTTTGCTCATTGGGCATGTGTGGCCTCAGAGCCATTTGGCCTAGGTTTGGCCTCCTAACCTGAGCTGGCCCTTGCTTTGGTCTCTTGCAGCTCTCTGTGACATGCACCCCATGAGAGCCCTCTTCCTCATCCCCCGGAACCCAGCGCCTCGCCTGAAGTCGAAGAAGTGGTGAGTTTGGTCTTCTTTGGTGCTTTGTCGATCCGAGGGGGGGGTTTTCCTGCGATGCTCTCTTGGACGAGCTCAAATCCTTAGGTCTAGCTGCATGACGAGACCAACATATACTGAGACCTGGTGAGTGATTTTCCATAGGCTGTCACTCATCTTAAAGCACATATTAAGTACCTACTATTTGCTCTGCAAGTCTTTATCACCATACCCTTCAAGGTAAGGAGGTATTAGCTAAAGTGTGTAGTGGAACCCAAGTAATAGCATGAAAGCTCTTTGATTTATCATCCTCCCAAGAAATATCTTGCCTGGCAGCACAAGACATCTCATCAGAGGGGGTGATAGTTCCAAGAGTCAGCCGGTTAGGTTGGCTGGCTTTTCTTCTACTCCTTAAGATGGTAAATCTGTGAGTGCCTACACATACCTGGTTATATGAGGGATGATTTCACTGGTCTGTGCATAAATATTTGTAATATTTGTTTTTACTATTGCTTTCCCTTTATGGCATGTGATATTGGCTTCTTATTTGGGGCAGTGATACAAACTTCCCATTTAATAAACTTATTCACTTAAAAAAATTTGACCTAATTTAAAGAAAAATACCAAGTGGATGCTAGGATGGATGATGCAAAAGTCCGGTTAAAAACTGTGTTGGTTGTGGGGCACCTGGGTGGCTCAGTCGGTTGAGCGTTCTGACTCTTGATCTCAGCTCAGGTCTTGATCTCACGGTCATGAGTTCAAGCCCCATGTTAGGCTCCAGGCTGGGTGTGGAGACAAACAAACAAACAAAAAATTATGTTGGTGGTATACGATTGACTCAAGTTTGGGAAATACAGTTCTATGGTTAGACCAGAAGTTGGACTTTTGTGTGTACTTACATCGGGATCTTTGTACCTTATTGCATAACAAAAATCCATCACTCCTTTCTTCCCCCTGTGTATATGGTGTTTCCTGATACATCCCAATACATCCTTGAATCTGATTGCCCTGGCCTGGGGCCAATTCCTGGACCACTTATGACCCCCTCTGTTTTTCTAGAGACATATTCTGGGCAGTTAGAGCATGAAGGCTCAGGACCTTTCTGCCCCTTTCCGTACTTCATGATCACTTCACGATCACCCTTGCTGGGACTCTTATGTTCCTCCCCTTCCCCACCCGCAGCCTCACCCTCTGCAGTCTAAATTACTACAGCCACCTAGTAGTGACATGGCAACCCTGGTGTGACAAGAGAAAGACACACGGCACAGAGAAGAGAGGGAACCAGCCAGAGGGGACCGGCAGCCCTGAGTTGCCGAGGCCTGCCGAGGAAGAGCTTGAGGGTTGCTATGGGCAACAAGGGGCTGAGCAGCCCTGCTCCTCCTTCTCACTCTGGAGGGTCACTGTGTGAGCCTGCTGTTCTTTCCTCAGCAACAGCCTCCCATTGGGCCCCCGTACGGCACATGACCAGCAGGGCCTGGACACAGGCCCTGTGTGTGCTTCCTCCCTTCTCCCCGGAACAGGCTCCCCGGGAAAGAATCCAGCTCAGTTCCTCCCCCCCCCCACCCCGGAAAGCATCAGGAGTGCTGCAAAGCCCTCTGCCAGCTTGCTGCTTGTCCTTTGGACCAAGCCTCCCTGCCCCCCGCCCCCCAACACACACACACTGTATACGGTGGGCTTTACTTACCCTATGCCCTCCCTCCCTTGCCACTCCCTGCACTGCTGCTGGACAGGAATTTCCAGGGTTCAGCCCACAGAGCACAAACTGGCCGTCCACACATGTGTTACATTTGGTCAGCACAAGTGGCCACACACTGTGTCTCAGAAACATTGGTATTAATTGCCAACTTTTAGAAATCTGGTGTTTGAGCATCACATTCAGATTTTGGGCCTCTTGTGCAAAGATGCAGCACCCCTGCCCAGCCGAGTGGCTCCCTTTGAAGGTACCAGATGGCTCTTCTGCCCATCGCCACCTCTCCCCAGCTCCGAAATTGGTCACTGCACTTGTCCTGTTTTCCTCTTATCGCCTTTGCGTGATCTCTCTGTCTCCTTAGAAAAGTGAATGAACAGCCCCTGCACTGCAGTTTTAATTTTCATTGACCCCACTCCCAAAAAGATCAACTCTGCATTGACCTTGTTTGAGAATGAGGAGAACACAGGCTGACTTTTCTGCTTCAAACCTTTGACAACAGAAACTAATTCTGGTGGTGCTGTCAGGAGCTGGGTCAGTCCAGGGACAGTGAGGAAGCCAGGCCTCCATCTCACCCGGCCTCCCTGACTCTGAAGGAAAGCCAGTTAGGAGTGTGAGTTCCACACTGCCGGACAGAGAAGGGGAAACGACTTGGCTGTTTGAGTGAGTGAGTGGGAAAACAGAAGCCCTGGTGAAGAACTCTGTCTCGCTCAGAACCTGGCCTTTATAAGATGGCCATGCAGCTGACCCAACCCCCCAACCCCCAGGCCATAGGACACAGGATGTGGCTCCTAATTCTCTGCAATAGAATTCTACTTCAAAATAAAAAAAAGATTTTTTTAATTTATTTGACAGAAAGAGCAAAAGCAGGGGGAGCGGGAGAGGAAGAAGCAGGCTCCCCACTGAGCAGGGAGCCTGACACCGGGCTCGATCCCAGGACCCTGGGATGACGACCTGAGCCAAAGGCAGATGCTTAACCAACTGAGCCACCCAGGCGCCCCAATAGAATTCTACTTCTTAAGTGAAAATATTTAAGCACTGCAGAGTACTTTCGTGAATTACCAGGTCCAAAGTGATTTGAAATAAGTTAGGGTTTCTTAATCTCAGGAAACAAACTGAAGATTGCTGGAGTGGTGGGGGGTGGGAGGGATGGGGTGGCTGGGTGATGGACACCGGGGAGGGTATGTGCTGTGGTGAGCGCTGTGAATTGTGTAAGACTGATGAATCACAGACCTGTACCCCTGAAACAAATAATACATTATATGTTAAGGAAAAAAAAGATAGTAGGAAGGGAAAAATGAAGGGGGTAAATTGGAGGGGGAGATGAACCATGAGAGACTATGGACTCTGAGAAACAAACTGAGGGTTCTAGAGGGGAGGGGGTGGGGGATGGGTTAGCCTGGTGATGGGTATTAAAGAGGGCACGTTCTGCATGGAGCACTGGGTGTTATACACGAACAATGAATCATGGAACGCTACGTCAAAATAAATAAATAAATAAATAATAAAATGTAAAAAAAGAAAAATAAAATAAAAATGTTCAAAAAAAGAGAAATAAGTTAGGGTTTGCTTTAATAGGCCCTAGTGTTTGGGAGGAAGTGAAATATTTTATTTATTTTCTTTTTATTTTTTAAGGGAGAGGATCCCTCTTCCCACCCATCAAAAGAAACAAAACTCCAAAATGTTCTTTTTATATCCAGCTCTTCTCTGCCTAATGAATTATCAGAGGAAATACACTGTTCTTAGGGTATATATCAAAGTACTGCCAAAGGGGGGCACCACTGTGGTAGAAATGGGCCATGAACTCTTTATGATAAGCATTCAGTTGAGGGTCATTTCCAGCTAACTTGCTAAACCTACAACATACAGGACATAGAAGGCATACGCATGTTGCAGACTCAGTAATTTATATATGTGTGTATATGTATATATTTATTATATAGATATAAATTTAATCTTAACCACAACCCCACCAGGCAGATGCTTTTAGTCCTCATTCTGTAGCTATAAGACTGAGGCTTGGGTGGGTCATGTTCCTTGCACAAGTCTGTACAATCTTTTAGTTTCCCAAGTTTGTAACCCCCATTCTCTTTACTAGATCATCTGGCCTCTTAAGTTCAAGGTTTGAGTGTTAGAGAATGGGGTACTAGTCTTTCAGCTGAACATTTTTTTCCTGTGCCTTAATATTAGGGAGAGAAAGGCAGGAGCACTGCTCTTTGCCCCTTTGTTGTTGGGGGTGGGAGGAGAGCACCCCCACTCACCAGAACCTGGCCCTTTCCACCCCCATCAGCGAGATGAGGAGCGGCCTCAGTGCCGAGGAGGTCATGTGGTCAGGGCTCCAGTCAATGCCCAGGTGGCCCAGCCATTCAATAATGAGGTCTCTGGGAGGATTCTAACCTCAGCTGAATTAGAGGCCAGGATGCTCTTGGCCTCTGTCTCCATGTCACCATGGGCAAATGCGCAGTAAGTTGGGACTCCCATTTCCTCCTCCTGTCTCTAAGCATGGCCAGACTTCCCCCACATGGGTCAGCCATCTCCTTCAGCACATTTCCTCACCTTTCTCTTCCTACCATGTTCACCCTGGCTGCCCTGCCCTACTCAGTGCTATAGTCTCCTGCAGGAGTTTCTGGAGAAACTCGGGGAGGACTTCATTCCTATAAAAGACAATTGGTCTTTTTCTTTTCCCATGTTCTTTAAATGTGAAGTTTCCGCACAGGCAAAGAAGCACTTGACTGAGATCATTAGAAAAATCGTAAGTGCTTCCGGGTATTATAAAAATTTGATGAATCACTGACCTCTACCTCTGAAACCAATAATACACTATATATTAATTAATTGAATTTAAATTTTAAAAAATTAAATAAATAATAAAATGAATAAATAAATCTTTAAAAAAAAGAAAAATCTTAAGTGCTTCTCAGTGGAAAGAGATGTAATGTTCCTTGGTTCAACCCGCTTGTGCTCCAGATGAAGACCAGTGGCCTGGTGAGGTTAACTGGCTTATCCAGGGTCCCAGGCTCCTCACTGCTAGATCCAACCTGGAACCCCTGCCTTCTGCTTTCACTCCAAAGCTTATAGTCCCTCCTGCTATTTTATGAAACACCAGTTCTGATTCTTGGTGGGTTGTCAGGCACTGTTCTTTGTTGTTGTTGTTGTTTTTTAAAGATTTACTTATTTATTTTAGAGAGAGCATGAGGGGAAGAGGGAGAGGGTGAGAGAGAGAAAATCTCAAGCAGACTCCTCGATGAACATGGAGCTCGATGCGGGGCTCGATCCCACGACCCTGAGGTCACGACCTGAGCTGAAACCAAGAGTCTGACACTCAACCGACTGCGCCACCAAGCACAGACACTGTTGTTTTTTAAGAAATGACAAAGCTATTTGGGGTTGTGTGTGTGTGTGTGTGTGTTCTAAATGAAAAAATAATAATAGAAAGCAAATATCAGAAAATACTTCAAATTAACTGAATTTGCTAGTAGTAATGCGACTTTGGACTTTATTAAAATCAAAACAAAAATTGATGCCCAGGTTTTTAAAAATTCTTTTTTGTGTGGTCTCCTTGGAGAGAGTGGTCCCATTGACTCTTCCTCTACCATATCTAACCCAAATATATGTGAAATAATTCCCTTTAAGAACACTACACTATTCGGTTCAACAGAGGCTGAACTTCAAATTTCTACCCCCAGCCCTAAAGGCAGATAGATACTCCTGTTGTTTAAGCCTGGTCATGGTCAGAGGTCGCTGGGACCTTGTCATCATCGTGATAGTAATAATCATAACAACAGCAAACATACATACAGCTTATGTTTATATACATACAGTTTAAGTCCTAAGTATTTTACATGAATTAATTCACTGAATCATCACAGCAGTCTTTTGAGATAAATCCTACAATATCACCATCTGCAGCCAGGGAAACTGAGACACAGAGAAGTTAAATAATCTGCCCAAAGTCACACAGTTAAAAAGTGATAGAGCCCAACGTAGAGAAGAAAGGTAGTTCTGGGCAAATGCAAATTCTAAAGCTCAAAATTACATTTAGGGAGTCCTGTGATTATCAAAAACTTTTAGCCCGACTGGTTATAATGACTAATGTAATAATCTTTCAGGCATTTTTAATTCCTCTAACACAATTAAATATATAAGCTGAGAAATTCTGGGAAGATAAAGTGTTTGGTGAGGCTGGTATTAGAACCGGGGCTTCCAACTGTAAGCACCAAACATTAACATCTATCTCTCCAGGCCAACCCTGGGGAAATTAGTATTACTAATCTTAGGCATTTCTTTTTAAGAGACAGAACTAAATTACTGGCAGCAGAGATGCAAACAATAAAGTTATATAAATGTACTTTAAACCCATTACACAACTCAGCAAACAGTCAAGTGGTGTTCAACATAGGGGAGGGGGTTTTACTTTTAATTAAACGTGTAATTAAGCATATTGATTCCTTGGTCGTACTAACTCAAATAAGAGACAATGAATCTTTCTTCGAAGATTTGTTTTAAGGTAGCATTATTCTCTCTTCAAATGGTACCATTTGAAGAAGACATGAGATACGTTGCCAGCTTTATGGTCCTGCACATCTTGGCCCAACCTTTGGACCCAGAGTTATTCTCCTGAATATCTCCGAAGGTTCCTTCCCACTGGAAGAGATAGTGGAACGAGAACTCTGTACCACAGCTGGTTCTGCTGAACTCTGAACACTCTCTCCTCCTAGTTGCCACTGCCTTTTTTTAGGTGTCAGTATTGGGGAATGGAATGCACAGTTTATCAAGTCTGGATCTCATGTTTAAATTGGATGTGATTTCTTTTATTTATCACCTTCTAATTAATAGTTGAGCACTTTATAAAAAGAAAGCACTTCCTTCTAGTCGCAAGCAGGAAAAAAAAACAGCTTTCATTTGCATTGCTAATGAATATTCAACAGCTCCCTGTCTTAATTTGTTTTTGTTTTCATGTTCTTGATACTGATTTTCTACCTAGAAAAGTGCCATGTGGAACTTGTCTATTTCTTTATGCATGTTCACCTCGTTCTCTTCCGTTTATTCCTTAGGACAGCCCATTATTCCATGATGGATTTTTTTCACAAAGTCTCTCCTTAGGTGATATCACATTTGTGTCTCCACGGATTTGTCTGGTGGGCCTGAAAAAGAAAACATATTCAATATTATCTCCTCTCCAAACCTCCCTGTCTGTCCCTCACAAGCACACATTGGAAGGTAGCCATTTCACACACACTTGTCCAGAACTCGCATCTGATAACCATGCGTGCATTGATTTGTTCCTCAAGCATCTGAGGGCAGGTAGGCTGCTCCGGCTACAAAGATGACTCAGGCACACTGGACACTGGAGACCGCCCGTGTGGAGGAAGCAGGGGTACAGGCTGAAGGACATGCAAGAAGGTGCACAGAGTGTCCACCCTATTATTACTGTTTTCCACAGTCCACAGGGTGGCTGATCCTGATTGATCCTGGGGTGACCCCCAGCATAGCAGGCTACATCTGCTTCTATGTAAAATAATTTGAAAGCTTGAACTTAGCTTAGAAATTTAGGGAGGAAACAATATGAATGATTCAGTCCTTTAAAAACATGGAATAAAATGAGAAACTGCTTTGACCAGGGCCGAAGTGGAGAGTGGTGCATCTGTGAGTGCCCTCTTACATTGAGTGCCCTCTTGCATTTGAATTTTAAAGAACATGCTCACCATTGTGTTCTGTGTGATGAGGACATCTTTCAAGCCTGAAATCTGTGTGGAGGGGGGCCTGCTGGCGGACCCAGGGAAGCTGGCTCCTGGGATCCGCTCCTGTTATTCCACAGTGCTCCACAGGAGGGCGACAGAGAGCACAAAATGGATTCCCTCCTGCTCTGAGCAGAGTGGGTGCCGCAAAGAGGGTGACCAGAGTTCCCCTAAGGTCTCTGAGGGTGATGTGCCAAGCTGCCAGTGGGGCACACCAGAAAGTCATGCTCTATAGTCATGAAGTAATTATTTATGATACTGGGCAATTTCTTGGGCCAAAACATGCATGCCCAACTCGTGAATCATAGCCAAAGTCCACCGTTAATTTCTACCACGGTGTGGACTTGCTCCCCTACTCATTACTATGGTGTCTCTCCTCAGCTCTCCCCTGCCCTGTGACTCTCTGGCACAGGGTTTATCTTTGGGGAAATAGTGCCTTTCTAGAGGGAGATAAGTGCACGTCTGGGTATGAACTTAGTCCCTAAGTTTCCAAGTCCTTGGGTTGATAGCAAACATACACATACACTCTTGTTCTTATTAATTGGAGAGCAAAGTTCAAAAGTAATTTTGAAATTACCAGTTAAAAAATTTGCCTAACCAAGTTCACTTTACCAAGTAAGAATCTTTCTCATTTCTACAAAACTTACTCCTCCTTACCTAGCCAACCCTGATTGTGCTCTCCCCCAGCTTTCATTTTCTGCCTCATTTAGACAGCTTACCTCAGTGTGCCCCAACGTATAGTGTGCTCAGCCCCAGCCTTAGTTTTTCACTATTTCCTGCCTCCCTGAACTGTCTTCCCAGAGTGATTTCCTCTTCATTCTTTAAAGCGCAACTCAGGTACCCTCATTACAATGGACCTTCCAGATGTGACTCTCACCAAGGTCTTTCTCTTCTCTGATTCCTTTTGGTCTCTTGTGTGATATTATATATAAATTGTGCAAAAATGCTTTTATGCGTGTAACTCCCGTACATTGCCTGAATTGTGTGTTGATGGTGATGATGCCTTTGAACCCCATTGTACTTAATAAAGTTCTAGACCTATTTTGTGATTGGTTGATCCCTGTGTTGACTAATTGCACCTGTTTTCTTTTTTTTCATTGTAGTGTCTTAGAAAATGGAAGTTTGCTTTTTCTTTGGATTGTCTTTTTATCTGTGGGTTCATCTCTTTCACGTGGCAGGTCAAAAAAATTCCAGTCATTTATTGAGAGCTGCTTGGTAAAGAATCACAGCCAGCGACCAGCAACAGAACAATTGATGAAGCATCCATTTATACGAGACCAACCTAATGAACGACAGGTCCGCATTCAACTCAAGGACCATATTGACAGAACAAAGAAGAAGCGAGGAGAGAAAGGTTAGAAGCACATTTGGATTTCAGCAAAGGAAACAAAAGATGGAGTGGGTCATGGGCTCTTGATATATTTGGAGGTGGCCGTGGGGGTTTCAGGTGGGCCTGCATTATTCTTTAGTGTGAAGGGCTGCCTCTGAGCTTGCAGCCTGTAGGCATCAGTGGAGTGAGACTGTGAAATGGAATCTTCATGAAGGGTTAGAACTGTAAGGAATATTACCTTTTCCAGGCACTGACAAAAAGTCATGTTGAGTAATACTATGAAGTGGTTTAATATGACAAGTGATTTTCTTAGTTTAAATGACTATTCATGTTTTGAAGACTAAAAACCGACAGAAGACAACCTAAAAACAACAACGATAAAAAAAACTCCACTTAGTCGACATTTTTCTTTCCCGGCAGTCTTCAACATTTAAGTTTTTGTGCTCGGAGGCTCATTTCAAATTTATTTCAGAAGTCAGAATGAATTTTCTTATAGTCACAGCATCACCAGGCTTGATATATGGAACATTGAACTTTGAGCTGGAAGATCGTTTAATGCGCTTCTTTATTTTATAGAGTCAAAAGTCTTATCTCTTATGGCTCTAGCTGTTGTACCACACTGTCTTTTCCGTGCATCAGTGGAAAGGACAGGAGGCAAACTTGGAGCCCTGGGACTGTATCCTGGTTGTTTGAACAGAGACTCAGACCTCCTTATCTAGCATCCTGACCAAGGAGAAAACTCACGTGGTCTGGGGCAGGTCTTGTGCCTAGGTGGGTGGGAGGTACGGAAGGTTGAGGTATGGGGAGGAAAGGGAAAGATCCAGAGGACAGACAGGGTGAGTCCCACTGGTTGGAGGCAGGAGGAGCAGCGGGGTAGGGGGGAGGAGGGAATAACAGTGAGGAGGTATTATAGGGCTGGAGAGGTGAGCACTGAGCATGTGCAGAGTGGAGAGTAAAGGGGAAGACCGGGCAGCAAAGGTGCGAGGCACATGGCCATGTGCCTTTCCTCCCTTCTGTCCTGGACACCCTTCTCTATTCTTTCCAAGCCAGATGGTGCATCAGAGGGTGGTGGGCAGCACAGGATGGAGGGTGCTCTCCTTCTATTTGAATTCCCCTTCTTTGCTTCTGCAGTTACTGTCTGTAATGTGGCGAGGTACAAGCAGGTATGTGGGGTGGGCGGTGAGCAGTGTGAGTCAAGACTGGGCAGAGGTAAGAGCAGCAGGGGGTTGAGCAGGAGGAGAAAACCTCAGTGAAGTTTCAAGGGAAGGGTTTCTTCCTGGCTGCCAGTCTCGGGAACTCAGGGAAATGTACGATCGGTTCGACTCAGGAGTAGGAGGTTATGAGGCTAAGCCAAAAAGGAGGTCCATCACCTGAACTAATGAAATAGTGTATGTCAACTGTACTTCAATTTAAAATAAAAGATACACTTTTAAATGTTTGAGGATCAAACTATTTTTACTTCATGTGCTAAATAGGAAATGAAGTTTCATTGCCTGTTTTGATTGAACATAAAATTTTTACAGCCCTGGAAAATAAATATATAAATAAAAACCCCCTTGAACAAAACAAAACAAACAAACAAACAAAAAAGGAGGCCCATCTCCAGTTATTCGTGGGTGGAGAGGGATGAGGTGTCTGTCAGGTGATGCTGGGAGGGGAATTGAAGGAACCAGAAAGAACCAAGCATGAGAGAAATAGGTAAGTCAAGATCAGAAAGTTCCAGGACTGGGCCTGGGGGGCTCGGTCAGCTAAGCGTCCGACTCTTGATTTCAGCTCAGGTCATGATCTCAGGGTCGTGAGATCGAGCCCCGTGTTGGGCTTCACGCTGAGTGCTGAGCATGGAGTCTGCTTGAGACTCTCTTTCCCCCTCTCCCTCTGCCCTTGCTCCTCCCACTCCTCCAAAAAAAAAAAAAAAAAGAAATCCAGAACTGATTTTTCATCAAACACGCAACCATTAAAGGCTGACTTCTCTAAAAGGGAAGTTTTTTTTTCTGTGGGCCTGTTGCTTCCAGATTCAAATTCTGAGTTCCCATTCTAGCTCTACCCCCTGAATAGGTACGTGAACTTCATCCCAGTTTTCTCATCTTTAAAATAAGAGAGGGGATATGATAGTAATCCGTATCACCTGGTATTGTTGCAGATTAAATGAGATAAGGCATTAAAATGTCTTAATACAATGTCCGGCATATAAACGTACTCAATAAATATTAGCTATTTTTATATAAAAAGTTCTTTATTGACCTATAATTTTTCAGCACGATTCAGAGTTACTTTCTGAGAACTCGTGACCTCTTTGCCTTTGACCTGTGAATAGAATGGGTAAAGCTTGTGCCTTGAGTTGTTTTCACATTTGGGGGGCACAGATGCTGGAATGTGACTCAGAACTCCCATTCTATGACAATAGACTATTTTTAATATGTTCTTTCTCTGCAGAGTAGAAGTGTAAGGTTCTTGGTAGGAGATGAACTAAAGAGTGACCTGGTAATGTAAGGAACCTAATTCCGTTTAGGTTTAGAGCCATCAGAAGCCTTCTTCTTTGCTCCCCAGAAAGAGTATCGATCAAGCGAGGGCTCATTCCATTTGCTCAGTTTCATCAAATGACTTAATTGACTTCCTCTAGGACTTTCACACTCTCTTAGTAGCTCTAAGACCAGCTTTTGGTACAATCAAACAATTTTAATGAGAATCGATTTATGATTTTTTTAACCTGATACTATTTTTTCCTTAAGGTATGTTGACATATGCTAATTTATGCCAGTAATATAAAAGCAATGAGACCAGATTCAGGTGCAGTATTACAATTGAAGGGCCTGACAAATGAAGGTTTTACCCTAGAGAGTAGAAATATTTGGATTAGTTGTGTGCTTCTTTCCCTTGCTAGAATTTCCCTTTGCTAGATAAAATTTCTGCAGTTTACTTCAAACTCTCTGTTGATTCATTTCAGGAAAGTTTGGAATAGTCAGCTTTCAGTGTGGAAGAGTGAAACACTTTATGAAGGTCCTTTACATTTTGGTGAAATCATACTCAAAAAAATAAATAGCCCAAAAACTTTGTGCATATCTAAATATTTGAAGCTAACTTGTGATTTTAAAAAATATACTTGAAGTCACTGTGCTTTTGGCTCCTTTTCTTTTTTTTTATTATGTTCAGTTAGCCACTGTATAGTACATCATTAGTTTTTGATGTAGTGTTCAGTGACTCATTAGTTAAGTATAACACCCAGTGCTCGTCACAACATGTGCCCTGCTCAATACCTTTTCATTATCTCTTTACTGGCTGAAGAGTAGGGAAGGCGGAGTGTTTAGTTCTTGTCATAGGTGCTGCCTCCTGGTGGTAACACAGCCAAATTGCAGTTTTGGTTCCTTTTTAAGGCTACGCAAGGGCCTTCAAAGTTGTAATTACTAACCCACAACTATGAAAGGATCACAGTAATGTGACCCTCCCTTGCTCAAAATTAAAAGCTCTTCCAAAATTCCCCATTGCCCACAGAAAAGTCCTCAGCAAGGTATATATAAGGATCAAGAAGTCGTATCAGATGTGCTAGGCTTACTCATTCTGTCTTTTCTCACAGCCAGACATCTAGCCATTCACAATTCATTGTGGACATGTCATGCCCTGTACTACTATCAGCCTTACTCACGTGGTTATGTTGCTTAGAATGCCCTTTCCCACCACTTTCAGCTGCCATCTGTCTGGAACAGGATCACTGACATTGCAAGGCCCAGCTCATTTCCTCCTCAAAAGACTTTGCTGGCCCCTTCCCCCATTATGACCAATGGACTTTGCTCCTTTCTCTATTATCCCATTGCTCTTTTTATAGATTTCTATTTAGCATATAATATGTTGGAAAGAACACTAGTTTTAAAGTTGGAGAAGTTCTGGATGGAATTCTAAATCCAAATCCCAGATTGATCGGTCTTTTATTAGTAAGCCATTGGTCCTGTCACCCTCTTGTAATAGCGTCTTCGCTTGAAAAGTGGGTAGTATGTTAAAGGATTTTAAGCAAAATAAATGGGAGAACGTAAGTAAAGTATCTAGCAGGGTGACACCCAATAAAGATTAATTTCTTAATAATCATGGCAGATCTGATTACCTACTTGTCCATCTCGCCCATTAGATTCTGATCTCCTCCAAAGCAAAGACTCAATCTTATTCATTATTACGTGTTAACTTGCTTAACATATTACTGAATTAAATGAATGTCCCCGGTGGGTCATTTAATGCTCTATTTCTAATAGCACGCGCTGTCAAATTTCTTTCTGGTGTTTATCGAGATATTTAAGACAATTTGTGGGTCCATGTAAGTCATAATAAAACTCTTACTTAAAAAATGATTAATACAGACAGTAAGTGAATAGTGGGCCAATAAAGATTGGTTTAGATAGTCCTCTAATGGGAGTTAACACAAACCGAACAATTATTCTTCAGTTCCTTCTCATTGAACAGCAGGCATTAGGGACAGATATCTCGAGTCAGCTGGAACAGTCTTGGATGTGAGTTCCACGTTCTCAAATCCAGCTCAGCTGGTGGGAACTGTTATACCACAAGTCAGGAGGCCTGGAGCCTGTCTGTCCCAGGTCAGCATTAATGACAACTCTTTGGGCCTCAGATTACTTACATATAAAACGAGGGGGGTGGGATTGGCTGAGCTGTAGCATCTTTTTGTGCACTAACATTCTGTGAGTCTCTCTTTAGATGAGACCGAGTATGAGTACAGTGGAAGTGAGGAAGAAGAGGAGGAGAATGACTCGGGAGAGCCCAGGTAGGAAAATAAAGGCCAAGTCTTCTTCTCGCGTTCTGAATTGTGCTTGTGTGAAACTCCCTTCCTTTTGATTTATAGGTTCATTTTTAAGAATCCAGCAAGGTGGTCTTATTTAATTTATTGCCCATGAACATACTCATTAATTTGGGAAAATGTCCCCAGGCACACTCTTACAAAAACGTGGAAATCAGCGTATTCTTTACCTTGTCCCCTAAGATTTATGGTCTCTATTCTAAGACCTTGTTTCCTCACGTATGTCACGGGTGGAATGGGTAGGAGGCAATTATCTGGGTAATGCAAGACTCAAAGGACCTAAAACTACGACTTTCAGGAGACCTAAGTGGTATTTTTGGACTCGAATTATTCAGTTCGTTACTTCATACCTTTGAGAAGCCCATTTGGGCAGCCACTGTCCTTGTCACATGTCTTGGTATTTTCACCACAAGCTCATCCAAGAGGAAATGGTTTCCAGGAAATCAAATCACACTCTAGAGGGGAACCCTAAATAGAAAATTTCTTGCTCATTCCAGTTGTCACATGTTGGACTCCAGGATCAGTGTTGCTTTATTGTTATGACCCGTGCGTTTTGAATTTCACTTGACATTGATTCCAACTTCTTCCAGTCTGTGTATGAATAATTAAGGTTAGTGTGCTCACATTGCCAGGATTTCTCTTCCGTGAGAGAATTCAGCTGGTGGCAGTTTGGTGAGTTGAGTGGCACAGGCACACACACCATGGTCAGTGTAAGTGAAGTGAGATTTATTGGGGAAAACGCACTAGCGGGAGGCTCACTGGGGAAATGGGTCCCCTTCCTCTAGCCATCCAAGGAGGGGACTCCAGGGGTCCAGGAGGAGAAATTCCCATACTGCTGAGGCAGAGCTGCCTGCTCAGGAAAGGGGCCAGCTCCGTCGTCCCTGCTAGAACAAGCTAGTGGCTTCTTTTTCTGAGTTAGATACAAAGCCGGATTATTGCTAAACTACTGGAAGACGGAGGGGCTTATGGGGCCGTCCAGTTTTTCTCTGCACCTGATACAGGAATTATCAAGGTCAAAGACTGAAGGAGAATTTTTCCTTCCATCCGATGCTTTACATATTGGCTTCCCCCAGTTTAGCTGCATAAAGATGATGTTTGTCAAGTAGTGACACAGAAAATGAACGTTCTTATAAAGGCAAAGAGCCAAGTGCCCTGCTCTCAGAGAAGTTGCGTACTATTCTTCTTTTTCCAAAGCTCACCCAGATGTCATGTCAGCCCTACTGATCACTCTCTATAGAACTGAGAAGCCCTGTTTTAACTAGTACTTGCCAAACCGCGTGTTAGGAGTCACTTAGAGGGCTGACCTAGCCATGCCTTAACACTTCGATAATTGTAACGTATCATAATATCACATTGAAGATTATGTTCCAAGTCCTGTCTTATGGACCCATGTAATTAATCTTCATGAAATCCTGAAAAGTAGAAAGGGACAGTGGTTATCTCATTTTAGAAATGGGGTGAGAGCCCAAAGATGGCACCCAAGCCACACACCAATGATGATTGAGCCTCTACTACAGCTCCAATCGCCTGACATGGATTCTGCATCCGTTTATATTAATGGAGACTCCTCGTGTGCATGGTTCCCCAAGTCCTGCTTGTGGCCTGTGTACATAAGCACTGTCACTTGGGGTTTGTTTTAGTGTTCTACACAAAAGCTGTTAAGTTTTAGAGGAGGCGTGCTCGTGGAATCCAAGCACTGTCTGTAAGACCTCAAGAATGAAGCCTTTTTATGTCATTTTTGGGCATAGATGACAGTCACACTGCACAGTGGTTACACTGTCCAACACAGAATAATCCCCTCGTCAACTGCCACCAAACCTGCTCCCCGCCCCCCATTTGCCACCCCAGTTGGCATCACCACCACTGTCCAGGTGCCAAGACAAAACCTGCAAGTCATCGCTCACTCCACACACCGCATCCATCAACCGGCTTCGTTAACTCTGCCACCAATGTTTCTCTCCTCCTCTGTCCGCTTGCCCCGCCCCGCCCCACAGAGCCACTGCCGCAGCAGCCCAGCTGGTGGCCCTCTGCGGACAGTTGTCCCTAGGCAGCCAAACAAACCCCATCACGTCAATGTCCTGACTATAAGCTTTCCGTGCGTGTTTTCCATGCCCCGTGGCTCCCCGGGTCCGCCCAGTGTCCCTGGCCTCCTCCCGGGCCACCTCTCTCCTTCACTCTGCTCTGGGAAGTCCTCGGAGAGGCCCCACCTGTTCCCACCACAGGCCTCTACGTTTGCTTTCCTCTCTGCCTGAAAGGTTCTTCCCCTACTTCTTCGTGGGGCCGACTCTTCATCATTTGAGTCTCAGCTCATCTGGCACCTTCTCAGAGAGGTCTCCCCTGATCACCCCATCTGAAGCAGAACCTTAATCCCTGTCCCAGCCTCCTACCACTGTAACTCTTAAACTGTTACGTCTTCTATGGAGCCTGTTCATATGTGAAATTATGTTATTTGCAGCCATTTGTCTAATGATTTTCTGTCTCTCTTCCCCGCAAGAAGATCATGAGAGAGAGAGAGTTTTTTTTTTTTTAAGATTTTATTTATTTATTTGACAGAGAGAGCAGCGAGAGCAGGAACACAAGCAGGGGGAACGGGAGAGGGAGAAGCAGGTCTCCCGCTGAGCAGGGAGCCCGATGTGGGACTTGATCCCAGGACCCCGGGATCATGACCTGAGCTGAAGGCAGACACCCAACGACTGAGCCACCCAGGCACCCGAGAGAGAGTTGGTTTAGCTGCTGCTCTATCCACTAGAGCCTCTTACAGTGCTTGTGACATAAAAACGGCTCACTAGTTATTTAATGGATCTATTTCAAGTGGAAGTCGCCAGCAAGATTAAAAGGGCTAGGTTTGCGTGAACAAATAGGAGCCTGCCCCACCTCCCTGTTAGGCTGCTATGCACAACCAAAGAGTGTAACTTTGAGCTGTTCACATGCAGTGAGATGTGAATAGAGAAGCCCTAGACCACCAGGGACACACACATATGCACATGATGCACAACTACCATTTTACAGATGAGAAAACTGAGGCCCACAGTACTTCAACGGAATCTAGAGATCCGTGAGCTGGGTTGAAGTCCTTGCTACACCATCCGTTCCAGAGCCAAACCATGTCACTTCCCTTTAATCGTGGTGCAGTGAAACAGCTCTGAACTCTCAGATGTGGGTTCATATTCTACTCTGTGGTGACCTTGACTCTGATGTTTTCCCTCCCTGGCTTATTACGTCTTCACACGAGCAGCCTGTCATTTGCCTCCTGGGTCTGGGTGCAAGGCGTCGCGGAGGTGATACGGGGATGGTGATGTCCTCTTAGTAGAACACGTTCCCTTGTTGCTCCCGGTTGTTCCTTTCATTTGCTGGCTTTGTTCATGCCTCTCTTAAACGTGAAAATTCAGCTGATCCAAGCCCTAGGGCTCGCACGCTCCCTAAAACCTTTAGAAGCAGATCTTTGCGGGTCACCAGGGCAAGGGAGCAGTGAGGACGGTCCTGGAGAGAGGGGGACCTCTCTCTCGGGATGGTGACAGCATGCGCCTGCCCATGGCCACCGTGAAAAGGAGGCTGCACACTGTTCTGTGGTGCCCATGACTCTGTTTCTCTGGGGCTGAGTACTGTGAGTAGCAGCGGGCCCGAGAGCCCGTGGCCGGCCCGTGTGGCTCGCGTCCCCGCGCGCAGGCGAGCTGCTGGCCCGGCCGGCCTCCCCCAGCGCGGGGGTGAGGCGGCCCTCGCCACACGCAGCCTCCCCGTCTCTCTCTCTCCTGCCCGCAGCTCCATCCTGAACCTGCCAGGGGAGTCCACGCTGCGGCGGGACTTCCTGAGGCTCCAGCTGGCCAACAAGGAGCGTTCGGAGGCCCTGCGGCGGCAGCAGCTGGAGCAGCAGCAGCGGGAGAACGAGGAGCACAAGCGGCAGCTGCTGGCCGAGCGCCAGAAGCGCATAGAGGAGCAGAAGGAGCAGCGGCGGCGGCTGGAGGAGGTGAGGGCCCGCTGGGGCTGCCGCGCGCGCATACGCGCGCGCGCACCTCTCGGCCGCAGAGCTTCCTGGGTGTGCAGTGTTGTGCTGGGCTCTCAGCCTTGTGGGACTCGTGGCCCGCTGGGAGCACACACCTGAGCTTGTGAAATGGGATGAGGCCTGGGCGCTCTCACAAGCAAAGGAATTCCCTTGCTAGGCAGGGGGTGGCCGTGTGACCTTGGTGTGGTCACCTTGGAAAAGCAGGTAAAGGCCTTCACCCCTTCAAGTCTTACTCAGATATCACCTCCTCGGTGCAGCCTCCTTGGCCACCTTTCTTCAAATTGCACCCCCTCCCTCTAGCTCATCCTGTTGCCCTTCCCCACCTTATTATTTTTACATAGCTCTTTCCATCTTTACACACACTCTCTATGTACCTTCCTGGGTTTTAAACTGAGGTGTGAGCTCCTGAGGACAGAGGGTTTTGTCTCTTTCATCCCTGATGTATCTCTCCATCATGTATCTCCAGCGCCTAGAAGAGGGCCGCGCACACGGTAGATGCCTCGTGGATATTTGTGGCATGAACGAACCCATAGAGGAATAAACGAGTCCGTGATTGAGAGGGCCTATGTAGGTGTTAACTAGACCGCAGTGACTAGGCAGGCAGGTGAAATGTCAAGTATGGAAAAGCAGGGTCTGCCTTAGCTACTCCGCTGAACACTGGGGAAAGCACGGCCCAAGGCTTTCCATACACCCTTTAGTATTCAGGGCCTGTCCTCCAGCTGGAGGGCCACCCTGGCCTTCACCGGCGGGCACTGTGGCCATCTGTGTAGGCAACCGTAGCACCAGCCACGCTTTCCCGGGGGGCTTGTCCCAGGTGAGGCCCTCACCTTTGTGGCCTTGTGGCCACCTTCCTTTATCGGATAAATCAAAGCCTCTAGACAGTTAGGCAGCTGAGAGCATAACCACTGGGAAAGCCAGATGGCAGATGAGAGGATAACCAACGTCACAGGAATGGGGTAGCCATTTTACGGGGCTCCCAGGCGCCATCTTGCTCCTCATTAACAGTTCACGGCAATTCACTTGCTTTGTCAGGTGCCGCTGCAGTTCGAAGCTGGCAGATTGTGGGCACCAAGAGCAGATTGCTTTTCAGTTGGCCCATCTAGGTCCAGCAGCCCTGGTTGAAATCAGTGAGGGCCTCCGTTCCAGTGTGCAGTAAAATCCCATCAACCTCATATGTCCTTATAGACAGACCAGCAACAACAAGACCCAACAGTTGCAATTATTTTTTTTTTTTAAGATTTTATTTATTTGTCAGAGACAGAGGGGAAGAGACAGAGAGAGAGAGCACAAGCAGGGTGAGTGGCAGGCAGAGGGAGAAGCAGGGAGCCTGATGCCGGACTCAATCCCAGGACCCTGGAATCATGATCTGAGCCAAAGGCAGCCAATTAACTGAGCCACCCAGGTGCCCCAACAGTTGCAGTTATTAAGTGACTTCTGTGCACCAGCTCTTGGGTGAGGTTCTTCGCTTATATCCAGGATCTCATCTACTATCATTCTCTCTTTGCATACAGCCATTGCCCCTCATGCAGAATGCATACAAACCCCGCTTAACACACAGGAAACTGAAGTTCAGGGAGGGGAAGTAATTAGTCCCATGTCCCAGGGCCAGTAAGTGCACAGTGTTCGCACCCGGGTCTGTCTGATCTCGATGTCCACACAAGGCCCAAGAAGGGAAGTATAGATAAGTAATCAAAGCCTTGAACTGTGATCCTCAGAACTGGACCTTGCAGGCTTCTGCAAACAGCAGTAGGCAAGTGAAACACTTTCCAGTTTGAGTTTATAAGTCTGTCGTATTGTCAGCGCGAAGAATGCTCAGTGCGTGAGAAGTGTGAAGTTCACTGTCTTCTATTCTGAGAATGATGCTGTAGTAGACGGAGTCCCCATAGTGCTGTGGGGCAGAGACCTTCAAAGGCCCAGGCAGAGGCAGTGTTGAAGGGAGGGGTGGGTGCTAATTCGGCAGCTCTCAGAAGTGAGGCTCAGAGTGCCGCTGTGCCCATGCCCACCCCACCTCTGGTTCCTCTCCTGGGCACAAATTGAAATTCCTGGCAGCTGCAGCCCACCCAGGCCAGTTGGGGCCAGTTGGGGCCAGTTGGGGTCTCTTGTACGAGCCCTCGACCCAGAGCTGTGCCATTTCCTCTAGTTCTCCTATGAACCAGATGCCTCCGTTGGCTAGACCCCATGTTTATTCCTTTAGACTCTGGTCACACCTCTCCCCTCACCTAAGCAGTGTCCTATCAGGCTCTGCCCCCCACATCCTGCCTTTCCTGCTTTGTTGCTTGTGGTTTGTTCCTTCCAAGAGTATTTCCAAAGGCCGCCACCTCCCTGGAGCCTCACACCCTGCAAACCTTGACCATTTGCCTTAGTTAGTGGGCTCCTTGCCTAGCAATTTGTTACCCTTACTTTCAAGCTAAAGGCACTTACCGTGTAAACCCTAGAAAATCCCCACTGTCACCCCACAGAACATTTCAAATACTCAAGAATGCAAATATGCCCGTGCATGCACACATGCACTTTTGGCCCTTGAGCCTAGATCCTCAGTTAATGCAGGCTTTTCAGAGGATGCATTGTATTGTTTTGTATTGTTTTGTTTTGTTTTAATCTATATTTTTGTCCCTTCTTACCTGATACGATTTATTTGGGCTTTATATGTTTTCTCATCAAGTTGCTAAAATAACAATTTCTAACACTTTCCAAAGCATTTACCCTACGACAGGTACTCTGTTCCACACTTCACCTGAATCATCTCATTTGATCCTCACAATAACCCACAGTCTCAAAATAATGCAGCCGAGTCTCAAAGAGGTTAATAACTTGCTACAGATCACACAGCTTGGGGAAAAAACAGGTTTCAAGCCCAGGAGATTGGACTCCAGAGCCCAAGCACTGTCACTGCCTCCATCCTGCCTCTCAGCTGATAAGCCAGTCATGTTTTCCCATATTCTCTACCTGGCCTCTGCTGTTGTGGTCTTTTCCTCTGAGAACTTAAGGATTTTTGAGCAAGGGCAAAGAAGCTGCACCCAGCAGGTGCTCTTTTTTGACATGGATTCTGGCTCTCATGCTCCCCATCAGAGCTACCGCCAAGGCCTCCTTGTGTCTCTTCTGTGGCACTTTCTGGAACCTCTATCTTGGAGGCGAGTCAGAGTTCAGACTCAGCGAGGCACACGCATCCACGGGGACATGCCCTCCGAGTGCCCACTTGCACTGAAGACAACAGTGTGCCCAAGGACACTTCGATTTATGCACCAGCCAACATGCATGAGCCCTGGCTTCTCGTCAGTCACTTGTGACCACGGGATATTAAGAGATTATACCGCTTTATCTATTGATCCTTCATCTTGCTCCTATTGCCCACTGAGACGAAAAAGAAATACTGAACACTCAGATGGCTATAATTTTTGAACCTTTAAGTAATAACCGTCTCTGTCACCAGGGACCCCTCTCCTGCATCCTGCCCCTGCTGGATCCCCACCCATGTCTGCAGCTCTGGCCCATGGTGACGACTTGTGTTTGCTGTGTCCAGAGTAGGAACTTGATCTACCCTGGCACATGGAGGCAGTTAAAGCCCACAGTTAGACTTGCAAACTTAGCTTCCTTGTAGGTCAGGTGGGCTTTTGTAGGCATCCTGGGAAAACCATTCCCATTCTCAAATAAAGGCCCGTCAGATGCCCCTTTGGTGACACAGGGCTGTGTAGATTGTAGCCTTTGTCTTCCCCGGCAATCTCAGGTGTCACCTCCTACCAGAGGCTTGGTTTCTAAGGAAGTCCTGCATGTCCTTTCCTATTTATGGATAACCATGTGGATTTGGGTAGGGTCTAAGTCAGTATCCGTATATTCTTAGAAGGACTTCGTACACTGAACATAATTATTGATCAGCTACATGAAAAGGACATGGCTTTGGACCAATGAAATGTTGGGTATAAGACTTTCAGCTTTTGACCACTGATAAAGTACAATTTATAACTAAGTTCCAGGAAATTGATTAAACCTAGCTAAGATGAATGAGTCCATCAATAGTGAGGAAAGTACAAAGAAGGCCTCTTTTATTTTTATTTAGTTCAATAAAAATTTCTATCACTTGGCCTACACAAAATCCCTCTTGTTTTATTCTCCATCACAGAGTTAGGGTCCAAGAATCAGGGGCAGGATGCAGGAGAGGAGTCTAAGAATCAGTAGGGCATTTACCCTGGTCATCTTTTCAGACAGAACCTTGACCAAAAGATTTGTGGTGATGCTTAACTGTGCTCAAGAGTTTGGGAATGATTTTAGTGATTTATACGTTTTTTTTTTTTTTTCAACTTGCTGAGAGCATTCTATGCCTTCATCTGGAGGAGAATATCTTTAAGTCACAGGAATAATCAAATTGACCCCGCGGGCACCAAACTGCTCGATGGTGGTAAGCTTTATTCTTCAGACACCTGCATCTCATTTAGTGTCCTTCAAGACTGTCATGACATTGGCCAGTTATAGAAATAGCCAATTCTAGCTAAAAGATATTATAACTGCTTTGGTTCTATTGCCTGAAAAAAAATTTTAGAGAAATAACCACCAGTATCTTACTGGCCAGTCATAGTGGAGCACTAATATAAAAAATGAGAGCCTAGCAGTCTCAATGTGTGTGAATTCCCTAAAAGCATCTAACTTTTTATGGTGAGTGGCTGGGCTTTCAAGGACACTGGGTTCAATGCTTTTTTAAAAAGGGCACAGTAGAATTTAAATCTTTTTCCTATTCCTATAGGCAGCCATTTGACAAATTTTATGAATTCATACCTCCACTATGCTGGACACTAGGAAAACAGTCTGCCCTGGTGCTCACCAGATCTGTAGGGGAAACAGGCACTGGGCCAATAGTCACCCACATAGCCATTCATTGTCATTGCCAGGCTGCTGTGGTAGAGAGGAGTGACGGGCTAAGGAACGAACTTGGGGAAGGTGCGGGGTAGAGAAAGCAGCCCAGCCTGGCTGGGAGGCCTGCCGGGGATTCCAGCTGAAGGACTGGGAGGGAGGGGCACACAGAGATGCCAGGCAGGGAGGCCAATGCACAGTCTTGTAGGGCTTCACAGGCCAAGTTAAGGATTCTTAAATCTTATCCTGAGACTAGTGGAAGACCACTGATGTGTGTTAACCAAGGGAATGCAATCGGATCTGCATTTTTAAAAGGGAACTTTGGCTGCTGCGAGGTTGAGTGACTGGAAGAAGCGAGGGTGGAATGAGAGAGACAAGCTGGTGCAGACCAGACGGTGGTGTTCTTGTGGATGGCGGTGGAAGGGGGATTGAGAGAAGTGTACACATTTGGATGGGGTGCAGCCTGTAGAATGTGCAGGATGTGCATGTGATGGCTGAAAGATATCAGAGATGGAAGAGAGTAAGCAGTCACAGAAGGTCCCCAATGTGGACTGCAGCATCAGGGTGGAGGACCTGGTTTGGGAGCAGGAGGATAAGATCAGTTTGGAAGACGGTGAATTTAAGAGCCTATGAGGTGGCCAGTGGTGATGCCAAGGTTGCAGGTGGATTATATGGAGAGAGCCAGGGAAGGGAGGTTGGGATGGGATAAAATGGGAATTACTGGCTTGTGGTACTGGAAGTATCCATCGAGAACAGAGGAGACCACGGGCCTGTATTCCGAGAACATAGAACAGGACAGGAGAAGCCAGCAAAGAAGACTGATAAGGGTGCAGAAGGCACACCAGGAGAATTTGATGTTATTGCAAAGAAAATCGAGTATTCCAGCATAAGGAACAAGTTAAAGGAGCCAGCTTTGCAGAACTCTGCCCAAAGGTCGAGTGAGATAACATCATTCATTTTTTTTTCAATGGCAAGACGTTATATAAAAAGGTAGTTTTTGTGTTGTACTCTCTAAAAATGCATTCATTTCCTGTTTGGGAGAAAGGGAAACAATCTGCTCAGGAAGTGAGATCTGAATTTGGGGTGCGAAGACGTCGATTTGGACCCGAGGGCGGCCGTGAGCCTCTGGCATGCCCTGGCCGCTCTCTGAGTCTCCCCAGCCCCGCTCCCGGGGCTCTACAGAGAGGCCCCCGACAAAGCTTGTTCCCACCACCTAAGTTGCGCTGGTGATTAACCAGGAAGATGGGGGTGAAAGAACTCTGTCCACTGCCCAAAGCTGGACAGATCTCTGTTCTGAAGGACTTGTCCGATCTAGTTTAAAGATTGCTCATGAGCCCCAGTTTGTGCTTCTGTTTAGAGAACTCTTCATAGTTACGTGCTCATCCATTCATGGTCAGCTTTGGCTCGCATTCTCTCTTGGCATTCGCTTCCACTCGGGGTAACCAGACTCGTCTCGGAGAAGCTGTACCAGCTGCAGCCCAAACCCAGAGCAGCCACTGGCCAGCAAGGTTATTCTTGGGAACCTATATAGTTTCTCCCAGCTGTTTTTAAACCAAAGAGAAGGGGATGGGGGTGGTGAACAGCAGAAACTTGCACATGTCTTTAAGGACATCATACTAAAGCTCTGGAAATTCCCACGGGCAACAGAGCATTTGGGGGAGATTCTGTTGATGGTAGTATGTTGGTTAACAGTTGTCTTCCTTATTAAATGTATGTTCTTTGACTGTGCCTCAGTTTCTTCATTTGTAAAACTAGAAAGAACAGTAGCATTTCCCTTCCAGGACTGTCATGAGGATTAAATGAGTTAGTTCACGGAAAACCTTAGAATGGGACTAACACTTAGAACACACTCAATAGATATTAGTTATTATTATTATTGGAGCAGATGCCTTTGGCTGAAGTCAGAGGTATAATCTCTAAAAGTTTAAACTCTTTTATGTGCAGTAGTAAAACCCTCTTGAATTTATTAAGATAAATGTATCAACAGGTAAGCTTTTATTCATGTCTTGGGAAGAATATTTGTTATACTAGTAGAAATTCATTTACATCATTAGGAGAAATCAATGGTTTTTAAATGACTGAATGGCACATTCGTGCAGAGGCCAAGTATGCCAGCTTGGAAGCTGCAGAAACCAAGGTGTAGTTCAAGCTGTGTGGCCTTGAGCAAATTACTTACCCTCTCTGAACCTTAGCTTCTTGATACATGCAATCAACAGACTACTTACACTGCAGGATTGTTGTGAGAAATAAAGGAAATCATGAATACAGAAGGCTTGACACAATGTTGACACAAGAATGGTTGGCATACTTAGGTGAAAGTTTTATGGTTATTTTGGAACAGATGATTTCAAAGTGGTTGTTAGGGTTTTCTATAGAGATGGCATTTCCCATTGTTTGCCTTCCTTAATTCTCTAATGCACCTTCTCTGTTTACTGTAATACATGGACTTTTCCCTCCCTTTTTGAGGGTTCTTTTCTGAGCACACCCCTCTCATGGTGTCTTGCTAGGGTATTGGTCCTCTGGTGACTTAGCCAGCAGTCCTGGCGTTGCGGGCCCAGGGAGGCAGCCCGCTCTCCATCATTCCCGATGTAGCTCATGTAGGAGGATCAAGAGCTGCTGCCCGGGCAAGTGTCTTACTAGCCTAAGGTAAGGTAAGCCTTACCTTACCAACATACTACATGGGACCTTCCGCTGGAGACACTCTGCTCTGGGATGTATGTATTCTCTTATCAGTAGTCCTTGCCGTCATTTCCAACACCGTGTCATTACAATCCCATCCTTGCCACCAAGGAGCTGCATCAAATCTTAGGTCCTACCAGCACCTAAACAAAACCCATTAGAAGATAGAGATCTTGTCCTGTCTCAAGAGTAAGCTTCTGGGCCTCCGGGACACTGTGCCTTAGGAGTGAGCCCTTTCACTGAGAAGGTAGAGGCAAGACAGTCAGAGCTACGGTAATAAACCGCTGGGGTTTGAATCCGGCTCTGCCATTTGCCGCCTTGGTGATCTTGGGTGAGACATGGCTTCTTTCTGCCTCGGGTGGCCTGTTTATGAAAGGGGATAGTGACAGTTTCAGGGATGAAATGAGTTAATACACAGAAAGCACTTAGAACATTCCCTGAATAGGTTCCTAAATCAGTTCAAGAAGAGAGTTGCACAGGAAGGGAAAAAAATCTTTGTACCCCATGATCTGCGTTGCAGTTGCTCCCCTGAGTCATCTTTTTGGGGCACTCGAAGTTGAAGGCGGCATAAGCAAGCTCAACGTGCAGAAGCAGGAGACAGGGACGTCAGGGTGACTTTTCACCTGGGCTGCGTTCCCACCCACTGGACCATGCTCCCCGGCCCTTGGCCGGAAGAAAGCACCATGAACAAGAATAACTCCCCCATTCAGGGCCTGGGGTATAAATTCATTGGCACTGCTGAGAAATGGCCTTTAATTCACTTAGTCATTAGCTGCAGGCATCCTAATGTGTCTTGGGAGTAGCTGCCGGTGGGGAGACTGAGCAGCCCTTTATCCCCGAATGTCGTTTAGCACCAGCATGAAGACTGAACGCTTGCTAGCTGAGCTTTTGTTCTTTTATTTCAATAACTGAACCGAAATTAGGAAACAGCTGGGAGCCAGGCTGGCAAACTGGATGCCCGTGGTCCCAGGCGGGGCCTGCCCACGGGCCTCTGACAGTGGTCTGTGGTCACACGCACATGTAAGTCACGCTGGTGCCTCAGGAGGCCATGGGGTCTGCATAGCTGTCCATGACACTGCTCTTCAGTGCATCCCAGAAGGGCTCCTTGTTCTGACAGACCCACCATGCTGCTTGGTCACCTGGCCTGTGATGGGTCGGGTTCTCTGGGAGGGTGAAGAAGGTGGGCTGAAGTGCCTGTATGGCAGCTTCAAATGTTACTACTATTAGAAATCCCTTTTCCCAGACCCCTTCCTATATTGCCGAGGAATGGGAAAGATATGCTAGTATTTCATATTAGAGCATGTCATACTAGAAAAAGGGCAGTGTTGGGCAGTTCCTGCCCCTCAGTGGATCTAGAGCCTCTTAGATGGATGGTGGGGTTGGCTGTTCAGTGACAGCACGGAATGGGCATTACAGGCCTGCCTTCCAGTATCTAGAGTCTTTGTGGAACCTCTTTTACTACATCTGGTCTGCATCTCTGTGTTTTGCCGACAATATTCTTGGTTGTCCCTAACCATAGAACTTTGGCAACAATATTTTCACAGAAAGTATTATTTCACGTGACTTTTAGATTGAGTTGTCTTCATTTCCCCTCTTGTTTTCTTCAGTGAGCAGTTGTGTAGAATCATAGAGGCTGGGGAACATAAGGGACCTCAAAAGTGATCTAAGCAAATTCTTCTCTCAAAGCAGGAATTCCTTTGACAATGGTCCTCAGATAGTCACTTAACCTGTTTCACATATAATCTCTGCTTATATGCTTAGAGGCTTGAGGAAGCATATTCTGTATTTGAGCAGCAGCTAATGTTAGAAAATGTCTCCTATTAACGATTCAAGTCCTTGCGATATTCTTGCATTAACACAAGTTATGGCAAAGGAAACTTAAATCACCTTCCACATCAGGTCCAGAAATGTTTGTGGCAATGAGAATGTTCTTCCTCAGCTATGTTCTTCTGTCAGCCTTTCTGTGTATAATACAATTTAGTATCTTCAGTACCATCTCAGATGCGGGACATTGTGTTAATAAATGGGCCCATAACGGGCTTGTTTTCATAGGACCCCATCTGAGAGTCTCCTATTAAGTCTCCTATTGAGGACCCCATCTGAGAGTCTTCCAAATGATGGGAGAAGGAATTTGGAGTTACAACTGCCCTTGACTTTTTCACTAACCTACAAAGTCATAGGTGCTCAGGATGTCATTCTGGCTTCCCTATATACCCTGGAAAACCCCAGAAGCCTCTCTCCCGGGGTAAAACTGCAGCCCAGAGATAATCAGGAGCTTGATCACTCCTGTAGAAGCAGGACCAGAATTCTTTTTTTTTTTTAAAGATTTATTTATTTATTTGAGAGAGAGAATGAGATAGAGAGAGCATGAGAGGGGGGAGGGTCAGAGGGAGAAGCAGACTCCCCGCTGAGCAGGGAGCCCGATGCGGGACTCGATCCCGGGACTCCAGGATCATGACCCGAGCTGAAGGCAGTCGCTTAACCAACTGAGCCACCCAGGCGCCCCAGAATTCTTCATTAAGCCTTCTCTTAGCTCAGTCTGGTTAGAACTTTCTTTCCTTGTGCTACTTGCATGAAAAGCGGCTTCGCACACGGTACTCAGACAATGCTTAGCCATAGGGCTGCCTACTGATCAAAAGTTGGCCTGGGAGCCCCAGGGAAGAGCTTCACTTAGGCAGTTAATTTTCCAGGAAATCTCTGAATGGGTAGGTTGGATGGTTAAACTTCAGAAGTATAAAGTAAGTGTGAAGAATGAGGCCTATCTGGTCTGTTGAGCTTTCTCACTAGTTCTCTGAAAAGTGAGATGAAAAGAAGGGGAAATGGCCACTTGAAAAAGCCTAAGACAACATCTTTCACTTTTTAAATGTAGATGTCTCAACCAGCTGCTTTCGAATCCATAGAGGCGGCTTTCGAGAGCCAGACAGAGAGTATCGTCCTTGGCTTTGCACTTAGTGAGTGAACTTGGGCAAGATACCGATGTGTGTGTGCCACGGTTTCCTCATCTGTCAAATGGGGGTGGTGACAGCCGTGCATGCCCCACAGGGCTGTGGGGAGAATTTGTGAGCTAATAGGAGGGAAGGGCTCGGGGAGGTGCCTGGCATCAGAAGAGGGACCCCCTGGTGTTTGTTTGGAATCCTGGTGTGAGTTGCAGGGAATCGCGCCCTTGCCCTGCAAGTGGTTGGTTTGCCACGGTCTTTCCGAAACTGAAACATGAGCAAATGTTAAAATGGGTGAACGGAAGGCCCGAAGGCTTGCACGCCTCTCCTCACAGCTGCTGTAAAGCTTGTACAGAACAGTCCTATTTAAGTGAGAGGCATGTGTGCTGTGCGGTCGATTCAAAAGACCACACTGAGTCCTTTCATTCCGAGTGTCTTTGAACAGAGAGCTTCTTCGTGGAGGGGATGGTTTGAGGTACTTGCCAAGGAGCCCAACTGGATCCCGTGCAGCTGCTGGCCTGTTTCCTGGAGGCCGACTTCGGTCTTCCGCAGTCACGGCGCTCCCCTCACCATTTCCGGGAGGTCACTCAGATTGAAAAGCAAGTGGAGCTGTCCAAGAGCAAAGCAGATTTCTGCTCTGTTTCACTTCTCATTCTGAATTGTTGGTTAGGTTTTTGCCAGCACACCCTTGCTTAGACTCAGATGAACAGGCTTGTGAGATCACCTAATCTGCTCCCGGGCTGAAGGTTGGGTTAAGGTGACTCATTCGAGGTCATGTAACATTCTCTCATCTGTTAAACAAATAGTTATTGAGACTGTGGTCTAAATGTTGGTTTTGGTGGCAGAGTAGGACCAGCACCTGGTCTTACGATTTCCAGTCCAGTGTTCTTTCTCCAAGCCCTGGAGCCTCTCTTACTTCCCCCTCCTCTCCCAGTGATATGTTGCTGCAGCTACAGGATATTAATTCTCAAACGTAAGTGTTATCTCTGAGTCTGTATGTTGGGAAATGTAATGTATATAAAAGATAGACCCAGAGTCCCAAATCTACCAGGATGTCATGGGAATAAGATTCAAATTCAATTTGAACATTCGGTGAGTAGAAAAAGCAGCCAAGTATCCTCTCCGGAATTTCTTAAGGATATTGAAGGAAATGCTAACGGTGGTAGGATAGACGAGGTATCTTTTGCTCGTCTCTTACTCCCTGCACGCTCTGAACTCTTACATCTCAAATTGCTGGAATACTCTTGCAGTTTCCAGGAGCTGGGAAGTGGTAGGACATGGAGTGGAAAGAGCATGGAGTCACACCGACCTGGGCTTGATTCCAAGCTCCACCGTTTTCCAGCTGAGTGACATGGAACAGTTTACTTCTCAAGCTGCAATTTGCTTATCTGTAAAATGGGAATAATAATATAAAGTATGGAGTCATATTTTGAGATTAAATGAGTTGAAGCATGTAAATAGCCAAGCAAATACCTGACCCCCACAGTCAATGCCCGATATGATGACTTGTATTCATTTCATGATTTTCCCTTAACCTAGCATGCGGCCATTGACAAGGCAATGAATCTTCTCGGGAGTCTGGAAAGGAAAATAAAGAAAATGACATTTGTGTTGCTTACCTGACAGAGCTGATGTGAGGCTCTAATTAGAATAATCTATGATGCAGTACTTTTTTAGGTAAAAATAATTGCTGTACATACAGATTATATTCCTGTGCTTTTTTTCCCCAAAAGATTCTATATCCTTGAATGATGGGTAAGCTGCATTTAGCCACATTGGCTCGGGTGCATGGTATGATCGTTTAGATCAGAAAGGAGACTGTTGTTTCCCTTTCGGTCCCAGCCAGCTCTACATGGGTCACTTAGCCCTTCAGTGAGAGGGCATGGCGGGGTCAGAGCAAATGGACCCCCACAGCTGTAAAAACAACTTGAACCACTTGCTCAGGTGACACCAACAGAGGTGCCACCTTCTTAAACAAAGAATCAAATTACAAGCCAACAATTTCTTGTTTATCTCATTTTGATCTTTCCAAGGGTGGTTTTGGGGTTTCAAAATCTGTGGAGAGCCAAGATTTCTTTGTTCATTTGTTTGTGTATACACTTCTTTGTGATTTTACTTTGTTCCAAAAAGAGGACATAAGGTGGCTTACAAAGATTAATATAGCAACTAAAAATTGAAGAAGAGAGAAAATTAAGAAGAAGGGACTATAAAGCAGAAGAGGAAAACAAGACAAAGCCAGGGTAGGGTCAGTTCACAGAATGCCTGCATAACACGGTGCCCGGCGCAGGTGCCTGAACGGGGCCACCAGTCTGACTCTGAGGGCCCCAGCAACTTAGAAAAGAGGCAAACTCGAATGGTTTGAGATTCATGTTGTCCATTGGATACAAGTAACTTTGTTACTCAGGCAAGCATTCTGAGATAACTGGGAGCCTGTGCACTTGCCTAGTAGTGGTTGAGTAATGCGGTGAATAATGTGTGCGGTGATGTTCCTCCCACAAACACAGTGCTTGGCTCTATTCAGCTGTCCGGATAACATTGTAAAGGGCAACGTATGGCCTGACAGTTCATCAGTCACTTCTGCAAGAGCCAGAGCACCCTGGTGGAGCTAACACTTTTCTGCTGGTTAAACTTCATCTAAAAGGAACATGGAAAGAAAGAGCAACACCATGGCTTTTGTGACAATCAGCCATGAGGATTATTTGGTACAACTTTAAGAAGAATTGAATACTTAAGAGTTAAGGTGATATTCTGCAAGAATTTGAAGAGCCAAAATTCTGCATCATCAACTTGGGAGAAACATATAACGTTTGAGGGTCCCCTGCGCAAGGGAACAGGTTTTTTTCATTTGGATAAACTAACCAATTCACATACTTGAAGTACAGCCACACGGCCTCCACTTAGAGGTAGCCTCAGGGGAACACCCAAGGGGAGAACCAAAACTGCCCTAAACAAAATTATTCTTTGGGAACATCCACAGAAGACAGAGGGGCAAGAAGATCCCAGTGACCTGCTTCAATAGAGCAAGGCCTGGAAAATTTTGAGAGTGGGTATTACCTATCATCCCCCAACCAGGAAAAAAATTTAAGAAACTTATAAGAACCCATTGAATATCTAATTTTAAGTGATACAACTTGTGAAGAAGATGTAGATGAAAACATACTTCTAGGCAGTTCGGTAAAGGTGGGGCATCGGCCAGAAGTTTTAGAAATAGTTGGTTTAAGCCATTCCTTTTTGACAACAGGACCACTGTCATCTGCATGCATAATTTAAATGAAATTTAGAAATGCTTACATTCTTATTCCCTTATTTTATTTTCCCTCTTTCTTTAAGATGGCAAATAGGTGCCATGCCAATGCCAGTCATTGGTGGCTCTCTGGTTAGAAAAATACTCTCAAGCCTTGTCTATGTTCAGCATAAAAGAACACTCAGGCCCAGAAGGGCTGTCTGAAAAAGTCATAGAAGGGTGGAGGGGTGGTCTGAGGCCCTGCCAACTTTTCTCCTCTTTTCTTGCTACCCAGTTGACCGTATTGAGTGCAACAAATATCAATGGTATCAGGGATTTACTGGGATTGAGTGGGAGAGAAAAAGTGGAGTGGAACAGAGACCCTGCCCACAAATAGCTTTCAACCTAGATTGTAGAGTAGGGAAGACATACTCAGATAACCATAATTTAAGGCACAGGGTGATATAAACTCTAAGGATTGAGAAGACAGAAAATGTTTCCAAAGAAATGTAAGATATCGTGTTGTCTTCTTTTGCCCCGAGTTTCTTACTTGGTTCAGTTCAAAAAAATCTTCTGTGTCCCTGCCAGGTTCCCAGCCCCACATGGGGGGCTGCGGGTCCAGTGGGAATCAAGCACAGGCCTTACCTCAACGAGCTACTTCTAGCAAGAGTCGTCAGAGCTTTGTAGAGGTGTCTGCTTGAGGTCGGGGACTTGGTCTTTCTCGGACAGGTTTTGGTATGTCCCCTCAAACAGTTCCACGACCAGGAGGAAAGAGAGCAAAGATTTTTCCAGGAAAGACATTGACATTGAAACCCAGCAGCTGGAAATTGGCAAGGTGCCCTCAGAATGTTGGGGAAGTGATTTATTTTTCCAACCTCACCACAGGAGCCAAAGCCCTGGCAGATGCCTCCATGCGTTAGCGGCAGCTGATCTGAGTGAGATCATTATTAATTATTAGTCACTTCTGAGTGTCTTTCTCAGAAACTACAGACCCTCCTGAGTTGAAATCAATACTGTGTACACCTTGCCCAAGGACCTAAGTGGCATGTAATTAGAAAACAGTATTGATTCCCGGCAAAGGGGTTGAAGATGTACAAATCCTTCACATAAAAATCAGCTAAAACTTCAAAAGCCTTGATTATTATTCTTATTATTTTTTTGGTGAGGAAAGAGACCAATGGTGAGAGTAAAAAAAACTTGAAATGTTAGTTAAAGTAGGGCTAGTTCCTGCCAGGAGCCAGATCTATAACATAATTATTTTATCCTCTGTGCTAGCATTGATTCACTTGGGTTGAGTGTTGGAAAGATCTCTGTTTTGGGTCTGTAATCCAAATTATTCAGTCAGTTCCTCTGAAAATGTTTTCTACTCGCATCTTCCTGTACTATTTTTCTATAAAATAAATAATTACACATCTGGAGCTTGACCATCCCTATCCTCCAATATACCCCCCATTCCTTTCCCTAAACCTGCTTTTCCTCCTCTGTTTCAAACCATCTGCTCTGCCCCTCGGCCAGGAACTTCACTCACCCTCACAAGCCCCATAGTTCCCAAATCCTGCCTGTTTGATTTTGGCTTAATTCTAACTTCTACTTCTAAGTTGGCGTCCACTCCAGTCCCATTAGAAGAGCTGGAAATCTGGATAGCTTTTAGTCTGTCTTCCTTTTGGCTGCGCCTCCATTCTCAGCAGCGGTGATGAACATGGACTCTCCCACTGCCTCTGCTTCACTCATCGGTGCCCTGTCATTTTCTGCCTGCACCCCTAGAATGGCCTAGCCCTGCACTTCGGCTTCCAGTCTTGCCCCCTCCCGTGGCTGTCAGGAGGCCCCTTGAAAATGCAAGTCTGGTCATGGCACTTGACTGCAGAAAGTCCTCCAGTGGCTTTCTGTTGCCTGCAATCTAAGGAGGACAAATAATTGTTGATCTAGAAGGGATAGATATTGAGACTCAAAAAACTGTAGCTTATCTCCAAGCCTCAGTGGTCATTGGAAGACAGCAGGACCAGTGGATTGCAAGCGGGAGCCACATTGGGAAGGCCTCCTTGTTTGTGGGTTCTTTGGAGGTTTGAATGTCTGCTTGGTTTAGCTGGGGCTGTGACAGAGAGCTTTTGTCCTAGAAAGCTCTTTCAGTGTGATCTGGTCACAATCCATGCTGTTTTGGATAACTCATAGTATCTCAGCCAGGCAGTGAACTGCTGTTGAGAATGTTAAAGGGGAATGGACCCCCCCTGATGGGTTCCCCCAAACCTCATATTTGAGGAAGAAGAAATCCTAATGCCAGCACAGGGCGCCGACACCAAAGGCTGCGGCACTTCTCGAAAGAAGCGCTAACAGCCTGTGGTATAGGAAAACACTTTGTGATGTGTGACGGTCCTGAGCATAATGCTATGTTCAGCATCCCTGGCTCCTCATACTAAGTGCCAGTCAAGGCCTCTAGTCTCAGAGACCACCAGAAAAACTCCGCCATGCCCCTGCACATTCCAAATGCTCCAGGGATTGGGGAACGATACTGTCCCATTGAGAAACATTGGCTCCTGTCATTATTCCTAAGATGATCTCCTTTTCTGAGAGCATAATAAAGAGCTGGATTAATTTGTGATCTTCCTATCACTCCTGGTGCTTCTTCATCTTCTGTAATGACTGAATTCAGACTGTGGAGTTGCATTGCCTAGCTTTGAAATCGAGTTCCACCACTTACTGGGGCATGACCTTGAACATGAAGATGACCTTTGACAATTGCTTAATCTCCCTGTGCTTTAGTTTTCTCATATAAGATGGGGATAATAAGAATAACTGCATCAGCAGATTTTTGTGAAGATTAAATAAGATAAAGTATGAAAGGTGCTGACCACACTCTCCACTGTTGGGGGCATGGTGATTGTATGAGCTAAGGATGATGAGTTTAAGGGTCTTACTTGAATGAGAAGTTGAAATTGACACTCACAAGTGACTACTCCAGAAAATAAAGAAAGGCGGCGTGATGTATCAGGTAGGGTAATGGACAGCGTCAGAGTCAATGAATTCTGTTGTACTCTCGGCCACTAATTACTGTATGGCCTTAAATATGTCGCTTCATTTCAATGGATTTTGCTTTCTCTTCTCTATGAAATGTTTGCCCTAGGTGGTGTCGAAAAGACTGAATGACATGAGCATTGGAAATGTTTTAAAACCCATAGACTCTGATATAAACAGTTTGATGATATGTCATTAGTACCACTGTCCGCCAATAGGGAGAATGCACTTAACAGGAAATGGGAGGAGTAAAGCTGGGGAGTCTACTTGCATGGGAAATGGCAGGGTATTTGCATGACAGTGAATTGCTCTCTGTCCCCCCATCCTCACCAGCAAGTCCCCCCCAAGAGCACAGGACAGAAAGAGCCTTTGGGTACGTAGGCAACTATGGAGAAGGGCACACGTCTGCGAATCGGCAGCTCTCGCTGCTGCTTTCCCCACAGCTCCGCCCCAGGCCCGTGTCCCTCATGGTTGTCTGCTTGTGGCCCCACAGCAACAAAGGCGAGAGAAGGAGCTGCGGAAGCAGCAGGAGAGAGAGCAGCGCCGGCACTATGAAGAGCAGATGCGCCGGGAGGAGGAGAGGCGGCGCGCGGAGCATGAGCAGGTACGGCAGGGCCCGGAGCCCACAGATGGCCCCAGTGGGAGCTCCAGCGCCAGCCGTCCATCCGTCCGTCCGTCCCTGGGGTGTGGGTCACCTTCTCTTAGGACTGCTCAGTTTAAGCAGGTTTTTACTCTTTCTCAAGCTGCTATTCTCACCTATTCAAGAAGTCAAACGCACAGCCTTGGCAATGCCCCCTCGTTACGTTGAGCCGCGCTTCCTACCCGGGCCCAAGTCCCCCGACATAACCTTGATCTTTGGGTTCTCCCCACCCTGGGTATATACTTTGAAGGTAGTGCCAAAGCATGATAAATGAGCCACATGGTCCTCTTTCATCGCTTCAGAAGGGCTTTTCTGCTCATGCCATCTCTGGTCTCCATGCCTGAGCCACAGATGCAGGGTCCTCTGTCTTTGTTAGAACCACCATCTGACAGCACAGTGGCGCTCTGCAGGGTGGGTCCCTTACAAAGACCGCGCCTGCGGGCATTCCACAATTATTTTATTCCTGCCGCCTGCACAGGAGCCTTGGAACTTGATAGCATTGTTAATTCCGGGGGGGGGGGGGAGGTGGCGCCCATAAAGAGGGAACCTGCAATGAAAAGCTTGAAAATGTAGCTGGGTTTATTAAAACTGAACAGTCACAGCAAAGCACTGAGCCCCCTCAGTCGGCTGTTGCAGGTTCAGGACTTGTGCTTTTGACTGCATTGAAATGCTTTTGCTTCGGTTCTTTTCCTGTTTGGTGAGGAGGTGTCTGGGTTGTTTTTTTTTTTTCCCCTCCTTCCTTCCACACTTTACTTGGCAGCTCTTGTCATCTAAAAGAAATTACCGGTTCTTTTTCTCTCTCTTTCTCTCTTTGTGTTCCTCTGAATGCTCTGCTGCTTACCTCTCCAGGAGTACATCAGGCGACAGTTAGAGGAGGAGCAGAGACAGTTAGAGATCTTGCAGCAGCAGCTACTGCATGAACAAGCTCTACTTCTGGTAATGGGAAAGCCGAGGGCCAGCCACCTGCTCTGTGTCCATCACGCGCTCGCGCGCGTGTCCGTGCGTGTGTGTGTGTGTGTGTGTGTGCGCGCGCGCACGTGTGCGTCACAGTGTGTGTCCGCCTAACATGCCAGTCCACAAGGGGGTGCCCTCCAAACCTCGTGGACCTCAAAAGTCTCCTGGAAACCCAATACACTTCCTGGCCTAGTTGGCCATCTTAATACATTGGAGACCCTTATCATGCATTCTTTAGTAATTCCTTCTCTTTGTGAAACTTGAGCCTGAATCCAGGCTTGTTACAAGTTCAGGCTGTTTTCGAGACCCACTGTGTTTATTGCAGAGTAATTTTTAAGGTCATTTGCAACATGCTGGAATACAATCACAGCAAAATGCACCTCTTCTGTAAGAACCCACTCAGCTCTGCAGTCATATTTCATTTGTAGACTATTAGCTTTACCCTTACAATGGGAACATTTTGTGTTCCCTGCTTGCTCACACGGCTTCTTATTGAAGTACTTTTTTATTATTATCGCCCTGCTCTCCAAATGAGCTGTTTTGATACATTTTTTTTAACTGAACTTCTGTGATATTTTTTAGCCTGTGCATACGCTTGCTAATGGCCTTTGTTGGTCCAAGTTTTGTGAAACAAAAGATGATTTGAGAATATCTGTAGCTACTTATTTAGTTTTGTACTTAAGTGGACATGTCTGAGTGGTTTAATTACCAAACCGGGAAGTGGATGGCTCCTTACAGGGGTTATGCGCTGACCATCCAGATGTCCTCATTTTTGCTACTTCCTTGGTCCCCAGTCAGGGACAAGTCACCTTGCAAGGGGTGGTGTTCTATAGGGATTGCCATTAAAGCAGTAGTGTTTTCGGGAAACGCTAAGCCCCGGCCCCGTGGCACGCCCTGACATCCTTCTGTGGTTCTGTTGGCTTTTCTTGTTATCATCTCTTTTGGCTGAATTGCATGCTTCTCCAGTGCTGGCCAGTGGTTTCCATATGGTGATTTGGCCTTTTCTTTGCTTCTCTTTTCTGGTCCGGATAGGAATATAAGCGCAAACAATTGGAAGAACAGAGACAAGCAGAAAGACTACAGAGACAGCTAAAGCAAGAGAGAGACTACTTGGTGTCTCTCCAGCATCAACGACAGGAGCAGAGGCCTGTGGAGAAGAAGCCACTGTACCATTACAAAGAAGGGATGAGTCCTAGCGAGAAACCAGCATGGGCCAAGGAGGTAAGTGCACTAACGAGTGTAACCATGTCCTGTTGGCCAGGCTGGTTACTCTGGTGAGTTCACCCAAGAGAAGCAGAGAATTCAACTAGTGCTACACAATTGGAAAATAATTCATCATAAGAAGTGCATGCTTTACTTTTGGAAGAGCCATAATTGTTATTTGCATAGAGAATTGGCAACGCATCTTAATCCATTAGTGATTTTTGTTTTTCAGGGATTTTTTTTTTTATCTTCATGGATATAGGGGATTTTTGTAAGTAATAGCAGGAAGTAGAAAAATCATTTTTCCCTTAGGTGTCCGAGTGGGTTTGTGGCATGAGGATTTTTAGTGACTTTCCCCTGAAAGAATGTGATTTAATAAAGACTCAGGGAATTTTAGGTTGAATCCTTTCCTGTCTGTACCTGGACCCTGAAAGTGATCATTAGCACTGTCACTGACACCCTGTTGTCATGGTACACATGGACACACGGTTGGTCCCAGACCTGTGGTTGTGGTGACCACTTCTGGGATCAGAGGTCATTTGTAGTTCTTTTGCAATTCAACTACTAGAGTGAGGACGGCTTTTCAAGAACTGGGCTTTGTGGTGAGCTGTTTTAAAAGTCTAATTAAAAACTATTTGGATGGTAGGAAAAAAAGGTGATAACCAAACGGGCAAAGCAAGGAAACAAGATCAGCCAAGATTAACCATCCTCCCAAGAGTCACTGTGTCAGCTCATGTGCATAGCAGCCTGGTTTTCTGTTCTGTCATTGTTTGCGGCACCCAGAGATTTCCTTTATTTTCTTGTGAGCAGAGCTACTCATTTAAGAGGATGTTGGTGTTATTTTGTATTTTGTTCTTCTATCTTCAGGTATTTATAGCTAGAGCTCATTTCAAGTTATCTAGACTACAGTCTTACCAGAACTAGATTTCTTACATAAGGTCCTATTTTTACAAAAATGTTTCTGTCTTTTTATATTTTTTATTCTCTTTTATGTATGTATAGAAAATGCTTGAAATGATGTTGCCCTAATATTAATGATGATTGCTTAAGGGCAGTAGAAACTGTGGTGTATTTTCTTTAAACTTTTTTTGTATTCTTATATATTGTTTAAATCTTTTCTAATGATCATGTGCTGTTTTTACAAAAATCAAACTTTTTTTTCTCTTAAAACTTAAAAAACTGAATCTGTAGATAAAATCGTTTGATTTCACGTAAAGAATGTTTTTGATCACTTTCCTTTAGAGTCTATAAAGATGACTTGTATTTACCTATGTCTGTAACAGCCGCCTCTTTCTCTTAGATCAATAACTCAGTTCTGTGATCCTACTCCCAGGTACAGCACCGACCCTTTAATAACCCACCTGTTCTTCCAACTAAGCAGAATCACTCTGCTGTTAGACAGCAGCTGACATGCGTCCTGGCTGGCAGAGACGTGCCGCCTTCCTCCACTGCTAAACCATTTTCTAGCCCTGCCAAGTTGAAACCCTCAGCTAAGCCACACTCACAGCTCCTGATCGTGGCAGGTGTTCAGAAGGCTGAAAAACTAGGCTCCGCTAAGCTAATGCCAGGAGCACCTGCAGAAATTAATGATTCCAGATCAAGACTCCTGCTGGAGCATCACTCATGGCAGAAAGGTGGACCCGCTTGTCCTATTAAAGTTGGTCTTGAAGAACAACTGAAGGCTCGGGAAGCCTCAAGGACCACAGTGAGATCCCCAAGGCGATCTCACTCCCAAGGATGTAGTCCAACTCAAAAGTTAGGATCTAAGGTCATTTGTGTGTCCTCTCCCAACATCTTCAAAGTGACAAGCCCCAAGTTGTCCATCACTGCAAGTAAGGCGGGCCTTAGAGACTCCTGTGGACCTGGGGGCAGGAGGGGCATGAATGTATGCATCCTTCCAAGTACCTCAACGCCTCTAAGAAGTGCTGCATCGCTAAATGACCTCTTCTTGATGCATGACTACATGGCCCTCCATGTTCCCAGCCCCGAGCATGAGTTTAGGAGAGGGACACCTACAGAGCTCATTGGAGAAGACCATGATTCTTTGCAGAGCATCCCAGAATTCCTTCTTTCCCCTGTGCAGCTCCCTCATGCACAAATGTACCAGAAAAGGGGGAAAAGCCTGGAGCACTCCCCACGTCCTTCCTTCCACCTCTACCCAGCACATTCTGATGTGAACTTAATCACTTTGACTCCGCTGTTACCTAGTTACTCTTTGTCCTCCTCTCTGAGTTTCCTGGCCTATCCTCTCTGTTCAGAACTCGTTCACGGTTCCCGAGCTCTCAGAAGCCATGGCATTCCTGGGGGCCAATCTTTGCAGATGTCAGCGAGGTGGTTTTCTAGACCTTTTAATTCCCCTGTGCTTCCTGGCCAAGCTTTTAGCAGTGAAAGAAACACAGCAGCTGGGCGTGCAAACAACCCAGCCATGTCAGCAAGAACTCCCGATGTGAGGTTCCCTGGCCATCATAAAGCTGGGCCACCTCCGGTGGGTGACATCTTCCAAGGTCCCTGGCTTCCTCGCAGCTGTTGCTCTTCTTTGGGCTTCATGCAGTTCTAGACATATGTGGGAACATTCTTTTGGGATGCATATTCAGTCCTATCCTCCTGGGCGTGGTTAACGTAATCCGGCTTCCAACTAACCAACCTATTTGTGAAGCAGTTCCCCAGTCTTTAGAGTGGGTGTTCATATTTTAGAAGAGAGATGAAACATTTAGATCACAGAATGAGTGACAGTGCTAAATTTGGGATCGGAGTGACTCGTATACAAATAAGAACAAATAATTGTCTGCTTTGATTCATCATTTTCTTAACACCCACTTCTCAAAATGGGAACAAAACCGGGTGTGAGGGTCCTTCTCTTCTTGACATTTTAATGCTTCTCATAGCAATGTATGCACTTCTCGAGCACTATTTAAAGGTTTCTTTTCCTATAGTAGTGAGGTAGATGGAGCTGGAAGTAGCTAGACGGCAAAATACATTTCAAAACTTTAGATACAGACAGAATTTCGAGCCCAGCCGTATCTTAATTATCAGCCAAGAAAAAGAACCTGAGTCAAACTCTCTTTAGGAGTTAGAATAAAAGGTACCCTTTCTTTTTCAAATGCATCCTCTACCAGGGCATAAAATGGAAATTATCCTTGCCAGGGAGGATTGGGCAGCTGTGCCCATGCCACGGGCTTCTGTGATGCAGGGTCCAGACCTTTTTTGCCCCCTGTGCCCTTGAGACACCCCCCAGCCATCTCCTCCCCCAGCAGCCTCTGTGACTTGTGCCTTATTTGTCTTCTAACTCAGCTCTCTACCTCCTCCCCAGGATGGTTTGTCCCTCTTTGGTTACTTTTTCATCCCCTTATTTCTCTTCCTTTTTTCAAACGGACAGTTTTTCATTAGCTGGTGTAATGTTACAGTGCCTCACCCTCGGTGATTTTGTTGCTTCATTTTGTAAAACATAAGTCATCATTGCATTTCACATTAGCTTTCTCATTAATTTGTTGGATGTAATAAGAAGGAATGAAAATACTCTGTCATTTGCAAATCTTGTCGAGCTCTTCCCTCTCTTTGTTGACAGAGTATTCTATCTGTCCTAACTGTCACATTGACTGGGATTTTCAGATTTCAGTCAGAGAGAAGCATTCCTGTCTCTGTTAAAAGGAGGGGTGGGGGCATTTTCACCCTTTGCAAATTCTTGGCCATTTCTGGATTAGGATGGAAGTCAGATTTGTTTCTGTAAAAACATCAGTATGATATTCTGTTAAACATCAGCAAAACTTGAAGATCTTATTTTTCTCATTACCACTTTTTGCAAGATGGAGATTCCTTTTCTTATAATACCTTTTGCTTCTAATGGGGCAGATTCCTTTTCCTTCAAATGGCATGTGATTGGGTCTGGTAGTAATTGCGTGTGCCCCCTCCCCATATTTTTTTAAATTTTCATGAACACGTAGCAGTGACAGAATGCTCTCTCTACATGAATACTGTATGAGATTGTATTTTAATTTTTTTTCAACACTCCATCATGTTCTTACTCTGTGATGCATTCCAGTCATCTGGTCATGGTTTTATTTGGCAAACGATGGGCCAGGATGTCTCTTTATATCTCATCAGCCCACTGGACTCTGAAATCCCTGCATGTAAGAACTCCTCCAATTGGTTTTCCCTACTCTACACTGATGTGTGTTTTTTCCCCTTTTTATACGAGTCATTTTATATATGAGGTCCCAGATTACCACTTAGAGAGTGTACAGCTCTGCCCCCTTCTTTCCTCAGTTTCTGCTTCGCTCTCTTACAATCTGGCATAAGAGAGACATGGAAAGTAGTAAGGAATTTGAGTTCAGGTTCTTCCGCCTTCTGGCTGGGTGACCTGGGACGCGTCTCGGAGCTTTCCTGAGGCTCAGCGTCCCCACCTGCACTCCCTGCCTTTCGGGAATGCCCCGGGCCATCGTGTCTGTGAATATACCTTTGAAACAAGAGGCTCTGTGCAGATACACATGAAATCTAGTCTTCAACACAGTCAAATATTTTGTTTCCAAGGCCACTGTCACCTACAGGGAGTAAGTGTTTTGCCTCTGTTGGTTCTGGTTTAGATTTCACAAGGGCAGTCCACATGCAGCCCCATCTCCCCGACCCATGTCTCCCCTTGATACACGCACCCTTCTTCATGTCCCATCTCAGCTTGCGAAAGGTTTGCCTTATTATTTTTAAGTTACATGCTCCATCCCCATGAAGACCTATACTGTTCTCTGGAGTCATTGATTAAGAGTGGATATTGGACAAGTAGTCCAGGCTCTTGTCTTCAGATGAGGGTCCATTTTAAGCATTTCACATGAATGAGAGTCTCCCCTACTCTCAGAGGTGCCTCAGGAGAAGGGATAGCCTCAATCTTGCTCGGTCACCATCTGCTCCTGTGGCTTTGCCAAAGAACAATATGACTCCACTGTTTATGTGACCAGCGGATGCAGGGTCCTAAAGTGTCTAATGAGCGCTTAAAGGTTATTGGTTGAGTTCTTTCTCTTTCTTCAGTATTGCCAGTTAAAACAAAAGCATCAGTTGTTCGGTTGGAAAAAAAAAAGGGATTCCCATATGATTGTGTTTAATTCACCATGTATAAATAAGCTTTTAAGTAAGGCCTTCTAGGCCTTCATAGACCCCATGGATGCTGCATCATATAAAATATTATAAAAATGCACCCATATGACGTCGTAAATATATTTTTGCTGTCAACATCTAAAAAATTACTGTTATAATTTTGTTTTGAAATTTTTCTCTCAGCAGCTATCATTCATTATTGCTAAGTGAGACATTGCACGCTATGAATTGTTGTCAATGTACAAAGTAATTTAACAATTGACATTGATATGTTTCCTTTTATACATGTTTAAACACATTTTTATTTATTTTGAGAAATTTTTTGAAATCCTGTAATCAACAAATTGATTTTCAGGTCTTCTCTGTTTATATAGCCTTTTATGTGTCTCAGAGGCCTTAAACATCACTTCTATAGAACCCCAGGGACAATACAGCCAGGCCTGGAGCAGAATTTTATTTCTGAGACCACAATTATGTTTCTTTTTTCTCCCTGTAATGCGGCAACACATAGGAAAGCATTTCTGCAGAGATGATCTAAACCTCTCCAAGTTTTAGTTTTGATGTTAAAATGATCCTTTTGATAAGGAAAAAAAATTGCTTTTGTACTAAAATTGATCATTCTCTCCTAATCTTATTCTCTATATTCACTGATAATCCCTTCAAGTATAGAATCCTTCATAACAGATATCTTTTGTTGTCATGGTCCAGCACCTTGACACTCTATGTTTGTTGCTATTAGAACATTCTTTTTTGGTGGTACTTCTGACATTTGACATCTTTTTGGAACAGGGGGTTGGAGCAGAGGCTCAGCTCATAGATTTATTTTTAGTATCACATAAGACAGATGGAAACACATCTTCATTGTACCCTGCTGTTTAATCACATATATCCTTATTCTGGGTGGAAAAAAAAAAAAAAACCACTTTTTTTTTTGTCTCACTCACTTATCCATCTCCTTTTCAGTTAGTAGGAATGAGATGTGGTGAATCAGAAGACAGGCCTTTGCCCAGTATCAAAATAATCAGAAAGGGCCTGAGCTAGATACACCACCCAGCTTCTCCTTTGTCTGTTTGATAGTAGGATGTTTGATTTGCTATCTTTGCTGCAGTCCTCATGCTGTTCCTTTGGTGCAAAAGCAGTGGGCAGCATTCTCTTTCTAAAAACTTTAGGACGAGCTTCTCTTGAGACAAAGTCCATAGCCAGATGGCTCATTATTACACCTTTCTCATAGATTTTCAGACTACTCTGGACAAGTTCCAACCCAGGAGATTTCACCAAATTGAATCATCCTGAAATAATTTGCAAAGCTTAACAATAGCTTATTTATACCACATATTTTAGAATGGTACAGCCTGACACATACGAATGGTAGGATTTAGTATGTAAACCAACTGATAGAAAGCAAAGGAAACTTTATTAGAGGTACATTAGTAATAGTTATCCACAACTAATTGAACTCATTAACTGCCTATGAGAGTCAGCCCCTCAGTTTTCTGTCCTGTTCATTTCCCCTGACAGTTCTTGAGCCTGTGTGGCCTGAGGCAAGAATACCTCCTTCATTGGAACCTTGCTGCTGGGCTCTTACCAAAAGAATTCTTTATCTCAAAGATGGTTTCTTTGCTCAAGTTGGAGTCTTTTTTGACTCCACCCCTCAAGGCAGACTTTTTCTAGTGCTGTCCTTAATGTGCTGCCTCTAAGTATGTGTTTAAAACTGAGTGTATTTTACAGCTTAAAAAAATAATGGCAAGTAGTCTCCACTCTGAATGTCTTTGGTTCCTGACTGTTGGGTAACAGGTGGCTACGGTTTGGATAGCCAGGTATTTATCTGAAAATTTGTCTGAAAATATGTCTGAATCTCTTGGGTTCCTTTAGCTCAGACAGCAAGTGGCTTGGACTGTGGCAGTTTGGATGGTGAGGGGGGTGCTCATACATGTGATCTTGCTATTAATGATCTTCCATGGAAATAAGAAAATGGCTAATATTTGACCAATTCCAGTGGTCTGGAAATAGTCACTTTCTTTTCAAAGAGTATAGTATTTAGAAAAGCAATACATTGCATGGCTTGCTCTCAGTTGGTCTATCACTGTCTTTGTGGGACTTTCTCTTCTTTCTGGTCTCAGCTCAAAACTGGCTTTATTCTTTTCTTTTGCTCAGGGCAACAGCCAAATAATTCCTGCTGATGTGATACTTTGCCCACACGCATACACAAAGTATACATGTTTTGGTTTATAGATCTGGCTTTTGGTAGCTAACCTTGTTTGGTGTGTGGTAAGCTTCTGGGACCTGGAGTCTCAAAAGCAAAGTCAACTGGGATGCCAATTGTATGTACCCTGCACAGCCACGGTGGGAGAAGAGATGTTGAGTTACCCTTGAGTAGAAGTGGGGGGACGGTCTTCTATTCTGCAGCATACCTTATTATGTTAGAATGTTTGTAGTTAGTATGAGGGCTTAAAAAACAGACTTATTCTGTATATGAGACTGAGTCTGCCTCTAATCTTTCTTTTTTTAAAAAAAAGGAGTTTATTTATTTGAGAGAGAGAGAGAGAGAGAGCACAAGCCAAGGGGAGAGGCAGAGGGAGAAGCAGACTCCCAGCCAAGCGGGGAGCCTGATGTGGGGCTCGGTCCCAGGATCCTTGGGATCATGACCTGAGCCGAGGGCAGACGCTTAACCGACTGAGCCACCCAGGCGCCCCTGAGTCTGCTCCTAGAAAGACTCAAAATGAAATAGGAAGGATGGGAAAGAATAGTTCTTTTGAATTTTTATTTCAAATCAGGCAGTGAAATGAATAAAGAGTTCCATACGGGTATGTCTTGAGTTGCATGTGGCTTCCAGGACAGGCCCTTGGAACCCTCATCAGTGAGTCAGCAAAGGGAGTTCAGGCTCGCACTGAAGAGGCATCAGGTGGGTGGGCTGCCCAGCGGGTTTGGCAAATGCAGCTGCCAAACTGACCTGAAAGAAATTAAGGACAGGCTGGGATGGATGTGAAAGAGAAGTCCTAGACCCCTGAGGTTGTCAAAGGTCTTAAGTCATGCCTTGCAGTGTACACCTGGTTCACTGAAATTTCCATTTGGAAATAGCTTTTGTGACCTTCTGTCTGCTGCAGACATGAACTGAGGGGAATCTTCCCCATAAAAAGGGCATTCCCTGGGACCGTGAGCCTTTGCTGTGGGACCCTTCTGATCAGTCACCTGCTTTGTGCTGAGACAGACTCAGCAAGAAAGCGGATGACAAGGGCAGTGAGGAAGAGAGAGGGTTGGAGGTGGGGAGAGAAGAGGGGAAGGAGCAAGAAGAAATGCCACGCAGGGACAAAGAGAGAGAAGGTGGGGAGAGTGAGGCAGTGGAGTCCAGGCTGGACATGGAAAGATGTATTTTAGGGAGCAGGGAGACAAGTGAAAAGAAAGGGTCCCAAGGAGGGGAAAAAAACAGTAGAGGACGTCTGAAGACAGGGCAGCTCATTAAGGAAGCGCCCGAAACAGCTGCTTGTCTATCAGTAGGGAGGAAACTCCCTCCCCTGCACCCCGAGTCAGCTACCAGCTGTTTTCTGCTTTCCTCCTGAGCAGTCTCGATGCCCACTCCATTCCCTCATCTCCCTCACTGACTCAGTGGCTTTGTGACCGATCGGCAAGATGATATCCAGTCAGTGCAAGATGAACTCTTAAGCAGGTCCCAAATTCCCAGCTAACTGAAATAGCACAAGAATCTGGGAATCAGAAGGGTGATAGGAAAAATGCATTCTGCGTTTTTTGAGCTAGTGTTTACTCCGACAGAAAAGAGCTTTTTCAAGAGTTCTCGATGCACAGCAGGTATGGAGAGTCTGGGCCCCTTAAACTGAATTGATCAGAGGGACACAAAAATGGCTGTGCAGGTGACTACAGATAATCCTTAGGAGGCAGTAAATCAGCTTCTATCCATCTATCCACTGAAGCACCTTTCTTTCTTTTTTTGGCTTCTAGGTAGAAGAGCGGTCAAGGCTCAACCGGCAGAGTTCGCCGGCCATGCCTCACAAGGTTGCCAACAGAATATCTGACCCCAACCTGCCCCCGAGGTCGGAGTCCTTCAGTATCAGTGGAGTTCAGCCTGCTCGGACACCCCCCATGCTCAGACCAGTTGATCCCCAGGTACATTCTCCCCTTTGTTCCATCAGCCATTTCAACAGGCTGTACAGTTAAGCTTACTAAAAGAACAGGGGATTGTCACTTGGATTTTTATGTAGGGCCGGTCCAACAATGAGCCTTAATACAGAATCTGTAGTAATGGAGGAGAGCCCACTGGATTTGAAGAGTGAGGGGAAGGGGTGAGAAAGAAAAAAAGCACCCTCCTTAACTTTGAGCCAGCTTGCACGCTCACTTCTTGATAAATTGGCCTCTCCGGAGACCCATGGGAGTGTCTGCAAAATAACAACAAGCATCCTTTTAGTTACAATTGTCAAGCTAATATTCATATAGATACCTGTCATATGTAAACTATTATGTTATCTTTTGTTCATTGGGATTTGGGCATGATCTTTAACAAGAAAAATAAAATGACCTTGGATAAAATAGTGTCTCCTGAGCCAGTGGTTTCCAGAGGGTGGTCACTGGATCATTAGCATCAGCGTCACCTGGGAACTTGGTAGAAACGCAGTTTCTCTGGTCCACCTCAGACCTCTGATCAGCACCTCTGCGGGTGTCCGGCAGTCTGCGGTTTAGCAAGGCCTCCAGGTACCCCTGATGCACCCTAGGACTTGAGAGCCACTGCTGTACGCTATATAGAAAAGAAAAATGTTACTCCACTCCAGGACAAGTTTCTGGAGGTTTTAGAGGACTTCTGAAATTGTAAACACTGAAAGTGAAATATGAAGTGAAATAAAGTATAGAATTTTATGAAAAGTAAAGGTAATGGTACAACTGGTTTCACCCAAATGTCTTTGGAAACTCTTTTAAAATAGGTTTGTGTGTTGTGCTATATTTTTAAAATATGCTTTATTTTAATATTATTATTATATTCATGGTAATTAACATCAATAAAAATGTGATTGGCTACAGTTCTTTCCTGGTTGAAGCATAACATTCACCTGAACTAGACCTTGAGGATTTTCTCTGAACTCTAATTAATCACATTTCAGATTTCAGACCAAAGAGGGTCTGAAGAAGCGAGGGCAGGGCTGCTCCAGGGATAAGACCTCAAGGGCAGAAGGAACAGGGCCAGGCTGGCGGAAGAGGGCCGTAGAAATGCTCCCCGGTGGTCTGGCATTGAGATTTCAGACCAAAGAGGGTGTGATAGGTCCCTTGCACAAAGCAGATATCAAATTAGTGTTTATTGACTTAACAATTTAATTTAGAAAGTACTCTAGATGTTTCCCCAGGCAAGATTTACTGACCACATTCCACAGGCCAGGCACAGTGTAGACTGAGAGATCCCATGCCAGACATGGCTTCCATCTCCAGGGAGTTTACCTTCGTGATGGAGGAGGAGACGGTAACAATAAAGCGTGAGCAGTGTTAATGGTCAAGAGCACTCTGAACTCTTGATTTAGTGATCTGTCTTAAAGAGCCACATTTCTACGCAAAGACAGCATGTCTTCCCTGCATGAACAATATCAACACATGCCAAATTATGGGGCTTACATCTCTAGAAGAACCATCCTGGTGTGGAAAGGTAGATAAGATCATGGGTGGTAAAAGCCAGCTCACCAGAAAACAGGAGAGCATAGAGTTAGGCGTATGGACCAGGAGGTGAGCGATGGTTCCAATCCGGGCTCCCGCACATATTAGCCCTGCGATCCAGGTTGTAACCCTCTCTAGACCTTCCAATCTCTCGTGGAAAAGAATGAAAATGATTGTATCCCCCTCATGGTGGATGTAGTGAGTTCATAAGAAGTAAGATAGCCAGAGCAATTCTTGTTTTACGAGCAATGGCACTCTCTAAAGTCGAAGTTAAGGGATTTGAAGGAGGAAGCTGATAATATTAGAAGAAAAGTGCTTGTAAATATATGATACTGCTGAGCAGTAAATGTCCCCTACAAATTGCTATTATTATCATCACACCTATTTCATTGACTTCTTAGCAGTCCCAAGTGAATCAGTTAATTTTGGCCAGGTGCCCTGGGTCAGCCCTACACATGGCTGTTAAGTGGGAAATTTGGAAGAGCTTCTTCTGAGGGCATGTTGGAGACAGCCATGATGGGCTCCGTGTCCTCTAGTTCTTATCTTCTGCTCTAAAATGGTATTTTCCCTCCCACTGAATGAGGTACTGGCTGATCTGCTTTTTCTTCTAATAATGTTGCTGTAATGTTGGTTTGTTGTTTAGATTCCACATCTGGTAGCTGTAAAATCCCAGGGACCTGCCTTGACTGCCTCCCAGTCAGTGCACGAGCAGCCCACCAAGGGCCTCTCTGGGTTCCAGGAGGCTCTGAACGTGACCTCTCACCGCGTTGAGATGCCACGCCAGAACTCGGATCCCACTTCCGAAAACCCTCCTCTCCCCACTCGCATCGAGAAGTTTGACCGAAGCTCTTGGTTACGACAGGAAGAAGACATTCCACCAAAGGTAATAGGCTGGCATGCTTTTATCATCGTCACTCTCATCATCATCGTTGTTTATTATTATTATTATCTCTATTCCAGACCTTTTATAGTAATGAGGAACATGAGAATGGCAAAGCACCACCCCTTCTCATGTTTGTTTTCTTCCTTGTTCCCAAGCTAAGACTTGGATTGTCATCAATCACTTCTGACCTTCCTTTTCCCAACAAATGGAGGCTCAGGTAGATTGAATGACTTGGAAACATCTATCCTGTATCCAGAATTAGAACTCTCAACCTCAAGCATTCCAGACTTTTTAAGAAACAGAATAATGGGGGTGCCTGGCTGGTTCACTCGGTAGAGCATGTGACTCTTGATCTCAGGGTCATGAGTTCAAGCCCCACATTGGGTATATAGGTTGCTTAAACAAACAAACAAACAAACAAAAAAAAGAGGGGGGCCCCTGGGTGGCTCAGATGTTTAAGAGTCTGCCTTTGGTTCAGGTCTCAATCTCCAGGTCCTGGGATGGAGCCCCATGTTGGGCTCCCAGCTCAGTAGGGAGTCTGCTTCTCCCTCTCGCTCTGCCTCACCCTTGCTTGTGCTCTCTCTGTCTCTCTGTCTCTCAAATGAATAAATAAAATATTTTAAAAAGAGAGAAATGGAATAATGGATATTTTCATCAGCGACTGAAACTACATCTAGACAAATTGAAAACTTCCAGATAAAAAGTAGAAAATTGATTTATTCCTACTTTTAATAACACAAAGTGAAACTGGATTGCAGGTGTTCAGAAGCTAGTACTGCTCTTAAAATTGGCTCTGTTTAAGGAAAGCTCCTTCTAGCCCAGGTCATAATTTGACTCCTGAGCATAAAACTGTAGGGTGAAATGACTAGCCATCCACTGGACAGAGTAATCCTGGAGTTGGTTTCTTTTGTTTTTTTGTTTGTTTGTTTTTTACCTATACCCACTGTTACTCATTCCAAAAGTTGTCGTGAAATGTGGCCATGCATCTTACTACAGACATCCTGGAAGTATTTCAAAATACTGGAGAAATTTTTGCATTGGATTCTTCCTGGTTCAAGATTCCCCTTTCTCTTAAACTTAGTGTAGGAGGTTTGACCAATGGAATGCCCCACACTTCCCAGAGATCAGTGCCATTGTTGACTCCAGGGAGAAAAGAATACTTTTTACCCAGTGATTTTCAAATATTTTTCCTCCTCGTCCACTCAAGAGGATATTATAGCAGGATTTCCATGATTTTGGAAATGAATATAGCTGATTACGACTTTTTTTGTTGGTGCTCTCCTTTTGTGGAAGCAAGGATGCCATCAGAAAATGTTTGTTAGGGAGCAAAGTTCAATGCCGAAGATAGGACAGGCAGGGGAGCGGCATGAGAGCTGGGAAAACTGAAAATGGACGCTATTGGTCCACTCTCTGAAAACATGCAGGCATACATTCCTAACTCCGGGAGAAAATTTGACATCCGTGCAAAGGTTTTAGGTTTTAATAATTTGTTAAACTCTTCTCTACAACTATTTAAGTTTACAAAATGAAAAAGGAGAAAAGGAATATTTAATTTGAGCAGGTGGGAACCCTGATTTGGCCATTCTGCTTCTCTTCACTGGACTCATCTTTCTAGGTCTTTATCTTAAAATGTATTACAATAACCAGTAAAATTTATATGAAGGTTAAGTATCACTTAACATATTCAACAATAATATTACAGCCAAGCACATTTTTTAAATATCTAGTACAAAATACAAGCCCACTTTAAAAGAGCCCCAAGAAATGAATGAAAATTGAAGCACCTGACCAATGTTTAACCCAACCAGTTTTCACGAGATATCCACATTTCCATTTCCTGGTCACTTTTATAAAATAAATATCATTCTCTTCCCTCATGTTGGACCCCTTTAGGGGGACCCACTTCCATTATTTAATTTCACTAAAAATGTTTAATAAAGTGAGGCATGCTTGAGTTCCACCTTAGGCTCTTGTCAGATAAGCTAACCATGATATATTTTCCCACTGTGTGCCTGATAGTGTGCACATAGCCTTTTTGAAGACCCTGCCGGTATCTTCAATATTAATCCTGTTTTGTGTTACATTTGCAAACTGACCTTCCAAAGCACCGTGTTTGGGGGGGTTGTTTCTAATTAATGACTACAAGTTGATTAGGAAGTGGGAACACTTAGGGTCCACTGAAGTAGTTTCTCTGAGTGCCCGGGCATGTGGCTTATGTCCCAAGTTCTAGCCTGATACCCTCGTTTCTCACCAGATTTCATCATTTCCTTATCTGTTTATCAGTTGGGGTGGAGCTCAGCTTATCTGGATGACTCTCATCTGATGCAATTTCCAATGATCAACTAAGTTAATGGTACCCCAAAGAAATTTCTGGTATCCACCACTCTTACACAAGCAAAGGAGGGCAACTATTTTAGCCCGGTGAATCAAAATAATTAGCTTGGTCTGTTTTTTAATTTGTTTTTAAAATTGAAGACCATTCTCCTTCATGATCGCTGAATGTGAATCACACGCCTTTTGTGTGATTTTGTTTCGGGAGTTAAAGATTTCTTTGAAAAATGAACACCGTATCTTTCCCGTTTCTGGTAGTTTCTGTAACTCCTGGTAAATTTTAGGAAAAGAATAGCCTCTTTTCAGGAAGGAGCCTAGGGGAGCTATTTTATGGAAAATATTTCTGATTTCTGGTTTTTCTTTCAGGTGCCTCAAAGAACAACTTCTATATCCCCAGCGTTAGCCAGAAAGAATTCTCCTGGAAATGGTAGTGCTCTGGGACCCAGGCTAGGATCTCAACCCATCAGAGCAAGGTAAGGCAAGGAAGACAGTCAAGATGAAGGAAGAAGCCCCCACCTGTCATTGTCATTATTGCTTTCCTAAAAAATGTATTTGTCCTTTTTTTTTTCACTTCAGAGGCATGTTGACTAGCCACTTGGACTGTAAGCTTTGGGGAGGCCAGAACATATACTTTTTATTTCTTCAGTAGCCTTTCAAGAGGTCAGTGTGCAGTGGCAGCTCATGAATGAATGAGTAAGGGGGGTTGAAGAAATGAGACAGCCCAGAAGCCAGGTATACCTCACTTGACAGTTTTTAAAATTGGGGGGTAAAATTGCAAATAGAAGTCTGGTTGGAATGGCCCAAGCCAGTAGTTCGGAGATCATTTTGTCAAGCCTAGTTTGAGGTGATTTTCGGCATCCAGTCAAGAAATGTGCCCTGGCAGGCAGAAAGACATTACAAAGACAGGGGCACCTGGGTGGGTTCAGTGAGTTGGGCGTCTGACTCTTGATCTCAAATCAGGTCTTGATCTCAGGGTCACAAGTTCAAGCCTCGTGTTGGGCTCCACGCTGGGTGTGGAGCCTACTTAAAAAAAAAAAAAAAAAAGACATTACAAAGTCATTGCCAAAGAAATGCATTAGTGGCCAGCTGCAGAGCTTCCTAGCTTGGCAAATTACAAAAAGACTATTTCTTAGCAAGAAATCACCTCTCTGGCATTATGGAGGGTCACTGAGATACAATTACGCTTCCACTGCTGCTCTGTGCTCTCCTAGAATTTTCCATCAACAATGGATATTCCTACAGTTAGGAAACCACATCCACCTACCAGTTGGTGTAGAGGTCTCAAGAGGATCTGGAAAGTAAACAATATCTTTACTGTATCCGAGCTGATTTTATGTGGTAACAGATGCTGTTTGCTGCTCTCGTTCGTTGAGCTTCCCTCAGATTTTTCATGATGAATACACCGCTTTTTAGGATCAACTGAAATAGCAAATGGTCTCTGCTGAGACTATAAAAAGGATGAGCTTGGGCAGGCTGTTATAGTCTTCTTCACTGTGTTCATAAGAGGACTCTCCCTTGCTAGTAAGAATGAGAGACCGGAAGCAAAGTTAGGATGATTTGTACCTATCTTTAATATATGGAATGCTTTTGATCGTGACGCCCTAATTTTCCTCTTCACGTGAAGAGCTTTAGGAAGAGGTCAGTCCATAAATAAGATGGAACTGTACTAAGCACATTAATCCCTTTAGGGCAAAGAACTTAGCCCATACTGAGCGGGATTGCCAATTGCAGGAAGCTCCGAATGAGCCATTTTTTCCCAGCGACTTGTCAGCTTCACCTTGAGCTGGTGTTGCTAAGCAGCACTGAGGAAGACCAGAGGGTTCTGTGACCAGGAGCCAAAGGAACAGCAGCCCTGGGATTGCCGGTGTGAACTCTGTCAGTCCCCCTCTTCGAGCAGCAATAAGCCCCCAATTATCAGTGCTTCTTAATCCTTTGGACCCTGCCCTCAAGGCTCTGTTCATTGAATCAGTTGCTTAGAATTTTAGCGGCTGTAAATCAAGCGTCATTTCGACCGGAAGTCTTTTCTCCTTCTATCAGCCAAAAAGAAAGAGCACTATCATTATATAATCAAATAAAAAGTAGCTCTTTGTTCCCGCTGAACTGTTATTTTAATGACATTAGGCTCAAGATAGTTGGCTTTTGATGGTCAGTGGCTTGTCAAACATGAGTTTTTCCCTCAGGACCACTTAAATTTGTACTTTGTCCAAAGAATGCAGACTTTGTGAGACAGCTAACATTTTTCTGTTTACAGAGGAGGCACAGAGGGAGGGAGCCAAGAGGTAATAATTATTTACCTACAATGAAAGTCAGAGGGATTGTGGGAGGGGGGGGAATGGAAAATCCACATCTCTGTCATGTGCAGTAATCTTACCAAACACTCCGCAGCTTTTTTTTTTTAAGATTTTATTATATATTTATTTATTTGAGAGAGAAAGAGAGGACGAGCTCAGAGGGAGAGGGAGAAGCAGACTCCCCGCTGAGCAGGGAGCCCAATGTGGGGCTCGATCCCGGGACTCCAGGGTCATGACCTGAGCCGAAGGCAGACACTTAAACCGACTGAGCCACCCAGGCGCCCCCGAATACTCTGCTTCTTGCGATCACCTATCTCCGAGTGACCAACACTTCAAATGTGAATCAGATTTTGCAACTCTAGATTGGATTGCATTTTTTAAAGCTTCAGGATTTGGTTTATTTACTGTGATAGAGATAGCTTTAGGTCACCGTTGCTTCATAATAAAACACCCTAAAACTCAGTGGTCCGAAATAGTAACAATTTAGTATTTCTTACGGTTCTGTGGGTTGGCTAGTAAGTTTTTCTGCTGGTCTCACTTGGGCTTACTTATGGAGCTGCACTGAGCTGATGTGTCAGCTGTACCTTCATGTGCACTTTGCTGTTTACCGTTCTCAGGACAGCCTCCCCGCAGGGAAAGCCCCAGTGCGCAAGCACTTTTCAAGCCCTTGCTTGCACCATCTTTGCTGATGCCCCACTGGCAACCACAGTCACATGGCCAAGTCCTAAGTCAAAGTGTAAAGGAAAAGCACAGGGCCATAGACAACGGGAGATTTGATTGGCTGGGGGCATTACGATAAAGCCGACTCTCCTGTTTTATACTGGTCTTAATGAAGTTCTCATAGTTCTTTTGGTACCATCTTTCAGGCAGTTGTCCATCCATAAAGCCATAAAAGGGGATTGCTTTTAAATAATGAAGTCCTTTACACTGTTTATAAGCTATATTTCTTATAGTTGGTCAATATTCCTTTTTATCCTCCCAGCCCTTTTCCTTGAAATGATCCTCAAGGTAGAGTGGGAAATTGACAAAGTAAAAATGGATCCCAAGAAAAATCACCCATGTAATAAGGGAAAAATCCAGGATGTTTTGTTATTACTATTTTTCATTTGCTAAATTCAGCAAATGTATATTGAGGACCTGTTGTGTGAAGGGCCACGTGGGACCTTGAGAACCAGTGACTCAACCAAGACCACCTGAGTCTAGGGCCCACGGGTCAGAGGATATACCATACCTGCTACTCTTGGGGCTACAGGCATTATTAGGGGCAAAATTCTGTTACTTCCTAATTTTGCTTTGGGGTAAATATGTGAATTGACTTATCTAAAGAAAGCAAAAAAGGCAGAAGCTCTCTCTTCTTCTGTGGCAAACTTAGGGACCACAAGTTTAAGGCAATAGTGTCTGAATAGGGAAGGAATCTGGGTCCCCAAGTCCCCACTTTGGAGAAAAACCACCAAGGAGAGTAGTTCTGTCGGTGTATATCATGATATGAGTGAGAAATAAACCGCTTTTGTGCTAAGCCAGTAGGAAAAAGGAAGAATAGAAAGCAGGCCTAATGGTTAAAAAGCTCAGTTTTTGCCTCCTGAATTCAAGTGCTAATGAACTCCAGGTCCTAGATGCCAGATGTTGTATATTCTCCAGTGACTACAGAACGTGTGATAATTTCTGAGAATGTAGGAAATGGTATGTTTAAATCAGCAAACTACCTGGCACCCTGCATGGAAGATTCTGGAGGTGAGTTAAAATGAGAGTATGCAAGCACGTACCTGTAAGGCGAGGAAAAAAGCAGAGCTTTACTATTTTCACAAGCCTTCCTTGTCCCAGAAAAGACTTCCAATTATGTCACTCTTCCCCTGTCTACAGCTGTGCTGGTATTCGTTGGTCAAGAAAGTGTTACTGGGTGACCCCTGTGCATCCCTGTCTTCTGCTTGGTTTGGGGCAATTTGTCATTTATTTATTTATTTAATAAACACTTCTGGAACATCTTTATTACAATGGGGGGCAATGTTCAACATGCATCTCAAATGGTAACTCATGTAAACCATATACCAACTCTTTGAGGTAGTGGCTGTAATCACCTCCATTTTATAGAAGGGAGACAGAGACGAACACAAGTGAAGTAAATGGTCCCTAAGGTGACAAGATTACTAAGTGATAGAGCCACCGTTTGAACCTAGTAGCATTGCACCCAAGTCCACACTCTTCAGTACCATGCCGTGCTTACCTGTTCAGCAGTGAATGCAGCCAACATTGCTGCTTCGTGTTCCCAAGGGAAAGGGGACTCTTGATTTGTTGACTGACAAGGCACCATGTTGCCTCCATCATTCCCACCACGCAATTTGGCGACTATGTTAGTAGCTCCTCTTAATCCTATGGTTATCGATTCTCATCTTGTGATATTGACTACCTTTCAAAAGTTATCGTCTCGTGGGACCTATTTATACCCCCCAAATGTTTCCTACTCAAGCTGGTACTCAGGTCACTATGTGCATTTGACAGTTCCCATCCTACGTGGCTGCAGTCTGCGTGATAATGCAATCCCCATGACCCCCTGCACCTGTTCCGCCCTTCCTTCTCATGTACGTGCACATTGGTGTGCGGTTCTTACCTGCTCTCTGGGCTCCCAGCTGCCTTATGTTGTCAAGGTGATCATTTGAGTCTAAATCAAGATTTGATTTGTTCATTTTTTTAAAATACTGTTTTTAAAAAATTCCAGGTACTTTAATATTTAACTTGAATTTGTTCCTTTAAAGCAAATTAAAATTTGGTCAAACAAGTATATTCAGAACATGAAAAGATTTAAATTAAGCCAGAAACACCCAGTCAAAACCCAATGACTAAATGCTTAATTTCAAAAAATAATTCTCTGTTCCGTCCCAAACCTATCTTCCTATGGCTCATTTGTTCTCATTGGTTCTGTCACCAAAGAATAAAGTAAAGTGAATTTTGGCAGTCATCCAGTTAATTATAGACTTGGCCCAAGTATTTGGGCTAAGAAATCACTTTGTAATCCTAATTTTCTGTTTTGACTTTTTATACGATTCGAGTAAATGGAATAATTGCCACATTTTCACTTTACTGTGTGTTTTATAGACCAATCAGCGTTGTCTGTGGGACGGCAAATATCTGAACTAAAAGTTAGCATTTAGAGGAATATTTATGAATGTTTTCAAGTTTTTACACATTTGGATCTTAGTAGTTGCAGTTAATATGTGACCAAAGGAAATCTGTTATTTCATAGAATTCTTCTGAAATTCCCTCTCAAAGCATTTATCTCAGACCCCTTGGCCCCAAAGCCAGACCATATTACTACATAATAAGGAAAAGAAAAATATGAATGGTATGACATTTTCTCAAAATACTTAATATTTTTCAAAAAAAATTACAATAAGGTAAAAAAGCATTTTAAAGTTTTCCCGATTTCTGTGTGTGGTTATATAGAAAGGAAATAGTTCTTTCAGTCTCCAGCAGCAAAAATAGCATCCTATTAAGATCAGCAGCTGTGCTGGTGAGCTCCAGTGAGGAGGGCCTGTGCTAATGAGGCCCAGGTCAGGGATTTAATGCCCGTGGGATCCAATTAATTGCACACTGAACGAGGCTCGGAGTCCCATGGGAGACGCATGCACATCCCAGCTGGTTTTGCCAATCCCTGTGCCCCTCCTTGACCCAGGCCTTAGCATCAGGATGGCAGCAGCCTCCCACCCACCTGGCCAGCCCACCTCTCTCCTGGCCGGTCATCTGTAAGCCTGCCCTGGGAGGTCTGTGTGCTCTTCTGGGTCTTACAGGCACTGCGGCCTAAGCCATCCCTTCTGATGAGCCTCTCCTTTGGGGAAACCTGACACAGACGTGGTACTCCATCAGGATGGTGTCCTCCCTACACCAGCGAGCCCCGGGGAAAACCCCAGCCCCTGTGTCCTTGCTCAGGTGCTTCCCCCAGACTTCCTTCTCCCCACCTCTAAGGCACAGTCAAGTCCTGTCTCCATCTTGACACCACCTCGACCACACCGGGCCACGTTCATTGTTCCCCAAATGCCAACAATACCTACACGTTCTTTCACACACAGCATACAGAGATTTGCCTTATCCACTGTAATCTCCACTGCACGTTTCCCATCCCTAGAATTATCTCGCACCTTGCACCTGTGACCTGTGCTCGCCTCCATCCCTCATGCTGGTCCAATGAGGCTCACAAAGTAGGTGTTTCAGAGAAAGGTGTTGGTTAAATGATCAAACGAGTGCTCTGTTCAAGCAAAGAGCTGGATCTCGCTAGCACGCCACAGCCACCAGAGAAAGGAAATCTCAGAGGTCGCAGCCACCCTTCTCTTCATAGCTGTTTTTATTTTTTTTAATACAGAGAACACTACATTACCATCCTACAAAACAAAAGCAACTACCAAGAAGCCTTAGCATGCCCCTCACCTTCAATCTGCAATACAGTTGGTTAGCAATAGAATTCTTAGAAAAAATATTTTGGGACTTTATTAATTACATAGAAATAATTGCTGACCACCACTGTTAATAAAAGAGGACCATGGGAAAGAATTTATTACTGGGGAATAAAAGGAGATAAGATTGTTTCTTTAAGGAGAATTCGAAAGGTAGGATATTGCACAAGTATTACATATTTAATCATTTTAGGTATTCTCCAAATCAGGGCTGTTTCCAGTATGGATTCAAATCTATTTAAACCGATTAAATGCTAGCAGTTTTCACAAAAATAATTACTACGCAAAGGAGTTCTGTAAAAATATTGAGAATTTTAAACATTTTCCTTAAGCTTGATAATCACTTCTGCTGCAGTCGATCACACTGATGGATTGACTTAGCAGCTCCTTCACCATAAGAACTTAAAAGATAAATATTGTCAAAAATTTTACAGTTATGCGATCAAAATTAATAAGCTATGGGGACATATTTATTTTTACGGATGTTTTCCAGGGCCACCAGCCGCGTCTTCCAATAACCCAATGTTTAAAATTGTTTGTAACTCGATCAACTGTTTTTGGCAGATACCTCACCAAAAAGCAAGATTCTTGTGTTCTTGAAAAGAAATTATTTGGTCTAGTTGCTGCTCTAATTATGGCTATTCTGTGGCCAGATTTTTGGTACACTAAAATGCAAATGTCTCAAGGGAAGAGGTCATATTATTTTCATTTTTATACATGAAACACGGGAGACCCAACACAGTTCAGAGTGCACTTGACATTCTCGAAATGAGCAGAGCAAGATGAAAACATAAAATTACATTTTAACATGAGTTCCTGCATTAAAATCGTAGTCTCCAATCACACTATGGTGACGCTGTTAGCAAAGGTGTGCAGTTCTGTTTGGAGAACCAAAGGCATGGGAAACACGTAGGGGTCCGTGGGGCAGGTGGCTGGCAGGAGATTTGAGCTCTGAGTTTCAGGCCTCGCTAAATTATCCATTTAGGCCCAGCATTGTGTAAGTCTGAAGGATAAATGAAAAGGCCTAGGAGTTATAAATTAAAAAGGAAGAGCTTTCTGGAAACTTTGAGGAGTCTGCTTATATTTATAGCAAAATCATCAAAACCTCAGTCATGTTTCCCACCACTGTCCTAGTACAGCTTCCATGGTCGCCAAAAGGGGCCCAGATGGCCCTGTTCCACACTGCCATACTGTCCCGTGCTCCCGGCAGGCAGAGCGGGGATGGAATTGGCTGTGTGTGCCTGGCTACGCTGGCGGGGATAGGACTGTGTCTTGTTCATCACCGTCTCTCAAATGCCTGACCCCGTGCTTGGTCTGACCAAGTGAGTGAGCAAATGAATACCACCACTTGGGGGGCAGTTAAGCTGTGAAAGTGAATAACGCCGTAAGGTCTTATCACAAGTGGGGACTACTAGCATTTGTTCTTGAACTAGCGCTTAATAATAACTCTTTCAAAACACAGCTCCCTTGGATAAGAGCCAAACTATATAAAGCCTTCCTGAAAGAAATTTTAAAAGTGCAATTATGCCACTAACCACATAAGCAAAGAATTTGATTAAGCAATTCACAGAAGAATTATAAATGGTAAATAAAAGTGAATAAAAATTATTCTCCCTCAATAGTAATGTTTTAAAACAGCATTAAAACAAGATAATTTTTTTTTTTTTACAAATCAGCAAACTGCTCATAATAAAGCATGGTTAAGAATTCAGTAAGATGGACCATTTCATACACTTCAGCGAAAACTGGTAATACCATTACACACTCACATACAAGCATATGCAACACACACTTCCCAGTTCATGTCCTTCCACCCAGGAATTCCAGGTCCAGGAAGGAGATATGATTGGGTGTTTGTCTGCCTGGAGAGATACTTATTTCAGTGTTATGTGTCAGGCCAGTGTATCGGAAGTACCTTCATATCCAGCCGTAGAGGAACGGTTAAACTAATTCATCCATGGACTGACTGCTAAGCAGCCACTGTTGTTTTTGTAAGCATAAGAAGCTGCTCACAATGCAGTGTTAGGGGAAAAAGCAAGCTGCAAAACTGAACATAGAGCATGCTTCCATATATACAAAAGAAAAAAGCCTAGAAGATACTATACCAAATAGTAAAATATAGTTGGATTTCTCTTGGGTCAGAGATTTACATGTTTTGCTTTCTTTTTTTTTCTTTTAATATTTTTCAAGGTTTTTTGTTTTTTTTGTTTGTTTGTTTGTTTGTTTTTTACAATGAACAGGGGAATAAGGGTTTAAGAGAAAGCCTCCTTTGAAGAGTATCATTTCAGAGCTAATACTTCAGCGTGATGCCCCAGGAGTTGGGTCAGGAGTCCATCCCATCAGCAGTATCAGGCTGGGAGCTCCACAGAGGACAACATTACTGTCATTCCCGTTGACCCTTTCCGTGCGGGGTGACACAAGGGCTCTGGTTGCTCCTTCGTACCCGGGGCGGGACTGGACTGTGCTTGTGTCTGTGAATGGCGCAGTCTGGAGCGTGTGGTCACCGTGCTCTGCCTTCCGTACAGCAACCCCGACCTCCGGAGAACTGAGCCCGTCTTGGAGAGCCCCTTGCAGAGGACCAGCAGTGGTAGTTCCTCCAGCTCCAGCACCCCGAGCTCCCAGCCCAGCTCCCAAGGAGGCTCTCAGCCTGGCTCACAAGCGGGGTCCAGTGAACGGACCAGAGTTCGAGGTGAGCTCTCCCCCTGCCTCGCCCTGACAGCACCGCCTGGGTCAGAGAGCCGTGGGCATGGGCTCATCGCACTTCCCGGCTTCTGTGACCCCCGTGCCTGGCATGGCCACCACCATGTGAGGCTGCAGAGTCCTCTAACCGCCCTTAGCCTCGGTCCTCCTCAGATGAGAGAACCACCAGCCCCAGTCTCATGTGCGACATCAGCGTTTGCACTAAATCTTTGCTCATTGCAGGTGACATTGTTTTCCAGGAAGATCTTAGATCGTTGGTCTTATTTGAAAAGATAATCACTTGCGAGTCACCTGAATTGCCATTTCCATTTGTTGCCTGTTTCAGGCTTCATGTACCCCCAAGTATCGTCTTCCCATTATGCCAATCATCCTTTTTTGGTATTCTGAATATGGTCCATAATACTAGGGATCTCTCAAAGTGGAATTCGGTGAAGACTTATGTAGAATAAGTATGCACTTGAGAGAAGAAGTAAACTCTTTGACTTAAAAAGTGTATGTGACTCTTTGGGTTATTCCTACTCAAGAGGAATAAAAAATGAGCCTCTCTGACCATTTATTCAAGTCTTTCATCACTGTGCAGTTCTCATTAATGAAGAAGCTTGTGAAAAACAAGAGCATGTCCAGCTAATTACACATGACAACACATTGTTTCTTGCTACAAAAGTGATTCTTTCTGAACAACCTCCTTCAGAAGATAATTTTGCTTCCAAGTAAGAAAGACCAGAACTTTTTTAAGTGCAATTTGACAAATATTAACAACTTACTCTGCCTGAGAAAAAACAACCAGTACTTTATTTTTTTTCTTAGCCTCTTCATTAGACACAACCAGAGTTGGCCATCTAGTGTCTTTTTAAGGTTTTAAGTAAGTAAAATCACTGTATGTCCATTTTGAAAAGGTTGAAACCTGGCACGCGATGCTCATGTCTCTGGCCTGGGATGTGGCTGCTCCCATATGCGTTCTTCAGACATCGGTGGCCCAGCCCATAGCCATGTGTCCTTTTGTTGCTTTAATCCAAATATAAATTTACTTAATTTAGAAAACTGCTATTGATTTATCTTTTTTTCTATTCATAAGCAACTTAATATCCTTATAGCAAACTAAAGAAAACTAAGGTTACACATATCATTTTCATTCTCTGATCTGGTCTGGGTTTAATTCTTATCTTCTTTCCCTTGGCCCCTAGGGCCTCTGGGTTAAGAACACCGCTGTATCCCTGGAGTGTTTCTGCCCAGGAAAGACCACTTTAAAACAAAAGAATCTCTCCTATGCCAGACTGATTTGCTCTACCTATAATTAAATCGGAGAGATGCTCTTCATTCTGGAGCTGTTGGGGAGCCCTCCTCCATCCTTGCTCTGTACCTCCGTCCTACGGCTCTTCTCCTTTGTCACCAACGCTCTCCTTCCTGTCCCCACCTCATTCTTTTTTCCTTAAGAGACCCCGGCAACCCCCGCCTCCCGTTTAAAAACCATTCCATCAAATAAAATGGGTTTCGATGGCATCAAAATAAAATATCCTGATGGATAAGTGGTAAAAGGAAAAACCAAGCATAGAATGTTAACACGGAAGCTGGTTTGGTGTAATAACTGAGAATAGGACTTGGATAAGCCGGACAGAAACCCGGCTCTTCCCGTAATTTCTGCATGACCTTAGGCTAATATGCCATCTCTCAAAGTCTATATTGAACTGTAAAATGGGAAAAGAGTGCCACACATTGGGTTGGAGCAAGAATCCAATGAGACTGTTGATGTAGAAGGCATTTAGCATTACGTGTGATGCACATTTAGCAGTCAGTAAATGGTGGTGGTAGTGGTGCTTGCTAGTTTTTCTTATGATTAATAGTGACTTCCAGGTCACAAGCCTAAATGCGTTTGCCTGAACATGAACAGTTTTTTCACAGATGTGTTTGAGGATTTGCCTAAGTGAATGTCGTATCCCCTGAGTAATCCTGAAGGATGACTCTCCACTGAACTGCAAAACTTGAGTCAACACTTTATGATGGTCATTATTTTTCTTGGCCCTTGTTTTTTTATCTAGCCAACAGTAAGTCGGAAGGATCGCCTGTGCTCCCCCACGAGCCTTCCAAAGTGAAGCCAGAAGAATCCAGGGACATTACCCGACCTAGTCGACCAGCTGTGAGTGCTTTTGAACTCTCTTAAGTTACCAGAGAAGCCACAGGATCAAGTAGTTGGGGATACACTCATGACTATGAAACAGAACTTGCTGAGATTAAGAAGAAGAATGGATGCTAGAAGCATCCAGAAGGAAGTCATACCTGATTAGGAAAGAACTGAACAGATCTTGGATTGCTTATCTGCCTCTAGGCATTTTGCATTACGCTACTTTAGAGAATAAAAAAGGGGGAGAAATAACTCCTATCATTATGTAATTTCTACTCAGCAGCTTTGGCAAAAAGGTGTGGAGCTGCAGTTAAGGAAATGTGGGCACTTTCTGTGGGTTTCTGTTGTCTGCTCCGCCCTCTCCCCAGATCATTTGCCGTATGAATTAATGTAATTTTTGCTGTTCTTCATGATGTTAGGACTATATTTTTCTGGACCAAAATGTGATAAGCATGGTTTGACAAGGGGCCTGACAACTTGAAATCTAGCTTCCTTGCTGAGACATGACAGACCCCAAATAGCTTTAGCGAAAGAAATAAGAGCATAGAGGCTGACATTTGAAAGTTGGAAATTAATTTGGGCTGAGTGAATATCCACTTACTTTCTTTAAAATTGCAGGGAACCTTTTCTATGAAATAAATGTGAGGACTTTTTGGTTTACTCTGGTTCATACGTATTAAAGTTAGGAAGCGGAGTGAGAGCATTCCTGAAGGGGATTCGCCCCATTCAGGGTTAAGGTTCTCTCTGCTCTTTTGCATTTATCAGTTGTGTACTAACAATTCACATTTTGTGTCTAACCTGCTGCCTTTCTTCTGGCTTTTCCCCCTCCTGTGGATTCTTCTGGATTGGGTTCCTCCTATCTCAGAGCTATAAGAAAGCGATAGATGAGGTTAGTATCACCTTTTCTTGGTCATGCTGTCACAAGATGTCAATATAAAGCTGATTTCCTGATGTTGACATTCAGAGAGGTGGCCTGTTGGATGACAGATTTAAAGTTCAGTCCTCTGGAAGGGTCTGCTGCAAGGCAAGCTCCGTCAACCACAGCCGGCCTAAGGCCCTCAGACACTCATGGGAAGCTCCGGAGACCTTCCTTTTAAGCCAAAAAAAATGTCACTTTTCCAGTGTTCCAGTCTGGCTAAAGATAAGCATTAGTGCTTTATTATTGGGAAGTTTTTCATCCCAGCATCTTCCAATAGCAAAGCCTAGCTCTTAACCTGTACTCACCAGCTTTGCAAAGGGGATGGCAGTTTAACTAACAAAGAAGAGAGACATCATTCTAAAACACTCCAAATTTATAGTGTGTGATTTGTGAACAAGGAGTTCCTGGGTTAGATTAATTTTGTGGGCCATTAACTACAGCATCAGCAGCAACATCAACTTTAGTTAATGAATCCTGACGAGTTAAGTGACTTTATTTCCTTATCTGTGGAGACATTTTTCCATTAGAAAAATATATGGCTTTGTCAATCTTAGGTAGCTTGCTAAGAAGGATGACTGCCTTCTGCTGTTTGTCAGACCTGCATGAGCACAGCATAGTAGATTTGTGTTGTTGTTGTTGTTGTTGTTGTTTTTTAAGAGACAGGCCTTGCCAAGAATCCTAACTGCATGGAATCTGAAGGCTTTACGGCTATAGCTCTGCTGAGCACCATTTTTGTGAAATGATATGGAAAAAGCACTGGCTTTGGAGTCAACAAATTCAAATTCTAGCCCCGCCCCCCCATAAGTAACTGGCCAGGACCAGTCTCATAACCTCTCTGGGCCAGTTTCTTCATGTATACAATGGGGATAAAGACACCTGCTCTGCCTTGATCACAAGCTTGATTAGGATCACTCAAAATCATGTGTGCGAGAGCATTTTATGAAGCGTAAAGCCAAGAGGTTGTCCTCATGCTAAGCTTTGGGCCTGAGACACGGAGCCATTTTGGCAGGTGGAAGAAGCAGGTTTCTATGCCTCTGATCTTTACCAAAGAGCCTCAGTTTTTCAGAATTAGGACACCTTACCATTCACAGTGATTTAGAACGTTATTTCTTAGGTAAAGAATTGCAGCTTATAAAAAAAAATGTGACTCTACATGTCGACAGTTTGTGGACGGCATTTATAGAAAGGAAACGGAGGCGGCTCTTCATTGCTCTGTGCCGAAACCTGGCCCTTTCCCTCATAATAGTCACAAGGACAGCAACTATCACAACTTGTATCAATTTTCTCCCAAACCGCTGAAGAAAGAGAACGATAGTCTGGTGCCATGGCTGCCAATAAAATGGTTGTGTGTGTGCGCAACTCAAGGGAAATCTCATAAGCGCAGAAATTAGCTTGAAGGTGGCAGTCATGAGGGAAATGGATGTCATCTGGTTAACCCAGGATATTTTAGGCTTTAAAAAGTTGCTTTATTTTTTTTGCTTTACTCTCATACACTGGACAGAGATGACAGGGGGCAACAGAAGTATAAGTAATTGAGGGGATATTAGCTATACACTGAAATCTCTGGAACCATGTGTGGTTGGAAAAAGCCCTCCAGATGATTCTGATAACCCTACCTACCCTTAAATGTCACTGATCTAAACCACTAAAAATACAGGATTACTTGGTTCTACCTAACTCAGTAGTTCTCAACCAGGGACGATTCCTCTTCTCCTTTTCTCTCCTCTCCCCACCCCTCCTAGGAGATATTTGGCAAAGTCTGGGGGCAGTTTTGGTTGTCACAACTTGGAGGTGGGAGGAAGTGCCTACTGGTGTCTTGTGGGTAGAGCAGAGAGATTCTGCCAGACATCCTCCCAAGCACAGGAGAGCAACCCATAGTAGAGAATGATCTAGCCCCAAATGTCAGTAGTGCCACAGTTGAGAAACCTTGAATTAAATAAACCTGTCTCCCGTCTTCATTCCTAGGTTTTGATATGGCTTCCTTCTATAGGGACTGGCCATTTAGATAACCCAGGATTGAAATGAAAAGCCTTAAAACTCTGAAAAAAAGTGTTGCTTGTTATTGTTAATCTAATGGTTTGATTTTTCATGAACATCGATCTGAGGGAGTGTCCATTAATTTGGCAGTCCTTTCTAATGGAATATAAGATTGTGCAATATAGTCTGTGATTAACATAATCATTGAAAATAAATATCCTCTTTAGCACAATTAAACATATGACATGAATATTAGACACATAAGCAAACACTGGCTGTAGCACTATTTGTTTGTACTATGTAAGAATCTGAAAATTTCCAGAGCACACCCACAGATTGGACAGAACTTGAACAATAGCTAGTAGTCTAAAACCTTTCTTTCTCAGATGAGGATACTGAAGTTAAGTAACTTCCTCAATGTTATTTCTTAGGATTTCCTAAAAAGGAAGTAAATTCTTTTCATACATAAAGAAAAGACCAGCTTAAAGATTTTTAACTATTACCTTAATAGCTCAAAAAATTGAACTAAAATCTACATAAACTACATTGTTCTAAAAAGAGACCTAAAAGAGCACCTTTTTAGGTAAAGTATACATAATTGTCAGATTAAATAAGAGTTTTTTTAAATAAAACAAAATATCAAATTAATTCTAAAAAGTGTTCCAGCAAAGAAGCTTCTGGGTAAGAGCCTCCTATCTTCACATTTACTCTATAGTCAAAAAAATCTTACCATTTTGCTGTATTTCTTTTTCGGTTATACTATACATTTCTCAAATATTTTCATGCTAAATAGCACTTTTTTTTTCTTTTTTAATACTTTTTAGCTCCAGGCTTGAGACAGCCAAGCAATAAATTACCACAAAAACTCATTATATGGAGAAAATTGGTATTGTCAGAAAATAAAATGTATGAAAGTGGATCTGACCCCAGTGGTGTCAGTTTTAGATCGTGTCTATTTTCTATAACTTTGCTACTGTAAATTCTTCCAGAGTGGATGGATAAGGAACAAAACCGCAGCTAAGCATGTAGACCATTGGCAATGGGAGATTAATTTTCCTTGACTGGGGTATTACCTTTGAGTTACTCATTATTGTTACCTTGGGAGTCTCATATATGTCTCATCAAGCTGTTACCAAGTAAACTTAAAAGGAATTTGCAATTACTTTCAGTGTTTCAAGAAAGATAGCTTTCTAATAATGTAGAAACAAAAAAAAATTCTAATTAAAAATGAAATTATAAAACAGGTCAGAACTTTAAACTTTTCCTAGATACAGTGTTTAGAAAAAATTAGGTCATTTTCACGAATGAGAGTTTCTTGAAATCAATGGGCTTTGAACTGGCTAAATATTGCTAAAGAGTTTTGATTTTTTTCAAATCTCATTTATCTTGTTTTGAAATGTCAGAGATAAGGAAAATGAACCCATAGGGAAAATGTATTATAAATTTAAATAAATCACAGCTAATATTATTATATTTTACTCAGGATTATTGACATTAGAAATAAATTATTTTAAACCATATTCTCTCTTTAAATTATAATAAATGCGTTTTTTAATGATAAGTAACATTTTAATTGCTTTACATTCTTTGGTGAGACTTAACATGCTCCTAACATATAGAAGACAAAATACAAAATAAATTTATCTGTTATTATTTTACTCGTTTGGATGATTATAATATCCTTTTCTATTCATAGCTTTAACAAATATCTAAACTATATTTCCCACTGTGCTCAAGTATTGCATACCCTTCACTATCTTCTCAATTTGATAAAGATGAACATTGGCAATGTCCAGAGGAAATAAGGAGTATAAAGCTGAAATCTGAATATTGCCTCTTCCTGTTTTGGCCTATTGCCAAAGAAACAAGAAATAAATTTGCATAAAATTCTATGTGGTAATTTTCTTCTTTAACAGTATACATTATATTTAAACACCTTTGAGTCTTTTTAATACAATTCTATTTTCATTTTCACAGATGGGGTTAATATACCCACTGAGATTGAGGCCATGCGTGTGTGCATGTGTGTAAAAAGCCCAGCAAGCATGTTTGGGTGGAAAATGCACAACTTGAATTTTCAAAAGCTTCCCTTTTCAAGTGCTTCAATTCAAGTGAACACTTGAACACTTGCTTTCCTTTGATTTTATTATGAAATTAGAAGAAATGACTCCTTCACTTACCACCTTGAACTTCCTAAATTTCTGGACCAAAAGAAACACCTGAAATGTTTTCCTCTCCTAGTCTTAACCAACATAGTAATGCTTGACATAGAGGGGATGGTAAAGAAATAATAATGATTTGTGATCTCCCCCAAACAAAATTACATTTATAATTTAACTCTACCCACTCCTCACGGTGTTTCTTCTAACCAAGTAGGCTAGATTAGGAGATGCCATTTAGATCACCTACATTGCTCTAATCTGACCTCAGGTGAATTGGACAAATAAATACATTTCTGAACTGAAATAAAGAGAGAATATGGCCATAAGAGAATGGTGGGATTTAGTATCTTTCAATGAGTTTCTTTCTCCCTAATGCCCTGTCTCTCACTGAACGCTCTGATTCCCACATGGGTCACTAATATAGGGAGAAATGGTAAGACTGATGTCCAATTGCTTTTTCCTCATTGCATGCCATGCGCCATGGGCAGTGTAACCCGTGCAAATTAGAGTGGCCATGCTTCTGCAGGACTGCTGCCCTCTGCATTGCTCTGAAAGCATGTGAAGTCAAAGGTAGTCAGAGATCCAGCACACTGCCTGCAATGTGCCTCGTGATTAGATACCACATCATCACATCCATAAGGCTGAAGACTGCATCATACTCATGGAAACCTGAAAAATGATCTCTTCCTTTGTGGTGTTTGTGCATTCATTTCAGTATTCCTCACGAGGGTTTCTGCCAGGTGACTGTAGTTTTAAACAAAGGAAAATGAAACACCTATTGTTCTGGAAGAAATTTTTTTTTGGTTGTCGTTCGTCTTGATTAACTCAGCTCTGGGGCTATAAGTTTCAGTGGCACTGGGCTTTGGGGTGGGCCATTATTTGATGTGGTGCCTCTGCTCTCCAGGGAATGATGACATACCAAATGAGTCATTGTAGTAGCTGGAACTGTGAGAATTGCTCTGTTCTGTGACTGATGCTAGATTTTGGTACAGCAGCAATCAAAGAGGGGAAAGGCCATGACCATGGCTTGGGCAGGAGTCCCAGAATCCTGGGGAACAGTCGCTCAGCCCATGTGTTTCCCCCTTCACTCTGAGGGTGACCCACTTCACCTTCCCCAAATAAAATGAGAACCCAGCGTTTGTATATATGTGTAGACACACAATGCACACACACATATATACACATGTATATTCAGAACTGAACCGTCTCAGTCTAGCCATTGGTTTTGAACAAAGTTTAAATTTATTCCATCTTTCTTTCCTAGTTTCTCTGTGCTACAAACATCGTTTTCTTCGCTCCATGCCGCCACTATGTTTGTAACAGTTCTATCTAGAGCTTTCTTTTCTTGTTGCTTAAGCTGGAACACTGACTTGCTGAGAGATGTGACTTTGGTCGTCTCTACGACTCATACATACCGAACGAACTCTTCTTTTGTAGGACCTGACGGCATTAGCCAAAGAATTACGAGAACTCCGGATCGAAGAAACAAACCGCCCGCTGAAGAAGGTGACTGATTACTCCTCCTCCAGCGAGGAGTCGGAAAGTAGTGATGAAGAGGAGGAAGATGGAGAGAGCGAGACCCACGACGGGACGGTGGCCGTCAGTGACATACCCAGACTCATGTAAGAGGGCTGCTTTTCACATGTCGGCTCACACAGGCGAGGTCTCCAAAGTGAAAGGACAAGAAATGTGAATTAAATAAAGGATCGTTTATGGGTCTCTGGCAGGATCAACTGGCTTTTGGGGATTTGAGTTTTTTATTAGAGCATAGTCCTATAGTTAGCTCTCTCCACAGACACCATCACTTGGAATACATAGCAGTGTTCCTACTGCCTAGGCTTTATCCAGGTACTCTTGTGGGATTGACTCTCCCTTTGGTGACACTTTCATGGTTCTTGGCATCTCCAGGGAAAGTGATATTGACAGCCAGACTGTTGGCACTTGCCTGTCCCCCTAGAATTGCAAGAGTGGAATTATGGACAATGACATTTAGGAGTTAAAATTAACAACAGGAGACATATTCCACCATCCCCCACCCCACCACCACCACCACCATACCTCAGGAGAAATGCACATGACAGTGCGGGTTAGCATCCCAGGGAAAGCTGCTGGAGTCAAATCATCCTGCGGAGAACCTTCTGAGTGTTTGACTTGAATATATCCCTGTTATCATTTTCTTCTTCTTCACTGTCTGTCTTATGTGATCCTTTTCTCTGTGACCTGTGACTTGCCCCCCTACACAGCCCGCTACGTTCTGTCCATTTCTTTGCAGTCTCCTTTTGGCTATTTATACCTGTATTTATGCTTACCTGCACTTCCCTTATTATTTACTTGTATTATAGCCTTTACTTCTTTTCTTTTCTTTGTTTTGTGAGGGGGAGGCTCACTTTTTCTTTTTCTCATCGGACAGGGTCCTGTGACAGAATTCCCCTGCCCTATTGCTTCTCCAGTTTAAACAAACAGATCTGGACAGTCACACTCACATCCATTTCTTGCTTCCTCCCCCAAATAAACACAAGATGCTGTTGCTCTGGTTTGCTATAAATTTGACAGAGTGGGACACTGATGATTCCAACTTTGCTCTTCATTCACCTCCATTTCTTTGGCTCAGCTACTAATATTGGTCATCACACTACACTTACTCCCTATAGAGAAGATGCCATTTAGGGTCATAGATTACTGTCCTGTCCAGCAAAGATTGGAGAGAGAGGGCTGGCCAGTCTGCAGAGAATGTACTGCATTGATTAACAGTCATTATATACAAGCAATTCTGAGAGGCAAATCCAATTATCATAGCTGAAAATTCATACTTGTTGTTCTGCTGTTGATTACACAGTTATTGACAACCATAAATATGCTAAAATATGACATTTGAAACAAATTGCATTAAATTGCTTTTTTAACAGCAAATAAAATTGTTCTAGAGGCAAAATCACTAATCCAAAACATTTCTGCAAAATATGCTGGTCCTTTCAGTTTTTATCTTGACTCAGCTTTGGTTAATTTTTCTAACAGATGTTTCAAATTCCCTTTAAGCACTGAGCCTACAACTACCAGGATGAGGGGTGGATTATGAATTTAAAATATTGCTAAAACTTCCACTCTGTGCTCCACACCATACCGAGGGCTTTGAGACAATCAGCAAGGGCACACACAAGCGTTCTGCCTTCTAAAAGTGTATATTCTAGTTGGAGAGAAACAAGACTGTATGCAGAAACTTCAGACTAATATAAATATTTGGAAGAGTGACCAAAGACAGCCTTGGAAGAGATGTTCAATCACATTTGGTTTTGAAGCGCTGTCATATTTTGCAAGGCTGTTGACAGTGTTGACCCTGCTCCTGCCAAGGGCACATCCATTTCTTCCCTCACTACAGAAATACCCACCTTTCCAAAATTTGCTGGAATAAGCCATGCTGCACTTCCTCTCTGCTGTCTGGCACTCTCCTGTCCCTTTAGAAATCACCTGCTTACAGCCCAGCCTGCACAGAGAGAGCCTGTACCTTCCACTGTGTGGCCCCTGGATGTTGAGCGTATTCTTGCAGCTTCATGTAGTGCTCGAATCAGGATATTTATTATATGTTGTTTCCCTCTCTGGGCTCTGAGATCCCTGAGGGTGAGGACTGTGTCTCATTCATCTCTGTACTCTTAACACCTTGCATTGTGTCTGGAATAGAGTTGGTCTTCAGGGACTTTGATTTATATTTAATTGCACTGAACTGAAATTGCAAGTCCTGGCTTCCTAGGGTTTATAGCCCAAACCAGAAGAAAGACACATTCACAAATAACTGTCATCAAGATAGAGGGAACGTGGGGCAATATTAGAATCTCAGGCAAGGGGAAATTGAAGTGAAGGCACAGAAGGTTGACTTTGATAGGAATGTCGGGTGTATGGGGGCGGGGAGAGGGGTGGTCTGGACCAGTGAAACCAGACCAAGAAGTGTGTGCTTTATCACGTGGCCATTGGGAACCATGGAAGGCCCCCTGAGCTGGGAAGTGACATGATTGGTGCCATGTTTGAGAGAAATTATTTTGGCAAGATGATCTGTAAAAAGAACAGACTCGACACTGGTAAAGCAACTCAGAGGTTCTATTACTATCATCCAGAAATAATGAATGGGCTATCATTGAATGCATCTAATGGAGGGAAAAATTGACATGGCTCTTGAAGAATTGGTAAATTTTAGGCAGATTAAAACGATCATCCACTAAAGAACATTTAAAATATTTAATGATATAGGAGACCTACTCAGAGACAAGGCAGGATACAAGTGTAACCCTTTACATTCTGTGCTACATATATATCAACACAGTTCACTGCCATGAAATGTATACAAAAAGAGCTTCTCAGATATGGAGCCCACCCATTCAGACAAACAGCTGTAGATACTAATGCTCAAAAAAACAACTTTTTTATGGATAGTGCTGGTTTCATATTTATTGTATAAGGTAGAACCTATAAGAGTGTGCATAACTAAGATTATTTCCCTAACCAACTGCACTCTTTCCCAATGCCTCATGCATAGAAAAATAATGGGTGGAGGGAAATAGACTAAAATCATAAAAGTGATTACCTCTGGATTATACAACTCTAAGTGGTTTTTATTTTATGTAGATCCCCAATTTCATGATGAGCATTTACTATTTTTATAATCAGGAAAAAAACAAAAGCTTTCTAGAACAGGAGGAAGGGAAGGAAAAGTGCCTAAGTTGATTTGCATCAGATCAAGCAAGCTGAAGAAGCATCTTCTTGTATCAGCACCTTCCCTCAAGTGTCTGTGCCTGCTTCAGAACAGGACATGTGAGGCCCAGTCTTAACCATTAAGACCATCTCCTGCTAGCATAGCCCTTGAGTTGCATACAGTCTTATAAAATGCTGTCATCACTGGAAAGCCATGGTTCTGACCCCGTTGCCCTCCCAGGCTGTTGTAGTGCTCCCCTCCCTTGCCTGTGGTCCTCTCTGCCCTCCTGTCCATTTTTCCAGGCTGGTCTTACTAATATTGTAGAATCATGGCTCTGGTCATGCTGTATCCTAGTGTCCTATGACCCTCTTCTTCCCTGGGGCTCACGATTGCCTCAACATATGCTCCAGCCAAACTGACCTATCAGTTCTTGCAAATAAATGCCTGTACTTGTCCAGTGTTGTGCCTTTTCTTGCAATGACCTCTCCCTCTGTTTTGCATTCCCACTTACATCCAGCCTTGCATTTGAGTATTCCTGTCATGTTTGTATGGTCTTCCGGATGCTAACCTCTTTAGTTTCAGGAGCCATGACTTCCTCAGCTTTTTTTTTTTTTAAAGAGAGAGAGAATGCATGGCAGGGAGGGGCAGAAGGAAAGGGAGAGAGAGAATGAGAGAATCTTAAGCAGGCTCCATGCCCAGCACAGAGCCTGATGTGAGGCTCCATCTCACAGCGCTGGGATCATGACCTGAGCCGAAATCAAGTCAGACGCTTAACCAGCTGAGCCACCCAGGCGCCTCTTCCTCAGCTTTTATATCCACTACCCAATGCCAAACCCGGGACCATTCATATAGCAGGTGTTCAATAAATGTGTATTGAATTGAATTAAATCAGTACCTACAGGAACACTTTGACAAATCCTATTAGAGGAAATTACTGTTCTAAACCTGTGACCTAATCACAGTAAATTTCCTATAGTTTTCCTTCTAATCAGTGGGCGTGTTTTGTTTTGTTTTGTTATACTCTTTACAGGAATTTGGACTTGTTCTCACCCAGACTATATCTTGGAAATAATTTTCAGAACAAAGGATTACTTTAACTATAAAATGTTTTAGTTGTTTTGGCCTGAGTGGTTTTTTTTTAATTATTGCCTTTTTTCATTCTTTTATTATTAATAAACTTTATTTTTTAGAACAGTTTTAAATTCATAAAAGAATTGAGCAGATAGTACAAAGGTCCCCTGTTACCCCTCCTACCCCCTGCACAATTATCCCTATTGTAAGCACCGTACATTAGTATGTACATATGTTATAATTAATAAACCAAAATTGATATACTTTAATGGTTCATTCAGATTTCCTTAGTTTTTACCTAAAATCCTTTTTTTTTCTGTATCAGGATCCCATCCAGGATACCATGTTATATTTAATTATTTAGTTACCATATCTATTTAGACTCCTGTTGGCTGTGACAGGTTCTCAGACTTCCTTTGTTTTTAATGAACTTGGAAGTTTTGAGGAGTACTAATTAGGAATATCATAGAATTCCACCCTACCGGAATTTATCTGATGTTCTTGTCGTGATTAGACTAAGGTTATGGATTTGGAGGAGAAAGATCACAGAGGTCACGTCGTTTTTATCACTTCATATCAAGGGTATGTACTATAAATGTGACTTAGGACTATTGGCATTGACCTTCATCATCTGACTGAGGTAATGCTTGTCAGGTGTCTCTACTGTAGTGTAATTTTCCTCCCCTTCCACACTGTACTCTTTGGAAGGAAGCCAGTGTGCACAGCCTGCACTTAAGGAGTGAGGAGTTACATTCCTTTAGGATGGAGCCTCTACATAATTTATTTGAAATTATTCTGCAGAGATTTATCTCCTCTCTGTTATTAATTTATTCATTTATTTATATCAATATAGACTCATGGATATTTATTTTGTACTATGGGTTATGATCCGATACTTCATTTTGCTGCTGAAATTATTCCACCTTCAACCACGGGAAGCTCTTTCAGTTGGCTCCTATACTCCCCGTGGCTGACATACCCCAGTCAAGCACTTCTTTACTTTCTGACACTATAAGGCACTCCAGGCTTATCTTGTGTATTTCTTGCTCTAGTCCTGGAATCAGCCATTTCTCCTGGGAGCCTTGATTCCTTTTATTAAAGAATGATATCAGAACCAAGATTTGGGCACTAGGTGTGCTCATTGCTACTGGTGTGTCATTTCTTTTAGGCACTCTCAGCTGACAGAGCAAGGAAATATATATGTGTATACTAACCCATTATGTACCCATATCTATAAATGTTTCTACCTATAGCCATCTGTATTACGTTAAATAAAAGTTTATCCTGATACCTCCAACTCTGATTCATCAACACATGGATCATTCTAGCCCCCTCCCCTTCCTTACCTGCCAACATTTGCTTAGTGTTCACTTCTGGTATACATGGATAGCAGTATCAGAATGCATAACCTGTATGCCTATGGGAAACAACTTTAGCAGTTAGAGTGCAGTGCTTACAGGCAGTTCCTTTTACCTTTAGTCTTATGGGACTCCGTTTATTTCCAGAGTTACAAAGGTCAAACTTTCCCCCATCCCCCACTCAGTGAGATTTTTTTAAATACATTTTTAATGCAGTTAGATTCTCTTTTCACAGGCTGCCTTCTTTCCAGGGATCCACCAACCTCCTAAATGATTTATTTTTATTTGCATATATCAAAGTTCACTCTCCATACTATGAAGTTCAGTGACATACCTGAACCAATTTTTGGTGATCCTGTAATAACAATTACAAGAAAATTATTTTGGCATAACTCATATATAACAGTGATCCAATGCTGAAATTGCTTTTTAAATTTTAAAAAGACAAAACAGTTATTCAGGACACTTTAAACATGGTAATAATTATTCTCATAGCTGATTGCTCATCAGTTCATAAAAGAGCTATCTTTTGACAATAAACTTGAATGAAATGTTTGCTAGAATTATTGAACAAAGCCTTTGTTGACTTATGAAACATTTATTGGATGTCACCTGCCTGTGACAGTGGTTGGCACTGAAGATGCCAACAGTACTGGGATCTGACCATTGCGGGACTGTGTATGGAGTGCATAGTTAGAGGTGTGCAGAGGCTAATGTGGAAGCAGAGTGGAGAGCCACCTATATCATCCCAGTGGGGCTGGGATGGGGTTTAGGAGTGCCTGGACTGCAGTTTAAAGGAGAAGTTACCCAGAGGGAGGCAGAGAGTGTGAAAGAACCATTCAGGACGAGAAGATAGACTAAAATTGCCCAACGGTTTTGGTAGCATGATGTGTGTAGGAAACTACTAGAAGTCACATGTTGTTCGCGTTAAAAATGGAAGGTAGGTTTTGTTGAAAACATAAGCTAGAGAAATAGGCAAGGACCAGATAAAAGAAGGCTTGTAAGCCACAGGTTTATCCTCTGGTTAATTGGGAGCTCCTGAAGGTTGAAAGCAGAAGAGTGACATGGTCAGGGGAATAGAAAAGGATGGAGTGGAAGGATCAGTAATAGTAGACAGACAAGAGGCCAAATACCCAAACTATCAAAGAGCAGTCACTGAACTTGAGAGCTAAGAAATGACTTAAGGAGCGTCCTTGAGATGCTAGAAGTCAAGTACAGGGAGCAACAGTTTGAACAGTGAACCTTTGTATTTGAAGGAAGGTACCATGCCTTTTAAAAAGAATTCTGGGAGCACTTGGCTGGCTCAGTTGGAAGAACATGCAACTCTTGATCTCAGGGTTGTGAGTTTGAGCCCCACATTGGGTGTAGAGATTACTTAAGTAAATAAATAAACTTCTTAAAAATTAAAAAAAAAAAGAATTCTATAGAGAGGTGATTTGGAACATACAGAAGTCTGTAGGAATTTTCCATAGTCAAAAGCTATTATTGGTAACAGAAAAATTAATGATGTGGTTAATTAATACAAGGTACACAGAATGAGCAAATATGTATAAAAGGTTCATAATAAAATAGACCAATCCTATATACCAGGAAAACCTTAAACTAAAAGAAATTGCTCACCATTCTAGATAAATTTGACCAAGGAAGAAATACAGATTATTATGTTTTATTCAATCTATAAGGAATATTACTAGTAGAAATGATATTTTTAAAAACCAAAACAGCCTGAACTCTTCACCATAAAAATTTATCATAGATGGAGCAATTCTGACTCATAAAATTTTAAGTATAAAAATGGACCCAGGAAAAAAATAATCTCAGTAAAAATATTCAGCAAGAGATCAAACTGATAGTGGCTAACACTATGCCCTGTAAAATTTGCTAGTGACTAAAAATGGACAGGTGAATCAAATCTTCTTAATAAAGTTGACACCTTTAGGGGCACCTGGGTGGCTCAGTCGGTGAAGCACCTGCCTTCAGCTCAGGTCATGATTCCAGGGTCCTGAGATCCAACCCTGCATCAGGCCCCCTGCTCAGCGGCAAGCCTGCTTCTCCCTCTCCCACTCTCCCTGCTTGTGTTCCTGCTCTCTCTGTCTCTCTCTCTGTCAAATAAATAAATAAAATCTTCAAAAAAGTAAAAAATGAAATAAAATTGACACCTTTAGAACTGATCCAGACAAATTGTACTCAGTAGAAATAGTGACACAGAAGCCTTTGAAAGATGATATGGATAAAAATTTTGATTGGTTTACTAAATCTTTGTTATAAAATCTACATAGAAAAGAATTGGATCCTATGATGATAATTTTAGTAACATAATAATGAAAGAAAATAAATTGACAAAGAGTTTAACTGAGGCATATGGAAAATTGATCAAGGAGTTGTCCTAATGGAGTTAGCTCTAGAAAATACCTTTTTTAATGAAAGTTTCACTCATATTGGCATATTTCTGATTAAAATGGATAGAATCAAACATCATCAGGGTAAAAAAAAATAAGTGGGGTCAAAATATCTTTGACCTTTGAACTCCCGTGAAGCTCTCTCTTGATGAAAGGGAACTGAGTTGTACACTTCTCAGCCTGGTGGTGCTTCTGACAGTGTCCAAGAATGTCTGCGTGAACAAGGGAAGCGACCCCCTTCCTAGAAGGCTTTGGCTCTTTATAAATGCTTCATTTATTGACTTAATTTGTATCACACCATCTTGTCCCAAACAAGAATTGAAGGTGGCTTAAAAAAAAAATACATACAAGGTAAGATAAACTTTAAAATAAATGAGTGAAGATATCCTAGTTGTGACAACTATTCTGATTGACCAATCTAGCAATATGTCAGGCATTCATTGCAGCGATTTCTTTTTCCATGTCTCTGGGGCACTATTAATGTCTCCTTTCTGGGAATGCAATACTGAAATTGCTTCTTTGGAATTTCTTCCCAAACACATCGGTTCTAACTGATATTTAGATTCATTCCACTGCTCCAGTTTAGTAGTTTTGAAGTAAGCATCTTGCTATGCATTTTTTTGGTCTGGACTCACCTTCTCATCTTCTCACCTCTTTGTTTGGATCCTTAACATATGTCTTCTCTGTCCCAGAGATGTCAGAAGTCTGGCATGTTTCTTCTTTCTTGAATTGAATATTTCATCAAATGTTTGGACTTGATAGGATCCAAGAGACCAGAAAATTTTTTTTGAATACATAAGAAACAATTAAGAGAACAAAATGGTAAAAGATACAATTAACATACCCACATTTTTTATTTTTATTTTTATTTTTATTTTTATTTTTATTTTTAATAAACCCACTTTAAAAGAGAGGCAGCTGCGGGCACCTGGGTGGCTCAGTCGGTTAAGCGTCTGCCTTTGACTCAGGTCATGATCCTGGGGTCCTGGGATTGAGGGTCCCTCGAGGGAAGCCTCATCAGGCTTCTCTGCTCAGCCAGGAGTCTGCTTCTCCTTCTGCCCCTCCCCCTGCTCATGCACACGCTCTCCCTCTCCTTCTCTCTCTCAAATAAATAAATAAAATCTTTAAAAAAAATAAAATAAAATAAATACAAGGTGTCAGTGAGGACCACATTGGAAACTGAAATCCTGTAGACGAACCACGTCACCTACCTGGTTCTCAGTTTTCCTTGATGCTATGGTCTGTGCCCTAGGACACATGCTCTCACATCAGTCTCTGCTCTCAGGGTATATGTCAAGGTCCTTTTACCTTTTCCATTACATCCTAAACACAAGAATAAGAAACAAACTGAAAAATAAATATACCATGGTGTGGAGTCATTACAAGAGGTTTTAAAACATACTGTATATTGGTAAATAGCCTAGCTGATGGATGTCCTAGTAAGCCAGAATGCCCTTAATTGATATTTCTTCTCTGTAAATAATGTAAAACCCATTTATCAAATGACTGTGCATTGCACTCCTTCCCACTCTGTGCCCAGCTCTACACTGGGTATACAATGATGAGCAGAGACAAGACTGCCCTCACAAGCATATGTTCTAATGAGACTGAAGGCAAAAGTTACAAGAGACTCAGAAAGATAAAGAACCACAAATTGTGATGAGAATGAATAGGACAAAGGGTGAAGAGAAAGAAGAAGGTTGGTGGGATAAGACCTAGGTGCTGAGAGACGCCTTCCCAAGGGAAGTTATCATTTAAGATGAAATACAAATACTTAAGTATCATTAAGATGAGAGGCAACTGGCCAAGAGCCAGTTTTCCAGGCAGAGGGAACAGCATGTGCGAAGTGCAGGTCAGGGTGCCTGCTGGTGGAAGAAGGAGTAGGGAGGGCTTAGAAACCCTGCGGAGCCGGCGGGCAGTTTTGTTCTTGGAGAGTCTGAAGCTTGCTCGCTGGGGCTGCTGTATGGAGGAGAGCAGGCAAGGAGGGGATGCTGCGGGAGTGGGACACCTGTTCAGGACACTGAGAAACGGGCATTCCCTAAACATACATTGCTGTTAATATCCTTCCTTCCCATCTCAGACCCACAGGAGCCCCTGGGAGCACTGAGCAGTACAATGTGGGAATGGTCGGCACGCACGGGCTGGAGACCTCTCACACGGACACTTTCAGCAGCAGTATTTCAAGAGAAGGAACCCTGATGATAAGAGAGGTAAGCTGGTATAAAAACTGTGCAGAGGAAGTGCGTTTCTTGAGTGGTTTCGATATTAGAGCTTTCGCAGAGAATGCTTACGGCTGTAGTTTAAGCCTTGTGAATGGGGGCCAGGGGCAGGGGGGACCCATGCTTCTCAATGACTGAGTGATTTTAATTGTCCACCGCCTCCTTTCCTGTATCCTTCTAAGCTTCTGCAGTGTGACTTAATTACATTAGTCCAGATTCTTCAGTAGGAGCTATGCAAATCCTAATAAAGAATTTGAGCTTGAGGATATAAAACTGGCAAATCCAGATGTTTCCTACAGCAGGAAAACAGAAATGAATGGTCTCGCTCACCAGCATCTGAGGCCTTGTTATGCCTCCTCCCCCATGGCTTTATCCTTGTGGATTTTATGTAGAAAATTCTTAGAAGTTCCAAGGAAGGGTGATTTCATCTTATCCAATTAGGTCAACATTAAAAAGGCTGTTAAGCTATGTTGATGAAAGAACAAAGAAATATGCAGATCTACTTGGAAATGTACCTTGGCACTTTGTATGATTTTGTTTTTTTAAACTCAGGCACATCATTTCAATTGCGGTGGGGGTGGGGCATGTCCACCCACAGGCAGTGCGTCCTCACTGGGCCTGTGCCAACCGGAAGGGCCTTGACAAATCAGAATTTGTCTTCTCTTCTTTTTCACTTCATCGTCATTCTGCAAGTTTGCCACCAAGTCTTTGCCTGGAAGGAAAGTAATGGCTGGTAACATTGGACAAAAAATGACTTGATTTCCCCCTGGGTCCGTGTTATCATCTATAAAATTTCATAAATAATAGTAGATGACTCATAAGATGATTGGGAGGATTCAGTGAGTTAATACGTGTAAGCATTCAGTTAATGTAAACACAGTTGACTCTGGAACAACATGAGTATGAACTGTGTGGATCCACTGACATGTGGATTTTTTTTCAATACAGTCTAATACGGTAACTGTATTTTCTTGTCCTTATGATTTTCTTAATAACATTTTCTTTTCTCTAGCTGACTTTATTATAAAAATACAGTGTATAATACCTATCCAGAATATGTGTTAATAAACTGTCCATGTTATTGATAAGGCCTCCGGTCAACAGTGGGCTACTACAGGAGTTAAGCTTTTGGGAAGTCAAAAGTTCTATTCGGATTTTCAACTGCCCCCAGGGGTCAGTGCCCCTCGCCCCCATGTTGTTCAAGGGTCAACTCTATTTTATTTTATCTCACTGTCACCAGAGAACAGAGTTCTTCTTTGACTCGTTATCACTCCCCACTCTTGCCTCTGAAACAATGTATATCATCTGTCATTCCTCAGCCAGGAGAGTTTGGGAAACCGTAATAGCAGGCTTTGCTCTCCCAAGAAAGAAAGGAACTATAGTTTTGAGATGAATAAGGCCTTTGAAATAATAATTGGCAGTAGGGCTGTAACTGGAAGAGTAGTTCCCAAAGCAACTTGCTAAAATTTCATTATATGGCCTTGCTGAATCTTTGAAGTAGGCTTTAAAGAGTCCTATCATGTAAGCCTGAAATAAGAAATGGACTCGGCTGCAGCAGTTGACATTGCATAGTGCTGGTGTATAAATCTCCCAGTGTGGTGTGTGGATAATTCCACTACAAGTGTGGACGGCAACTTGCTACTTGGAAGACTTGAGGGAAAATGTTCCGGAATGAGTTACTCTCTGACTCCAAATAAAAGGACTCTGATTTCTAATGCAGTTGAAAATTTGATTGAGTCTTTATGACAGTCAATACCTTGAGGAAGATTATCAGGAGACACATTTTCAATTCAGTTGCCAGACATATCCGAATGGCTCCATGTTATTTAAAGCGCTCCAGGATTTTATGACCACAGCCAATCACTTTGAAAACAGCATTCACCAGTGTCTTATATGAATTTGATCTATTGAGGGCCCCAAATCCTTTTTGTCTCTCAGTTTCTAAAATTCCACCTTTCCCAAATATGAACCTTTAAAATAACAAACCTTGACTTGGAATCCATTAAAAGTACAGGTATTAAAAAGTTGAATGCAAATAAAAGTATGTCCCTGACGAAACAGTAGGAAAAGAAGAACTCATAATAGAACTTAGCTTATAGGGTGCTATCATTCAGTTCCCCAAGATGGACATCAAGGAGAACTCACTCATGTCAGCATTCTCACTTAAGTGGACAAGATGGTTCCAGAGGATACTGGCTCTACTACCCACAGTCTTGCCAAGATGCACAAATTTAGTGCACACCCAGGCCCTGTGGTTTTCTCTCTCGCTATCCTATGGCCCCATAGGACCTTTCCCTACTCTAGTTCTAGAACCCACCACACCAGCTGTCATCTCCCACTTCATCCATAGGGACCCATCTGCTGGAAGAGGTATTCTCCCTTCCCCACTGCCCCTGCTGCCCACTTCTCACCCAGCAGATCCGTGTGGGTCTGGCTCAGCCTTCCCTTTCTCCCTGAAGCCTCTCTTGGCACTCCATGGGCCTCTGTCCGTAGCATCTTTCTTACTGACCAGCTGGTAATAGGAAATAATAGGAAAAAGAATCCACTTAAAACACTTAAGGAGGGGTTGGTATCAGAGATAGAGGCATAAAAATTCAGAGGTATTTCATACGAGGAATCCAGAGGCAGAGAGTAAGTTGGGACTCTGTGCAGGGCTAGGACCAGAAACTAAAAAGGATTAGGAGCCCAGGCAGCTTTCGTGTGCCTGTCTTTGGCTCTCTCACTGCACGTCTCTCCTTACTCTCATCTCTGCTTTCCTCGATGCCTTGTCTCTCCTCTCCCTCCTTTCTCTTTCCTCCAATTGCTCCTTTGTTCTTTCTACTCCACAGGCCTGCTTTCTCTCTCTCTGCATGCACAAGCTCTCACTTCTTCCCACCCGCCAATTGCCAAGACAGGCGCCACCTCCCACCCAGTTCAGCTGTCCAGCAGAAACTGACCAGTGTCTCTTTGCCCCAACATTAAATGCAAAAGGGAATTTGATCCTGCGTGGTTCGGGTGTCCACTCAGCTATGGCTGAGAGCAGAGCCACCTCGTATGGCAGCACCCAAAGCACCTGGGCTCTGCCACCAGGCAGCCCCCGATTGCAGCACTTAGAACCTGTGTCGCTTGGAGCAAGTCAGCTGAATTCTTTGCGCTGCAGTTTTTCCATCTGTAAAATGAGGATAATGAAAGCTAACCCATGGTGTTATCTTAAGGACTGCGTGGAATACCATACCTAAAGCATTTGGCATGTCCCAGATACATATTGTTAGTCAGAACAGCTTAGTGCCCAGCCCCATGGGAATGGTGAGGGTGGAGAGACTATAGAAATGGGCTCTGCAAGGAGGTCCTAGGGGGCAGGGCTGTTCATTTATCTCTGCGTTCCCAGCTGAGTGCCTGGCACACAGAAGGTATTTAATTCTAAGGAGCTGGCCAAATAGACAAAAGCTGATGACTCAGAGTGGGAATATTCAGGGGTCACCACTGGATTCCTTCAGGCTTCTCACTGTCTGGGCCTTTTCCCCTTGTTAGCCTCTTTAGGTCTTTCTTTGATAAGCTGTTTTTGGCTTGAGGCAGAATGCTAGGGATAGAATAGAGAACCCGTGAAACTCTAAAGAGACACTTTGTGTGACTTATGCTTCTGGGAGATTGGGGGGAAATGTTAAAAAGCCTTTCAGTATTTGAACAGAAGTTAGAAGGAAGGAAGGAAAAGCTGTCCAGTACACATAAAATTGAAGACAGTGAGATGAATCAGGACTGAACCCCATAAATATCATTTAGAAGACAAAGTGTTCAGCTCTGAGAACTGGCACTAGTACCTGGATGAGCACCGGGACAGAATGAATCCAGAAAATACCCCTGGCCTGCAGGCCAGGAGCATGCTGCCAAAAAACAGAGCATGCTTCCGCTTTCCAGTTCTTTCTCAAGCTCCCTGGCAACACCCATTACATGCACCCCTTCAGGAGCTTGGGGATCTGTTTCGTCTCCCCCCAAAAAGTGCCTCCTTCCGCTTTTAGCCAGCAGCAGGTACCAAGTGGTCCTTGCAAGACCAGGACAGGCTCTGGAAGGGGGAAGTCAGGCCAGTGAGGCCATGCCAGCCACCCCCAAAGAAGGAGAGGAGTGCTTCTGCCTGCCCTGATCCTGGCTCATTCCTCCATGTTCAGCAAAACGTGTCACACTCAGTAGGCACTCAGAAATGTTAGGTGAGTGAATGAATGAAAGCAAAGGCAAAGAAGGGACTCGTTTACTTAGGTCTGCTCTAAGAAACTTCAGTGAGTTGGTCGCATAAATGTTAAGTCGGGAAGCACAGTACTAGCCAGGCCTACAGGGTGGGCACTGGCTTTTAGGAAGCAGAGTTGTCTTTTAGCCCTGTATTTCTTCCCTGGGATTTTTTGGGAGGAGGCTTTACTCTCCAGAGCAGTGGTTTCCAAACTTGTTAGGTCATACAACCCTAACAGGAAAAATTTTAGAGCACACCACATAATTACAATGTATTATTTTTTAAGAGAGAGAAAGAGCATGCACATAGAAGTTGGGGAGGGGCAGAGGGAGAGGGAGAGAGAGAGACTCTTAAGCATGATGTGGGGCCCGATCTCACAACCCTGAGATCATGACCTGAGCCAAAATCAAGAGTCAGACACTTAACCGACGGAGCCACCCAGGTGCCCCATAATTAGAGTGTATTTATTTACAAATCATGCATGTGTCCTACTGCACATATTATATGATTATAAAATACCTTGAGAGGACATTAAAAAGGGATGCCATAAACAATATTTCAAATACTTTGCTAGTCATGATAACTTCCATTCTTTACTACACGACACCATAATTGCTTATGAGAGTTTCAATATTAATAGTGGACATAAACCCGTAGTTTCAAATAATCTGTAGATTATTTCAGTACATTCTCTTTTGTAACTCCTATCAGATCTGATTCATTAATCATTGTTTTGACCTCACAACTGACAAAGAGCCCTGTGAGTCTGGTTGATATCATCTCTGCATTTTCTTGGGCTACATGGTACATGGATTCTTAGCATTATCTCATCCCAACCTCTTCATTTCAGCAATATTTTAGGTCATGGGTGTGTGTCTTGTGGATTTGTGTCTTGTGACCTGGTCATATAATCTGCAAGTCCAGTTAACTGGTGTGCTCACACGCACACACACAAACACAGCAGAAGGGGACTGTGCAAATGCGGACCTTGGGTGCTCAGCCCCTCCACTTCCTGTCTTCTCCCAGGGAACCCCCACATCCCGTGTGGCCCTGAAGGCAGAAGCAAAAGGCCCCATGGTCAGTCCATATGCTAAATAGTAACGAAGTTTAACTTCTTCTTTATTTTCTTAGTAAAATAGAAATGTGGAGGTTATCTTCCCACACACCCCAACGGGTCCATTTGGAGACCACTGTGCCTGTGCTATATGAGGGGTGACATCACTCCATGGCCTTTGCCCTCCCTCTCTAATCCCTGTCTAATGCTCCCCATGTGTTGTGCCCCCACCCCAGACATCTGGAGAGAAGAAGCGATCTGGCCACAGTGACAGCAATGGCTTTGCTGGCCACATCAATCTACCAGACCTGGTGCAGCAGAGCCGTTCCCCGGCCGGGACACCAACTGAGGGCCTGGGGCGCGTCTCCACCCATTCCCAGGAGATGGAATCCGGGACTGAAGTAGGTGCTGGGCAATAGCCTCCACAGCTCTGTTCTCAGCCCGTGGGGGGGCGGGGAGTGAGGTGTGGAGCTGGCTTCAGGAATGAGGCTTTGCTAAGCTCCCAGAAATGTGTTTGGTTGGTTTCTACTATATAACTACTTATGCAAATACTTAAATGGAGGAAAATCACAGAAGCACAGCGGTAAATGTTCTCAGAGATCGTCTGGCCCAAAACCTGTTTTTACAGATGAGAATATTGAGGCTCAGAGAGGTTAAGGGACTTGCCCAAGGCATACAACTGGTTTGTGAGAGATTTCTGTAGAACTGGGATTTCCTATCTCCCAGGCCAGTGCTAGAAACTACAGCTTATAGACATCCCAAGGCTAAGTTGAGATTCATGTTTACATCAATTTAGTCAAACTAAGTTGGACCTAAAATGAGGTTGAAATTATTTGTTAAATGAAAGATAAAAATAGATAGGTTCGCCAAGCATTCCTCTTCCTAAATTCCAAATTGAATGGGAAAGGGAGAACTGAGATATTATCTTCCCTGTATAGAACAGCCTGAATAAATCCAGTCTGCTAGGCAGTGCTCGTAGGTGTGGTCATCCAGGCTTGACCGGTGGATGAGTTCGTGGTGCTTGGTCATGTTTCATGAATAGTCCTGTGAGTCACACATAGGCCCTGAAGCTAATGAGGAAGCATATGCACTGGAGTTTTTGATGCTGTCCACACAGTTTTCCTATACACCCCTTGGATTCTATAGTTACTGAGCAGATGAGCTTTGTTTAGCCCGAGGGAAAGAACACAGAGGTGTACTGGAAGGTGCAGCATTTCCTCTCGTGGCGTGGCTTCACGCGGTGCAGGCAGGTTTTCTCTGCCTGAACACCTCTCGCGGTACCAAGAAGAAGCCCATGGGATTGGACTCTGGTTCAAATTCTGCTTCTGCTCCAGCTCTAAATGGGAATATTAGTACCTGTCTCACCTCCTTCACAGACTTCTAAAGATCAAAGGAGAGAATGTACGTGAAAGCTCCAAGTGGAGCTTGACTGTATGTTCGGGATGAAATGCTGCCATGTGGACATGCTGACTTAGTTTATTACCAGTTGGGTAAGCTTTTCTTCAGACCATGTGGTCAATATGAGGTTGTCTTTACTTCAAGGGAGAGATGAGCTCTGTCACCACAGTCATCTTACCATATTGTCCAAAATGTAATTTGCTCACTGAAACTCTTACAGTCTGACAATTAATGGGGCCCTAGCAAAGGCCCCATGGGTGAGTAACCAACCAAGACCAGGAGAAGTTGGAGAGAGAGGCACATACTTGGACTCGGGGGTTAGAGTGTGAACAGCTAAACAGATGGAAGAATCTGTTATCATTTTAAAGCCCAAGCAAAATATTCCTGGCATTGTTCATTCCTATAGTATTTATCTGCTTTTTTAATCCTCTTGCATATCGATTAGTACGGCATGGGGAGCAGCACAAAGGCCTCCTTCACCCCCTTTGTGGACCCCAGGGTATACCAGACGTCTCCCACTGATGAAGATGAAGAAGATGAAGAATCATCAGCTGCGGGTAAGTTAGAAGGCCTGGATGTTTTAGTAACAGCTTGGTTTTCCTTTCTGATAAGACCTGATAACGAAATTAATTGTTGGTCCGGTAGTTTTTTTTTTTTTTTTTTTATGTTATGTTAGTCACCATACAATACATCACCCATTTTCGACGCAGTGATCCACGATTCATTGTTTTCATACAACACCCAGTGCTTATCGGTCTAGTAGTTAAGCCGTTTTCTGCTTAAGCCCTGCCTTAAAGGGAAGTTGTGTTTTGTTTTGTTTTGTTTTGTTTTTATTATTATTATTATTATTATAGTAGGATTTCTAAAACAATTTCTTTCTCTCCATTTTTTTTTTCATCTCTTCTATTTTGCTTCTGGTAGGAACCCAGAGGTATCCAAGGGCCCTGGGAAAAGCTGTTCCTCAGAGACCTCCAAACTTACCACATACTTCTCAAAAGCAATTTCTGGGTACAATGCTGTGCACGCAGTAGACACTTAATAAGTGCGTGTCGAGTTGTGTTGGGTTCTAGGTGTGTGCTTCCTACCGCCCGGGTCTGGCTGATTTAGAGGAGAGTCATGCTTTCTGGACTTACGCAACTCACTAATCATCCAGGGAAGCTTAGGCCAGTTTTTCAGCTGATGATATGGAATTTTAAAAAGTAAATCTTGCTGTGTATGATATAGGAGATGGTGTGTTCAATTTTGTGAGATGAGTATCTATTCTCTAAACTACCCAAGTCGTATCCATAAGTCTGTTTTACTAATGGATAAAATAGTGCTTCTGTGAATGACTTATACTGTATTCTACTTTAAAAAGTGTATAAAATATGCATAGCTGCAGAGTTTCTCTGCCTTTTCTCTAATTCCCACTAAACAGGGAGAAATTATAGTGTTCTGAAGTGCCTTCTCCGTATCTCCATTGCTTATTTTTTAAGATGCCAGTGACTTCTCCGATTCTTTTTCTCAAAGCTCTGTTTACTAGCGAACTTCTTAGGCAAGAACAGGCCAAGTTCAATGAAGCAAGAAAGATTTCAGTGGTAAACGTAAACCCAACCAACATTCGACCTCATAGCGACACACCAGAAATCAGAAAATATAAGAAGCGATTCAACTCGGAAATACTTTGTGCCGCTCTCTGGGGTAAGTGCTGCTTTTTACCGCTTACTAAGAGATCAACCCTCAAACCTTAAAAGCCTGTGGGGCTTACCATCTGGAGAGCAGTAGTTGAATCACGGTGTCAGAGTCCCCACGCAGGACTATCTTGGACTCAGGAGGGATCAAGAGCAGTTTTACATGGAGCAAGACCTGATGACCTAACGCCCAGGATAACAAGATCAGATTCAGAATGACCTCGTCACATAATAGTGACAGGCTATCAAGTCAGTAAGAGAATAAGCTACCACTTACCACACACCCACCATGTGCCCAGCACCATGTGATGTGCCCCACACTCTGCCTCTGTGACCTATACAATATCCTGCAAGGGGAGGAAAGGCATCGCCCCCATTTCACAGCTGGATAGCCAGCCTCGCATCTTTGAGTGAATTGTCAAAGGCCAGTAGTAGCAAGACAAAACTTGAAAAGGACAACAGATGATGAACTTTCCTTTCTAGTTCAAACAGCAACCTGCAGTTCCTATGAAAATGATGCATGGGTTTTAGCTGACGTCAAGCTCAGTTTAGGTTGGGTGAGATTCTATCAAAGTCCTGGTCTGTGTTACTGCAAATGTCACATATCGATTAAGGAAGGACGTGGCCCCTCTGTATCCACCTAAAATACTAAGCCTAGTTTGAGGCACCACAGTTTTATAAGGGCAAAAGCATTTGAGATGTTCGTAGAAGTGGATGAAGGCCGGGAACCATTTCGTGGGAGATACGATGGAAGGAGTAAGGCTCTGTCCTCTGGAGAAGAGACGGGAGACAAGATGGCCATGTTTAATATGGAATAATTTATGGACAAAAGAATAGACATTCATGTTACTCAAAAAATAAATGTACAAAAGCAAGAGAAGTTAGAGAGTTACCTGTTCATGAATATAGTCCCACACAGTGGACCCTCAGCGTGTGTGCACGTATGTGTGTGAGTGTGTGTGTGTTGCAGGGCAGGTGGGAGTTAATTTGCATGAATTTTTAGGATGGCAGCTATCCAGACAAGACCACTTACCTGCTAGAGCTTTTGTAATAGGGATTCGTGCACGGGAGATGGGCTGGACCAGATTTAGATATCTGAGTGGTGCCTTATGGCCCTGCAACTCTCAGGCTACTAACACCTTCACTTGCATTGGCCTGTCATTTCCCTGACAGACAGCAGAGCCTTGAGGGTATGAGACATATGTAAGCTTTGGTGTGAGAAGGAGGAAAGGCTTTTCTTCCAGTGCGGTGTGGAAATGGGGCACTCTGCCGTATGTTGAAGGTGGGTAGGCTAGAAATCCCTGCACGAACGGGTGGGGATGAACTTTGGGCGTGTCTCGAGGTGGGATTTATAGAGAAAGCCAGGAAAGGGATGGGTGTTATAGGAAAGGAATAAAGGCTAATTGTGCTGGCGTCACAGCTGTGCCCAAGGCTTCTCGTGAGAAGGACTCTATACTAGTGGTACATGGCCAGATGTAATGGATGCTGCTACCACTTTATAAAAGAAAACTAATCTTATTACCAGAGGGGCAGTGATTTAATTACCGTGGCAGAGCCTCGACCTCTTCACTCCCTACCGTAGTACCTACTTGCCCATTAGTTTATATTAACAAGGCATGGTTTCTTAGGTTTCACAGGGACCCCAGATGCAGAAAGGCTGAAGCATATAAAAAGTCAGTCTTGGGGTGCTCCTTAAATTTGCAGGTGTAAACCTCCTGGTGGGAACGGAAAATGGCCTGATGCTTTTGGACCGAAGTGGGCAAGGCAAAGTCTATAATCTGATCAACCGGAGGCGATTTCAGCAGATGGACGTGCTAGAGGGACTGAATGTCCTGGTGACTATATCAGGTATGTTACCAGTATGTTCCAGGATGACTGAGACCCCTGGGTCTGCACAGGTGGGAAAGGCCATCACCTCAGTCTTGAAAAAACAGCAAGCTCTGCCCTCCCTGGCTAACAGTGACACAGTAAATTATAGCAGGATAGCCAGAGCGAGATCACCCCTGTTTTGTAACTCTGGAGATCCTGACCTCCGAAGGGAAACCTCTCTCCTCTGTATGATCTCTGAATCAGGCAGACGTACCACAGAGGCTGTTGGTTTATAGGCCTTTAACCTCTGCCGGGACTCAGCAAGGAGCTTTTGAAGTCTGAGCTCTAGTCATTGCTGCCTACTCCTGGGTGGAGACTATCAAAACGTAGACTTTGCAGAGTGGAGAATTTTGTAAGCAGAAACTTCTCTGGTCTCTTTTCTCTCACGAACTGTTCTAGCTTATACTCCGTTGATGTTTCAGCAAGTGCAGCTGGCCCATTAGGTGGCTGAGTCTGCAAAGAGATTGGGATGTGGGAGTTGTTACAGCTACGCCCTGCAGCTTTCCGGTTCCCAAAAAAAGAACTTTAAAAAAATACGGACACAGAAGTGAAGACCTTATTACTGACAAGTTATCAGTGTAACCTGAAAGAGTCTGTGTTTATTGAAAGTTCTTTGCTTTCTGATGATGTTTGAAGGAGTTTAATAAATAATATCCCCTTTCCCCCTGCCTTCCCATCCCACTCAGTATGAAACATTAGAACCATGATGGGAAGAGCCCAGGATGCACCCCAGACCTGTGGGTCAGAATCCCTGGGAGTAGGGCCCAGGGATCAACTCTGAGTGCTCAGAGTTTCATCTCTTTTTATTCTCCCCAAAAAGAGCCAAGTAGATTCTTCTTGTATCATCATTTGATCTTAATTTGGTGTAGTCTTTTTTTTTTTTTTCTCTTGTTGATTGCTTGCCTGACTGCGGTCCCACCAAATCACATTTAAAACATACATCTGCCACTCACCTACCGAAAGTGGAAATGATGCCAGAAAATTCACATTCAGCCTTCATTATGTTGTGAGTGACACGTTCCCATTCTTAAAAAAGTAACCATCTCCTCTTACCATGAAGTATAGATGGGGAAAAAAGAACGAAAATAGGAGCAACTGGCCTCAGATCTGCATTGGCGTAGAAAGGAGCAAGCACTGGCCTTTCTGGCCCTCCTAGCTTTTAGGATCCATTCCGGCCTTGGACTGCAAAAAGGAATCACAGCTGCGCAGTGACTCCCTTCATTGATGAATGCACCGTCCTGTCAAATCCAGTGTGCAACGCTTTAATGAATTTTCTTGTTCTTATATATATCACATCTGTAAAATATAAAACATCCTTTGCTGCCTACGAGAAGTCAAGGGAAAATAAGTACCCAGGAAGTATAACCCACAGGCCTAAATGATCACTTAGGAACAGCCACCTCCCCTCCCCACCCCCAATAAAGGAAAAGCCACCCCAAGGAACATTTTCATATCTGGTACTCAGATAATCTCACAGAGTATATTGAATTTTGCTCCTGTGTCCTCCTCAACATTTTTAAGATGTTTTCTTATCGTTGAATTCCTATTCCAGAAGCGCTTTACCAAAGGGAACTTTGTTTTTTCCCAAGTGCACATCTTTGGTTTTTCCCAAGTAAACCTCTTTTCCTCTACTATTTTTGTTTGGTATTTCTTTCCGTGATCTCAGAATCATAGATGTGTCCAGGGTTCTCTGCTGAGCCTGGTTTGCCTTCATTGAAATTGTGTCTCTTGTCTCCTTATAATTCTTTTCTGTTAGTCAGATAAAGTAAAACTACTCACAGCTGTCATCTTCAAAGTAATCGAGGAGGTGAATAAGAGGCTCCCATTGACATACGCTGTTAGGTTAGAAGGTGAGGGGAAGACAGCCACATATAAGCATGTTAAAATTCCAGTTATCAACATTCCTTCATGTGATTCGATCTAGAATGTTTTGGAACTCTGACCAACTATTCCTTACAGAATTAGGTCTTGACACTGCCCTTTGCATTGAGAAGAGAAAGAGCAGCTTGCTCAAATAAGAAACTGCCTGAAGGTAAAGACAAATTATAAAATGGTGATTTGTCCAAAACACTTGGAGCTGTTGGCATAGACAACAATTTGATGTTGCTGGGGACACTGGTTATTGTGCCTTCACACACCTACACAATTGTAAATAGAATAAAAATAAGTGAATAAAATAAAACAGAGATGGGGAAGGACTGAGAGAAAAGGTTGTCACAGGGCCTTGAAATTAGAGCTCTTTTATTTCAACAGGAAAGAAGAACAAACTACGAGTTTATTATCTTTCATGGTTAAGAAACAGAATACTACACAATGACCCAGAAGTAGAAAAGAAACAAGGCTGGATCACAGTCGGGGACTTGGAAGGCTGCATACATTACAAAGTTGGTAAGTGTCAAGACATGGAATTGTTTACTCAATCCTAATTATTCAGTTTAAGTGTCATTCCATTTTTTTCTGGTAGGTATTGATGATGTATTTGTTACCAGTTTAAGATGTTGTTAGAACTTTAGGTATACTTGCATTGTTTCCAAAATGTCAGATTGATGAAGTTCTAAGAGTGCATTCAGACTAAAGTCCTATGCTCCAGTTTAAACATTCATGTCCACTCTCTCCCAAATACCCATTAAAATGACAGTGAAGGAATAAAAATGCCATAAACCCACAAGGACAAAGGGACCAGAAGAAGAGAAACCAGCAAACAAGAGATGTCAACAGAATTGAACAAGAATAGCTGGATGACGTGTAACTAACCTAGATGAGCAGGAAATGCTGACTTCTATGTCTGCAGTGAGGAAAGTCATCAAAATCAATCCAGCCACTTACAGAACCCAGAAAGGCCCAAGGTCTGAAGCTCCTGAGATGGAGGTATACAGTGGAACTGAAAACAGAAGGATTATTCGAAGGGTGATGAGCAGCAAGTTCTCTCCCACTGCAACAGAGGATGAAAAGTTAGCACAGCCAATCTGAATTGTGGGAATATGGAATTGCCAGGATAGACACACACACACACACACACACACACACACACACACACACACCCTACTTCCCCTGTTTAGCTCCTAGAATGTTGGCAGCCATACTTATATACCCAAGCAAGAGATTGAAAGATTTGTCTTTGGAGAAACTAAATAGCCAGAAAGAAAAGATGTCCAGGTACTAATATTTGAAGTGCCATGGAAAGCTTGCTATCTAACCATCTAAACCTGAAGCCCACACCTGTACCAGATATGGGGACATCCACTAATAGGAAGGAAACTTAAACAGAAAGAAAGAACTTTAAAGGAAACGAAGATAATGAGGAGTGGAAGAAAACTAAAAAGAAACTGTAATAACTTCAGAGAGATTAGAAAAACTATTTCCAGAAGAGAAGAATAGGGACCATTACGAAAAACAGTTGGAAAAGGTCAGGGGAGGTCATTCAGAGAGCAAGAAAAAGTTCTTGGAAATTTGAATATATTGGCGGGGATAAAAAGTGTAGTAGATGTATCAGAAGATAAAGATGAGGCATCTTCTAGAAAGTAGGACAAGAAGAAAAGGAAAGGAGACAAAAGAAAGCAAAAGGCTCAGTCCAAGTGCTTCAAAATCTAAGTAACATGAGTTTGGAAAAAGAGAAAATAAGAATTGGAAAGGGAAGAAAGTATCAAAAAAGTAATGTAAGAAAATTTCTAGAACTAAGAACTTAAAATCTCAAATTAAAAGGACTCATTGTGAATACCCAGTATAGTGAGTGAGAAAGAAGACTCACAGGAAGATACATTAACATAACATTTCAGTACCCAGGAAATGAGGAGGTCCTTAAAGCTTCCAGATTATAATTAAATAAATAAACAAATAGTTTATATATTAGGTGGCTTGAGATTTAGCAGCAATACTAGAACTTAGAAGATGATGGAACAAAGCCTTCAACTAGTATTTTATAACCCATCTGTATGAACCAGGGTTCTCCAGAGAAACAGAACTAATAGGATACACACATACATACGTGTGTGTGTGTGTGTGTGTGTGTGTGTAAGAGGCATACATATATGTGTGTGTAAATATACTCTCTCTATATAAAGAGGTTTATTATAGAAGTTGCCTCGCACAGTTATGGAGGCCCAAGATCTGTAGTTGGCAAGCTGGAGACCCAGGAGAACCAGAGTCTCAGGCCCAATCTGAAGTCTGGAAAAGACCAGTTTCCCAGCTCAACAGTCAGGCAGGAGGTGTCTTCTTACTCAATCTTTTTATTCTATTCAGGTCTGTAATCAACTGGATGAGGCCCCTCCATACTGAGAGGGCATTCTGCTTTCCTCAGTGTACCCATTCAAATGTTAATATAATCCAGAAAAGCCCTCACAGACACACCCAGAACAATGTCTGACCAAATATCTGGGCACCTTGTGGCCCTGTCAGGTTGACACAGAAAATTAAACATCACGCCATCAAACCATCAGTCAACTTTGAATGCAGTATGAAGACATTTTTCAGATGTGCAGGGTCTCACAACATTTATGTTCCATACACGGTTTCTCAGGAAACTACTGGCCGATGTAGTCCACCAAAATAAAGGCATAAACCTAGGAATCCAGGTAAAAAGTGAAGAAAATACCCAGAATGATGGTGAAGGAAATGTGGGTGCCAACTCTGCCATAGGCTTAGAGAGAAATCGGTCCAAGTAGAGTGGGACAAGGGAGTGTTCTAAGAGGGGAGCCTTCAGGGAAAATAAAATGTCACAAATAGATTACCTGACACATTTGACTGAATTGAAGGCATTTACAGCACCAGCAGAAAGTCCGTGTGCTTAGAGACAGATGTATGGAAAAGAAGGAAGTGGGGGGAAAAAAAGATGAAAGACAAGAAAGAAAATGTAATTGTGGTGTGCTATATGCCTCAGCTGTGAACAACAATCATTTCAACATGGGATCTTGATTTAACCAAAAATTTGAACTATAACTGTATTAGCGGTGTGGGGGAGGAAGAAACGTGTGTGTGAGAGAGAGAGAACTAGAGAGAGGAGATGGTTCTAAGAGACTAAATCCTTCCCATACTCTCAAGTCAATAGATAATACCTCCAGCAGAAAAAAAGTCAGGAAATAACATTATAAGCATGTTATTTAGAAATATGGAAGTAAATAACCAAGGAAGTAGTTGAAAGTATATTAAAGACAGAATATGTAAACAGCAGGGGCACACTAAAGAAAAAGAGCCCAGGGAGCAAGAATTTTGTTCATTGCTGCGGGCTGTCCAGTTTCTTTAGGACATGAGTATTGTGTTCATTCAAATATTCTACAAAAGAAATGACTGCCACGTGTACTGTGTTAGCCTGTTCAGGTTGCTATAGCAGAATACCATGAACAACAGGCATTTCTCACAGTTCTGGAGGCTGGGAAGACCAAGATCAGGGTGCTGGCAGACTCAGTGTCTGCCGTGGGCCTGCTTCCCGGTTCATACACAGCAGGTTTTTTTGCTACAACTTCATGCAGCGTATGGAGAGAGGGATCTCTCTAGGGCCTTTTTTATAAAGGCACTAACCACTTTTAAATCCCTAATAATTGGAATTCAAATTTGGATAATAAGCAAATGGCCACCTTTACATCTCTACCCATTTGCTAATTTTTCTACCATTTGGCCATACCAGCTCTCAGCTTCTAGCATGTGGGTGACTGTAAAAGCCAGGGAGGGGAACATGAAGGTGACTATGCAGGTTCTTATAACAATGAATAATTCATATCTAGACCTAGCGATTAAAGAGAATCCTAAGCCTTCAGATGAAGAAAAGAAGCTTCAGTATAAAGCAAAATGCCCCGAGTATTCTGCAGACCGAGTGCTTTAAAGAAAGTTCAGTCTGTATCAATGAGCAAATCTCCCACCGAGAACATAATGTGTATTTACATATGCAAAAAGCTGAATAAGTTGGTATACTTTTTTAATTTATAATTTGTCTATTACAGTTAAATATGAAAGGATTAAATTCCTAGTGATTGCCTTAAAGAATGCTGTGGAGATATATGCTTGGGCTCCTAAACCGTATCATAAGTTCATGGCATTTAAGGTAAGCGAGCGCGCAATTACCTAAAAAAGCGTTGTTGTTTTTTTAATTTTATGTTCGCACCAGTTAACAAAGTTGTCTGTCTTGCACATCGACTAGGACCAATTCTACTATATATAATAAACCCCCTTTAAAAGTAGAGGAGCTCTTAGGCTTATTATTCCAAAAGCAAAGACTAAGCACTAATACATGCTATAAAATTTACTGGGGGTGGGGGATGAGTGAATGGGGAAAAAATTGGGCTGCGCCCTCCTCCATATCAGGTCTACAAATCATTGTCTCCTAGGGGCCTTTAGTATGGGATGGCTACTGAGCAAAGCACTAATTGTGATATTAGGCAATGTAAGTCATTATAAAGGCACTTAACTAAGGTAATCTCTGATACGTCATCTCAAAAAGGCAGACCAACAGCAGTTCCAAGTCTCAAGGATGAACCATGTCTCCACATCTTGTCATCCTTATAAGCCTTTTGGGGTAGAGTCCCGACAACTCGCATAATGCGCATATATCCCCAATTATTGGACTTCTCTGAAATGAATACTGAATGTAGTTCCACAAGAAAATGGCTTAGTTTCTCTGCATTCTGCTTTTTCATTTTGGACCTTATCTGAGCCTGTACCCACCATGGTTGGCTTGGTCACTCATGACACTCAGCAGGAGTGGGATTAGGATATGCTAGTATGATGGACCCCAGCTCATGAAAGTTGACTCCCAAATGCCAGAAGGACCGTACGTACAGGCACTTGGGTGTTTCCAGAGCTGCAGACTTTATCCAGAGCCCACGTGAATTTCTCTTCTGTCCCCTGTCTCTCTCTGCCTGTGTCTCTCGTTTTCTTCATAGCACATTGGCCCTCACATTTTCTCCCCATCCTTGTGACTTTCCTCTTCCCTTGATCCTTTCTGTATTCTTTCTGGCCACTTACGCCATGTGAGGGCAGAAGCTGCCTTGGGAACACCATGAGGCACTCTTTGAGGCTGTCTTGTTCCCCTAGTGCAAGGAGCTCATTTGTGATGTGCTCAGGAAGATAGATACATCAGGGGAAATGCTCTTCCTCCAGAACCCCACTTTTATGGAGAGAAAGTGTTGGAATGTATTAGGTTAGTAATAACACTTAAGGGGTGACATCTAAAAGCTGAAGCGGTGCTGCCATTGTGCCAAAATCTGGGTCCACAAAAAAGTTTCTCAGTCAAGGTCCCGTTCTGACTCTGGTTCGGAAGTTACTGCCATCAGTTTACCAGTCAAAATGCATGAAACGGTGCAAAATGCTGTGTTCAGTCGACCACGCCCAGCCTGGCAGGAGGGCAGCATGAAAGTCAGGACTGGAACAGGAAGGACGGGAGCTTCCCCTACCGTGAGACTCCGTTAGCAAAAGCTGAAGAAAGAGGGCTCTCTTGGGTGGCAGTGACATTATAGCTGAGTAACTTGTGGTTTCGCAAATTCTCTCCCAGATGTCAAGGCCCAATAAAAGTAGACTGTGCTGAAATAATGGCAAAAGAAAACAGAGGAATGCCTGGCAGCTAGTTGGGGCTTGGGCTCTGGATTGAAACACATGGAACCTTGGTAAACTTGGGTAGAGCTCTCTTTTTCCTTGCTACTTAAGCTGAACTAGCCTATGTAAGCCATGAGTTTTGTGATGTTCCAACCTCCCCCGCTTCTCTATTGCCCAAACCCAAGTCTCAGATCTCAGCAGTACATTTAAAGAAGGTGCCAATCTGATGTCTACTCACTCATTGAAGGAAGATCAGAACCAGAGTGTGCCCGTTAATTCTGAACAGACTTAGCACAGAGCTGGTCCAGCTGCCCACCCCAGGCTGTCTCTGAAAGGGTCATGGCCATGCAAGGGCCCGGCTGTTCCATGGGAAGGGAAGGAGCCAGAGAGGTGGCTGGGCCTTCTCCAGAGAAAAAAGGCCAGAAATAAAGAGGAAAGAACAGCAGCACCCGGATGCCAAGTTCTTCAAGGATAACGACACTGTCGAAATTGACAACTGTAAACCTCTTCTCTGCCCTGGAGGACAAGGGGTGGAGAAGGGGCCACAAATGAGTGCTAGACCCTTCCTCCTAGAGCCAGAATATGAATAGAGCTAAGCTGAAAGAGAAATCTCCTGGCTTTTCAGTGTAAGAAAGCCAGACATTAACTTCCACCAGGCTGTGCTAAAAGAAACAATGATTAAGATAATCTCTTTAAATGATGTGGACACTCATGGGATGTTTTTTAAAGTCTTTTGCAGATCTCCAGCACAAGCCACTGCTTGTTGATCTCACGGTAGAAGAAGGTCAAAGATTGAAGGTTATTTTTGGATCACACACTGGTTTTCATGTAATTGATGTTGATTCAGGAAACTCTTATGATATCTACATACCATCTCATGTAAGTTCCTGAGTTCTACAACAACGCATGTAGAAAAGGGATTTGTTCTTGCACATTTTTAGTGGAAGTCATGCTAATTTCTATTAATTGGTACAGCAGATGCACTATCAAGGCTAAAAGCCTTCACTAAATAGACAATGCTTTTAATACATAAAACATGTGACTGTAATTGATTTTTATGAGTGCTTAAAACTAAGTAACCCATAACAGCGATTCTTTGCCATTTACTAGACATGTTGTCTTATTGGACTTTAGATTCAAATGTGTATGATGTTTCTCCTTTGGGGCATAAATTGTGTATTTTAAGCAAGAGTACAATAGACAACTTCCTATTTTCAGTTTTTGAAGGGAGATGGGTTCATGTGGCTTGGGAAGTCTGTGGTCCCCTTTTGCTGTCTTTGTTGCTCTCTTCAACTTGAGGGGAGTGTTGTGTAGTAGAATCAGACACTGGAGGCCTACCCTGGCTCTAGCCTGTGTTTATTTTGCAACAATGAGCACATTAGACAGTCTCTCGAACCCTCAGCTTTCCCATCTGTAAAATGGGGATAGAAGTCCCCATTCCAGAGGGTTATCATCAGCAATAAATGAGGTAATACCTCTAAGGTACTTGGCACAAGCCCCTGCAAATTGTCGTATGAACATTATAACACTGGAACACTGCCTAAAACCTGACTGTCAAACAGAAATACGGCGCCTGGTGTCACTTATTAGGATGGGTGCAGTGCAAGTCATGTTTCCTGCACCTGATCCCAAGGCTAACATACAGTAGACACCGTCAGGAGAGTCTGAGGCCTGATCTGTTGCCAGTTGGTATTTTGAGAGTTTATAGGCTTTACTGCAAAAAAGCTTGATGATTGAAAAAAGTTGTTTCAGTACATCACACACACACACACACACACACACACACACACACGGTCTCTCTCACACACGCACACGGCATTCACTGCTGCGTCCTAGCTTTCCACACATGTGTGTGCATGTGTACACAGGACTCACAGCTCCCGTTCTTGGTGAGGTGACTGGGGCATCACTGTGATCATCCTCGGTCCTCTCATTTCCCCACCAGGCAACTAGCGGGCTGCCATGTCAGCCTCAGCCCGGGGACCCCAGCAGCACTGCATCTCCCCTCCCACAACAAGTCCATCTACATTGATTCCAATAAAATGAGTGGTCATTTTAAATGTTTTTCTCAACAAGCCATTAATTTGGATTATTCTGTTATTTAGGCACCCAGATAGTCTGTGTTGTACGCTCAGAGCCTATTTGGTAGGCGTCTCTTTGGGTCCCACCTTTGACCATGTTTAGGCTGTTTCCATCAGATTCAGCTGGTTTGCATTCCCCTCGTCTTTTTTTAGAAATAGTTGGAAAACAAGTGATTTTTTATTGTCCGTGAGACATGTGCGCAAATCCCAGTTCTACCACCAAGTACCAGTGCAGTTTTGCTCAATCTACATAACCCCTCTGACATGCAGATGCCTCGTCTGTAGAGGACGATATCTACCACAGGGAACTGTTCTAAGGACTAGAAATGATATATGTAAAGAGCCCAGGGCTCGGCACATAGTCGGTGTTCTATACCTGTAGTTGTTTTTAGGGAACAGGTCAATTGGATCCTCGACCTAATGCCTAAGTCTGTATTTGTATAGGTATTTGACAGGTCAGTGGTTAAATTAAGCAAAGCAAAGCAAAATGTCAGTCTCTAGAATGAAAATGGTGGGTGGGGGGAGGAGGGAGGGTATCCTCTTTTTTGTGATTCTTAGAGATGAATAGTCAGGATGCTGTTTTATTTTTAAAAAGAATAATGCCTGGCCTTTCTTTGTCTCCTAGATTCAGGGCAATATCACTCCTCATGCCATTGTCATCTTGCCTAAAACAGATGGAATGGAAATGCTTGTTTGCTATGAGGATGAGGGGGTGTATGTAAACACCTATGGCCGGATAACTAAGGATGTGGTGCTCCAATGGGGAGAAATGCCCACGTCTGTGGGTAGGTTAACCATTCCTTATCTCCTTCAGCAGTTACACCCCCCAAATGAAACGAAAGTCAAGAAATGTGAAACAACCATTTGATTCCACAAAAAACAAAAAAACAAAAAACAAAAACAAACAAACAAAAAAAACCAGTCTGTGAATAACACTTGTAAGACTTGCTTTGTCTGTTTATCTCAAGTCGTTTGTCATTTTTGTGGTTAAGATGTGAACAGATGCTGTGAGTTATTGCCCATCTAATGTTTTTAATGCAGTTTTGGAAATTCCTTTTGACAGCCTACATTCATTCCAATCAGATAATGGGCTGGGGCGAGAAAGCTATTGAGATCCGGTCAGTGGAAACAGGACATTTGGATGGAGTATTTATGCATAAGCGAGCTCAAAGGTTAAAGTTTCTATGTGAAAGAAATGATAAGGTAAATCCGTTTCAACATTTGCATTAGTGTTTGCATTTTAAGAGACCACCAGGTACCTGTGAAACCTTCATTTTCCTTTATACTGATTTGAATCACATCTGTGTTAAACAATCAATATTCTCTTGAAATGGCATTATTTGGTTTGATTCATGTGAACCCTCAAAGTATATTATTCACATATTTAAAAAGACATTAAAACTTCTAAAAATTTCTTGTAAACTCCTAGCAACTTTTGTGGCCTGCCGGCCTTATGCTGACTCAGCAGACATCCCAAATTCTCATACGCATGCGGGAGAGTTGGCCCGTCATTAATCACTCACAGTGGGTCAACTCTGCACTCCACTTGGAGACTTTTCACAAAGTCACTATGGGGGACCCAACACATCACATTATATTCACTTTTAAATGTAAAACATTTGACATGGAGAAATATAAACTTTTTAAAAAAATGTCACCCGTTCCTTAAGAAATGCACAGTCGCAAACTCAACTAGTGCCATGTCCTGTGTCATTCCAGCCATGTTTCTTCTGAAGTGTCATAGGGGGACTGTTTTGTAGTGAAATTGGTGGAGTCCGTCTGGCATGATCAGTCACCTCAGAAGGGTATTCTGTAGCAGTGCTGCTTCTCCCTTGCCCTCCCAGTAGACTAACCCAGAGTTTTTAGGAGCTAAGCTGTGGTCATTTGTGAATCCATCCTTTGTGACTATGGCCAACTTAGAATGCTCTCCCCAAATAGCAGGCATAAACACCTATAGTAAAGAATGTGATGGGTTGAACAGACATACATCTCTTGGTCCATCCTGGTTCCCCAGAGGCCAGATTGGTCTTATTCCAACCCTGGGGGTGTGAGTCCAGACTGTATTTAACCCAACTACTCTGACCTGGTGCGGTCTGGGTAGACAACAGCTGTGGGTGCCAAGGATGGTTCCAGGGCCTTACCGGAGTATGCCAGGAAATAAACCTGACCCCTGGTAAAACTCCAGGCCCAACCCAGCCCCTGGGGATCATAAGACTAGGAGTGAGCTGGGTGTAGATTCTCACACTCCAGTTCATTGACGACCCACCCCAGCAAGCCTGTTCTAAGCCATGCCCACACCCTCGGGAGCAGGCTGGGACCACACCAGTATCTGGGGCCCAAGGTTCAGAGTCCAGGGTGCACACAGCCTGGAGAGAACAGCCGCCCTTTCTTCCCCTTCCCACCCCCCCATGTGTTTCCATGGGTCCTCTGTGCTTCCCCATTTTGAGTCATTGACCCTAACAGTAGCTATACTTACATATGTAGCATTAGCTGAATGATAAGCATTTCCCCAGAACTTCCCAGGAAGTTGTTGTTGGGAGAGACAGCATTCTTCTGAAGGAGTTGTGGAAATGAAGTAGCAGAGACTTTACACTAGTGACAAAAGTAAATGCCTTGGACCAAAGTTTGGTGTTGGCTGACTAAGGGCTACCCCACAGCCCAGAATATTATTTTCCCAGGGCAGTGGTTCACTGACACTTAAGCAAGCAGTAACCCAAATTTTGCTCGTTCCTCTTAGTTGTTTGATAAAATGATGTAACAGACCCAGACCTAATGGACTATGGTTCTATTTATTAATGCCCTGTCTCCTTTGGCCTAGGATATGCCTGCACCAGCAGACAAGCCAAGAGTTAACTCTTGATATACCAAAGTGAATAGGCATGAGACACCTTATCCTATCTGACCACACCACTTTTTTTATTTTAAAAATTGATAACTGAAGTTGTATAGTAGTAAGTAGACCCAAAATCCACCCCCACCCCCGTGACTTTGGGAATTTGAAAGGATTCTCTTCAGTCCTAAAGTCTGCCCTCTCATCATTATGGGGGAGAGAAGGGAAGCCTCTATGGCTTTTTAGAGATTAACAAAGGACCTGTTGTGTCCTAGGCCAAAAATCTAGCACATTACCTAGCATGAAATGCCCGTTTAAAATGTGAGCATCCTAAGGGATGCTGCCAATCAAGATATAGCCCCTCCCGTGTTCCTGAAGGCCAGTACCACAATACGTAATAGTAACAATCATAGTAATCAAGTCAGGAGTGTTTACAGAGGATGCACTGTATTAAAAGGCACTTTTATAAACACCAGCTGTTGAGTCTTAAGAGCTGACACATGGCAAGGATAGGACATGTGAGAGAAAATGGATGGACGGTTGAAGAAAAGAGGAAAAGAAACCATGCAGCTGAACTAACTTCTTTTTAATTTCAAACAGGTATTTTTTGCATCCGTGCGATCTGGAGGAAGTAGCCAAGTGTTTTTCATGACCCTCAACAGAAATTCCATGATGAACTGGTAACAGAAGAGCACTTGGCACTTGTCTTCATGGCGTTGTTTCTAATTAAAAAGAACATAACTCATGTGGACATAAGCCAGTCTAGAGCAGAATCAGAAGGCTTGGTTGAACATACCGCTTTCCCCTTTTCCTCTCCCTCCCCCGGTCCCAGTACAGTCCACAGTCCATCTTTCAATGTTGCAGCCTGGTTGAGAAGGAGAGAAAAACGTGGCAGGAATTTCCAGGAGACCCCCAAGAATGCTGCGTTGTTTGTGGACAAATATGGACCATGTGCCCTTCGGAGTTAGGGATAGAAACAAATATTGTGTGCTCTTATGATTAAGCTGTGTTATGGTGGGTTTTGAGTTTTGCTTTTTGTTTTTCCACCTTTTTCCTTTACCCCCTTACTTTGTAAGAATGGGGAGAGAATGCCTACTGAGAAAATGAGTCTGTTTTTAATTCTGTCTGCCTGCTAGCTTTAAGTATACGATATGTTGTAAAATTTCCAATTTCAAATGGTGAGAGACAGCACAATAAATGTACCTTATCTCCTCACACTGAAGGCCATAATTGCATAGTGGGGTAATTTTAGAACTCTTTTGCCTTCACCAACCCAAAAGGTTGCTTTTTGATAGCAACTGGCTAATGAATTTTTAAAAGAAAAGAAAAAATACTAGTTTTCCCCTCTTTGGGGAAATAGATTTTAAATGGCTAAACTACTAGCCTTAGACTAATAAAATCAACTACCATTTTTGTGAGTCTGACAGGCCCTATTTTTATATGGCCCTGTGCAGAATGGAATGTGTTGAATGGGATAGTAGTGCCATTGTGTTGAGTTGGCTCTAGCGATTGAGGGACTCTATAACACAACTTTCCCTCGGCTATTATGCAACAGATCAGGGCAAAAGATGGGATGACTGTTGGGGTCGGACAAAAAGAGCTTCTGGGAAACAAACTAAAAAAAAAAAATTTATATATATATATATCCATATATATATATATATACATAAATACAAACACACACACACACACACACACACACACACATATATATATATATATACACATTCTTTTTTTAATGCACAAAGCCTCTAGCTAAGAGGTCACTGGCTTCGGGCTTCATTAGGAGTGAGACTGTTGAGTTCTTTCTGGGAATTGGGGAGTGAATGACATCCAGACTCTGGTCATTCCCAGCTTTCTCCTGAGGGTGCCACTTTCTCAAGATGAAAACTGTGACTGAAAAAATAATAATAATAAATGTTTCTGAGCTGCCTGTGTTCTCTCTGGGTTGGTGAGAGAAGGGACTAGACTACTAGGCCTGCGTGAGACACAGCAGGCATCACTGGTTCAGAGTTTATAGAACTTAAAAGCAAGGCTTTGGCCAGAATTCTGAGACCCTGATCATTTTCCCTTCCTCCAAATTACCCAACATACAGTAAACAACATTTGTGCAGAGATATGTATGTATTTAGTTCAGGTTGACTTGTGTCCTTATAAACTCTTAACTCGGATGATCTGAACTTTCACGTGACTGTCTGGGTTTTTTTTTCCAAAGCTACAAGCATGGCCGCCTGTGGTATCAAGGTGTTGCAAAACGATATCTGTGTTGCGCTTCCTGTTTTAACCTACCTCGTTTCGTTTGTTTTGTTTCACTGTTCATCACAGCAGTGTTATCTCCAGGAGACATATAGAGAGCTCAACTGGCAATCTCAGGTGTATTTAATATTTTTTAAACAAAACAGTAGTTGACCAAATTGTTCTTCAAAAATTAAAAAAAAAATCCAACATCGACAAAAACTAATGTGGTTTGTTTCTGAAAAAAGCAATTACGGTAAAGAGATTTTTTTTTTTAAAGTCTGTGATCCTACTGATTTTTGCCTAACTACATTAGCAGCTGATGTACTATCAATGAGAACGAAATATAAGTTAGGAAAATGGAACCAATTCAATCTGGTGGCTTGGGCAAACGGGGGAAGGGCAGGGGAATTATTGCAGTTTCTGAAGTAGATGATTATACCCCTCCTGTAAAGGGGTTTATCCTTTGCATTTATTTTAAGCAGATAATGCACAATAATGGAATTGAGGATTATCTTCAGGCCATCACCAAGATGTCCTCATCATGGTCCCTTTAGCTCTCAAAAGCAATGAAATCCTCCCGTTCTCATTTTTACTGCTATGGATCTGCTGCTGAACAACACTATCTTCACAAATTCCATGCAACAAATTTCAGCAATAACTTTTTGGATTGAATTTAGCAACTACTGTAATTGGATGCTGACGTGGACAAAATATATTGATTTGGGTCCCATCCCCAAATGTGATTGCCACCAGCTCTTTATATTGCTGCTGTGGTATTTTGAACCAGAAGCTTCTTTAAATTATGTTGCAAACTGATCTTTGTTTTTATGTTATGTTTTGTTTTGATTTCTAAGTGATGAGTTCGAAACACACAGCTTTAAATGATTTTTTTATTGTGGGATTTTGGGTACAGTTAAGAAATAAAAGGGAATCATTGTGTTTAAACATAAGGTAGTTTGTGAATGTATTTTTTAAAATCTAGAGTCATTGAAACAAAAACTCATAAAAACAATATTAATGCAGTCTTGTTTACAGTATGTACAGTGACATAACATAGAACATGAGCTTTTTCTGGTGCCAACAACAATAAAACACAGACGTTAAACATCAAGCCATGCCTTTTATATTTTTGTACAAATATTTTACATGGAGTACAAGGCAAAACTAAATTTAAAAGGGCCCCTATCAAAGCTGTGTTCCTTAACAGATATCTAAAGAATTTCTTTAAGCTTTTATCTTCAAAAATACATTTCCTTCCATCAGGACAATCCCCAGCCCTGATATACTGAGACCCCGATCATGCACAGTATTTCAGACTATTGTTCTTATGGTTCACAACAATTCCCAACTTTCTGGTTTGTTTGCTTTCTTTCTTTCTTTTTTTATGGTGGGGGGAGGGTCGTGCTTTCATCTTAATAGCACCTTAATAAAAATTTCTTTAATTTTGAAACTAGTTAGTTTCAGTGTTTAGTTTTAGTTCTTCCCAGAGGGGATTTTGTTTCTGGAATTGGCTCAGTTTATTTTTGTTGTTCTACAAAGAGAAACTGAGCCCTCCCCCCAAAGTAAGTTTTGCTAGATCTTTTCAGTCCTTATTGCTCTAAATTTGATAATTATATCGTAAAATCCACGGAGCCTGCCCAAACCATAATCTTGGCCCAGGTTCTGACAGGTGACCATCATTCTAGGGTGCCGGTCAGGGGAACTGCAGTATGGATTCCTGCGTCCGGTGGGTGGTAGAAACAGATGACCTTTAGGATCTCCATTTGAATGGTGAGAGCCCTCCCCATGCCAGTTACATCCTGACCATTGCCAGTGCACACAGTATGAATGAAGACAGCTTGCACTAAGTTCCACACAGAATTAGTGGCTCTGTTTACATAAATGTCATTATTTTTCTTGACTTTTAAACGATGCTTCAAGAAGATCTAGAGCTATTTCAACAGTATAGATCAAGGTCCTGAGGAAATCCCACAAGGCCACCTGGACAGGGACTCCATTTTTCTAGCACAATGGCATTGCTTTCTAAGATACATGTCTCACATACTTGGCATCAAGTACACATTTTTAAAAAGCATCTTCATTCCTGGTTGTCAAGACGTACTAACAGTTTTCTGTCTGTTCTTGTGACTCATTGGTCATTGGTGTCTCTGGTCCCTCTTGTGTGGTAGATGAGAAAGATATGTGAAATTCAGGTCAGAGCCCTTTTGGTTTTGTCCGTTGCCAGACAAAGAAGTGCCTGAAGTCTGACCTCCCATTCCATGAAGTTAAAAAAATTTTTTTTCTTTTCTTTCCTATTATGTGTACCAGTTCCCATCACTGTATTCTGGAAATGTGAAAGAGCTCTTTGTGTCAATAGTGTGTGCTGTCTTTGGAGGTCTGCTTGAACAGGCATCCCTGCATTTGTGCTGATTGCTTTAAGATATAAAATGTGCTACCTTATTTTTAAGAAAGAAAATAAAATTTGTTTTAACCCACTGGAGGAAAACAGGAGAAATATCCACAACACACTGATAACAATTCTGAATCATCTGCCCAAGCCCCTGATGTTCCAAAATCCTTTCTGATACTATGTTCTGACCATCTGAACAGTTTCTGTGAATTATCAGTTACCTTTTGGTTCATTCCTCAAAAATTTGAATCTGACCAAATCAAATGAAGCATAACAAACAAATCTATAACTGGCCTCCCTTGAGACGACATAGTTATAACATAAAATCCAAAAGTCCAAATGTGATTTTGTTTACCTGCCAATATTTCTCAAATGCCACTACATTTTGGCTTTGCTGAGTATAGCAGTATCTGGAACCCTAAGGTGTACTGTCCTTTCATGGGTCTCAAAATGGTATAAACTGAACTCTTTTCAGAAGCCCCAGCAAAGAAGAAAATCCCTTGAGAACTTTCAGGTTCAAAAGTAACCATTTGTACATTTCTACCAAGCATTTTCTAGGGTTGTTTGATTTCCATACTGTATCATTGTTCTGGAAATTTTCCACAGGCAACTAGAATATTCAAAACATTGCATAGCGTTAAGCAGTAGGGGACCCTAACTCTCTGCTGTGAACTTTATTCTTCTAAGCCTGCCATTCCAGGAAGTGCCAGAATGCACCAAAACTAAACTCCCCATAAAACTGTGTTCTTAAACAGAAGAAGTCCCTGGATACGTTTTTGAGATATTTTAAATCCAGATCAAAATCCTGGACTCTATGTCCATGAGGCCAAACATTTGGATGAAGACTAAAAAACACAGAAATAGAAATGTTCTAAAAGATTACAGATTTTTTGCTTTGTGTAGATATCTTCCAACTAACTCAACTCCTTACATGATAGTTTGGTTTTGATGGTTTGTTTTTATCCTCGGTGCATGACATTGCACTGCTGAGCCTGAGCAAAGGCTGGTGGAGAGGTGAGTTTTCATTTCCAGCAGTGGGTCATTATGTGTACATAGCAAATATCCATGCTCCAGTTGCCCCTTCCTCTTAATCTCTTCCCCTGCCGTTTAGTGTAAAGGAATAGTAATACTGTATTATGCTCTGTTTAAAAACCTCAGTTATTACCCTAAATCAGAATTTCAAATGTTGGGTGACAGCAAGAAATCACAGCAGGGAAAAAAAAAAAAAATGACAGCTTGGATGAACTTTAAAATTGGATGTTGTGAAACTATTTTTGTGCATTTTAGCTGTCTTATTTACAATGTCAGCATAACTGTAGAGATGCCAAATTTACAAGATTGGGAAGGGAGACTATCATTCTGCTATGCCTGCAAGTGTCTACATTGTTGAAATCTCCTGTTTTCTAAAGTGTTTCACAATGTCAAAAATACGCTGAAACTGGGTAAGTCTCACCTGTGTTAGGGTATAAAAGAAAATATTCTTGGCATATTTTCTAGTCTGAACCTTTTCGGTACTTTCCAGTATTCTTTCCCTGCATACAAAAAGCCTTCAGTTGTTGTGCATAGTTGTTCTGAGCAGTAGCCAGAAACGATTTGGTGGGTTCTAAGCCAATGTTTTCCCATAGAGTCACTGCCACGCCTTGGAATATATTATGTTCTCTCTGTCAAAGTGTGAGTAATAAAGCACTTATAGTAGTAGGATGCCTGTTTGTTCCTCATTGCCACTTCCAGACTATTATCCGTCCCTCCTAAACACCCAATGCTTTGAAGCTCTTGCCATCAACCTACAAAGTCCCTATCTACCTTCCAGGCCTCCCTCGAAGTGCTTAAGTATTTTCAGTTTTGGCTCACTGTCACTGGCTCCAACACCCCTTTCTTAACTCTTGATGATTGTAATATCCGCTTGGACAATCCTATAAATACCCTGCTTTCTTGGTTTCCTGGTCTTGTCCAGTGAAACATATTACCAATTAGTACATCGCCTCCTTAATTCATAGCAGGTGGCTCTTGCTATTTGCTCTAGGTAGCTCCCCTGCAACCTCACCAAATAAAGGCCACTGGCCCAACAATTCCTTCCCTCTCCTGCATCCCCATTTCCCCCCATCCCATTGGAGGATTTCACTATATTCATGTTGGTATCTCTTGTCTTATAAACACTCACCTTGACCACCTTACCCTAACTACCTTATTTATCTGCTCCCCTTCACAGAAAAACTCCTCAGAGGGAATTATGTATACTTAGTGTCTTCAGTGACCCCCTCCCTTGGTCTCTTGAACCAACTTAAATCAGGCTTTCATCCCCACCATAATAGCTATTGCTAAGAAAAATATGATCTCCATGCTGTTAAAATGCAATGGTTAGGTCTCTGGCTTCATGCTTTTGACTTCTCTGCAGTCTTGAACACAGTTAATAACAACTTCCTTCCTGAAATACTTTCTCAGCTCTGGAATATCCCTCATTTTCTCTCATGTCTCTGGCCACTCCTTCTTGGTCCTGGAGTGCCCAGCACTGGACATTCCCTCTCTAAATGATCTTTTCCGGTGTTGGGACTCTATCCACTGAAAGACCCACATTTTTAACTCTAGCCCTAACCTCTTTCCTGAATGCCAGAGTTCTATGTCTAACTTCTTACTTGGTATCTTCATTTGGATGTCTAGTTGGCATCTCCAACTCAACACTAAACTAATTTGCACCCACCCACCATTTTACTCCCATCACATACATCCTGTGTCAGTAACAACAACTCCATTCTTCCAGACCAGAAAATCTTGTAGTTACCTTTAAATTTTCTTTTTTACATACCACATACAATCCATTGGCGGGGGTGGGGGCGGGGGGGTGCGGAATCTGTTTTTCCTCGCTTCAGAATATATCCACAATCCATGGATATACGAGTCCATGCCACATCTTGCTTGGAATGACACTTTTAAAAACATATAAAAGTTATGGTACTTTTCTGCTCAAGTCCGCAATGTCTTCCCAACCTCCCAATCCTTACATTCGCTCTAAAGCCCTCATAAATCTGACCTATCCTTTGCCCCATTTCCAACCACTACTACCACTTCTCTGACCTCATCTACTGGCTCCCTAGTTCATTTGCTCCACCACACTGCCCTTGCTTTATCCAGAACACTCTCAAAGCGTGCTCTTGTCTCAGGGTCTTAGCCCTGGCTGCTTCCTCTGTCCAGACATCTCTTCCCCCACACTTCTGCATGACTCGCTCCTCCTTTCCTTTAGGTACCTACACAAATATCCCTTTACTGTCAGAGATGTATATAATCTCTAATCGCCCACTCATTTTCTGCTTTATTGCTTGTCATAGAACTTATCAGCATCTACTTTGTTCATTGGCCTAGCTCCAGTATTTTGAAGAATAGCTGGCAAACAGTAGATGTATTTATCGGATGAATTAATGAAGGAAGGAAAATAAACAATAGCAGAGTTTTGGCATTAAAAAAAGCTACAGAACTATATGGTCATTTTACTTCAATATCAAAACAAAAAGCTGTGTCCAAAGTTCATATCATTAAAGCATTGGTTTGCTTTCATGTATAAAACAGAAAACCCTATGATTTTCTTTCCTGGAAGGCTATTGTGGATGGAAAACACCTGACTGTGATCCTGGCTGTACTTTCTCCATTAATCATCTTAACAGGCCAAGTTGCAGGACTGGAGGAGAGACTGTCATATAGAACCTGGGGAAAAGCAGCATTTCAAAACTCTTACATTTATACAGATAACGATCCATCTTAAGCTACTGGTATTGCAGGGTTATTGGAATGGGAAGGGGATTCTGCATTTTGTTTCCTGGCCTAAATGTTTAAAAATGATAGCAATTTTTTTTTCTAAAACAAGAAATAAACAACAGGAAATGTATCCCCCTGCCAAAGGCAGCTTCAAGAAAACCTAATGACATTCGGGTCTTATCATTTGTCCAAGTGACAAGAGTTCCGAGGCTTGCCTGGGCAGGCTCTACCCTCTGTATATATTCAGCGCCACTGGATGTTGTTGCATGAAGTCTCATTTAGGAAATTGAAACATGCCTTCTGATGAATGTTTTGTTTCACCCAGTCTTGTAAAGGGCACACCTTGTAGTTTCGATCTGTTGAATTATGTATTTTCCCGCTCACTTAATAAAAGAAACATTTAAAATAAAGGAAGAGGAGAATGAAATGACATAATATGAAGCACTATAACAATGAAATAATTTTTTGTTCTTTTATTATTATCTGTGTCTTTTCACAAATCTGTCAAGAGGAAGGATAATGTGTAATTCATGCTAAATAGCTAGGGTCAAGGTCTTAATCAACCTTTTCCAGGACCAAAGCCATTTGGGGATTCCATGGTGCTTAGCTGCAGATTCCTGAAGTTCTTTACAAAAGATACAAGGCATTGGCTTCAGTTAGAGATGGAGCATGTGAAACAGATGCTAAGGAATGCCCAAGGTGTTACTGCAAAATGAGCTCTCCATAAGTTATGTGAAAAAGCATTTTAGAGTTTGGTTTTCTTTAAAACTGAATATTGCCAGCCTGAATGTGTTTTTATATTTCCATAAGCAACTAAGTCCAAGTTCTGTGACAACAACAATGTGACAGAGGGTCACCGCTCCCCTCCCCAGAATTGTCATCTTGGTTTCCAGAATTCAAAATTAATTTACCTACTAACCGCCCTTAGTAAAATAGATGGCAGTTGGAAGATGAAAGAATTTAGAACCAAAAGGCATCCCTGGAGCAGAAAGAATCAGCATAGCCTTCAGATTAACCTGAGGCTTTCCCCCCTTCTCCTCCTTCCTCCTCCCTCGAGCAGCCATTCAAAATTGAAGGCCCACAGCCCAGAGCATGCCAAAGTTATCACCAGTCCAAGGCAAAATGATCAGAAAGGACAACATAGTGAGTTCTCCATAAAGCTCATTCAAAGACACTTTTATTTGGAGACAGCATGCTTTCATCGTAGTCATAAGATGTATTTGAGAGCGGATGCTGATAATATATACAGCCGTTCATTTTATTAAATGTTCAAGTTTGGTTTTGGGGAGTGGGGGTGGAGTTGGTTTTGGAGTTTTGGGGGTGTTTTGGGGCGGTGGTTAGTTTTTGTTTTTACCCATGGTCCTAGTTTGGTAAAATTAAAAGTTGGCAGCCTTTTTGTCGGTCCTCACAAGATTTGGGCTTGGATTAGGGAGGCTTTGGTTTTGTTTTCCAAATTTTTCTGCTTAGTGAAGTCCCAAAAAATGTGCTAATGACTGCTCCAGAGTACTTATAAAAGTCCAGATCTTTTTTCAGTATAGAAATGTACTAACCATCTCAAAAATTGATGGGATGAATATTTAAAAAAGCATGGTGGGAACCAGCATATTCCAGCACCAGGAACAAAGCAGATACTCCACCTGGTGTCTGTGATTTGGACTTACATTGCTGGCTTTATCAAAGTAAGTAAGTGGTGGTTAAACTGAGGCAGAATTCAAGTCACTGTGATGGGCTGCTGTGCCATCACAGAGCGGACATGTTGTGAGGGGGAAGACATCGCAAAACACGAATGTTATCAGCTAACTGCATCCCAGCCACCTTATCAGCCTTATCAGAAACAGATACAGATCTCAGTGTCCCCACTGTCCCTGAGGGGCGGGCGAAGAGTGCATCCTAAAGCCTGCCCTGTGGAAGGTCCCCAACTTACACCTGGGTTTGACCAAGTCTTTAGGTCCTTTTCCTGGAACTCCGAACACTTTTTTCCCATTGTCATAGGCCTTTTTTTTAACCTAGGCTATTGCTAAGAGAGTGGTTACTGCCACCCACCAGGGTACAGATAGGAGGTCCCCCCACCACGTCACCCCTACCCCACCGGCCACCTGCCTGCCAGCAAGGAGCACAGCCGCCAGGGAGAGTGGTGGTCTGTTTCTGCTCAGCAGTCGTCTCCGTCTCAACACGAGACTTGGCAAATAAATACAATATAACTTTCAATATAAATGACAAATTTCATTTGAATTTTCTGAGTAGCTGTTTAAGATTCATGAACCACCTCAGTTGTAAATGCATTGTTCATTTTAATGCTTCTAAATTTTCACATTCTTTCTTTCCTTCAAAAAAGATCACACTCCACATACTGGCATTATTTACTGCCTTTCACCATACAGGTTACTATACAAAATAAGGTAAAATCACTGATTAAAAACTAGGGTATTTGGGGCGCACCTGGGTGGCTCAGTTGGTTAAGCATCTGCCTTCGACTCAGGTCATGATCTTGGGGTCCTGGGATTGAGTCCCGCAATAGGGTCCCTGCTCAGTTGGAAGTCTGCTTCTCTCTTTCCTTCTGCCTCACTCAAAATAAAATAAAATTTTTTAAAAATCTTAAAAAAAATTATCAGTTCCCAATCTTCTCAAATATGATGACCTCCATCATAACCACCCTAAGAAACTGAAAAGCAGCAAGAAGTTCAATAACACTTTCGAATGAAACTGCATTTTATAAGCCACATTCATCTGAAAATATGTACTGAGACACGTGAGTCATTTGTTAAGTCTACAAACAATGTTTGGTATACACATGGGTTACTGGACCCCTTGTTCTAGTTCCACACCCTAAGCCCTGCTGAGGTCCCTGATCCATAATTTGGAAAATGTAACTGTAAACATTTTCCCTAAGAACCCCCATTTGCATCTTCATTTTGTTTTATGGCAATGTTTGATGTGGATATGTTAATGGTCATTGGTTCTGTTCATCTTAATAAGGCTGCCCTTGTCACCTTCGGCTATCAGAGAACTTAAAAAAATATCATCATAGTATTTTTATATTTTTCCCTATTTATATGCCATCTTATTTCTTTTAAGTATTTGCAACATCTATGATCAGACTTTTGACAAGCCACTAAAGCAAACCCAGCTCTCACCTGTGTGAAGAAAAGCAAAGTAGCCCCAGAGCTTTCCAGACCCGGACTCAGCCAGCTGCCTGCCCCCCCTTCCCAGCCCCCCAACCCCCCAGCCCCCGGCCAGGGACAATGCTTGGGGGATGAATCACACCATCAGTCAGGAATGCCAGTGATTTCTGTATGTTGGTGGTAGGAGCCCCCTGAATGGATCATTTTGTGCGTGTAATCCCGTGCATTCTTGGACTTGCTGTCTGTAGGACTCAGCCCCCAGATTTCCTCACTGAACCCCAGCTTGGAAGCATGAAGCTGCCCTGTGGCCCAACTAGCCCAAATTCTCCTGATAGTAAGAATCACCTGCGTGCCTATCACTAAGGCAGACTTCTGGATCACCCACCCTGCTATGAATAGGACCCTGTAATTTTGATGCCCCTGAACCACCCCCAGGCCCACGCTTTGAGAAATATTACACTTCTGAGCTTTTGCTTCTTCCCCTTTGAACAACTCTGTATGCTTTCCACACAGAAAGTGTGTCCAAAACCTGCCCCTTCTTGACGTTATGCAGGCCTCCGGTCCCATCTTTTGTCCCACGTAGGACTTTGAGAAGAGAGGGTTGCCTAGCGGCGGCTATGCCCAACCACCTGGAACTGGCTTCTCTGAGCACGGAACCTCACTCTTCCATCCGCCTTCAGGGCTGGGCCGGCTCTGCACCACCGGTGGCGCACTCCTCCACAGCCCAGAGCTTCCCACTTCTTTCCTGCACACCCTCTTCCTGTCTCAAATCTTCAAGTCTCCATTCATTCTTACCATCCCTTTTATTGTCTCTTAGATTGAGGTTGCGATAAAATTGTTTATTACTACTTCTTTAGTTCCATACTCTCTCTTTGATAACCAACTTCTGATTTCTTTTGACTTAGCTATTTACTTTTTTGTTCTTTTTTCTGCCTTTCCCTTTTATTTGACAACTGTCTGGATTTCTACATCTTTGTGACTTCAAATGCTTCTTACTTTGTTCTTCTCCTTATTTGAATCTTTTTATGATTAAATGTCTGCATTCGGGGCGCCTGGGTGGCTCAGTTGTTAAGCGTCTGCCTTCGGCTCAGGTCATGATCCCAGGGTCCTGGGATTGAGCTCCGCATGGGGCTCCCTGCTCGGCGGGAAGCCTGCTTCTCCCTCTCTCACTCCTGCTGCTTGTGTTCCCTCTCTCACTGTGTCTCTCTCTGTCAAATAAATAAATAAAATCTTTAAATGTCTGCATTCACTTTTGCATGTTATTTGTTTTTAACTTTTTCTTTTTATTTGAATTTTATCTATATGCTTTAGTCCGCAGGTATGTTCTTTTTTTACTCTTAATTTATTGGTCTCTTGGTTTGCTTTATTGGTTTTGTCTATTCTATGTCCTAATCATTGTTTATTTATTCATTATAATTATTTTCCCAACATATTTAAAATTTTTTTCTCCCTAATTTTAACTTTAATTTAGAACTTATTCTATTTAATCCCCTCATTTTGTAAAGGGGGATACTGAAATGCAAAGAGTTAGAAATAATTTGCTCAAGATCTTAGGGTAAGCAATGGTAGAACTGAAAGAAGAAGCCTGCTCTTTTGGTTACTTGGCCTGGTCCTCTGTCTACCAAACCATTGCAGTAACAATGACTGTGCGAATAAGACCCTTCTTTCAAATAAAGAACACCTGAGTAGCACCTCTTCAAAGAGCATTTAGTTCCTGAGACATCAGAGTGGAGACTGATTCAACATCAGTGATCACCCAGGGAGAAGGCTGTTCCTTGGCCTTAACCAAAAGGACATGTGAAAACAAGTGAAAAGGGGAATGCTGAGAAGTGGGACTTTATTTCTAAACTACTTGGAAGAACAGAATCTGAAGCCAATACAATCTGCGACCCTAGGTAAAAACACCTCTCCAAGCCTCTGTGTTCTTACTTCTAACATGGGGATAATGAGACCATTCCTGCCTGCCTCACAGTTGTGTTATGTTGATCATATCAGGTCATGGATGGAAAAGTTCTTTGTAAATTTTGCGTGTAGTTGTTCTTATAATGAGCATAAAATTCAAAAGAAAGGTTAGAGGACTCACTACATAAAAAGAATACCATTGTTACTTTTAAAATGTGTGTATCTATTTATTTTAATAGGGAAAGAATAGGGATGCCTGGGTGGCTTGGTCCAGTTAAGCATCTGACTTGAATGCCCATAGTGATCTCTTGGGTCCTGGGATTGGGCTCTGTGCTCAGCAGGTTTTCTGCTCGTCCCTCTCCCTCCCTCTTCCCCTCCCCCTGCTTCTGCTCTTTCAAATAGATAAATAAAATCTTAAAAAAAAAAAAGAGGGAAAGAATAAGGTGCCTATGCCACTCAATACCTTAAATCATATTTTTTCCCTCTTCCTCCTTTAAAAAAAATTACTTTTTATTGACTTTCTATTGTTTGTTTGCACATTTCCATCTGGTGGTCTTGGGTTTATATTCCTGCATTATATGCATGCATTGGCCTGCTTCATTCCCTAAACTTTGATGGTTAAGAAAAAATGAATATAATCTAACTTAATGAGAGCTACTTTTTAAGAATGTCTGTCTTCAGACTTGTATTTGGCCTCACCAATCAAGCAGTGGCTTCTGTGGCAGTCCCATACTTTCTTCCCTGATCTATTTTGTACTCCTACATTCCCACAAATGTTCCAGCTATAATCTTTGTGGAAGTTAACAATGACAATCAGAAAAAAAAAATTACCTTGTACATTAGGTATTTGAGATTTTTAAAATTTCATTACCCAATAAAATTTTCAGACAGCGATCCTTTAGTGCCTCGGCATCTGGAGCAGTTACCTCCTAGGCAAAGCCGGCTCTGCAGCAGCAAATTATTGGATTAAAATCTAAGTGAATTCTCACTGGCAAGCAATCTGTGAGTAAGGACCATGGATGAGTCAGGCTGTGCACTAAGTGATGAGGACAAAGGCTCAGGGACATTCTAGTGTTGGGCCTTCTCTTGGCGGGGGCCATAATCATCAGAAGTGAATTAGAATAGCATTCGGCATTCAAGACTCTTACCTGTGGGAACACTCGGACCATCTCTTTGCCCTTTAGTGTGAAGCCATCAGCAAGGAACCTAGCCCTTATCTCTGCCGTGATCTTACACATCTCGAAAGGACAAAACTGCATACCTGCAAGGAACTTAGAGGCTCACCCCCCAGAGACCAGAACTGAGTGGCTCAAGGTGGCCTGAAGGGCTGCAGCAGCAATGGAACAAGAAGGCTCATCTCCATACTCCAAGGACAGCACTCTCTCCTGTCTACCAAGCCGTTCTCCAGACCCTCTTCATCCTTCTCCCATCAGTGGCAAAATAAAGGCAATGGCTTTGTTGTGTGGCAACAGAGCCCCCCCCCATAAGACTTGGCTAGAATCTGGCAGTTGGGTCAGGGTAAGAGAGAAGGGCGCCTGTGCTCTTGCTGTAGCAAAGCAGAGCAATTTCCCCCTTCAGATCAGCACAGGCCACCCGAGGAGAGTTTGGGAAGGGAGAAGAAAAAAGGGGAGGATAGTTGAGAGGAAAGGCAGTGACATGGCTTCGGGGCAGACTCCCCCTGTAAGGGGAGACTGTAGCCACCACAAAGGAGCGCTCCATTCTGAGGCTGCCTTGAACATCCCTAGAGGCCCGCAGACTTGCTCCCAGGACTGGGGAAACTGAGTCACCTACTGCACAGAGACACTGAGGCACGAACCTTCAATTTTGATATGCTGGTTTGAGTCACTGAAGACAAATAAAAACCGCTTCCTCTTCCCACCAACCATCAAAAAATGCTTCAGCAAATCCATTTGCCTTGCTCAAAGAAAGGAGGTGATTTCAAGTTGCGAGGGAGAGAAGTTTGATTTGCTTTTATGTTTGCCTATCTTGCTACTGCCTCTCAAATATGTCTCTGCAGAGATGCCAGAAGCCCACATATGGTGTTTGTAAGCACTGGGGATTTTCTGAGGGGAGGGGGGCTCATAAATGGAAGCCAGCTGTGTCTCTTAGAGATCGGCAAGACAAAGGAGTACCTGGGTCAACAACTTGCCCACCACCAAATTGCACCATCTGCTTGTGACACTACATTCCTGGAACTCCTTTGTGTCTGGTAAACAGCTGTCACGAGAACCATTTCTCCCTGACACTGCTCCTTTTATTGGTGACCTATTGGTCAACAACACAGAGTAATGCTGTTTGTTAAACTTCAGTGATGACCTCATGATCTTTGCTCCTATTTTTTTATATCAACCTCATAAGCCTCCTTTAGCACCCCGCAAATTAACAGCAAATGGTATTGAAGGCAATGATAGAAAATATCACAAACACTGTCTGAAAATGATTAACCCACGAACATTAAAGAGACACAAACTCATAATGGAAAGATGCCCTGCAGAGCGTTGTGGCCATGTAGGAATCCTTGATTGAAAACTGGTTAGGAACAGAGAATTTTAATAGACTTAATTTAAACTGAGATGACTTAAAAATCGCAAACAAAAATTTTCTGCATGCAGCAGCACCATTCAATTTAGACTGAATTACCCAATGATGAATTAATTTGGGACAGTGCTCACTGAAAAATTGCCATAGATGTGCACCTGTCAAAGGAATTTGCCACAGATTGTCAAACCTTCGTGACATGAATGGCACAAATTCAGGGGGCTGCCCACTCAGTAGACCTCTTGCTTTTCTAATGAGAGTTGTCCTCATTGCCAAATATCACGAGCTCCAGTTAGAAGAAAGAGCAAAAAGGTGGGAATGGTACCTAGATTTGTACGAGGTACTGGGTAGCTTTTCATCTGGTACCTGTGACTCCCAATGTGGGTCATTGTGAGGCTATTAAGGTCACTGCATCTGTCCAGGAAGTTCTTAACAGTCACAGCCCCAGTGACCAGAACTAATTCCTCTGCCCTGCACTTGGTAGCCAGAGGTCTGCCTTTGGGATGGGGTCAAGAGGTCCCACAGGCCTCTGGGTACATCTGGGTTTGTCACCTTAGATTGTCTGAGTCTCTCCGGGTAACCACTGAGCTAGCCAGAAGAGTCCACTCATTCCTTCTGATCCACTATACAAATCCATTGAATTGACTCAATTACAGGCAAGATTAAAGGAAGGAAAAGAAAAAGAATAAAGGAAATAGGCCAATGCATTGGCTGCCACAGACAGAACTCGCACCAACAATCTGCCCCATATTCTTTCCTTTTAATCACAGCACAAGACACTATCCTTAAGTTCCTAGCAGTACCCCCCTAGCCATGGGTGTGGCTGGAGATAGAGACCATGACTGCACTTGGACCATGACTTGACCTCCTTGGACCCCTGCCACTCCAGGGAAAGTCCAACAGGTCAGTTTGAATCCTAGGGCATGCAAACAGGAACAATATACCAGCCTCAGCAGGCCTTGCTGGAGACCTGGACTCCTTCCTTTTTAGTGTTCTCCTTCTATCCTCTTCCGTTCATTGGCCTACCCAACACCCACTCACACTACTGTCTGTCAGAGAAATATCTACTCTTCACCAAACCCTTTCCCTCAAGTCTATCACACCAGAGCTTGGGCTTTAGTGCTCATTGGCTTATTTATACCAAAGACCTACTCTAAGATATAAGGGTCTAATGTTACTGGCCCAACTACCTTACATTGCTTATGGACACAAAGATTAATTAAGGTTGGAATCTGAAACATTTTTGTGGTCACTAAATTATCTCTAAATTGTTCACTCAAATTCTTCAGTGTCTTCTAAAATTAAATCATCTCAATGCTTGACTTCAATACATTCCATGAAGTCCTCATTTTATGTTTTCACAAAGAAAAATATCATAAGGATTCTTATTATATGGAGATTCTCCCTGCAATAGATGACTATTTGGATTGTGCATAGAACCAAAAGAAGGTTCTAGTTTTGTAGTTTAAACAACTGTCTGCTCCTTTCCTTAATGATCAAGAATCTGGTTATTAGTTGCTGAATAACTTAGGCCATACAGCACATGAATGTAGAGAGCACCAAACATTCACTGTGGTATAGATCATATGATGACTAGCTTAATAAATGGCTTCCAGACCATAACAAAGATAGCGGGATATAGCAGAAGGATCCAAACCCAAAAATCTGGGTTCAAATGGAACCCTAACACTACCTAATCATGTGGTCTTGAGCAAATTACCGAACTACTTTTGAATACCAGGCTCATTCATCCAGGACCTCTGGGTCCTGGAATGGAGCCTTGTGTTGGGCTTCCTGCTCAGGGGGAATCTGCTTCTCTTTCTCTGCCCCTCCCCACCGCTCGTTGCCTCTCTCTCAAATAAATAAAATCTTTTTATTTTAATATGTTTTTAAATGTTTTATTTATTCATGAGAGTCAGAGAGAGAGAGAGAGAGGCAGAGGCAGAGGGAGAAGCAGGCTCCCCGCCTAGCAGGGAGCCCGATGCGGGACTCGATCCCAGGACCCTGGGATCATGACCTGAGCCGAAGGCAGACGCTTAACCATCTGAGCCACCCAGGTGCCCCTCAAATAAATAAAATCTTGAAAAAAAGATTATATTCATTATAAATGTGAAAGGTAATGAGATTATTAGTTATGAGAACCATCATTAACACAACCAAACACAAATGCACAAGGTTCTAGCAATTAATTTCAATGCAACTACACTGAGTCTCAAAGACTTGGACCTTCAAGAATCTTTCATGTACATATGTAGTCACACCCAAATGAGTGTGGATGAGAGATGCAGGATTTTTGTATTTCACATCACTTCATCTTAATTGTTGTACTTATAAACCTCCTACTTTTCTTGAAATAAATCTATAGTTTCCCTTAAAAGTAAATCCACATCCCCAATATTAGCAAGAGTCCACATGGTTTGAGGTGGCTCGAACTCACAGGACTGATTCAAGTTCCCCCAAATTCACCATCCTGTCATTGGGTCCTCAGCTTGCCCTTTAGCCCTTCAGTGTGGGCATTGACCCATCTCTTCCCCTTGAAAGCTTTTCCAGAGGGCTGGAGATGACAGAAGGAAAACACACAGCAAATAATAAACAACTAGATAATCTATATTCCAAGTTATGACCAGTTTTCCAGAATCTATAGGCCTAGAACCACCCTCAGATGATACCAGGAAAAGAAAATGTGCTTAGTCAATTCTTTCCTTTAAATCCCTCAGATTTTCTCTTCTTTCTTTTTTTCTTGGGTTTGTCAGTTCTGGAAGAACTCAAAACAACCCACCATTTACTTAGGACTTACATTTGCTCTGGCAACACAAATCCTTGGTCCTGAATGGTAAAATCATCTAGAATTGGGTAATGACTACACGCCTTATAAGAAGTAGCCTCTCCAGGGGCGCCTGGGTGGCTCAGTCGGTTAAGCGACTGCCTTCGGCTCAGGTCATGATCCTGGAGTCCCGCATTGAGTCCCGCATCGAGTCCCGCATCGGGCTCCCTGCTCGGCGGGGAGTCTGCTTCTCCCTCTGACTTTCTTCCCTCTCATGCTCTCTCTACCATTCTCTCTCTCTCTCTCTTTCTCTCAATAAAAATAAATAAAAATCTTAAAAAAAAAAGACTACTCTTAAAAAAAAAAAAAGAAGTAAGCCTCTCCAGTTTGTCACAGACCTTGCATCTCTATTACTCTTTGAGGTTGAGGCCAAGTGTCAGATGCCGTTCATCACCGCATGTGTGCTGCTGTTTTTCTCATAAAAAGTGGGAAGTCTCTTACAAAATCAGGAAAACAAAAGCTAGGCAAAGAGACCCGTGTTTTAAGAAAACTAGACAAAGGCATATTCCTTTGAAAAACTGAAGAGTATGTGTAATTGTTTAATACACAGTGTATATCTGTGTTGAATGGATACAATACATAGACCTTTTCATTTATATTACCTGCCCTACCCTGTTAAGCACTTGTTTGCCAACCTTTTTTGAAAGTTCTGTTAGCTCTGGGATTGTGTCTGTTTTCTTTCTAGCTGTCATTAGAACCTATAAGCACTAGTGCCTAAAAAGTGTTCATTAAATATTTGTGACTGCTGCAGTGATTATTCACTGTTCTGATGTATTTGTTAACACATTTGTTAATGTCCCACCTCATCCCCCATAGGTTGTCATTTGGAAAAATTTGAGGTGCTCTCAAGATAGGTTCTAAAATTTGGATCCTAATACCTCTAAGAATATAAATTCTAGGAAGACAGGAATCTTATCTGATTAGTTCACTGTTCCCTCCAGTTCTGGCACATAAAAAATAATCTATAAACATTTTTTGAACAGCTTTGCCACTGATTAGCCATGGAAGCTTGAGATAAATCCTTCAATGCTTTGAGCCTCAGTCTTCTCACCGGTAAATGAAAATAACGTCTTACTCAAATGGTGTTACAGGGATGAAGTGAAAATTATGTAAAATTTTGAACTGTGGCAGGTGTTCAGTAATTTAGAAAGATGGGATAGGAATTTGGTTATTGATTACTGTTCTAATTCCTAGTTCTTTTATGAAGCTGCCTCTTGCCTTGCTGACTACTTTCTAAGGGTTAAGGATAATATAAAGATCTTTCATTGCCAGACAAACACTGCAATGGGAGGATGCTAAGGTTTAAAGCTGCCCATCCATAACCCCCTAGTGGGAAGGCCATACTAATAGTTAATTAAATTTTCTTCCCTTTCTGAGTGGGCAAGAGATGATGTTTTTGAACTGCTTCCTGGGACTAATTCTAAGTATCATTGATTAAAAAGAGAATAAATATTTAAATAAATAAAAATCTATAATAACCACTACAGTTGCCATGTTTTGATCAGAGTCAGGAAATTCTTGAAATATCATCATCCCTTGAAACCCAATGTCCTTACTGAAAATCTTCAAAATGAGGGTGCCCTTTAATGAAATGTAGCATATGTTCAGTAATAAATAATAATAATAATAATAATAATAATAATAATAATAGCAGCAAATACTTACTATGGGCCTGGAACTGTTCCAAGCATTCCAGGTACATGTAGTAACTTCTTTAATCCTTTCTCATCTGATGAGACAAGCACTATTATATAGTGCCCCATTTTACAGATGAGAAAACCATGACATAGAAAGTTTAAGTAACTTTTCCAAGGTCACATAGCTATACATGATGAAACTGTGATTCAAACTAAGGCAGTCTACTCCAGATGTAAGGTAGGAAGGAAATCTGGCAAATTGTGTGTATTGCCTAGTTATGAATCAATCAACAAATATAATACTCCCAGAAAGCCTAAAGTTAATAAGTCAGTCTTTTAGGAGCACCTAACTGTGTGGGTGTACTAATAATATTCTGGAAGCTGGGAATAAAACAGTGGGCTGATAGAGTCTGTCCCTCAAGGACTTTGTATTGTATTAGGGGAGAGAATAAAAATAAACACGGAAACAAATACATAAGGTGGGTTTAGGTATTAATAAATGCAATGAACAAATTATAATAGGGTAATTATGTTAATAGGTGAGAGAGGGAAGATGCTATTTTAGCTAGGGTGGTCAGGGAGGGGATGGATGGGAGTGTGTTGTGGAAGGATGCAGGCAGGGGTGAAAGGGACATATCTGAATTGAGACCTAAATTATGAGAAGAAGGCATCCATCCTGGGATGAGCGTTCCAAACAGAAAGGAGCTAGCTTAATGGGCTCAGGCAACATGGTGGTTGCAGCAAAATGAACAAGTTAAAGGTGGAGGAGATGTTAAAAAAAATAAGCGAAGAATCAAATCATGCAGGCCTTTTAAGTAAGGTTAGGAGTTTTGATTTATTCTCCTTTAAATGGAAAGCAATTGGAGCATTTTAAACTGGGAAATGTCTTCTGACTTTTTATTTTTTTAATATGTATTTATTTTATTTTTTTAAATTTTATTTTATTATGTTACATTAATCACCATACATTACATCATTAGTTTTTGATGTAGTGTTCCATGATTCATTGTTTGCGTATAACACCCAGTGCTCCATTCAATACGTGCCCTCTTAATACCCATCACCAGGCTAACCCATCCCCTCAACCCTCTCCCCTCTAGAACCCTCAGTTTGTTTCTCAGAGTCCATAGTCTCTCCTGGTTTGTCTCCCTCTACAATTCCCCCCCTTCATTTTTCCCTTCCTACTATCTTCTTCTTTTTTTTTTTAACATATATTATTTGTTTCAGAGGTACAGGTCTGTGATTCAACAGTCTTACACAATTCAAAGTGCTCACCATACCACATACCCTCCCCAATGTCTATCACCCAGCCACCCCATCCCTCCCACCCCCCCACCACTCCAGCAAACCTCAGTTTGTTTCTTGAGATTAAGAACTCCTCATATCAGTGAGATCATATGATACACGTCTTTTTCTGATTGACTTATTTCGCTTAGCATAATACCGTCTAGTTCCATCCACGTCATTGCAAATGGCAAGACTTGGGGTTTTTTTGATGCTTGCATAATATTCCATTGTGTGTGTGTATGTGTGTGTGTGTGTGTGTGTGTGTGTAAATATATATCACATCTTCTTAATCCATTCATCTGTTGATGGACATCTTGGCTCTTTCCATAGTTTGGCTATTGTGGACATCGCTGCTATAAACATTGGGGTGCACGTACCCCTTTGGAGCACTACATTTGTATCTTTGGGGTAAATACCCAGTAGTGCAATTGCTGGGTCGTACAGTAGCTCTATTTTCAACTGTTTGAGGAACCTCCATACTGTTTCAACCTGGCTGCACCAGGTTGCATTCCCACCAACACCATAGGAGGGTTCCCCTTTCTCCACATCCTCGCCAACATCTGCCATTTTCTGACTTGTTAATTTTAGCCATTCTGACTGGTGTGAGGTGGTATCTCATTGAGGTTTTGATTTGGATTTCCCTGATGCCAGTGATGTTGAACACTTTTTCATGTGTCTGTTGGCCATCTGGATGTCTTCTTTGGAAAAATATCTGTTCATGTCTTCTGCCCATTTCTTGATTGGATTATTTGTTCTTTGGGTGTTGAGTTTAAGAAGTTCTTTATAGATTTTGGATACTAGCCCTTTATCTGATATGTCATTTGCAAATATCTTTTCCCATTCTGTCGGTTGTCTTTTGGTTAAGCTGACTGTTTCATTGCTGTGCAAAAGCTTTTTATCTTGATGAAGTCCCAGTAGTTCAATTTTGCCCTTGCTTCCCTTGCCTTTGGTGATGTTTCTAGGAAGAAGTTGCTGCGGCTGAGGTCGAAGAGGTTGCTGCCTGTGTTCTCCTCTAGGATTCTGATGAACTCCTGTCTCACACTGAGGTCTTTCAACCATTTTGAGTCTATTTTTGTGTGTGGTGTAAGGAAATGGTCGAGTTTCATTCTTCTGCATGTGGCTGTCCAAGTTTCCCAACACCATTTGTTGAAGAGACTTTTTTCCATTGGACATTCTTTCCTGCTTTCTTTAAGATTAGGTGACCATAGAGTTGAGGGTCCATTTCTGGGCTCTCTCTTCTGTTCCATTGACCTATGTGTCTGTTTTTGTGCCAGGACCATACTGTCTTGATGACGACAGCTTTGTAATAGAGCTTGAAGTCCAGAATTGTGATGCCACCAGCTTTGCTTTCCTTTTTCAACATTCCTCTGGCTATTCAGGGTCTTTGCTGGTTCCATAAAAATTTTAGAATTATTTGTTCCATTTCTTTGAAAAAAGTGGATGTTATTTTGATAGGGATTGCATTAAATGTGTAGATTGCTCTAGGTAGCATTGACATCTTCACTATATTTGTTCTTCCAATCCATGAGCATGGAAAGTTTTTCCATTTCTTTGTGTCTTCCTCAATTTCTTTCATGAGTATTTTATAGTTTATTGAGTACAGATTCTTTGCCTCTTTGGTTAGATTTATTCCTAGGTAGCTTATGGTTTTGGGTGTAATTGTAAATGGGATCGACTCCTTAATTGCTCTCTCTTCTGTCTTGTTGTTGGTGTATAGGAGTGCCACTGATTGGTGGAGTTGGTGTATAGGTTGGTGTATAGGAGTGCCATTGATTTTATATCCTGCCACTTTACTGAATTCCTGTATGAGTTCTAGCAGTTTTGGGGTGGAGTCTTTTGGGTTTTCCACATAAAGTATCATATCATCTGCAAACAGTGAGAGTTTGACTTCTTCTTTGCCGATTTAGATGCCTTTTATTTCTTTTTGTTGTCTAATTGCTGTGGCTAGGACTTCTAGTACTATGTTGAATAGCAGTGGTGATAGTGGACATCCATGCTGTGTTCCTGACCTTAGGGGGAAAGCTCTCAGTCTTTCCCCATTGAGAATGATATTCGCTGTGGGTTTTTCATAGATGGCTTTTATGATATTGAGGTATGTACCCTCTATGCTTATACTCTGAAGAGTTTTGATCAAGAAAGGATGCTGTACTTTGTCAAATGCTTTTTCTGCATCTATTGAGAGGATCATATGGTTCTTGTTATCTCTTTTATTAATGTATTGTATCACATTGATTGATTTGCGGATGTTGAACCAAACTTGCAGCCCAGGGATAAATCCCACTTGGTCGTGGTGAATAATCCTTTTAATGTACTGTTGGATCCTATTGGCTAGTATTTTGGTGAGAATTTTTGCATCCATATTTATCAGAGATATTGGTCTGCAATTCTCCTTTTTGATGGGGTCTTTGTCTGATTTTGGGATCAAGGTAATGCTGGCCTCATAGAATGAGTTTTGAAGTTTTCCTTCCATTTCTATTTTTTGGAACAGTTTCAGAAGAATAGGTATTAATTCTTCTTTAAATGTTTAGTAGAAATCCCCTGGGAAGCCATCTGGCCCTGGGTTCTTGTTTGTTGGGAGATTTTTGATGACTGCTTCAATTTCCTTAGTGGTTATAGGTCTGTTCAGGTTTTCTATTTCTCCCTGGTTCAGTTTTGGTAGTTTATACATCTCTAGGAATGCATCCATTTTTCCAGATTATCTAATTTACTGGCATATAGTTGCTCATAATATGTTCTTATAATTGTTCGTAATTCTTTGGTGTTGGTTGTGATCTCTCCTCTTTCATTCATGATTTTATTTATTTGGGTCATTTCTCTTTTCTTTTTGATAAGTCTGGCCAGGGATTTATCAATAATTAATTCTTTCAAAGAACCAGCTCCTAGTTTCATTGATCTGTTCTACTGTTCTTTTGGTTTCTATTTCATTGATTTCTGCTCTGATCTTTATTATTTCTCTTCTCCTGCTGGGTTTAGGCTTTATTTGCTCTTCTTTCTCCAGCTCCTTTAGGTGTAGAGTTGTATATTTGAGACCTTTCTTGTTTCTTGAGAAAGGTTTGTATTGCTATATACTTTCCTCTTAGAACCACCTTTGCTGCCTCCCAAAGATTTTGAACAGTTGTGTTTTCATTTTCATTTGTTTCCATGAATTTTTTTAATTCTTCTTTAATTTCCTGGTAGACCCATTCATTCTTTAGTAGGATGCTCTTTAGCCTCCATGTATTTGAGTTCTTTCCAACCTTCCTCTTGTGATTGAGTTCTAGTTTCAAAGCATTGTGGTTCGAAAATATGCAGGGAATGATCCCAATCTTTTGGTACCGGTTGAGACCTGATTTGTGACCTAAGATGTGGCCTGTTCCGGAGAATGTTCCATGGGCACTAGAGAAGAATGTGTATTCTGTTGTTTTGAGATGGAATGTTCTGAATATATCTGTGAAGTCCATTTGGTCCAGTGTGTCATTTAAAGTCTTTATTTCCTTGCTGATCTGTTGCTTAGATGATCTGTCCATTTCAGTGAGGGGGGTGTTAAAGTCCCCTACTATTATTGTATTGTTGTTGATGTGTTTCTTTGATTTTGTTATTAATCGCCTTATATAATTGGCTGCTCCCCGTTAGGGGCATAGATATTTAAAATTGTTAGATCTTCCTGTTGGATAGACCCTTTAAGTAGGATATTGTGTCCTTCCTCGTCTCTTATTACAGTCTTTGGTTTAAAATCTAATTTGTCTGATATAAGGATTGCCACCCCAGCTTTCTTTTGGTGTCCATTAGCATGGTAAATTGTTTTCCACCCCCTCACTTTCAATCTGGAGGTGTCTTTGGGTCTAAAATGAGTCTCTTGCAGACAGCATTTCAATGGGTCTTGTTTTTTTATCCAATCTGATACCTGTGTCTTTTGATTGGGGCATTTAGCCCACTTACATTCAGGGTAACTATAGAAAGATATGAATTTAGTGCCATTATATTGCCTGTAAGGTGACTATTACTGTGTATTGTCTCTGTTCCTTTCTGGTCTATGTCACTTTTAGGCTCTCTCTTTGCTTAGAGGACCCCTTTCAATATTTCTTGTGGGGCTGGTTTCATGTTTGCAAATTCCTTTAGTTTTTGTTTGTCCTAGAAGCCTTTTATCTCTCCTTCTATTTTCAATGACAGCCTAGCTGGATATAGTATTGTTGGATGCATATTTTTCTCCTTTAGTACTCTGAATATATCATGCCAGTCCTTTCTGGCCTGCCAGGTCTCTGATGATAGGTCTGTTGCCAATCTAATGTTTCTACCATTGTAGGTTACAGACCTCTTGTTCCAAACTGCTTTCAGGATTTTCTGTTTGTCTCTGAGACTCGTAAGTCTTACTATTAGATGTCAGAGTGTTGACCTATTTTTATTGGTCAAGCTCAGTTGACCACTAATTTTGAGGGGGGTTCTCTGTGCCTCCTGGATTTTGATGCCTGTTTCCTCCCGCAAATTAGGGAAGTTCTCTGCTAAAATTTGCTCCAATATACCTTCTGCCCCTCTTTCTCTTTCTTCTTCTTTTGGGATCCCAATTATTCTAATATTGTTTCATCTTATGGTATCACTTACTTCTCGAATTCTACCCTCGTGATCCAGTAGTTGTTTATCTCTCTTTTTCTCAGCTTCTTTATTGTCCATCATTTGGCCTTCTATATCACTAATCCTCTCTTCTGCCTCATTTATCCTAGCAGTTAGAGCCTCCATTTTTAATTGCACCTCATTAATAGCCTTTTTGATTTCGACTTGGTTGGATTTTAGTTCTTGTATTTCTCCAGAAAGAGTTTCTCTAGTATCGTCAATGCTTTTTTCAAGCCCAGCTAGTATCTTTATAATCGTCATTCTGAACTCTAGTTCTGACATCTTACTAATGTCCATATTGATTAGGTCCCTGGCAGTCGGTACTGCCTCTTTTTCTTTTCTTTTTGAGGTGGTTTTTTTCCATCTTGTCATTTTTTCCAGAGGAGAATAGATGAATGAGAGAACAAAATGCTAAGAGGGTAACAATGACCCCAGAAAAATATACACTAAACAAATCAGAAGAGACCTGAAACCAGGGGGAAAGAAAGGGAAATAAGGAAAAATAAAAAGATTTTAAAAAAGCATATGATCAAATATGATCAGGCTAGTGAATAGATCAGTGCCACACACTAGATTTTGGGTGTATTTTGGTCTGTTAGAAGAAACTACCTCCCAAAATTTTAAAGAAAGAAAAACATATATGTACAAAAATAAGGGTAAATATGATGAAGGGAAGGAATATGACTGTAAAGATGAAAATTATAAAAGGAATTGATAAGAAGTTGTTTGAAAAAACAAAGAAGAGAATTTTTTTTAAAAAAAGGGAGAGAATGTGATCAGGCAGGAGACTAGAACAAAGCCATACACTAGAGATTTAGGGTATATTTTGGTCTGTTAGAAGCAACTATATCCCAAAATTTTAAAGAGAGAACAACTTATATATATATACCAAAAATAAGGTTAACTACTATGAAGGGATAGAATATGACTCTAAAAATGAAAAATAAAAAAGATTTTTTTTAAAAAAGGGATTGATAAGATGTTGGTTGAAAAGGGAAAAAGAAAAATTCAAAAAAAAAAGAAAAAGAAAACTTAAAAAAATTAACTTTGAAAGACTAAAGAATCATGGGAAAAAAGCCATGAATTCTATGTGCAGTGTTCCCCTAGTGCTGGAGTTCTGCCGTTCTCCTTGATCAGTAAACTTGGTCTTGGCTGGCTGTTCTTGCTGATCTTCTGGGGGAGGGCTCTGTTGCAGTGGTTCTCAAATGTCTTTGCCGGAGGTGGAATTGCCCCACCCTTGCCAGGGGCTGGAGTAAGTAATCTGCTCGGGTTTGCTCTCGGTAGCTTTTGTTCCCTGTGAGCTTTCCATACAGGTTTGGAGGATGAGAGTGAAATGGTGGCCTCCCAATCTCCTCCCGGAGAGACTGAGAGCTCAGGGCCCCACCCCTCAGTAAGCCCCCAGAGAAAAGCAATCAATCACTCCTGTCTCCCTGGTCTCTGACCGCACTCCGTGCTCACCCAGCCTATGACCGAGCATTTCTATCTCTGGCACACGACCCTGTTTGGAGTCTCCAAACCCAGTAGATCCCTGCAGTGCACTCCTGCACCGCTCCTCCCAGGGGAGGAAGGGGAGTCTCCCTGGATCTGCCGCTTGTTCGGTCTCTGCTGGAAGAGCAGTGGCCTGACTGTGCTGCAGACCATGGTTTATGGCAACCCTGAGCTGAGAGCCCACTCCTTGACTCTGTCTTTGCAGACGGCTTCCCTGCTCTGATACCTGGGAGCTCTGCCACATTCAGGCACCCCTGGTCTTTCTGTCACCCCAAGGGTTCTGAGACCACACTGTCCCAGTGAAGGTTCCACCCCCCACCCCCCCCACCCCCCCGCTTAGCCACTGGAGCGATGTCCCTCAGCAGAGCAGACTTCTAAAAGTTCTGATTTTGTGTTCCGCTGCTCTATCACTTGCCGGTAGCCAGCTGATGGAGGCTCCCTCCCCCCACGGTCTATCTTCCCGAATATCACCTCAGATTCACTTCTCCGCACCTCCTACCTTCCAGAAAGTGGTCATTTTTCTGTTCAGAGAGTTGCTATTCTTTTCTTCGATCTCCTGTTGAGTTCGTAGGTGTTCAGAATGGTTTGATCCCTATCTAGCTGAATTCTTGGGACCCAATGAAATTTAGGTCTCCTACTCCTCCACCATCTTGCTCCTCCCCCCAATATGTATTTATTTTTAAAGATTTTCTGGCTACTACAAGGAAGATGAACTGCAGAGGAGCAAGAATTGAGACAGGGAGAGCAGTTCAGAGGCTATCGCAATAGTCAAGGCAAGAGAAAGTGGCTCCTTGGACCAGAGTGATGGTAGTAGAGATGGTGAGATGTGGTCAGATTCAGCATATATTTGGAAGGCATAGTGGGCAGAGCTCCCCAGTGAATTGGCTATAAGACTTAAAAGACAGGAACTGACCTCTGGATCAATTTTGATGCCATTTACTGAACCAAAAAAGACTTGTTGGGTAGCAAATTTAAGGGTAAGAAGTAGAGAAAGTAGTAGTTCTATTTACATAGGATTAACTTAAGATAAAAGCTCCTAGACATTTAAGTGGAGATGTTGAATACTGTCTGAAGTTTGGAGAGAGAAATAGATTATTGTACTTCTATGCTGTCTAATATAATAGCCATTAGCCTTACATGGATACTGAGCACTTGAAATGTAGCTAGTATGACTGAGCAACTGAATTTTTAAAATTTTAATTAATTTAAATTTAAATAGCCACATGTGGCTAGTGGCAACTATATTGGACAGCACAGATGAAGAACATTTTTTATTATCACAGAACATTTTGTTGGATACCAGTCATTAGATATGATGAGATCTACAGAATGAATGTGGATAAAAAGAGAAATAGGCCAAGGACTGAGCCCTAGACTATAACGCCATTAAGTCTGGAAATGAAGAGAGAGTCAGAAAATGAGAGACAGTGGCCTTTGAGTTCAAGTGATCCATTTGTCACGAGGTTAAGAGAAGAAAACGTTTCAAGAAAAAGGGGAGTGGTCCAACGGACACAGAATTGTCCATTAGCCTTGGAGAGATGTAGATTGTGGGGAAACTCATAAAGAACTATTTCAGAGGTGTGAAGGACAAAAGCCCACTTAATGTAGACTGAGGAGAAAAAAATGGTGAATAGTGAAGATAGTTGGTGTTCACAATTTTTTGGAAGAGCTTTGCCATGAAGGGAAACAGAGAAGTGCAGGAACATCTAGGAAGATAAGAGAGATATTTTCCCCCCAGATGGGCCAAATTAATGTGTTTTACACCACTGAAGTAAATGATTCAGTGGAGTTGGGGAAACTGATTTCTCTTGATTGCAAGAAGAGAAAGTGGATAACTGCTAGAATGAGGTCCTTAAGAAAGTATGAGGGGCTAGGACAGGAGTGTAGGCATTGGCTTTGGAGAAGACTAAAGGTTATAACTAACCCAAGAAGTAGGCATTATCATATCAGTCTCACAGAAGTGAATACTGAGACCCAAAGCTACATTAGCAGCAAATGGCATATTTGAGGATAGGAAGGTAAGAAATCAAGATTTCTGTTTAATTATGATAAAATTCAGATTGTACCTACTAGACACTTACATGAAGATAGTGAGTAGGCAGTTAAAATCCAATTGTCTGAAGCTTGAAGAGAGATAGTTTTGAGCCCACATTTATCTACCTCCTTAGCTCATTTTCTTTTCCCTTTATCTCACCCCAAATATGATGAGCCAAAGCACAGGGGATGAAAAACAGTAACTTCTCAACTCTAGTATTGATAAAATAAGAAAAAACAAAAAAGAGCAGGAAGACCTGAAGTTGTTGCAAAGGAAAGTTAGGTTAAATGCCACAAAATGTTTTGTTTTGTTTTAGTTTGGTTTGACTTCATCTTTTATTTATTTGTTCTGTGTTTGTTTTATAATTAATTAGGTTTCTTTCCTTAAGGTCTTTTAAAAGAGGAATAAGGCCTCTGCAACCAGGAAGATGAGGTAGACATATTTTTCCTATTCCCCCTGCTAAGTACAATTAAAAACCTTGGACATTAATATAAAACAAACATAAGAAGACTATAGAGAGCCAACTGGCTAGAAACCTCAAGATCTGAAAAATGGCAGTGGTGAATTCCACTGCCTCGTGTATTCCTGATTTGGAACGAAGAAGTCAGCAACTCAGAAATGCCAATGGGTACCAACAAGCAAAAAAAAAAGTTCTTCAAAAACCTGCTGTCTCTAGCCAAAGGACAAGGAAAAGGGAAACTTAGTAAGGCAAAATAACTTTTGGATAATAACTGCTTTATTCCTGCCAATCACAACAGAAAAAATTGTGGCCTCAACCCAAATGATGCCAGCAAAGACTGAGTAGGGAGCCTAGACTTCCACCATTGTGAGGCTCTAACAAAAAACCCCAACATTTCTACCAGGATGATGTCAAAGAAGGCCAAGTAGGGCATGGGACTTTTATCCATCCTTCATTGAGACTCCCCTTCAGCAGCATCAGTGGAAATCATGTGGGGACTCTAGATTTTCCTCCCTACCTGAAATAACAAAGCCCCCCTCTCCTTTCCTGCTAGGGTATTGTCAGAGGATGCCTAGTGGAGAGATAAGAATTTTACCTTGCCCATAAGTAATGAGGTCATCCCCACCATGGTGTCAATGGAGACCACATGGGGAACAGGAAGTCCCACTCCTGCCCAGCATGAATGAAGAACTCTCCCACTACCCTGGGTGTCAATGTAGACTGAATGGGCAACATGGACTTCTACCTTTACTTGGCAATAACAGATAAATCCATAATTACCATTGTAGATCCTAACACTCCTCTCACAACAGTTGATAGAACAATTAGACCACAGAGCTAGAAGAACTCAACAACACCATCAACCAACAAGCCCTAATCAACATTAATCAATCATACCACCCAACAACGGCAGAAGAGAATCACCTTTCAAGTGCTCATGGAACATATACCCAGAAAGACCATATCCTGGGCTATAACACAAACCTAAACAAATTTAAAAGAATTGAAATCATACAGAGTGTTTTTTCTGACCACAGTGGAGTAAATCTAGAAATCAGTAACAGAAAGAGAAAAAACTCCCAACACTTGGAAACTAAACAATAAACTTCTAAAATAATCCATGGGTGAAAGAGGAAGTCTCAAGGGATATTTAAAAAAAAAAAAACACATTGAACGGAATGAAAACTGAAATGCAACATGTCAAAATTTGTGAGATACTGTAAAAGCAGTGCTGAGAAGGAACACTATAGCAAAATTCCTACTTAGGAAGGAAGAAAATTCCTCAAAGCAATCAGTTAATCTCCCATTTCAAGAACCTAGAAACAGAATACCAGAATAAACCCAAAGCAAGCAGAAGGAAGAAACTAATAAAGATAAGAGCAGAAATTGATAAAATTGAAAACAGAAAAATACAGAAAATCAATGAAATAAAAAATCTGCTTCTTTGAAAAAAAATCAATAAGATTTACAAACATCTAGCAAGACTGACAAAAAAAGAGAGAGAAGACAAAAATTATCACTATCAGGAATGAAACAAGATATATCACTATAAACCATGTAGACATAAAAAGAATGATAAGGGAATACTAGGAAAGACATAAATTTGACAAGTTAGATGAAATATACCACTTCCTCAAAAAGCACAAACTGCCACAACTCATCCATTATGAAACAGATCATTTGAATCATCTTGTAACTAATGAAGAAATTGAATCTATAATTTAAAACCTCCCAAAAAGAAATCTTCAGACCCAGATTGTTTCATTGGAAAATCCTACCAAACATCATTTTTATACAATCCTTTCCAGAAAACTGAAGAAAAAAGATGACTTTTTATGAAGCTAATATTACCCTGATATCAAAACCAGAAAAAGATGGTACAAAAAGAAAACTCTAGCATTTCACATGAATATTGACATAAAAATCCTTAACAAAATACTAGAAAATAGAACTCAATAATATATAAAATATTATACTCCATGACCAAGTGGGGCTGTTCCAGAGAAACAATTCTGACTCAATATTTGAAAATCATTCAAAAAACCATTTAACAAAATTCAATACCAATTCATGATTTTAAAAAAGTCCTAGAAAAATGGGTATGGAGAGGAACTTCCTCCTGATAAAGAGCATCTACAGAAAACCCAGAACTAACATTACACTTAATTGTGAGAGACTAATCCTTTGCCTTATGATCAAGAACAAGGCAAGGATATCCACTTATATCACTCTTACTCATCACAGTGCCAGAAGTTGTTGCCAGTGTCATAAGTTAAGAAAAGGAAATAAAAGACATATAAATCGGAATGTAACAAATTAAACAAAATCATGTGACATGATTGCCTACATAGATAAGTCCAAGAAATCTACTAAAAACTCCTAGAACTAACAAGTGAGTTCAGCAAGGTCGTAGGATATATGATGAATACACAAAAATAATTATACTTCTATATTCTAGCAATGAACACATGGACACTAAAATTAAAAATGCAATACTATTCACAATCACTGAGAAAAATAAAAGAGTTAAGTATAAATCTGACAAAACATGTATAAGATTTGTATGCTGAAAATTACACCTATAAAGAAGATTCAAATAAATGAAGAGCATGTTGATGGATTGGAAGATTCAACATGGTAAAGATATCAACTGTTCCCAAACTGATATACAGGTTTAATGGAATTCCCATCAAAATCCCAGCAATCAGTTTTTGTAAATATATATGGAATTATTCTAAACTTCATATGGAAAGATAAAGGAACTACAGGTTTCAGAAAGAAGAATAAAGTGGGAGGAATCAGTCTACTGATTTCAAGACTTAAATAGCTATAGTATTCAACATTCTGTGTTATTGGTAAAGAGACAGACAAGTACATAAATGGAATAGAACAGAAAACCCAGAAATAAATCCACATAAATATGCTCAACTGATTTTTGACAAAGGTGCAGAAGCAATTTAATGGAGGAAAGATACCTATTCAATAAATTGTGCTGGAGCAATTGAACATGCATCCATAGGCAAAAATGAATTTCAATCTAGGTCTCACACTATACAAAAACAACCAGTTAATCACAGACTTAATTATAATTTGTAAAATAATAACTCTTTTAGAAAAAAAATGACATAGAAGAAAATCTTTAGGAAAAAAAGAAGAAAATCTTCAGAATGTAGGGGTAGACAAAAAGTTAAGACTTGACACCAAAAGCACAATCCATAAAAAGAGAAATTGATAAACTGGCCTTCAGCAAAATTAAAATTTTTTGCTCTGTGAAAGATCCTGTTAGGATGAAAAGACAAGCTAAAAAGTGGGAGAATATATTTGTCAACCATTTATCCAACAAAGCACAGTAGTTAAAATATATAAGAAGCTGTCAGAAGTCAACAGAACACACACACACACACACGTAAACAAACAAAACAATAATACAATTAGAAGATGAGAAAAGGCAAGAAGAGATTTCACCAAAAAGCATATACAGATGTCAAATAAGTAAATGATAATATGTTCAACATCACTAACCATTAAAGAAATGCAAAATATAAGAAACAAGCATTGACAAGGATGTGGAGAAAAAGGAACCCTCATGTACTGTTGGTGGGAATGTAAACTGGTGCAGCCACTGTGGAAAACAGTATGAAGGTTTCTCAGAAAATTAAGAATAGAAATACCATATGATCCATTAATTCCACTACTGAGTATTTACCCAGGGAAAACACTAACTCGAATGGATATATGCACCCCTATGTTTACTACAGCATTATTTACAATAGCCAAGATATGGAAACAACCTATGTGTCTACCAAAAGATGAATGGATAAGGAAAATGCAGTGTATATACATAACGGAATATTATACAGCCATAAAACAGGATGAGATCGTGCAATTTGAGGCAACATGGATGCACCTGGAGGGTATTATGCTAAGCAAAATAAGTCTGACTAAAAAAGACAAATACCATATGATTCCACTCATAAGTGGAATCTTTTTTTTTTTTTTAAGATTTTATTTATTTATTTGACAGAGAGAGACACAGTGAGAGAGGGAACACAAGCAGGGGGAGTGGGAGAGGGAGAAGCAGGCTTCCTGCTGAGCAGGGAACCCATGCGGGACTCAATCCCAGGACCCTGGGATCATGACCTGAGCTGAAGGCAGACACTTAACAACTGAGCCACCCAGGCACCCCAAAAATGGGATCCTTTAAAAAAATGAACAATCAAAAAACAAAATCAGAACTATAAATACAGAGAACCAACTGATGGTTGTCAGAGGGAAGAGAGGTGGTAGGTTGGGCAAAATGGGTGAATCGGGGAGAGGGAGATCTAGGCCTCCAAATAAGTCATGGGAATGAAAAGTAGAGCATAAGGAATACAGTCAATGATATTGTAATAATGATGTAACAGGACAGAGTAGCTATATTTGTGATGAAACACAGCATAATATATAAACTTGTCAGCTCACGAATTTCCACACCTGAAACTTTTTTTTTTAAAGATTTTATTTTATTTTATTTATTTGAGAGAGAGAGAATGAGAGATTAGCATGAGAGGGAAGAGGGTCAGAGGGAGAAGCAGACTCCCTGCCAAGCAGGGAGCCCGATGCGGGTCTCAATCCCGGGACTCCAGGATCATGACCTGAGCCGAAGGCAGTTGCTTAACCAACTGAGCCACCCAGGCGCCACACCTGAAACTAATCTAACATTTTGTGTCAACTATACTAAAAAAAAAATTAACAGTCTCCTGAAAAGAAATTAAACTGAACATGTTGTTATTCTTCTGAATAAATTAATTAACTTAATTAAATTAAAAAACAAAGAAATGCAAAATAAAATCATAATGAGATAGCACTACATACCTTTCAGCATGGCTAAATTAAAAAATAGTGATGATATCCGGTGATGAGGATGCAGAGAAACTGGATCACTCTTACACTGCTGGTAGGAAAGCAAAATAGAAGTTTCTTAAAAACTAAACATGCAACTGCTATATGGGCACTCATGGATATTTATTCCAGAGGAAAGACATGTTCACATGAAAAAGTTTGTTTTTGTTTTTTCTTTACCTGAATGTTTATAGAAGTTTTGTTTGTAATAGCCAAAAACTGGAAACAACCCAGATGTCCTCAAAGGTAAGTGGTTTAACAAACTGTGGTACATTCAAACCATGGACTACTACTCAGCAATAAAAACCAACAAACTATTGATACATGCAACAACCTGTATGCATCTTGAAAAAATTATACTGAGCAAAAAAGGCAATCTCAAAGGTTATATGCTATGACAATTAGTTTGATGTGTTAAATTGTAAGGGCCACTGTACCCAGATATTTGGTCAAACATTATTCTGAATGTTTCTGTGAGAGTGCCTTGGATGCGATTTACATTTAACTTGGTGGACTTTGAATAAAGTAGATTGTATTCCAGAATGTGGGTGGGTCTCATCCAATCAGTTGATGGTCTGATAGAACAAAAGGCTGATCTCCCCAGTGCAAGAGGGAATTCTCTAGCCTTTGGAGTTGAACTGCAACTCCTTCCTGAGTTCCCAGCCTGCCGGTCTCCCCCATCAGAATTTGGACTCACTAAGCCTCCACAATCATGTGAGGCAATTCCTTAAAATAAATCTTTTTCTCATATTCTCATGTATATACACACATCTTTTGGTCCTATTTCTCTGGAGAACACCGACCAATACACATACTAGCTAATTCCATTTATATTACATTCTTTAAATGACAAAATTATTGGAATGGAGGAAAGATTAGTGGTTGCCACAGTTTGGGAGTCAGTAAGGGTAAGAGAGAAATAGGTGTGGCCATACAAGGGCAACATGAGGGATCCTTGTGGCAATGGGAATGTTCTGTATCTTTACTACTGATGTGAATATCCTGTGATATTATGCTGTAGCTTTACAAGATGTTACATTGGGGGAAACTGGGAAAAGGGTATATTGGGAATTCTGTATTATTTCTTACAACTACATGTGAAACTACAATTACTTGAAAAAGTTTAACTTTGAAAAAGTAAAACAAAATATATATGTTTTGATTATTTTATTGCAACCCTCCTTGAGGTCTGGGAGGTGAACTTAGATGATCACTCAGATGAATAAACAATCCCCCAGCACCTGTAGCATTAAATAGCATTACATCATCGCAATTTAACAAGCCAGAAACCTATCAGCCATCCTGAGTTTTTCCTCTCCCAAAACAATTAAGAAAAAGTCCCGCTTCATTGCCAAAATATATCTTGAATTTGTTACTTCTTCCCCGCTACCACCATTATTTTGGTGGTCAATAGCAAGTATGAACTGTTGTAAGAGCCTTGCAATTAATTGTGTCTCTCCTCTTTCACGGGTACCCCATCCAATCCACCCCTCACTCAACAGCATGAGTAATCTTAAAACATATAATGGATCATATCCCTGCCATGCTTAATCCCTTCCAGTGAGTTCCCATTGACCTTGGCATGAATCCAAGCTCATTCCCATGGCTTTCAAAGCCCTGCCTGAGCACAGCTGCTATTTCCCCAGTAGTATCCCTTGCCACTTCCTCTTGCTCCCTTGCTTTAACCAAACTTCTCTTATTCTTCAACCTAAGATTTTTCCTCCCTCAAGTTTGGCACACACTTTCCCCCTCCACCCTGCCTGCCCATTCTTCAGGTATCAAGGACAAAAACATCTCTTCAAAGAACATGTTTCTGAACTCGTTTTTTCTAAAGTGGGTGCCCCCTGTTGTCCTCTTCCTCAGTACTCATTTTGTTTCTTTTATAGAATGTAAGCCCCATGAGAGCAGAGACTGTCTGTTCCGTTCCCTGTTGTAACTGGTGCCTAGCAAAATGCAGGGTAAATACTGCATTTATTGAACGTTAAATCAATAAATGTCCAATGCCAGCCTCAGACTCCTCCAACCCCACTGCAAGAAAGCACGTGGCAACTCTTCTTGAACTTCCTTCATTTATTAAACAAATACTTAATTGAGTGTACCAGGCACTCTCACAGGCGCTGGAAATAACAAAACGGGCAAGGTCTCTGCATTCATGGGACTTAGGCATGGTGGGGAAAGTGGAACACAATGAATAATAGACAAGTAAATAATAAAATAATAAATTTTAATTAAAATAATTTTAATATTTAAACAATTAAATATTTTAATTATTAATATAACAACTAATTTGTTATAGATAACAATTATTATATTGTTATAATTATTATTCATTAACTTATTTAAATGTTTAATGTTTTAATTATAAAATATTAGTAAATAAAATTTCAAGCATAAGTGCTATGAAGAAAATAAAGCAGAGTAACAAGACTGAGAATGAGTTGGAAGGGGTAGGTGGTGTCCACTCAAGAAGCCTGGCTAGAGAGTCTGAGCTGTCATCTGAATGCAGAAGTGCCAGGCCCCACATACAAATCTGGAGCAGACAGCTCTAGGCAGAGGCCCATGGAGTACAAAGGTGCTGAGCCTGCAACACATTAAACAAGTCTGAGGCCAGTGTGGCTGAGCAGAAAAGGAGAAGAGTAAGAGAGAAGGTCTCAGCATCAAGGAATGAATGCTACACCAAATTCACCTCTCCTGCCACAGTAAAAAATGTGGGTTTCCTTCTAAGGGTGACTGGGAAGCCTCCGGATACTTTTAAACTAAGAGGGTTATGTTCTGATTTAATTTTTAAATCACTGTTGGTTGTTCAGTCAAAAGGGACTGTAGGGTAAGAATGGGGACAGGGAGCCCAGGTAGTTACAGTCAGGAGAGATGCTAGTGGCTTGGACCAGAGAGTAACTAGAGAGGGGGAGAAGAGGCAAGCTACAATAAGGACAAATCTGACTCAGCAATCTTAAAATACACTGGACTTCCTCAGGGACAAGGAGTTTCCAGTACTCCCTTGCGCTCCTAGCTTGGCCCAGTTTGAACTTAACTTGATTCGGTTCCCCAGAGATATCTTTGCATTACCCGCACCCGCCCCAATGACAGAGGAATGCAGCATGCTCTTTCTTCGCTTTAATAGAAATAAGCTAAAGTCTTGTGTTACTGAAAGGAAGATAAATAATGAAAAAAGAAGAGGCTCTTTTCTATACTTGGAAATTCTCACCACCTAGAGCTATTGGTATCTATTACGAAGATTAAATTAATCACGATGTAATCAAAATCTGACCTAATGGGTTTAAAGTGTGAAGCCTAAAGAACAACCACACAGAACTGGTTTCACCCCACCCAGCCGGGATCTCTTGGTGATTATGGGCACTGAAGCACCTCTCTGAGCGGCCCCCAGCCCGACAGCAAAACACAAAAAGCCTGACTTTATCACAGCCAGGGAAACACGAATATAACTCCGTGCATCGGACCCGCAGCTCCTCTGGTGGGCACTTGGGCAAACTCTCCTGAGAGGCCGAAATGGAATAACAGTCCTCCCAGGGCTAAAATCCACCAAGGCAATCACTGTAGCTGACTCCCTCCACCCCCACTCCGGAGATAGTTTCAGCCCATCCCTAAATGGTGCAGAGTGTATTCATTTCTGAGCAAGAGCCTAACAAGAGAGGTGCTGGCTAAACCAGAGGAAACTGGTCTGGGTGGCTCAAGGTCCCGTGTCTGTCCGGGTTAGCGAGAGCGCTCTCCCAGTGAAGAGGAGAACAGCTCCCTGCACGCACGCGCAGCTCCGACCCGGCAGGAAAAGTTAAAGGCTCACCTGAAACCCGGCCGCATTCAAGCCCATTTCTGTCTCTTAAAAGGAAGATTCAAAAAAAAAAAGGTTGGTAAAAATCAGAAGGTAACTCATTTTTCACAGGTGCCCAAAGACTTTTTTTCAGTGTCAGTGGATAGCAGTCCTCCCAGGGCTAGGATTGTCTGTCCCTGGAAAATGATTGCTAAATTCTCTCCTGATTGTGGACGCTCTGATAAGTGGGAGTGCGCAACACCAGCCCAGACTGGTGCAGAAAGCCAGGCGCTGGTTATGCACTAACGTCAGTGTGAGCTAACTGGGCTAACTTTGCTCCCCAAAGCTTAGCTCTACAACGGAGAATGCCTTGCGTTGTGATGACCGGGTTAATCCATGTAAAATGCAGAGAGCAGCGCCTGGCAACAAGCAACAACTCAATAAAGATTAACTATCACTAATAGTATTCGTTAGTGTTTTTCTACAAAAAAACAAAACTGTATTGAGTGTTTGTGATTCCGTTTGTCCGTTCTTATACATTGTGAACTCCTAACTGTCTTGTTTATCTCATGTATTTCAGAGCCTGGGACTGTGCTGGTCTCAAGTTTGTGGTTTGAGCTGAATTATTTATTCAGTTGGGTTGCCCCACAGAGGTAATAGAAATAAAAGAGTGGTGGTGAAATAAAAGACACATGAAATCAGAGTCTCCCTTACCTCTTCACTTTGTCACTGCTTCTTCATAACATCCTGGTTTAGGGGACTGTCTGAGATCTCCTCTGCTGGGAACTGGTTCTGGCTGAGCCTCAGTGGAACCAAGTGACAATAGTTGCCACACACAGTTCAAGCTCAGCAAATTTTGATACTGTCTGGGCTCCCACAGGGACTGAACATTATAGAGGAGACACAGAAAGGTACAGACTCGGGGTGCCTGGGTGGCTCAGTCAGTTAAGCCTCTGCCTTTGGCTCAGGTCATGATCCCAGAGACCTGGGATCTAGCCCCACATCCACACATCCGGCTCCTGGCTCAGTGGAGAGTCTCCTTTCCCTCTCTCTCTGCCCCTCCCCCCAGCTCGGGCTCTCTCTTGCTTGCTCTCTCTTAAAAAAATAAATAAAATCTTAAAAAAAGAAGAAGAAGAAGAAGAAGGGTACAGACTCAAGCCAAATGAGCAGATTTATTTGAGAACTCTACACTCCAACAAGCGCCTCTAGACATACACCAAACCAATAATAATTGCAAAAACAATAATAACCTACATTTTGCTGAGCACTTATTATGCACTAGGCTAACCACTTTCCTATCACATTTGATCCATATAGCAATACAAAGTGTGTTCTGTTTTCATTTTATTCAGTGAAAAACTAAGGTGCAGAAAAGTCACTGGGAGCCAACTGCTTAAGGTAATACCATCAGTAAATTAAGATTCAAACCCAAGTTCATAGTTCTCAAAAGCTCATTCAGGTAAACCACTCAAGCCTACAGTGGCCTCTGGCCAAACAGCCCAGCTCTAAAGCACAAACACCACAGTTCTGGTTCTCTGTAGAGAAGAGTGCAGCATGCCTCCCATGTCCCTCATCTTTGTCATCCCCACAACATGAAACATCAACCCAGCATCTCATCTCTACAAAAGACCCCAAAGAATTCTTTTTTCACCTGTTCCTGGTTACTGGTGTACTTAACATGTTAAAGTGTGACCATCTCTGGTTTGTGACTTACGCCTGAGGGACCTGCTCCCATTTTCTTTTGCTGGTGCACAAGTTTGAAATAACAAGTCACTAAGGCAAAGCATTTATTGATTAGATTCTCCTCAATATTCAGCCTCTGATGAAATCAGATTTTAAAGGTGATGGCCAGGCTGCTTCGTTGCCTTGCTCCTCCTCCTCTAATGTATAACTAGTAGAAAGCTGAAGAAAGGCTGGCCAGCTGCATGTGCCACACTCACCACAGGACTTGGAATTAAGAGGAGGACTCTTAACCGATAAAATGACAGAAGATAAGGTAAAGTAGCATTATGTTCATTTTAAATCGGCTTGAGGAAATGAATAGGGGGATTTGTTCAAGTCGGTGACCATAGGGAGGATTTGGGGGATGTTGGGTGTAGCTACCACAGATTGAAGCTACTTCTCTTGGCCAACTGATAGTTCATTTAGCTGCAAAAATATGTATCACATTCAGTATTTTATATATCTATTCAGAATTTTAAGGATATTTGCTCTGTTTTCTGAGCAGTCTGTGTAACTTTCTCAAGTGATTCTGCAAAACCATATTACTGAAGGAATGTGCCAAAAAAAGGTAGATTAACCCAAATCTAACTAATCATGAAAATTGGTCTGAAATTTTCAAAAATGACAATGAATGAAAAACAAGAGGCAGAAGGACTGTTCTAGATAAAAGGAGACTAAGAACTGACAACCAAGTTAGATCCTGGAAAGAAGAAAACAGCTGTAAGGGACAATATGGGGACAGTTGGGGAAATTTTGAAAATGGGCTGTTATATTAGATAATATTAGTATATCTATTACATTCTTGGATATGATGATGGTATTGTAATTATATAGGAGAATGTCTTTGTTCTTAGTGAGTACATTCTAAAGTATTTAGGAATGAAGTGACACTAATATCTGCAACTGATTTTCAAATGATTCCAACCACACTACATACGTACCTGTCCATGCACAAACATACACAGTGAAAGTTAAACAAATGTAAATGCTAACCATCCTGAACACAGGTTATGGGATGTTCACTGCCCTATTTTTTCAACTTCTCTATAGATAGGATACTTTCCAAAATAAAAACTTAAAAAGGTCATAGTGCTGTCGTTCTCTTATAAGTTTTCCCCAACCAAACACACCTACCCCTTCACACAATCACACAAGTAGGTAAATCTGTAGCCCTGTTAGACTAGGATATCTAAAGTTCTGGCCTGTTGTAACTTAACTCTGCTGAGCATTTCTTCATGTGAGTAAGTGACAAGTCTAGGAGCACAGACTTTGCGGTTAGCCAGGCTTGATTTGGAGTGTGATGATGCTACTTACCTGCTGTGAGACCAAAGTTAAGTTATTTAACTGACCTTGGGTTTTCTATATTGTGACAAAATAAGAACATATTGGGATATAATAAGAGGATATAAGATATACAGGGATTCTAATAGTTCTTTATGGTCTGGGAGTATGTAAATGAGCTAATATTTGAGAGACGGATGATAAACATTTTAATGTTAATAGTTACGCATTTACATGATATATTTTAAAAATAACTAGGACTTCATGATTTCCTATTATAGCCCAGGATAAAGCTAAAGTAGTCAGCATTTTAAAGGTGATATAAAGATAAATATTAAGTTAATAACTATACACATAGTATGTAGATTTGGCAAAAATAATAAAGGTAGTGTTCAAATAACTAAAGTTTATAAGAGACTGCAAAAGGGAAGGTAATATGCTTACCACAGTGTCTGACACATAGTAAATGCTCAAGCTTCATTTTGAACATCACTAAATTCCCTTTAGAAATTGTTGTAGGACTTTTCTTGAGAACCAAGGAATTGCCTAATAATGGAACCCAGAAATAATGAGAACTGATGTAAAGCACAATGTTTCAGCTTTGTAAAACTGCCCAGACTTTGAAAGAAGTGGGATAAGCATGGACTGAGGGTTAGGAGACCTGAGTTCTCACACTGAATATACCCAATAATGTACTAACTCAGACAAAGGACCTGAATTCAGTTTTTTTCAAGTGGAAAATGAAGAAATTAAACTAGAATCCTCTGTTCTCTAAGGTCCCTTTCAACATGAAAATTCTATGGCTTGAGAGGCCCCTGGAGTTTTCCAAAGTTGGGTGCAAGATCACCTTTAGGTTGGCATTTGGAGCCATGCAGTTTAGAGGAAAGACATCAGCTTCTCCTCCCTACCAGTCACTCTGTAGCTGCTGAAAATCTGCGTTTTTGCTTAGAAATGGGAGTTTAAGAACACCAGCTCTGGGTTCAAATGCTAGAATATCTGTTACTTACTAGCTGTATGGTATTGAGCATATCACTTAATCTTCTATAAGCCCTGGTTTCCTCACCTGTAAAATGGGTATAATTTCTTTTACATTGTAGTATTGTTGTGAAGATTTTTGGTGACATATGAAAAGTTGACAGGTGGTTGGTTGACAAGAGAGATAAATGATATGCTAATGTGATTAAAGATGCAATTGTTTTATAGCCCTTTCATTATTTATAGGAAGACCACATTAGTATCTTATTTAATCTTTATGATATCCATTTTTTGGCAAAGAAGCAGATTCAGGGATATTAAGGGCCTAGCTGGTAGTCTTCTAGGTTTTCTGAATTCCAAGTCTATTTGTTTTTTCTAACAAACCCCATCTAATTTCTAAGCCACAAAATAAATACCACATTTTGTTTTATGTTAGGGTTTAGCCACTTGCCCATTCTGTGTACTCCCACATTTATCCTGTGGCATATCTTTCATTGGATGTGGAACCTAGTTTCTCTAACTTAAAATTGTTAAGCTCTAAGTGGGGATAGTCTTTCTAAGAGTCAGGCTTAATATCTTGTTGCCTATGAAGAGATGAGAGACAAAGCTTGAAGATCTTCAGCCACTTTGTAGGTATATGGCTTTGGACAAGTTCCTCACCCTTTGTGTACTGGTTTTTCCGTATGTGACATGATAATAATAATTACTACCTACAGAGTTGTTGAAAGAACAGAGCCTGGACAAAGTAAGATCCTAAGTTCTCACTGTTTTCATTAGCTCCTATGTACCTATCCTCAGTCAACCTCTTGGACGCTAGATTAATGGATAGGATTGATGGGCTAATTCAGACTTAACAGTCTTCAGAAATTTCCCTTCTCATAAACAAAACTTCTTTGTCCAAGCCTAGTACCAAAATATATAGAAGATTGAATATAAATGTTATCTCTTTCATTTCACTACAGAAAAAGAAAAGATGGAAACCAAAGAGCCAGTTTAAGGTAAGGTTCAGAGAGGGAAATTAAACCTAAAAGTAAGAGAAAAAAAGAAACAAAGAAACAAAGAAAAAGAGAAAAAGAAAGAAGGAAGGAAGAAAAGAAGGAATCAAAGTTTCAGAGACTTTTATATTTGGGATTATCACTTTAGTTGGGAATTCAAGTGACCTTCTTAAAATTGATAACATTGTTCCTTACCTGACCAACTAGGTAAAATTTCTATCTTAGGAAGTTAAAGTGGGGAAACTGCAGCTCTGCCCCCTCAAGATGGCAAGACCAAAGCGAACTCTGAAAAAAGAAGCCAGTAAGACCAGAGGACAAGGACTTTAAGGACATTCTAAGATTTCTAAACATCTAAAACTTCTATTTCCTTCACAGTTCCTTTTTTCTGTTACTCCTATCACATGAGAAATTGTTCTTAGAGGCAGCCCCAGAATTGCTATAGTAATGACTTAGAACAATTTGATTAGAAAATAATGAGACAGGAGTTCCAGAGAACTTAAGTCTTTGAAAATTAAATTTCATTTTTATCAAAGTAATGTGGAGCAGCTAACACTGTTGTGACTTAGAGTGTGTATTTGGAGTGGCAGGGGAGAGCCAATGGAGATTATGGGGAACCAAATCTGCTACGGCCACCACCTTCACCCCTAACTTCCATTTCCATAGCACCCCTGCTCACCATTGGCATGGTGACTAGTTGGATTGTTAAAATAAGAAGAAAGGAACTATATGATTGTCTGGTGGGGGCAGGAGAAGAGAGCCAGTAGAGAGTGGAAGCCCAGGGATGGAGTGGGAAGGGCAGTCACTAAGACACCAAGTGCTTGGACATTCTGCTACAGGAAGAAAAGGAGACACAGGGATGAAACTGGCCCTGGGCTTGGTGGTGGGAAGGCCATGAGGTTCTTCTTCAGCTGAGCTACAGAGGAGCAGTTGAGTAGCTTTTCCCCCTTAGTATTTTTGTACAGAAATGTCACAAAAGTTTTCTGTGGATAGATGAGGAAGGAGGGGATTTGTGTGGTGGGTAGTGGGAAAATGCACTTGAAACTGGTGGGTGTTGGTGAGTTGGCTTCAGCATCACACTTGGCAAATTCTATGAATATGTGTGCTCTTAGTTTTTTTTTTATTTAGAAAGATTATATTCCTAGATTTTTAGATGTCCTTGACTTTTGAATGTCTGTTTCTGACCAATGAGAAATTCAAAATAACCAATTAGTTAAAAGCATAGGGTCTGAATCTAAGTCATTATTGCACAAGTTACTGACTGTGAGACTGTAACCTAGTCTAGTTACCTATAAAATAGGGATACTGATAGTGCTGTCATGAGAAGTGTCTGTTACTTGGTCTCCAGGATGTGTAAATATGTTACCCTAAAAGGCAAAAAGGACTTTACAAATGTCATTAAGATTATGGACCTTGAGATAGGAAGATTAACCTGGATTATCCAGATAGGCCAAATCTAATCTCATAACTTCTTCAATGGGAAGAACTTTTCCGGGTATAGTCAGGATCAGAGAGATGCAATGTGAGGACCTGACTGGCCCATTTCTGGCTGTGAAGATAGAGAAAGGACACCACTAACCAAGGAATGTGGTGGCCTCTAAAGCTGGGAATGGCCCTCACTTTGCAGCCAGCACAAAAACACAGATCCTGGTCCTACAGCCATGAGGAACAGAATTCTACCATCAACCCAAATTTTCCCCAACAGCCTTCAGAAAGGAACACAGCCTGCCAACATCTTAATTTTAGTCATACCAGACTTCTGATGTACAAGAACTGTAAGATAACAAACTTGTGTTATCTGTTATAGCTGCAAGAGAAAACTGATACAGTTAAAAGAGACAATCACATACAGCAAAAAATAGGCATGCAGTAGGCAGAAATATTCAGTATTAGGCCTTGAAGTTGTGTTTGCATTGCACCTAATATCAAACTGTCTAGATTGTAGTGACGGAGACTATCAGGGAAGTGGGTGGAAGCCTTGTCAAGGTGCCCTCTGGTCCCCTCATGGATGATGACGGTTACTTCCTACAAATAAAATGAAAGGATAAAATTCTCCATCCCTGGAAACAGCTGAAGGGGAAAAAGGATTTAAGGAGAAACCACCAAGTAAATGGAAGCCATTTTAGCTTTGGTTGCCTGAGGCACTAGGTATTAGATATCTAATTACATATTAAAGGATAATTCAAAATCTCTGGTAATCCCATACCATGTAGCATATTGTGTGTGTGTATGTGCACACACACAAACCTGTGCACACAGGTACATTTTACAGTTAACATACTTTGAATTTATTTGTAATTATTTTATTATGTATATGCATATATGATTTATATCTCAATATATATAATGTATACTATATGATATATATATGCTTCTTTCAGGATATATATAGATATAGGATATATATGCTTCTTTTAGGATAATATAATATTATCATATCTTTGGAGAAAGTTTTAAGTCCTTTCTTAGGAAGGAAGGAAGGAAGTTGCTGGGAAGAAAAGCCTACAGAGGTGCCACCTGAAATTAATTCTGAATTAGTGGAAAAAGACAAAACAAACCTACAGATTCCCAATTCTCACCACAGAGATTCCAATCCAATAGTAGGTCTGGGGTGAATCCCAGGAAGCTACACCTGCAACAAGCTCTCCAATGAGGGTCTGGTTTTAGAACCCCAAGATTCCATAACTTCAAGGCTCTCAGGCTGGTTCTGTGATAATACTTTGTTGATGATGACACTGAAATTTCTAATCTCTGGCTTTATTAGGTAATGAGAGGACTTGGTTAATAAGCTACTTTTCATGCTGGAGTAGGGATTTACAATCATCCCCCTACTTAGAGAAAAACTGAAGATCCTACAGGAAAAGTGGTTTGGGTCATATACTCCCTAAACATCAGAGTGGGAACTAGAATTCATGTTGATATGACTCGTTCATTTGTTCAGTGAAGTTTCTACAATATCCCATGTTATTTATTTAAACATTTAAATTATGTAATTATACAGGAAATTATTTCCTTATAAAATGTCTGATAATATAAATAAAAGAAAGAATACTCGTTTATCCCCCTTCTCTAGTCTCACATTCTTCCTCAGTGGTCATCCTTTTGTTATCTGTTCTTCAAGAAAATATTCTGTGACTTACATACAACATGCGCAAATCAAAGAATGCTCAAGTTTAAGCCTTTTTAAAAATTAATGAGATGGGCACCTGGGTGGCTCAGCTGGTTAAGCGACTGCCTTCGGCTCAGGTCATGATCCTGGAGTCGCTGGATCGAGTCCCACACCTGGCTCCCTGCTCGGCAGGGAGTCTGCTTCTCCCTCTGACCCTCTTCCCTCTCGTGCTCTCTGTCTCTCATTCTCTCTCTCTCAAATAAATAAAATCTTAAAAAAAATAAAAATTAGTGAGATTACACAGCTTCCTTTATCACTTAACAGTAAGTCAGTACAAAATGATCACATTACTCTAGCTTCAGCACAGCATGTTGTATGTATCATGATGTATTTGAATCTATCTGGCCATTTTCCATTGAATGATATTTTGGTTCTTTTACGATTTTTGCTATCACACACACACACACACACACACACACACACACACACACATACACAATGCTGCATCAAACATCCTGATATGAGATTCTATATGTATGATATGATTTCTCTAAGATGGTTAGATATGTAACTATGAGTTGAAGGGAATGAACGTTCTGTCCCTTTCTACACTGAGTTTTGTAGTTACATGGAGTTGGAAAGAAAATAACATCCTTCAATCCATAACTCTGGATTCAACTAGTTGCAAATCTTGGAAATTATCCTTACCTGGATATTGATGTCGTCATGATAAAGCCTGGCTGATGCCTCTTGTATGAGTTTTGAGGTGTTTTTGTACCATAACAATGCCCAGGAGAACTCCCTTTTTGTTACTAGTGTTTTTTTTACCTCTTCAAATGATATAAATTGACTGTTTTTATCACGGTGGTTTCCTTTAGTCAGCAGAAATTCTAGTCTTCAGACCTGATTTTAAATCATAAATATATGCATGGAAAAGGATGTTTCGTTCCTCTCTTGGAAGAAATTGTCCCAAACTTTTCTCAGCTTTAGCAGTGTAGGGCCCTCGATGAATGGCTCTTGCATTCTCATATGAATGAAGTTGGGCGCATAGGGCACACTGTGAATGAGTATCAAGGAGCAAGAACCAGCCTGTAGAGCCTGTCAGAAGTCCAAGCTGCACACTGACACGATGGTAGGTAACTGAAGTTGCCTTGTGTTTCCCAGCCCTGTGTTTCATTCCCCACAGATCACCGGGACCTTGATTTTCACTGTCTTCACTGCTGCACTGGGTTCCTTCCAGTTTGGATATGACATTGGTGTGATCAATGCACCTCAAGAGGCAAGTGACACATGTACAATTCAAATCTCTTATTGGCAATTTCTGTAAGTGACTGAAAGATTTGTGTTCCTCATACACAGAGATAAAGTGTGCCCACATGGGGAACATAGGGTAATCCCAGCATTCTGTCAGGCACCATGTGCGTGGTTTCAAAGCTGATAACTTGGCTTTGGCTCCTCAGTAACCCGCACAAAGAAAGGGCAATAAACAATTCTTGATCTCTGACTCTGCTGTTCTCTGAGCTCATAGAAAACTCCAGCCAGAATACCACGTGCCTACAGATGTTGTTTTAAAAAAACTTAAGAACTTATTGCAACCTTTATTCAGAGCTCCCAGCCATATGTGAGTGAAAAAATGAATGACAAATGCTGGGGAATAAGAGGAAGCAATAGAAGGATTTATTTCATTTTATGCACAAGCTTTTACTGGGCACCAACTCACTGTGCATCAGGTGCTTTAACATATGTTCTCCCTAGTCTAACCTCCAAAAACCTTATTATGCCCAATCACAGGCCAGATGAAAGACTTTAGGAGCCCTAACACTAAGAAGGTCCTATCCTTCCCCCTAATTCTGTCCCTCCTAGCTAATCCAAAGTAAAATGATATATGACTGCTAAGTAATAGTCTGGAAGTTCTACAAAATTTGGATTTCTCCACGATAACTATTCGGATGGGTGTTTTTAAAAATAATACTGAATAATTTCTATCACGTGTCTCATTTATTTTGTGCAGCCCTACTCCGGTATACAATGAATAAACAGGAGGGGGATGTCATTTTCTCAGCTCCCACAGCCTGTTAAGTGGGGGACCTAGACTTCATTCCCTTTGGTCTAATTAAGGCTGGCAGGTCATTTAGGGCAGGATTGTCTTCTTCCTCTTCCTGTCACCAGTGCCAAGCACAATGATTAGCATAAAGGTGTTCAACAAAGTGGTTAGTTGGGAAAGAGAGGAAGAGAGGAGAGAAGCGGAGAGGGGGGGAGCAGTATAAAATGAAGGTCCAAGCATTTGTTGGGTGCCTTCTATGAATACATCATATTTCACCTTCTTCCCTTACAATGTTGCACTCCAAGGAAAATGTGTACTGACCACAGGCTATCACCTGAAAGCGTTGCTCCTTGGGCCAGAAGATGTGCTTTGGTTGGGTGCCACATATTATCATGAGTGTGGTGGTCTTGCTGTAGTTGAGAGATTTAGATAACAATGCTGGGGGTCACCACTTTTTTCTGTGGGTGATGACAACACGTGCCAGTTTAGCAGCCTTCTTGAAATTTGGTTCAGCATCACCGTAATTTAGAATCAGTAGAGTCTCTTTTTGTGGAAGACCTTTTCACATCCTATTTAAACCATCTTCTCCAGGGAAGGAGAGAGAAAATCAGGCTAAGGTTTCCCCTCCTTCAATCCAAGTCCTAGAGCCAGACTTGAAAATAGGGATCCCCCACTGGCATTGGGCTTCGTGTCCTCTCTAGAGGCCCTCTTTCTGTGTTTAACAAGCTGCTTAAACATCATTATTGAAGCATAGATGTTCAGCTTCATTTGTGTTTGTTAGTGGAATGACACGTGGCATTAAGGTTTTTTAAAATCACACTTTTTCATGATTATAAAAACTACACATACCTGTTACAGAAAGTATTTGGAACAAATCACCTATACTAATTCTACCACATAGAGCAAACAGCTGAGAACATTTCAGATAGTTCCTTCTAGCCTTTTTTCTATGCATATTATCCATGTAAAATGGTCTGCTAATGAGGTAAATGTCTTGGTCAGACTTCTTTTATCACAAGAGGATATCAGTCCGCTCCTTCACTCAGTTGATTTTACCACATAGGGCCTTGCCCATGACTGACAACCTAGAGCAGCTTCATTCCAAGTCCTTGTCAGAGGTCCTCCCACACCACTGAATAGTGACCAAATCAGCACTGAGAGGAAGGACAAGGAAAGAATCCCGAAGGCTGTGCCTTTACTCAATTATACTTTGGTAGGATCTTTGCCTCTTCTGAAACACAGGATAAACTATGGCTCTGTGAAATTTAATTTTGAGTTCTGTTCATTCTATTACATACTGAAATCTGTGAGGACACAGAGGAAGAAACTCCTTCAGGTATCAATCCCTTCTCAGGGGCCACTGAGTTATTTTTATCTTTGAAATCCATCAATATACATGATTGTTTTCCTCTCTTTGCACTGGCTTCTAGGAAGTTTACTGGTAAATTTATAGGATATTTCGGGTGCCTGGGTGGCTCAGATGGTTGGGCATCTGCCTTTGGCTCGGGTCGTGATCCCAGAGTCCTGGGATCGAGTTCCGCATCGGGCTCCCTGCTCCTTGGGAGCCTGCTTCTCCCTCTGCCTCTCTCTCTCTCTGTCTCTCATGAATAAATAAATAAAATCTTTTAAAACAATTATAGCATATTTCTAGCAAGGATACAGCACCTAGGGTTTATATTTTGTATACTAACTTTATTTTTGGCTTCATCTTATCTTTCCCAATCTTTTTTCTTACAGCCATTTTTATGCTTCTATTAGAAGAATATTTACATAAATCAATTTAAACCCTGCTGTGCAGAGGTAATATGGTGTGAAAATGTATCGTTTTGTCTGCAGAATATTTTCAATTTGAATAGATGCCTGCACTTAAAACTTGAAGAATTTTACATAAAAACCCAGATTTCTGGCTTCTTTTTTAAAAATTAAAGGTCACACAATACTAGTCTCACATTTGCAGCTTCCTTCTTTAGGTGGGGCAAATGCTCTCCAGTGCTATAATCTTGCCCATTTGCTCTTATATTCTCAATAGTAGAGACAGTATTTCAGTCCTCTAGTTATCAAGGTTCTCCTTCACTTATTTGTTCCTGCCTAGTTCCTGTGGGCACTGGAATTTGCAACCTCTGTTTTACAGGATATGGTCAACTGTAAGTAAATCTATCTGTGTTTGTATATAATACACATCATTGGGATGACCCTTTTAAACACCTAACAAACATTCTAAAGGAAAAACAAACAAAAGGTGTATAGAATATTTGAAATGTTGGAGCTATTTTTCTTTATTTTATTTCCTCAGGTAATAATATCCCATTATGAATACATTTTGGGTATTCCACTGAATGACCGAAAAGCTATCAACAACTATACTATCAACAGTACAAAGGAACTGCCCACAGTCCCATTCCTAGGAGATTCAATAACAACACCTTTGGTGGAGGAAGAGACTACAGCATCTACTAGCCTCGTCACCATGCTCTGGTCCTTGTCTGTGTCTAGCTTTGCAGTTGGTGGAATGATTGCATCATTTTTTGGTGGGTGGCTAGGGGATCGGCTTGGAAGGTAGGCAAGTTTCATAAATAAGCATAAACATGGAAACTTTAGTATTTGGGGTTTCTAAAACTTTATTTAGAAAGAAATCCTCTTTCCTTTTGTGGAATAGTTTCAGAGTTGTTCTTTTCAATTCATGAACCTATGAATTAGGTTTTAGGACAAATAATGGAGAAAGCTGTTGCCCTAGTCTGCTTAATCATGGAGGCATTTATAGCAAAAGTGGGTTTGGTGTGTATTTACACAGAACTGATTTGATTCTCTAAATTTGTTAGTTTTAAAACATATTGGGGTGCCTGGGTGACTCAGTCAGTTGGGTGTCTGACTCTTGATTTTGGTTCGGGTCATGATCTCAGGGTCCTGAGATCCATCCCCCACCCCCAAATCAGGCTCAGTGCTCAGTGGGGAGTCTGCTGGAGATACTCTCCCTCTTCCCTCTGCCCCTCCCCCTGCTCACTCTTCCTCTCTCTCTTTCTCAAATAAATCTTTAAAAAACTAAAATAAAATAAAACATGTTAAGAAACCACTACATAAATGGTTAACTCAGGAACTCAATGGCAGAGCTAAGAGTGAAATTTTTAACCAGGAAATCCATTGTTTGCTTCACTAAATCACTCCATTTCTCAGACATCCAGTTTTTCATTTTCAAATTAGAATTTGGCATTTGGATCAGTCAAGTCCTAAGGGTCAAATCAATATCCCTAACTCCCAATTGCCCAATATACTTGGCATGGGTTTCTAGCTGTTGCTACTGCTCTCTCAAAACCCCAACCAGAGATGAAGCAAGTAGTGTCTCCACTTCTTTACCCTGGTTTTTATCAAGTGTGTTGGATTAAAAATGTCATAAAAAAAAAAAACTCCCTGGAACTCCTTTACACTTAAATTTCATTCACTTAGTCATGTGACATACTAAAAATTGGGATTCCACCCCCACACACAGAGAGAGGAAATAAAATCAGAAAATCGAATGGGTTTTTTTTGGACTCATTTTCTGTTTTGAGGCCACCTTTTGTTTATTAATGATCTTTTTCTCTGATGATAAAAATAAATGTGCAAATATGGAAAATTTAGAAAATGCAAAAACCTCTAAAGATATAAATGATATAGGTAACTATTTTAGTAATTCTAGATTACAATTCATTTAGTTTTTAAATTCTTACTTTAAATTATAATTTTATCTCTCTCATTAAAATTCTGATAATTTCTTTCTCTTACACTGGAGATTTTATATAAGACTGTAAGAAGTTTTCTTAAACAATGAGCATCATTGGGGCACCTGGGTGGCTCAGTTAGTTAAGCATCTTGGCTCAGGTCATGACCCTATCAGGCTCCCTGCTCAACAGGGAGTCTGCTTCTCCCTCTGCCCCTCACCCCGCTGTCATGCTCTCTCTCACTCTCTCTGTCTCAAATAAATAAACAAAATCTTTAAAAAAATGAGTAGCATAATAACCCAAGTTTTATTCTTGTTCTTACTTGAAAGAACAAGTAAGTGTTGTAAGTAAGAGAAAGTAAGAGAAAGAACAAGTACCTCTTCCACCCCTAAAGAGAAAATTTAAGGGGTGCCTGGCTGGCTCAGTTGGTGGAGCCTGCGACTCTTGATCTTAGGATCGTGAGTTCAAGTCCCAAGTTGGGCGTGGAGCTTACTTAAAAAAAAAGAAGAAAGAAAGAAAAGGAAAGAAAGAAAGAAAGAAAGAAAGAAAGAAAGAAAGAAAGAAAGAAAGAGAAAGAAAGAGAAAATGTAAGCCCTTGTTCTCATCTCATTTAGAAATGAGATTTTGACATGTCTAGTGATGTACTCTAAAGCATTTAATTCATGTCCTCGTGATGGATACAGGATGCATACCCTCTCAAGTCTTAGAATTTAGCATCAACAATGGTCATACCCCAAAACAATGTTAAATGATCATTTATCAAATGACTTCAGTAAACTAAAAGTGAGGCTTCTTCCAAGTATCGGTAGAAAAATGATTCTCCATAAATAGCAGCCACAAAATTAATAATTTTAACATCAGGGGTGCCTGGGTGGCTCAGTCAGTTAAGCGTCTGCCTTCAGCTCAGGTCATGATCCCAGGATCCTGGGATCGAGCCCTGCATTGGGCCCCCTGCTCCATGGGAAGCCTACTTCTCCCTCTCCCACTCCCCCTGCTTGTGTTCCCTCTCTCACTGTGTCTCTCTCTGTCAAATAAATAAATAAAATCTTTAAAAAAATAAAAAATAATAATTTTCACATCAAAATTAAGACAAAAGAGTTCAGTCTCTCCTATAAAACTGTTTTCCTAGGAAGATTCATTGAGAAATGACATGATTTTCCTTATTGACCAGGTCATTGCTCCATCAATTAAAAATAAGTAAATAAAAGCTTATTTTTCCATTACTTCTTTAAAAAAAAAGTCTTTCCTTATAATTGTGTAATAAGCAATAAATGTCTGTGGCCACTGCTTTATAGATTTGGCTTCTCAGTCAATTTTTCCCGAAGTTGTGTACTTAAAATTTAATTACAATGACATGGTGGAGAAGACCATGGTCTGTGCAATCCACACTACTGTAAGTGAAGGAAGGTATACATAGCCTGCCTTTAAATGCATTCTTTCTTTTGTATAAAAAAATGGAACTCACTAAAATCAAGCATTAACCTTTGGTTTCACACAGATCAAGCCCCAGCTCTAACATTTAATAGTTGTGTGAAAATGAGCAAGTCACTTAGGTTCTCTAAGATGTTTCCCCATCCATCTACAATGTAGGAAAAAATAATACCTAACTCATGGCATTATTGTGAGAATTACATGAGAGCACAGACAGAGGATTTATCACAATGCCTAGCACACAGTAAGCAGGCACTGAATGTAGCCTTACTTTGATGCTGATGCTGATGAAGACAATGATCATGACAGTGTTAAAGCCTATGCTAACAGGAGTATTTAGAGCAAAATTTAAAGAAATATACTTAGAAATATATTTCTTTCTCCCTGATTCAGTGATTTCATGTATTTTTGGATTCTTTATTCTTGGCCATTTCTCATGTCTGAGCAGAAGTTAAAATCCTTTAAGTTGTACAAAGTGCTCTAGCACCCATTGATGATAAGGAAGAGGGACTTTAGAGCAATCTGGCATCAAATATACTTTCAAGCTATCTCTTTTAAGAGTTTTTCTCCCTAACAGAATATATACTACTAGCCAGCTAGTAACAATTTCTTAAGGTAAATTATTGAATTTGTTTGCCCTCTGAACTTGAGTAGAGAAAAAGCACTTGAGAGAGAAATAGCCCTGTCTTTTCCTGCTCTGCAGCTCTGAAACTGACCAGCTCTAAATCACTGTTTCCCCTCCCTTTGAGTAGTTGACATTTTCCTATGTTGGTCTTCTATTACTGCTCTAATGAGTTACCATAAACAGTGGCTGAAAACAACAATTATTTTCTTATAGTTTGGGAGGTCAGAAGCTCAAATTCAGTTTCATTTGGCTGAAGCCAAGACGACAGCAGGGCTGGTTCCTTCTGCAGTTTCTGAAGGAAGAACCCATTTCCTTGCCCTTTTCCAGCTTCTGGTGGTCACCATATTGCTTGGCTTGTGGCCCCCCCATTCAATCTTCAAAGTACATTACTCCAATCGTATTTCTGCCATTACATTATCTTCTCCTCCGCCCTCCTCTTAGAAGAATACTTGTGATTCCATCACTGGGCCCACCAGGATAATCCAAGATAATCTCTTTATCTCAAAACTGTTAATTTAATCACATCTGCAAAATCCCTTTTATTATATAAGGTAATATATTCCCAGAGTCTGAGGATTAGGATGTAGACTCTTATGGGATATTATTAAGCCTATCACATACTTGTTGGGCAATCATTGCAGTATAAGACTATATAATTTTACTCTCCAGGAAAAAAAAAATCTGTCTGGCATTAAAGATACTTGCTTAGAAAAAGCTCAGCTATTCAAGTTTGAAACACTGACACAGAACATAACAAGATGCTTACATTTCTTTGTGGCACAAATATTTCCACACCTGTCCATTCAGATTCTTTTACTGGCCTTATCATCATCTATTGAACTTTAAAGGTTTTTGTGCCCCACTTTCCCATTTAATAGGAATAAAAGTATCAGATATCTGCAAATGTTGTTAATTTTCACAGGATTAATTTTGAAAATGATGTTTTTTTGCTATTGCCAGCTTTATTACATATTTTACGTTGGTTGACATTAATTCATAGGTTCTGCAAATATGATGACATGCAATGTTAAAATAAGAATAATTATAATTCTCTATGATAAAACACTTAAAATTTAACTTTGAAAGTTCCTTACATCATCTACATCAACTAAAAACTTGCACCATTAAGAATGAAAGAAAGAAGGTGGGGGAGAAAGAAAGGAGAGGAAAGGAGGGAAGAAGGGAGGGAAGGAAGGAAGAAGGAAGGAAGGAAGGAAGGAAGGAAGGAAGGAAGGAAGGAAGGAAGGAAGGAAGGAAGGAAGGAAGGAAAAAAGAGAAGAGAAGGAAGAAAGAGGGGAAAGAGGAGGTAATAGGTTACAACTATAGTGTTGAATGTAGCTATCACCAGACAATTATTACTTAAAACAAGCAACTTGTAGAAAACTTAACTAGTTAACTGTTTGAAAAAGTTTCAGAAGTGTTATTTTAAATCAAACCAGTCATCAACACAACTGAATCATCTCTATTAAAATGTGGAGATCACATGCATGAAACCCAGATTTTTTCATTATAAAACATTATTTACTGTTAATGCTTTAGTCCACAGATAAATCAAACTAGCAATCATGGTTTAAAATTCCCCAACTAACTTTTTTAGAAAAATTAAAATAACTGCTCTTAAGTAAATATCTTAGCATACTCCAAAAGCAAATAATTTTATCAAATTTTGATGCTGAATTTGTAATTCTTGCTTTTTAAAATTTCAGAATCAAAGCCATGTTGGTAGCAAACATTCTCTCATTAGTTGGAGCTCTCTTGATGGGGTTTTCAAAACTGGGACCATCTCACATTCTTATAATTTCAGGAAGAAGCATATCAGGACTCTACTGTGGTAAGTCATCCATGCACACATGCGTGCACATATGCATGTGCGTGCGTACGCACACACACACACACACACACACACACTTGTCTTAAAATCATTCTGAAGGCAGATATGGTAACATGCAGGGAAGTTTTCAAGCCGGAGGTGGCATTATGAAAGGGAAAGGCAATAGCATAAAATTGAAGTCCTGAGTCAGGGAGGTTTGGGACCCATTAAGTGGGAGTTGTGAAACTATCTTCTTGCTCATGGCAATTTCCAGTGGTATAATCGAAGATAAATTATTTAACTCATAGCTTCCTGATCTGTTAAATGAAGGAGATAGTATGTACGATGTAGGGCACTTGTAAGAATACATGTAAAATATTCAGCAAAGAATCTGCCTATAGTAAGCTGCCGAGAAAAGCCAGCTGTTGTGATTGCTCCTGCTCTGCAGTAGACAATGGCACACTGCTACACCCAGAACCTCCAACTTGGCTCTTATGGCCTACTTGGCCACCTAGGTCTCTGTCTCTCCTTTCTGGAAAGACCTTGACACCCAAGCCCATCTCTCAGACCACATTCCCTTAGTGGTTGGATTTCAGATGTGGCTGGGTGAAGCATTACAGTGGCAGTGACCGCAGGGAGAGGGAGTCAGGCAGGGGCAGCTGGTAGAGGAGTTCATAATGGACAAAGGATGCGCCCCTTGCGAACCTCACATCTGAATATCTGGAATCACTAGTTCTTGGGAAGGGAAGGAGGAAGGGAGGGAGGGAGGGAGGGAAAGAAGGAAGGGATTGAGCCCCTCATCGGCTCCATGCTCTGCGGAAGCATGCTTCTCCCTCTCCCAGTCCCCCTGCTTGCGTTCCCTCTCTCACTGTGTCTCTCTCTGTCAAATAAATAAATAAAATCTTTTTATTTATTTTCAAACTTTTCAAAGTTTTGGAAGTTTCAAACTTTCAGAAGCAAATTTAATCAGCAGAGGTCTGAACAAAGGGAGGATCACTTCATCTCTAAAATAGCCAAATCTTTAGCTTCTCAATGCCAGTGAAGCCCTGATTCTGATGGTTTGGAGTCAAGGTTTTAACCCATTGTCCCAAATCATAGAGCTGTCTTTCAAAGCACTAATATCCACTGGGGCCAGGGGAGGGTGCAAGAGCACAAAATGATGTATAAAATGTTTATAGTTTTTACTTGCAAAGAGAAAAGACTATAGCTTCATGTGTCTTCAATGATCCCCTGAAACAAAAGTCCAAAATACCCACAAGTTAATAACTTAATTAAAAGTCTCTTTTCATTGTTTTCAATGTTAATACAAATAGCTGAAAGTTAGGATAGCTTTATCAAGGTGAAGAGGCAACCCACATGTGGAGAGATTTAGATTCAAAATGAATTAATTCTGGCACTGTCTCTGCAGAGCCTTAGATATATTAACTGGATGTTCTGTAAAATGCAAAGAATAACATTATCAAGGAGTTCCAAATCATGATTCTTCTTTCTTCTTTCTCCATTTTAAAAAATACAGTATGAAAAAAAATCACGAATATTTTTGGGAAAATTGAAAAATGCTATAAACATTGTGGAGCAACCTATCACTAGCATAGCCAAGTAACTTGTACTCCCCAATTATCTTTTAAAATTATGCCTGGTCCTGTTCTGAGCATTAAAATTGCTAAAAATTATAGGAAATATATTTTGACTTTAAATTTGTGTGAACTCAGACCTGTGAGCTTATCTACATTATTATGTTCTTGAGCTACAATAGGAGGTATTATACAGAGAGTACAGCCTGGAAAAGGGACAAATAAATGGGCTTTTTTTTTTTTAAGATTTTATTTATTTATTTGACAGAGAGAGACACAATGAGAGAGGGAACACAAGCGGGGGAGTGGGAGAGGGAGACGCAGGCTCCCCACTGAGCAGGGAGCCCAATGTGGGGCTCGATCCCAGGACCCTGGGATCATGACTGGAGCCGAAGGCAGATGCTTAACGACTGAGCCACCCAGGCGCCCTAAATGGGCTTTTTCTTATTTAAGTTCAATAGACCACACATTAGAGTCACATGTAAATGTCAGCCAAAATTCAGATGCCATATCAATCATGCAACTGTTCATGAGAGATATTAAGAACAATTTAAAGCATTAAAAACATATTGAAAGAGTTCCCAAATTCATCTTTTACACAAAACCATATATTTTCATTTTATAGACAAACTCGCTAAGAGGAAGACTCTAACAAGTCTTATTTTTAAATTCTCAAGAAAACGCTAAACATTGCATTCAACCTTGCTTGTTGATAGTTTCTAACCTTTTTATGCACTCAGCAAATGGCTGGATACTCCACCATTTCCAACGACTGAGTACATCTGTGTTTAAGAAAGCTATAGAAGGCAGAATTGCCTAGGGCTTTTCAATTTTTTGGTATTCCTTTCAGCACCAAAATCTTTTCTGAAGCCCATTGTTAGGAGAGAATAAAGAAGAAGCTGGGTTGCTCTGGGTGGAGTAATTGAGGGAAGAGCCCCTGAATTCCTTAACCTCTTCCACCTGTCCACACCTCCCTCACCACTTTAACAGTGATCTTGAGGTACTTCCACATTGTGGAGACTCAGGGCTTGTAGTTCTCATGCTAAAGCTCTATTGCACTATGATCTTGGATAAACTGTTTCTCACCTCTGTCAAGTAAAGAGATTGGCCTAGATATGTTCTAATTTCCTTTAATACTATGAGTTTAGATCAGGAATATTATTAAAGCATTCTTCAGTCTCTTTTCTGAAGACAACTTGAGGCATTATGATGTAAAGTCAATTTTAACAAGGCTTTAACTAAATAAGGCACTACTATGAATAATTGCCAAATCCATGACTAACCATTTCTTTCTATTCCTATATCCAACTACAACTTCAATTGAGTCTTATCAACAAATATTCTTTGCATAAACTGTGTCTATGACTGGGGACAAGGGGCCTTCCAACAGACTCTGAAAGGACCTTTTAGTCAGGATATTGACTATACTTACTTAAACCAAATTATTGTTATTGAGATAGTCCTGGCTGCACTTTCACATTTATGTTCATGTTTTATGCAGGACTAATTTCAGGCTTGGTTCCAATGTACATTGGTGAAATTGCTCCAACCACACTCAGGGGTGCTCTTGGCACACTTCACCAGCTGGCCATTGTCACGGGCATTCTTATTAGTCAGGTAAAAACTCCCATCCCCTACTTCACCCATCTTCTACTTTATCCAGCTTCTCCCTCCCTCAGACCAACACAGCGGAAAAAACTAGTTCCACCATTGGGAGTGAGGCTGCTGTAGAGACTTAGGCTTTTTAGCTCAAAGCTAAATTATTACTGCTCCACTCACTTCTCCCCTTGGATCTGTGGTATGGTTGGCACTAGAGATGACCCAACATGCCAGGTCTTGAACTTTTGTAGCTAGTCTAGAATTAAATTATTCTGTTCAGATTTCAAAGAATTAGAAACTTCACATTTTTAACTGCTGGATTTCCTTTGTTTTGAGCATCTTACCTGGACAATTAATATGTGTATATTTACCATAGCAGTTTTTTGTTCAGCTGGCTCTATCCTTCCCTTCCATCCCATGGACTCAGAGTCCTCAGAACCCCTAACTTAGGATTATCCAGAGGGTAAACCACTGCAATAAGGATGATAAATCTGGGTCTTATTATAATAATTATTCTATCTATATAATCCCATTTTATTTTTCTGGGTAATCTAAGGAGAAATTTTTTAGGGTCCAAAGTTACACATGATTTTTGGGGTTGCTTTAGATGTCAAATGTGTTCTTAAAAGTTTGGTTGTTTCCCATCCTAAATGGCCCATATGCGTTAATGAAAACAAATTTAAGTGAACTCTTTGTAAAACAAATAGTCCCAAATTTAGTTAAGTAATACACACTAGTAATAGTTTCTGCTTTGGGCATACTTGAATCAAAGTTGTCAGGGATTACTATTAAATAACCAACGTACTTTTTCAACAAATGGTTACAGAAGGCAAACCCAAAGTGTTGTGCAGTTGCCATGCTTCCTCCTGCCTTTTCAGATTGTTGGACTCAACTTTATCCTGGGCAATCATGAGCGGTGGCATATCCTGCTTGGTTTGTCTGCTGTGAGAGCCATCATCCAGTCTCTGCTGCTCTTCTTCTGTCCAGAAAGCCCCAGGTACCTTTACATCAAGTTGGATGAAGAAGTCAAAGCAAAGAAAAGTAAGCCTGTGGATGGTTTTCTTTCTTCCTATTGTTTTGGAACTATCAGCTAATGAAAAACAGTGTGCAAGAATGTTTACTGGTCAAGTTGGTATGAGCGCTTTCCAAATGAAGTTAATGATTACATGTAAGAAGAATGTGCAAGATCACTTCAATATGACTCACACATGCCATTTCAAACCCATAAACACTTGATCCCAAATGGGAAACCCATGTGCAAGGGATTGGACTCAACCAGAGGCTTCTAAAAGAACTTTACCTGCATTATGCTTCTATGGTAACAAAGATCATAGTTTTCTTTGTCATTAGATAAAGCCAAATGTTTTTCTCAAAATTTAAAAACAGGATTTAATTTAACAAAAAGAATTGCCAACACTCACGCTGTAAAGCAATAGAAAGGGCTATGCAGAACTATAGCTCTTTCATTAACATAATAAAAATAAATTTGCTTTTCTTTTGACCTGAGTTTATCAATCTGATCATTTTGTGGGCAGGCCTGAAAAGACTCAGAGGAGGTATTGATGTCACCAAAGACATCAATGAGATGAGAAAGGAAAAAGAAGAAGCATCCAGTGAACAGAAAGTCTCCATAATTCAGCTCTTCACCAACTCTAGCTACCGACAGCCTATTCTAGTTGCACTGATGCTGCATGTGGCTCAGCAATTTTCTGGAATCAATGGGGTAAGTTTAAGAATACTCTTTAACTCCCTAAAATAGGGAAAGAAAGGGGTATAAATTTTTTTGTATTAGAATTTCTTGAGTTATTTATTTACTTTGTTAGTTCAGTTAGCCACTGTATAGTACATCATTAGTTTTTGATGTAGTGTTCAATGATTCATTAGTTACGTATAATATCCAGAAATCAGAGAGGGAGATGAACCATAAGAGACTCTGGACCCTGGGAAAGGGGTATAAATTTAAATAACTAAAGGCATTTTAAAATGTTGACATCATGTTTTACTACAATAAACATATACTGAGCATTAATTTTCTTTGTTTTGCCTCATCTGCTTTCTAAAATTGGATTCGAATTTTTAAAAAATGTCAACAATCAATGACACTGTGTCTATTAAGATGGAAGGTAAAAAGCAAAAATCATAATTAATACAAAAGAGGGAAAAGGAGAATAATTATACCAAAAAAAAAAAAAAAACCCTTAAATTAAGGGGCTTCTAGAGTTGAATAGCAAATTTAGGATTCCTGATAGTCCAGGCAAAAGGAGTCCATGGTTCCCTTTATCTATGTATATTTATTATTTTTTATAAAGATTTTCTTTCTTTTAGACAGAGAGAGAGCATGGAGGGGGCAGAAGGAGAGGGACAAGGAGGCTGTTGAGCAGGGAGCCCGACGCGGGGCTCAATCCTAGGACCCTGGGATCATGACCTAAGCTGAAGGCAGACGCATAATCCACTGAGCCACCCAGGCACCCACCTCCCTTTACCTATTTAAGTGAAGTATACCAGGGGCACCTGGGTGGCTCAGTTGGTTGAGCATCAGACTCTTGATCTTGATCTTGGGACTGTGGATTCAGGCCCTACGCTGGTCTCTGTGTTGGGCTCTGCACTGGGTGTGAAACCTACTTATAAACAAACAAACAAACAAACAAAACAAAACAAAATCAAACCAAATGGCCAGGTGCAAAGAAGTTTCCAGCCATGCAAGAAATTTTCATTCTAGGGGTGCCTGAGTGGCTCAGTCATTAAGCATCTGCCTTTGGACTCCCTGCTTGGCAGGAAGCCTGCTTCTCCCTCTCCCATTCCCCCTGCTTGTGCTCCCTCTCTCTCTGTGTCTCTCTCTGTCAAATAAATAAATAAAATCTTTAAAAAAAAAAGAAAAGAAATTTTCACTCTATTTGGGGAGCCAGCATACAAAAGAAACAATAGTGTGAACTGGCATGACATTGGTGAATGAGGGCAGTAGACAAGACATCATTAAGAAACATACTGAATGTTAAACTAGCTAGTTTTTAGGTTTTGAACTGAAATCACCGCATTACACAGACTAAAACTGTTCTACTGGCAATTAGCTACTAGAAGAAAAAAAGTAAGCATTTGCTAAAAAAAATAGATTTAAAAAATCACTTATCCTCTTTTACTGCTGTTAAAAATGTGGTTTGGGCTTCCCCTATTATGAGCTAATTACAGATCCACAAGGGGGTGGCTTGTGGATGGGCAGAGTCTTGGGAGAGGTAAAGAAAGTAATTCTCATCTGTTGAGACAAAAGGAGACCTGGACCTCACTCAACAAGGTGAATACTGCTCTTCTGTCATCTCTATCCTCCTTTAATGGTTCCTTGATGTCCATTTTAATCTAATACTCTGTATAACTTTGGGGTTTGGAGACCAAATTTGTATCCATTTTCTCAGCTCTGCCTGTATATCCAAAGGAACAATACTTAGTCTTTCTGAACCTCCCTGCTTTAGCTACTATCCCAGTGCCTGACTTAGAGGCATCCAGGAGATGTTGAACTGAGGCTGTTGGGCAGCCTAAAAATGTGGGATAGTGTGCAGTGTGCTATAAGCTACTCCTCTCTGAGCACAGTCTGTACCGTCCTTCTCCGTTAGCCCTTTCTGCAGGAGGAGGTGCCAGCAACAGGATGTGTTAAATGGGGAAGGAATGAGAGAGGATGAGAGAATGACAGAATGGCCTTAAAAAGACCATTATAAACGTAAAAACATAATTAATAATAAAGGCCATTAGAGAGATTTTGAAGATTTCTCCATGTCTACGGAGATTAGTGAAAAATTTTGGATTAAAAGCAATAGCAACCAGAATTCTTATACATGCTGGCAAGAGTGTCAATTGACACAACTTTTCTGGAAAACCACTTGCCATATCTATCAAAGCTGAGCATATGCATACACTATGATCTAGTAATTCTATTCCTAGATGTAAATGTGTACATATTTCACCACAAGGATTATACTAGAATGTTCATAACAGCACCTTTCATATTCACCCAAATGACAACTACCTAAATACCCATCAGTAGTAGATTGGATAATAGTGGTATATTAATACAAAAAAATGCTAAGCAATGAAAACAAACAGTGTACAAATACACACAACTATATAGATAATTCTCACAAAGGTAATGTCGAAGCCAGATACCAAATAATTCACACTATGTGGTTCCATTTATAGCAAGTACAAAACTAGGCAAAATTTATTATGATGTTAGAGGTTGAAGAGCTTCCTTGGAAAAATAGGGGGATATCCTGGAGGGTTCTGAAAGACTGGAAATTATTTATTTCTTGATCTGTGTGCTGGTTACACAGGTGTGTTCAGTTTGTAAAAATTAATCCGTATACTTATGTTGTGTGTACTTTCTTGTATGTATTTTATACCTTAACAAAAAGTTTAAAAATTAAAAAATACATATCAAGATAATGCAGACTCAGAGTTTTCAGCTAAATTTAAGGAGAACTTTAATCACAAGTTTCAAACACTAAAGGTTGATAGTGGTTTCTCATTGCCTGGACAGATAAAATGTTTAGGGCATTCTAGGGACCATGGTTCCATAGAAACTACTAAAAATAAACAACCTAAAATATCTCTTGCTTTCAAGCTACCAGTGCTAGGATTCTTGATTAAAGCTAAATTGTTATTACTTTACAGATCTTTTACTACTCAACCAGCATTTTTCAGACAGCTGGAATCAGCCAACCTGTTTATGCAACCATTGGAGTTGGTGCCATCAACATGGTTTTCACTGCTCTTTCTGTGAGTTAATACCCTAGATAAAATAGGCTACTTGTTCCTCAGTTCAGAAATGGGGGAGAGGGGTACCTTGTGACCTAAAAGCAACCAGTGTTTTATTGCTCATATGTATGGGGTGTATAGAACCAAGTGGGTCACGGGAAGAGTCCTATATGCAAATAGCAAACTACTAGGCATGGCTGAACAAGTGGATCACTGGTTGTCCCCATTTGCTAGGATGCCATTTAGTCACTCATTTGTGAATTAATAACTTACTTGGGGGCACAGAGGACTTCTTCCTTGTGTAAATAGATGGATTCCTTTTCCTTTGCTCTGTACTTGAATCTGTTGGGATCAGGTGACTACTTGTCATTCCTATCAATATTGGGTCTTCTACCTAGTTTCCTCTTTTTCCATGGTTGAAATCCTTTTTTTATCCTGATGTCTTGGCAAAAACACTTTTAAAAAAAATAAAGTCTTCTGTAACATATCTATGCCCGTGACAGGGTTAAACAGATTCAGCAAATTCTTATGATATTAGGTTAATGGACAGAGCTTCCAGATAGCTCACAAGGCCATAACTTCTGATGCTGCATTAAAGTGTGTGTGATATTATGAGATGGAGTAGAAGTGGTATAATTTGAAATGTTATTAGTTTTGAAATGTTATGTTTTTTCTGACAAGGGGAAAAGTCATATAGTCTTTTCAAGACTGAATACCTTATATAATGAATGATTCAGTATCTTGACAATATTTAACATAAATAATCTAAGAATTAAAGTAAACAAACAACACAAAAAAACCCCTAAAACTTCCCAACTCACGTAATTCACTCTAAAATGAAGATAATTGGGCTTATTTTTATCTTTGAATGCAGGATATTCAAAAAGTTTGTGCTTTTAAATGTTGGTCACCATGTTGTATTCAACATACTTCAGTGACTTGTTTTTCATTCTCTGCACATGGACTTTTAACTATTACCTTAGGGTGGTCAATAAATTACAGCCTAGCTACCTAGATCAAAAAGCAGATTTGTCCAAACTACATTAAACAGTGCTGGACCTTGGAAAGAGGAGGGAGAACAGATAACAAGGGAACACCAGCAGTTCTGTAGACATGCCTTTAGAGATAATTCCTGTTCAAGCCAAAAGGCCACTGAAAATCGACGAAGGCCTGCTACTGGGATGTAATCCAAGGGCTACTCACATTCTTTTGTCTCCTGAGATATATTTTTTACAAATCCTACTTCAACATATTTTTCTAATATAGAAATTATGCTTAAAACATTTTATATATAACAGGATTTGCTGTGTAAAGCGACAAGTTGTCAAAATTAGGTAACCCAAATTCTAAATGCCTATAAAGGAAATTACTGCAGAATTTCATTTTTGCACCCCTCCCCACCAACCCAGCTGGAGTAGGAGTAGTTGTTTTGAAAAGTTTCTTGATTATTTTGAATATGCCCTTTTAGAGTTTATCCTTTTATTCTGTGAAAGTTTTTGAACAGATGAGTGACATTTTAAATGTCAGCTCTAATCATCTGTCTAACCCTCCAGGGCTACAGATAACATTTAAGATTTTTAATTATATTTATTTTTGAAAAGTTGTTTTAAGGATCAAAAAGTACAAAAAGCATAGTCCTTCAGTCACGCAATACCTCTCCCCTAAATTAACCAATGTTATTGAATTCTGTGTATCTTTTCAAATAAAGATATACAAATAGGAATATGCACTGATAAGTATTAAATGTTTCACCAACTTGGAAGGAACATAATCAACCAATTTTTTTTTTTTGAATGAGTATGTGGGAAAAGAAAGACTTTCCTAACTCCATGCTGAATTATGTTTCCACGTTCCATATTTTCTCCCACACTAATGGGTTGGTAGAAGAGGGCCTGTGAACTTGAGAGAAAACAAAACAGGAAGAAATGGGGAGGGAATGGGGACACAGATAGGTCTAGAGGAGAAGCAGTGGCATCCAGGATCTGCGTGTCACACACTGTCTTGGGCAAAGACAAGGGTTCTAGGTCAGGCAGACATCTCCATCATCAAGGAGTGAGTTCATAATTTATTATCCTATTAGTAACAATTGTTCAGAAACAGAAAAAACATAGTAAAAGCCCTCATTCCTGAAGAAATGCTTCTATTTTCTTGATAGCTTGACATGGTGTCATCAAGTCAACTTGGAAAGTCATAGAGTCAAATTATATAGATAAATGTTATGAACTTGGGCACGAGGTGTTTTTCATACTACCTTCTCAACAGTAAGTGTGGGCTCTTTGCTCATCATCCGGAAGTGATCTGAAATCCGAATATGAATTGCCTCTGAAATGAAAGGGCCTTTCACTATAGGTGAAAACAAATGTTTCTCAGATATTCTCAGAGCCAGAGCTCAAGGGTATTGAATTGCTGTTGATTCACTGATAGATTTGTGAGCCAAGCCAATTTACTCATTGAAGTGAGAAATTATGACAGATAACTTTTGTGTGTGATTCACCAACCTTGGCAGTATCCCAAGGATAGTCCCAAAAAGAGTCTATATAAACAAATATTTGTAATAATAATTGAAAAAATAATTGTAAATGTTAAACATTAATGCAAAGGTCCACAAACCCCAAGGTATCAATGACCTATCTCCTAAATTAGGATAAGAAAGCACTTTAAGCTTTTGCTTTAAAGTCTTATCTTTTCAAATGGATAATTCACTTCCAGCACCAAATACACTTTAGGCACACCAGAAAAATGCAGATCTGACTATTTGGTAAAGTGATCAAATTCTGTAGGTTGCCAGGTTGTAATTTGACTTTTTTAGCAGTGAGAAAGTTGGATGAGAATGGTTGACAACGCAACAGTTATACTATTTCAGGTTGTCTGCTGTGCACAAAACCTTGTACTTAGAACAGGATAATTATCAAAAGATAAATTAATGTCCTTTTTTATGTAGAGCCATTTTAAATGTACAAGAAATCTACTGGAAGAGATCCAAGATGTACAGCCTCTTAATACTATACTCAAGTGATAATTGCAGAGTGGTGGCTCTTTGTCCAGAATGGCCTATTCAAATCACTGTGACTAAATGAAGCAGGTATCTGTTAATTACTTCTGCTCACTGAGACCAGTTCTGCCACCTGAGGCAAGAGTCACCCCCCAACTCAGTTCCACATCTGTAAAACGGGATTATAGAACTGCCTCCTTCCAGCTGTATGAATTAAAATTACGTCTTTGGCAGTAAAAACTAAGTCAGTATGTTTTAAAAACTTTCCTAGGTATTCCTTGTGGAGAAGGCAGGGCGACGCTCTCTGTTTCTAATAGGAATGAGTGGGATGTTTGTCTGTGCCATCTTCATGTCTGTGGGACTTATATTACTGGTAAGTGTAGATTGTTGCACTGAGATTTTTGGTTACCATATGATAGCACTTCTGTGTTCCAGGCTAGAGTGCTCTGTATGTCCAAACATTTGAGACTGACTTATAAAATAAAGCCAGAGGAACAGCATAGAATACAAGGGAGAAATGTAAAGTAAAGGGGGACTAGCTTTTGGGGTTTAAAGACTTAAATGTCACAAGCGAATTGCACTTGTTACCAAGGGAGGCAGTGTCGCCAAATGGTCAGAGCATAGTCTCTGGGGTCAGCCCCGCTCAGGTTCTAACACTGGCTCTGCCATTTGGCTACCTATTTGACCTAGGGCAAGTACCAGGACCTCTCCACAGCATCCTCATCCACTACTTCATGGAGGGTAAGGCATCCTGTCTAGCCATCTTGGTATGAATAGGAGCAAAGCTCATAGACTCTTGCCTTGCTTCTATCACAGGAGAAGAATGACTGAGAATCAAAGTCCTAATCCAGAGGATTTCCTAATAACAGGGTTCAAAAGATCTAAGCGTGACTGAGACCAGAATAAACCTGTCTCAGACCAGAATAATCTGTAGTTATTTGCACATAAACCTATCAGGCAGAGAGCCGCGTCACCTCTGAACTCAGTGAGAGCCCACTTAGCTAAAGGAAGCAGCAGCCAATAATCCCAACCCCACTTTTGTTTTCATTTTGTTTTTTCCTCAGGATAAACTGGCGTGGATGAGTTATGTAAGCATGGTAGCCATCTTCCTCTTTGTCAGTTTCTTCGAGATTGGGCCTGGCCCCATCCCCTGGTTCATGGTGGCAGAGTTCTTCAGTCAAGGACCCCGGCCTGCTGCTTTAGCAATAGCTGCATTTAGCAACTGGACCTGCAATTTCATTGTAGCTCTGTGTTTCCAGTACATTGCGGTAAGCAGCCTAATATTGTGCAAATTTGCTGAACAGAGATGGAGGAAAACAGCTGCTAATTGGAACTCTGTTTGTTTCTATGCAGAACTTCTGTGGACCTTATGTGTTTTTCCTCTTTGCTGGAGTGGTCCTGGCCTTTACTCTGTTTACATTTTTCAAAGTCCCAGAAACCAAAGGAAAGTCCTTCGAGGAAATCGCAGCAGAATTCCGAAAGAAGAGTAGCTCGGCCCAAGCGCCCAAAGCTGCTGTGGAAATGGAATTCCTTGGAGCTACAGAGACTGTGTAAAGATAACCTGCTTTTTTGACAAGAACAGAAACAGGAAGGAAGTTGTGTGTTTTTAATTGACGATTCTTTGAGAATTTTATATCTACGTCTTGAAGTATTATTTTATTTTTTAGAGAGTTTTTATGGGCTTTTCTCAGAAATGTCATCCAAAATTACCAAAGAAAGTATTTTTTTAAGTTAGAGCATCTATTTTTGATAGTAAGACTCTGTAATTAAGTAAACCAAAAAGTCTAGCTCAATTTACTATACCAAAGGGCAAGTACATTGTAATGTTCCTAGCTCTATTCTTTATAATGAGGTTCTCCTGAAATGGAAGCAGTGTCAATGTATCATGTTATTGCTTCATTAAGCATGTGACTGGAAACCTGGAGCTGCAGCTCATTTACATATTTGAATATGATTATGTTGGCATTTTCTTACCCACAGACCTCATACTAAAGGAGCTTTGGCTAGTGGTAATAAAAGGTCCATGTTAAAATTGATATTTTTCTATTGCTCCCATTCAGCTTTTTTCTTGTCTTAGAATTTATATTTTGTTTAAAATTTTTTTTCTGTATTTTCACATGGAATGGTTTATTGAGTATATTAAGATATGTTTATAAAAAAAACTTTTATTTTTGGTAGGCTTACCAAAACTTTTGGTACTCAGAAAAAAAAAAATTAGTTCCTTTGCTTGATAACCAAATGATTTTTATAAGATTAAACACTGAAAAGATTTTACCGTTCATATAGCCTGGGTTATCAGTTAATATTCGTATCTGTTATAAACCTATGTTAATTCCTTGCTAGTTCAGTCCTTTGAGCTCTATTTTGGTTTGCTTTTAAATTGAGCACAGCCTGGTTTTCTCAGCTGTATTTTTTATAAAGTACATTCAAACAGTGATTAAAGTGGACATTTTTATATCTCCTCAAACCCTAAATAAGTTAGAGCAGTCTAATGGAAATTTGAAATAAAGGATTGCTGTTTGTTAAAACATATTTTCTGTATTTATGTTTGAAGACAAGTTGAAAGAGTAGGATTGCAGGAATCCTAAAGGTTTGGCTCCTGAAACTTCATGAATGCTCAGTTTCAGACTTTATCAAAATCCCTATTTACTTTTATGGTTAGATAGTCATCCCCTTTGACGTTCCTTCTTTGTCACAGCAGTATACAGATGCTATCTAAGCCATTCTATTGCTATTGCTAACATTTCCTGTGTACTATCTATGTGCCAGGCACTGTTCTAAGTGCTTTTACCTCTGTAGGCAAATTGGAAATGCACAGATGATTAAACAGACTTTCACTTATAGTCAATTTTACAACCATGGAAATACATTTCTGATGGATACCAAAGGCTTAGCAGGGAGCTAAAGTATCTCCAGGCTGTTTTCCCCACAAAGTGGAGCACTGAGTCAATCCTTTTCATGTTTGCTTTAATGTGCATGAAAGAAAGGCACTTTTTTAAAAGTACTTTTTATGAGTGGAGGGGAAAAAATGCTTAACATTTGTTTTTGTTTTTTTTCCCTAGAGTTGTTTACCTTTATATAATTTGGCAGTCCAGACAACATAAAATTATTTCTTTTCACTTTGCTTTTTATTCCCTTTGGACCAATTTGGAATAAATTATTTTTACTTAGGACTTCAGGACACAGTTAAAGTGAGCTTAAATAGTTCAAAAGACTTTTGTGCTAGCTTGTGAACTCTAGAAAAATTGTGGGGACTCTGAATTGGGCAAGAGCAGGAGAATGGCTCCTGTGTGGCTCTTGTCCTCTTCTTTAGGATGCTGGTGGTCTTTGAGAAGCCCAAAGTTACAATGATAAAGAAGTTTAACATTTTTATAGGTGATGAATGTGATTTAATCAAATTGCTATTCCTGATCTCATTTACTAAGAAAATAAAGTAGTAAATGTTTAAATAAAGAACCCAAAAGACCACTTTTAAGTTCTAATTACTTATTTCGACTAACGCATAAACACCAGAAATTCATAACCCAGAGTTCTCTGCCTCAGAGAAATTGAACTAATTTACATGATTTCCCTTCCATATTTTTTTCCTTGCCAAGATACAAATGAGTTGAAAAGAAACCTTAAGGTGAAGTAAGAAGCTGTTGAAGATTTATAGGACAAAGGAACTAGCTTAACGTAATAGAAACTCCCTGGTCTTCAATTTCATACATCATAATAAATAATAAAATTGGCACTGGTTAATTAGATGTAATCATAGGGAAATTAGATGTGAGTTTGAACATTTAATTTTCAAAGTACTCTATCATTTTTGTGGAAGTCTTTTCACACTCTAATGTCCTAACAAATGTGATTTTTCTCAGCTTGTTCGAAGCATTACAATTCTTGGTCTGGCCACTCACCTGCTACACCTAGCTATTGCCCACTGTCATGACACCCAGTGAAAGGGTCTTCTCTAACTTTCTCCTCTATGTAATCAGCACTGTGATGGCACTGAGATACGCTAAGACTCTGCCCCCTTCCTCCTCAAGGAGCTCACAGTCTAATAAGCAGTTCAGGAACACCAGGATATGAATGTCCCCATGTGTGCCTTTTGCCATCCATGAAACTTGATTTGGAGACCTTGTAAAATGGGCACAGTAATATTACCTACCTCAGAGCATTGTAAGGATTAAATGTAAAGTGTTAAGCAGAGTTTCTGGTACAAAGGAGGTACTCAATAAATGTTACCTAGAATTAGTATTCACAAAGATACTGCTAAAATAAAAGTTTGTCATATATATTGATAGTTCCAAATTTTTCTTTTCTAAATTTTTTTAATTTTTTCCAAGTTTCTTTTGAGTACAAGAAATTTTATAAATTCAAGATAATATTTTCTTCTTTCAAGCAACAATTTCACAGTGACAAGGGAATGGTAAAAAATAAGGGAGATTTTTAGGCTATCTAATTCCTAAACCCAAAGTTGATATTTCTAATTTGGTTTTGAGTTTTTATTGTATTTTTAAAGTTTGCTTTTGTCTAAGTTATGTTATTCTTAAAAGGTTGCTATGTAATATTATTTCTTGAATAATACTAAGTACAGAGTAAAATGCTGTATATTTAAATGCAATTCCACAAGATTATAATCATAGGACAACACCAAACCTTCTTGATAATCCTGAAAAACTGCAGTAGTGCTTTATACATGTAAACCAGTTTACATGCATAAGCTACTTCTTCTTGCTAGATTATAGCATATGCAGCAAATAAGGCAATGTTAGGCAATTATTTTGTGCTTATGGTGTCCTAAACAGAGGTGCTGAGTAAAGCACAAAAGAATATATAATTTTTCATTACAATTCTATCAGTGACCTGAAGAGAAAAGGTTTGTTGCCAACCACTCTGACCCATCTGCTGGTGTTTTTACTGCTTTCTAATTTGGTGCACATTAGAAAGGATCATCATGAAAATACACTGGTTTTAGTTACAGGTATATATACACTACAGTTTTATGTCAATAAATACATTTCTGAATGCTTAAGTGTTGCTTTATTTTATATAAAAAATAATCACATTTAAGAAAACGAGTTTGGTTTACTATAATATATCCTTGTTTCTTTCTTACAGTTGTTTCTATTCTCATTTTAAAGATAATACGTGAGTTACTTTTTAAATTCAAATTTTATTTCCATCAGGCAGTTGTTTTGATTATCAAGAGTAGGAAAAACTAAACTGAAGTCTAGGTAAAAACAACTGACTCCCTTTGATAAAATAAAAATAATTTCTTCAGTAAATATTTAGTTGAGCTCCCACTGTGAATAAGACACTTTGTTAAAATTTTGTGAAAGACACAAAACTTAGAAAACATGGTCCATATCCTCAGTCACTTGCATTCTCATAAAAGGGTTAAAAGTTTAAAATAAATAGTTACAGTATGAAGGAGAAAATAGAAAAAAACTATAGTGGTTTTTAAGTTGACCTTTAAGTATGCTGCAAGGATGAGATTTTTTAAAAATATAGTATATACTGATATTTAAAAATTGTTGCGCTCTATTTATCCAATGGACTTTAAATACCATAGTAATTTGTTACCACAACCATTAAAATATATATAAATACATATATATATACACATATATTTTAGCAGTTGGAAATTTTACTGCATTCTTCTCTATTCTCATATTTCCTTCTCATTTCTCCCAAAGAATTTTATCCCAAATAACAAATTTAAATGCTTTTAAAACAACTTTTTGATGATTCTGAGTATCTATAATCTGAATTTTTATGTTTAAAAATGTACCATGTCAAAAAGGTCAAAATGTTTTAACATTTTTTTCTGGATTGAGTTAGCATTTATGATTATTAGCAGTACACAAATGATGAAAAAATCTGTATTGCAGATTTTGATAGAATTATTAATTTTTAAAGTCATTATTTTAAATTTCATCTCAGTGAGAAACATGAGTTATTTATTTTTCAATCAATTAAAATATTAATGGATGGATATTTCTTACTGCTAAAGTTAAAGAGTGCTCAGCATAAATTCTATTATTACACTTTGTTATTATAGATGTATTAAAAAATCTTACTTTCGGGCATGTGGGTGGCTTATCGGTTAAGTGTCTGCCTTCAGCTCAGGTCATGATCCCATGGTCCTGGGATGGAGTCCCACATTGGGCTCCCTGCTCAGCAGGGAGTCTGGTTCTCCTCCTCTCCCTTTACCCCTCCCCCTGCTTGTACTCTGTCAAATAAATAAAATCTTCTAAAAAAAATCTTATTTTCATAAATAATAGTATAGGAATGGGATATCCTTTCCATAAACTATTTCCAAATCATAGACAAAAAGCACATAAAAATTAATCATAAAAATAAATTTGATTTTTTAATAAACTTTAATAATCTATCAGCTAACAACTCCATTGGACACTTCTTCTTTACTTTTGTTGAAATAAAAGAACTTATATTGTGGAAGGATGTGTTATCCAGTTGTTATAATCATTCTTCAGTTAGTTTCTGGGCAGTATACCAAAAAGGTTTTACCAGGACTTAATAAAAGACTATTCATTATACTGCTGAATCTTTCACTTAAAGGTAACTTGCCTAACCTGATATACTGAGAAGGGGTTGGGAGAATTGAAATACTAATTTTACATATTTTCACATATATAATAAAATTCTTCTATTTTATCACATGCCGTATTTTCATCAAACCATCAGAAGTTGGATTTAGCTTGTTAGCTTGCTCAATTCATGGAAAATATCATAAATAACCTAGTGGGCAAATTCAGTCCTCATTGTCAAACTAATTTTCCAAATCAGTTTTACTATCTGACTTAATTTTTCACTTCCAATAATTACCTTAGTACTCATTCTTGTGACAGCTATCTCATGTTTGAATTCCAGTAATTCCACATGGATACTTGCCATAAGTCTGTCTCCTGCATTTCTAACAGATGCTTTACTTTCTTTACTTTTATGGGTCTTTCTCTCAGGAGTAATACACATTGAAAATAATTGGGTAAGATCTGCTAAACAAAAGTGGTCATTATTCTGTTCTACAAAGCCCAAATTCAAAATATTCTAACTATTTCTTATGCCACCTTAATTAAGGTAGTCTTCATAGGTAACATTATTTCCAAGTATTCCTTTGTTTGGTAGCTCTAAAAGTTTAACGCTCTGGGGCAACACACCATGGCGAGAGTCAGGATCCATTGAGAAGGACAACTATGAAAAGTGTTTGGAAAGAAGAACTGGTCTAACGAACATTAGGCACATATTGGGTATGAAAGTGTATGTTTTTGCCCATAATAAGAGATAATACGTCCAACTTTGAAAATAGTTATTACAAGTTATTCACAAACTAAATGCTGGGGTAGGGGCAGGGTGCAGAATAAAACTTATAGAATCAGAAGATCCAGCACCCAAACAACAGGAGTTCAAAAGAGAGGAAAAAACAAAATCGGGGGGGGATTACTAAAGACACATTATATTGGAATTTTGCTGAGCTGAGCTGAAAAACAAGATGAGATTGAAAGGTGATTGTGTGTCAAACACAATAAACAAAGCCCAAAATTTCACCATGAAATTTCAGGACAGCAGACATTAAGAAAGGAAAGACAGGTCACATAAAAAGGAACAAGAGTCATCGCAGCATGTAATATGTGAACAGGAACTGTGGAAGCTAAAAGGTTGTGGAGCAATGCCTATAAAATTCTGAAGGACAACGATTTTCAACCTAGAATTCTATCACCAAACATATTATCAGTTGAATATGAAAGTAAAATAAAGACATTTCCAGACATGCATGACTCAAATTTTACCTCTTCAGCACCTTCTCTCATGAAACAAGTAGATAGTGTACTCTACCAAAACAAAGAAGAAAACCACAAGAGTAAGACATGGAATTCAGCAAAAGGGAAGAAAGAAAGATAAATCTGAGGACACAAGTCATGGGTGGACAGCTAACATCAGGGCCAAGAAAGCAACTGATTCAAATTGAAGTAAGGAAAAGAATGTTCCAGGGGAAAATAGAACTGAAAGATTCTCTGATGTGTTTGGCCATATGAAGAATAATTTTGGATATTTAGGGGGAAAAAATAGTGACAAACACATAGAAAACTAAACAAATGAAGATATGGGGCAATTATGAATTTCTGGAGATAGAGTAAGGTATAAGGAGTGGTATAAAATGGAAACATCAGGGTGGGGGGATGGGTTAGCCGGGTGATGGGTACTAAAGAGGGCATGTACTGAATGGAGCACTGAGTGTTATATGCAAACAATGAATCATGGAACACTACATCAAAAACTAATGACGTAATGTTGGTGATTAACATAACATAATAAGGGCGCCTGGGTAGCTCAGTTGGTTAAGAGACTGCCTTCGGCTCAGGTCATGATCCTGGAGTCCCCGGATCGAGTCCCGCATCGGGCTCCCTGCTCGGCAGGGAATCTGCTTCTCCCTCTGACCCTCTTCCCTCTCATGCTCTCTTATCTCTCATTCTCTCTCTCTCAAATAAATAAATAAAATATTTAAAAAAAAGATTTAAAAAAAACATAACATAAAATGTAAAAAATGGAAACATCATAGTACACTACTTGGCTCAGCAGTGAATAATTATTTACATAATTATGTAAAACACTGGATAATTGCTACAATTTTGTTTCCAAATAAAATTTATAAAGTACAACATTATGAGATATATGAAAAGAAAAGGTGAGAAAGTGTGAGAAAAAGCACTCAATTATTATCATAGTTAGTTGTCAACATATAAATCCATAAAGCAAAAAATATTAGTATAGGCCTATGTGTTGGTAATTTTCCCTGTGCTCTTGCAGATCTATTGTAACCCTTTCTAACCTGCTCTGTGCCTCAGAAGGCTGATCTCTTCAGACTATCATCTGGGTTCCTTGTCTTTAGCTTCTAGTTGGGTTTGCTTAATGGGATGTATTAGTGGGAAATGGGAGGACAGGAAGAACTAGAAAGTAGGCTATTTGTTCCTGTAGCTTCCACCCTCCCACCCTAGGCTGGGCAGTGTCTGCATTCCACCACCTATGGTCACAGCTCTCCAAGGTGGGCCCTCTCTTCCACCTACTGTTCTTACTGTGTTCTGGTAATTACTTCTCTGACCTTGCCCCTGTCAATCCTAGAGTTGATAAGGGCATCCTACTATTATTAGTTCCACTAATACAAGTCCCAGGTGTTTTATCATCCCTTCCTGCTTCCTTAACTTGGCCTTCTCCTTTGTAAATCATCTCTTCATTAAACTTCTTTAACCATCTCTTTTTCTACTGGGACCCCGAACAATACAGAATATGAATTAGAATATGAAAATTAAAGTTTTAAGGGATAGCTAAAAACTTTTCAAGGTTCATCTATAAGGAGATGAATGGGTGGAGAGGAATGGGGCAAGAAACTACTGTGAGTGGTTTTTTAATATGTTTAATATAAGTCTTGTATTACTATTGACCTTTATAGACTTCCATTATTTTATAAAAATAAAAACAATAATTCAATAACATTTTAATGTAAAATATTAAATCTATATAGCACAAAAGCGGATGAGATTATATATACACAATAGATTTTAGATAGATGAGATAGTCTGAGAAAGTAAAAGGGGTAGAAAGAGAGGGAAATAGCTGAAGAGAGAGGGAGGGTAGGAAAGAGAAAGAACAATGTTAACAGAGGTTGATGGTTATCCATGGATGGTAGGATTTCAGGTAGTGTGTGTGTAAATATGTGGTTTAAGTTGTTTTCATTGTGCATGTATATTATGTTTGTAATAGGATAAAAATAAATGTGGGAGAAACTAACTTTCTTTTAGAAATAGATGGTGAGAAAAAGAAGAGAAAGGGGTCTGCAATCTGAAAAACAATATGAAGCTTTATTACAATGGGAAGCATGTGACTAAAAGAAAAATAGAGAAAGAATTTTGTAGACTAAAAGAAAAATAGAGAAAATTTTAGGATGAGAGGAGGATAAGGAGAGCATGGCAAAGTTTGTTACAAAAATCACAGATAGTGATATTAGGAAGGAGGAGACAGAAAGGTGAGAGAAAAGTGAAAAATTAATGAAGATATGGAAACATTTTGGGCCAAAGAATAGAAAAATTGAGGTTGCTTGTATCAAATTAACTGTCCATTTTCAGCAGAGAAAGTGCTAGATGAGTTCATACCCAGAGCAGGAATCCTGGAGATAAATGATTCCTGGACTAACCCCAAGAAATCAATTGCACCCCAATGTTCATAAAGGGTGCACCCCTTGATTATAAAGTTAACAGCTGAGTCATTTTGGGTAGGTTACATAATCTTCTAAAGTGTCAATCATTTGCTCGTATGTAAAATTAAAATTAAAATGGCACAAATTTTGCTTAAATTATAGGATTTTTTGAAACAAAAATAATTGTTTTGAAATTTTTTACCTGAAATTTGCTCTAAAATATGCAAATAGTTTAGCCAGCAAATGGTGTATTAATGAGCTCAGGCTGCCATAACAAAAAACCATAGACTATATGGTTTAAACAACAGAAATTTATTTCTCACAGTTCTAGAGGCTAAAAAGTCCAAGATTAAGTTTCCAACTGATTTGCTTCCTTGGTGAAAGCTCTCTTCCAGACTTGGAGATGATCGCTTTCTCGCTGGGTCTTCACATAGCAGAGAAAGGGCCCTAGTGTTTCTTCCACTTCTTATAAGGCACCAACTTTATCAGTATAGTGTCTCACCCTTATAACCTCCTATCACCTTTATCACTTCTTCAAGTCACACTGGGAGTTAGGGCTTCAACATATGAGTGGAAGGAGTGGGGAGTCGGAGAAGACACAAACATTTAGTCTATGGCAAATGGTAAAGAACTTTTATCTCCAGGATAAAGGGGAAGAGTGGAGTGGGGAAAGGGCCAACTAGCCTCAGAGGAATTAACATGTGGAATTAACATGTTTTAAAATTAGTCTGTTTTGAAGAATGAAATGTAACCCATTTTTGTTTTCTTTTGCTGGTGTAGCCATTAATCACACTTAAATACTTCCCCAAAGAACCTATCCACCCATTTTTAAAGGACTCTACTTAAAAAAAAAAAGGACACTTTTAAAAGGGGGAAAAGACTGGAGGCAACCTGTATGGCTAGATACTAGAATTTAGGGTTGCCAGATAAAATACAGGACACTCAGTTAAATTTGAATTTCAGAATCTCATGCAATATTTGGAACAAACACATACGAAAAATATTATTCATTACTTATCTGAAATTCAAATTTTACTGGGTGTTCTGTATTTTCATTTGCTAAATCTGGCAATACTAAAAAATTATTACTATAAAAGTGTGGCACAGTACAAATACATAGGCTGGCATAATAGAATTAAAAACCCAGAAACAGTCACAACTCCAAAAAAGTAATTAATACTTAACAAAGTAGGAGGGGCACCTGGCTGGTTCAGTCAGTAAAGTGTGCAACTCTTGTGAGTTCAAATCCCACACTGGGCATAGAACTTAGTTTAAAAAAATAAAACAAACAAAACCAAAAAAAAAAAACCCAACTTTTTATTTACCTAAAGAATATAAAAACACTCATTCAAAGGAATACACACACCTCTATGTTCACAGCAGTATTATTTACAATAGCCAACATGTGGAAGCAGCCCAAAGCGTCCATGGACTGATGAATGGATAAGGAAGAGGTGGTATATATAAACAATGAAATATTATACAGCCACAAAAAAAGAGTGAAATCTTGACGTTTGCAATGACATGGATGGAGCTAGAGAGTATAATACTAAACGAAATAAGTCAGTCAGAGAAAGATCAGTATCATATGACTTCACTCACATGTGGAATTTAAGAAACAAAACAAACAAGCGATGGGAAAAAATAAGAGAGAAAGAGAGAAAGAAAAGGACTCTTAATTATAGAGAACAATCTGATGGTTATCAGAGGCAAGGGGGGTAAGGGGATGGGTGAAATAGGTGATGGGGATTAAGGGGTGCACTTGTCTTGATGAGCACAGGGTGAGGTATGGAAGTGCTGAATCACTATATTGTACACCTAAAACTAACATAACAGTGTATGTTAACTAACTGGAATTAAAATAAAAATTAAAAAAAATACTTAACAAAGTAGGTATTTCAAACAAGGGGAAAGTCTATATAACTTGATAAATGTTACTGAACATATTTGCTAGTTAGGAAAAATAGTTAGATGACTACCTCACACTAACCAAAACAATTAGGCAAATGGAAAAGAGTGCTAAATTTAGGAAACAACTAAAAGAGTCAAAAGAAAATGTAGATGAATATTGATCTCACCTTGGGGTGTAAAACATCTTTCTAAATAAAAGCAAAAGGAGAAAAAGTAAGAGAGAAAAAAAAGATAGCTTTTTCTACCTAGGAATTAAACACTTGTGTATGTCTTTTACAAATACATAACAAAGTGGGGGGAAAATGGCCAATTATATAACAAAAGGCAAATATTCTTGATGCCTAAAAAATAAGGTGCCATTTTTTCCTGTCAAATCTATCAAAAATGGTACCACTGAGGTTAGCAAGAGTGCTAAGAAAACAGGGCCCTGATACACTGCTTATGAAAACATAAGTTGGTAAATCTAGGCAAAATATTTTTTAGGAATGAAGGAAAAGCAAAAGCATTTTCAGATGAAGAAAATCCAAGAGATTAATATTGCCGTTAAACCTACTCAAAAAGAAATGCTGAAGACATTTCCTTAGCATTTCTTTAGGCTGAAGGAAATGATACTAAAGCGAAACTTGGAACTTAAGGAATAAAGGAAAAGCTAATGAATTGGTAAATATCTGGGTAGATATTTTTTAAACTATTTCATCTTAAATTCCTTAAAACATGTACAACTGTTGAAAGCAAAAGACATAACATTGATAAGGTTTTCAATGTATAGAGAAGTAATAATACATACATAGAGGTAATAATTGCATTATAACACAAAAGCAGGGGAGCAGAATGACTTATATGGTTTTAAGGCTTATACATTTTACTTGAAGGGGTAATATATTAATTTTAAGTAGTCTTAAATGGTTAGGTATGTATATTGTAATGCCTAGAGCCATCACTAGAAAAATAATATAAAGAAATATAGCCAAAAAGCCCCAATAAATAAAATGGAATATTAAAAATAATTAAGTATATAAAAGAAGGCAGGGAAAAGAAAATAAAAGAAATAAAAGAGATGGGGGGGGCACCTGGGTGGCTCAGTTGTTAAGCATCTGCATTCTGCTCAGGTCATGATACCAGGGTCCTGGGATCGAGCCCCGCACTGGGCTCCATGCTCAGTGGGAAGCCTGCTTCTCTCTCTCCCACTCCCCCCTGCTTGTGTTCCCTCTCTCGCTGTGTCTCTGTCAAATAAATAAATAAAATCTTAAAAAAAAAAAAAGAAAAGAGATAGGAAAGACAGAAAACAAATAATAAAATAGTAGACTTAAATTCAACTACATTAATAATTATAATAAATGTAAATGTCTAAATGACCAATTAAAAGACAGACTGTGAGACTGGGCATAAAAATAAGACTTAACTATGTTCTGTCTACAAGGTATCCACTATAAATATAAAGACACAGATAGACCGAAAGTGAAAGAACTGGAAAACTGTATCATGCAAACACTAAAAAAAAAAAAAAAGGCTATAGTGGCTATATTAGTATCAGATAGACTTCAGAACAAGAAATACTAAGGGAGATAGAAGAGATATTATATAATAAAAGGGTCAATTAGCCAAGATGATACAACAATCCTAAATACATATGCACCTACAACAAGTTTCAAAATATATGAAGAAATAGAAATGAAAGGGAAAAACAGACAAATCCACAACTATAGCTGAAGACTCCAAACCCTTTTCTCAGTAAATGATAGAACTAGTAGACAAAAAAAAAAATCAGTAAAAAAAAAAATGACATTTTAAAAACACTAATCAACATTTAAAAAACACTCTATGTTACAACAGAACACACATTCTTTTCAAGTGCACATGAAACACTCACCAAGATAGATTGTATTCTGGGCCAAAGAACATGTCTTAAAAAATGAAAAAAATTGAAATCATACAAAGTATCTTCTCTAATCAGAAAAAATTAAGCTAGAAATCAATAACAGAAAATGACTTTTTAATACCAACTGCTAGTGAGGATACAGAATAACTGGAACTCTTACTCATTCCTGGTAGGAATGCACAATGGTAGAGCCATTTTGGAAAACAGTTTGGTGGTTTCTTATAAAGTTAAATATATACTTAACATAAGACCCAGTAATCTCACACTCAGGTATTTATTCGAGAGAAATAAAAACTTATGTTTACGTGAAAAAATGGTGCATAAATGTTTATAGTGGCTTTTTTCATAGTCATCAAAAACTAAATACCCATATGCCATTTATATGATGAATGGATAAAGAAACTATAGAATACTACCCAGCCATAAAAAAGACTGAATAACTGAAAATGTGTTAAAAGATAAACTGGGGCTTATTAAAAATTTTAATAATTTGAGGGCACCTGTGTGGCTCAGTTGGTTAAGCGACTGCCTTCGGCTCAGGTCATGATCCTGGAGTCCCGGGATCGAGTCCCACATCGGGCTCCCTGCTCAGCAGGGAGTCTGCTTCTCCCTTTGACCCTCTTCCCTCTCGTGCTCTCTATCTCTCATTCTCTCTCTCTCAAATAAATAAAATCTTTAAAAAATTAATAATTTGAGCAAAAATCAATTAGAATTGGGCAGTGCCAAAAAGGACGTGGTTAGGGGTGCTCTACCAACAGAAGCAGGAGCAAGACTTCATAGAGAAGATGCAGAAACAAAACAAAAAATTATTTGATTGGCTATAGGATTGCTTTATTTGGGAAAGCCTAGTTGGCTGGTTGTGATTGGCCATCCTCAGATTTTGATTTCTCACCCTCTAGGCATTTACAGACCGAGGTTTTGGTTTGCTCATATAGACTGCCAAGGCATTAAAGCCACCGCAATCTGATGGCGTCCTTGTTTAATTAATTTAACACATGCAACGACATGGATGAATCACAAATATATTAGGCTAAATGAACAAAACCAGACTCAAAAGGCTACATAATCTATGATTCCACTAATATCTCTAAAAGGATAGGATAAGACAGGACAGGACAGGACAGGAAATCAGAGTATGGTAGTATGTGCAAAGATCAGGGTCAGTTTGTGAACGGGCTGCATAAGAGAATCTGGGAGAGTAACGGAACTGTTCTTTATCTTGATGGTAGCGGTGGTTTACTGGACTATGTATTTGTCCAAATGCATAGAATTGTATACCAAAAAGAGTGAATTTTACTGTATATAAAATTTAAAACATCAATTTAATGTTTTTAAAAATTTGGATAAAATAAAAGGCAATGAACTTCTTATCTTCTCAGGTTACTTGAGGAGAGATTTTTTTTTTCCATGTTTTCTGCCTATGGTCAGTTATCAAAACATGAACCAAAACCAAACCATTTAAGCCTTGTTTATTCTGTTAACTCTAGGTGATTTGCAGCAGAAGAGGTATATGCCAATCATCAAAATCCAGAGATAATCCTAAAGCACAATTTTAGCTTCTCTTCACAGTCTCTGAGCTACACTCAAAACCTCTTTCCAGAACTGCCAAGGAGGCTCGATTGAGTTTCAGCATTATTTCCAGACCTCCCCAGGTGGAGCCATTAATAATCAGTGAAATGGCCCAAAAAGAGCACTGAAAGGAACATGAGTTTCAAAAATCTGCTAACTGCATCATCAATCTCTGAATGATTGAGAACTGAATATAAAGGCCATGGTACCGCTGCTCATTTCATACACCTACAACACTCTGAAGCAGAAATCAACCCTCTAACAATGACTTCATGATATTGCATAACCCTAAGGAGACCAGGGTGAAGCTGGCTCAGTCTGGAGCTGTGTTCCATCAATCTGCAAAGTCAGGAATGTCTGTATTCAGAGCCTCTGACAACCAGTTCCAGTTTAGACTTGTTCCCAAGGGACACAAGTGATTATTTTTATCTCCTAATGTTATAGTTTAACTAATTCACTAATGATTAAGACAATTGTAAAGACTAAGCAGACCCCACTAGCTAAATGGCTACTGCGCTGTAGTTAACATGCAAAGGGTGTCTGCTGCCTGCAGTTAGCTAATAATGCATTATAATTAATAGTACTTGGGAAAAATGTCCTGTCAGCGGGAGCCCTGAGGTTGTTTTCCTAATGCGCCAAGATGATCTCCATCAGGCCTTCTCCTGTTTCATCAGATAAGTGATTGTGCTGTCCCTACTCTGATTCTTTTAATTCTAAAAGTAATTTGGTTCTGACTCCAAAACCTCACAGAATTTTCATTAGCATTTTCTTGAACTGACATGTGGGTTGCTGTGGTGATAAAAGTGAATAACCACCTTCTTATTTACCCATCTCCAATTCTGCCTTGCAAAAGCACATCTATCTCAGCAGGAGGCCTTCAGCAAGCAAAACCCTGGGGAAGTCAGGACAATGATTCATCCACCGCAGTATAGATTTCTTCATTTGCTTGCACTATCTCATGCTCTTCTCACGAATTGTTTTTTTATTTTTATTTTTATTTCCTTGTGTATAGGATTTGCTTTGCCTCACTATTCTTAATTGGTGCATTTTGTGTGTAGGGAAACCAATTTTGGATGTCCTAGGCAATTAATTATTACATCACCTAACACCACTTTGCTGGAACAAGAAACAGATGATGATGAAATCAGAGCAGTTCAGTGAAAGCCAAGAAAATAACAACAAATAATAGTGTGACAACATAGCCCATGGCCAAAGACCCATCTTCATCTCCCACCTCATTATTATTTTTGGAAATTCAGTGCCCATCTCCAGATGCCCCTTCCCATCTCTGCCATCCGCCATTGCCCACCCACATTCCAGCACAGGGGAGGGATGAATGAGGTACATGTCCCTCACACCACACATTCCAAAAGCAGAAAGCATCTAAATCATGTAAATATGATAGAACTATCAGAAGGGAAAAAATGTGAGATGAGTTATATATATATTATGAAGTAAGAATCATTGTTCTATCGGCTCTGCAAATTATATAAATTTTCATTTTTGTCAAGTTAGAAATTAGGTACAAAGGAAACCTCTAATAACTTTGGCATTGGATCAGCTAACAGAGAGTCTAGCTGTGCGGTCTGTGTCATGGCTTAGAGTGTTCTCTGAATGTCAATCAGGTCAATAGTGTTAATAGTGGTTGATAGTGTTGTTCAGGTCTCCTATTTCCTTACTAATGATTTTTCCTTTACTTGTTCTCTGATTACTGAGAGAAGTATTGAAATCTCCAACTGTAACTGGATTTGCCTAGTTGTATAACCTGTGCCACCACCATAAGTATTCCTCCCTGACATTTTTTACCATTCTAAACTCTATGGTTATTATAATTGCCATTTTAAAAATAAGGAAACTGAGGCACAAGGAAGGGTAAGTAAATGTACAAGGCCACTAGGATTTCATATTGAGGTAGTTTGACTCTGGAGTCCTTGCTCTTCACCCCCATGATATGCTGCTGAACTCTGTCTCATCTATGAATTTCAAGAGCAGGTAAGATGAGGCCATGACTTTATGTGCCCTTTACAAGGTATTCGTGGTACAAGCCAACTTCCGGGGTTGCTCAAGTGCCATCCTAGCCTCCACTCTCTCCCATCTCCACCACCACTCTACACAATCTTATCCTCTTTTCAAGGAGCACTGGAGGGGACACTCTAAAGGTGTGTTGTCAGGAAATACAGCTTTCAGTGGGTCCAAAGAAGGTAAAAGACCTTGCTTTGGCATGTATGACACTATTAACCACTATTAACACTATTGACCTGATTGACATTCAGAGAACACTCTAACCCATGACACAGACCACACAGCTAGACTCTCTGCCAGCTGAGTTATGTCTTTCTTTCCAGCTTCTCTCAGTTCTTAGCTACCTTAGCTTTATTCCCTTCCAGGATGTTCATGTGGATAGGTCTGAATCCTACCTTAAGAGGGTCTGCCTGCCCTGGAGAGGCCTGGAGGTAGGGAGATAAGGCCAGCATTATTCTGGGGTTTAGCAAGTCCTTGCATCTTTTTGTCATCAGTGTGGTAAGACCTTAAAGGTCAAGTAAGAAGTGTGGGCTTTGAGAAAGGGGCAATGAAGACCTATTCAGATTTGGCCTTAGGCTAGAAAGGCAAAAGGAATCCTGCTTCACTCACAGTTCACCTAGTTTAGCAAGGCAAGGATGTCTTGGGGTCAACAGGAGTTGCGGTCAAAGTTATACAGGAAAAAGCAATGTGTATTCTCCTGGAATATGGCTTTTGTATATGGATCTCTTAGGGAGAGTGGTTGGCCACCTCTGTTTTCATCAGAGAAAAATCTAAACCATAAGATTGCTAATGGGAATGGAATAACCATTCCTAACCAAACAAACGTAAATGCTTATTCAGAATATGGCTAAAGAAATGTTCCATTGTATGCCTCAGAGATTTTTTTTTTTTTTTTTCAGTCCTGAGGGTCCTTCCAGTTCAGATTAGGGCAGTCTTTGGGTCCAATGAAAGACAAGCTGAAATCTCAGTGAAGGCCCATGCATTTGATATCTTGAAAGCAAGAGATGACCCACGAGTCTCTTTAGTCAGTTGAGGAAGGACAATGAGATCTAAGTCTTAAGATCAGTGTCTGGCATATAGTTAATGCTATATGAGTGTTATCGCAAAACTAATAAGACACTGGTCACAATACCAGAGTGATAAATTATTTTTCAATGAGGAAACAGAGTTTTAAAGCAACCTGGATACTCCTGTTGACCTGACCTGACCCCAAGGGAAGCCAAACCAATATGGTTCTTAGTGAACAAGGAATGCTAGCAAGTGTGGGGAGTTGTTATGATTTAAGTGTCTGGTAGCATTAGGTTCTGAGATTGTTTCAGACTGGAACATTCCTACTATAGTTATGTTAGTATATTTATCAGGCAAGAATGATGGGCCTAGAAGGTCATCTGGTCTGCACTAATCTATTGTAGCTATTATAATAATGCTATAATAATAACTTGGTAAGTACTTCCTATGTCCTTTATAAAGATAAATATTCTCTCATTTATTCTTCACAACAATCCTATAAACTAAACACTATTACTGATAAGGAAACGAAGATTTAGAGAGATACACATGGTCCCTTTGGGATTTTGCCCTCATAGTTTCCTTGCCAGGAACACACATTTGTCAGTCACCTGATCACTCCTATTCATTCCTCAAGACTTGGTTCTAGTGTTCCCTACTCCAGAAACCAGGCCTCAACTCCCCTTCTTGGAGATGCTTCTGAGCTAGGCATCCTTCCTCTCTTCCTCCAGTTCTCCGCATTACCTCTGCAAAGCACTTGCTACATCATACTAAACTGTTCTCAGCTGTCTCTAAGGCAGGCTGCATCTTGTTATGACTAAATCTTCTTTCTTTCCAGAGATGCTCAATATCTGGCAGAAATTATTATTCAGTAGAATGAGTACTGTGACTGGTATTGAGTAGATGCTCAAGTATCTGGGGAATCACAAATTAGATGATGGTAAAGCCTTTAAGTATTAAATGAGTGACTGGACTAAGGGCTCTTTAAGGTGCCTTCCAATCCTGAGATGCTATAGTTTTGAGACTCAGATTTGAGCCTACCTGGCTTGAACAGATGATGTCAACCTTCACTGAGAAAAGAGAAGTGGTTTCAAGAGGAAGTTAAGGAAGTCAGTTCTGAATTCAAATGCCCCCCCACCCAAAATTGCCCCCTCAGATTTGGTAAACTCATCTAAAAGTAGAAGACCCAAACATTTTCTTAAAGGAAAAAAAAACCCCACAATTATTATAATGCTATATACTATATGACAACACTTCTAATTTTCAAATGTAAATCTCCACATAGTTCTTTTGTATAAATAGCACAATGTAAATAATATCCTCAAAGAATAAGCTGCTTAGTTGTATAATACAGATTATATCCTGAAGGACATGAAAATACTATATAGGAAGAGATAAGAGGCCACAGATTCAGCCCCTCTCTGTTATATACAGATGGCTGCTACAGCAATAGCCGTGGGCTCCTGCTAGGTTCCATTCACAACCCTCATGCACTGTTGACTTCTATTGATTATTCCTGTGACCTTCACCAAGGTGCCTCATGAAGTAGTCATTCTTTTCTGCCATCTAAGGGCTTCCTGAATTGTAAATCAGTTCAAAACTGATAAGCACTCATCAATTTCCACTTAAACTCTGTTCCAAAGCATAGTTGTTTCCCTTAGTCCAAAATCTGTCATAAACCTTTCACCCTAGGAAACCGATGGTGAGAATTTCTCTCAGTAGTAAGCATATTTGTTTCACTTAAACCTTGGAAACAAGCTTAACAAAATGTAAAATGTTCCTTTTGTCTTGTTTTTAATGTCTCTTTATTGCAGGAAAAATATTTTGAAGGATCTCTGGTAGAATGCTGGTTTTGATTGCCAATGCCATATTCTAAATTTTACCACAAATACTGATTGATTCAAAAATAGCAAAAAAGACTGGTCTCCAATTATCTATTATAGAGCCAAGTTTAATCTGAATATTGTGGGCATATAAAATTCATTTGTGGAATTGAATGCAAGATAATACACTCATGTTCTGATGCAAATCTATAATTTCAAGTCGAGTTTGCCAATAACAGTGTTACTGTAGTACAAATTCAAAGTTTAACATGTCTATGTTCACGTGCTTTCCAAACATATTTCAGAGTCCACTTGTAGTACAGATAAGCTCTGAAACCTGCTATTTTGGATTTTATCCAAGGAACTCTCTGCAACTAAAAAGGGGTGTTGTTATTTTAATCACTTCTCCTTAAGTAGTCCATTTCTTTTAGCTCTAAATGTTGAAAACTAGTTCATTAAATTGAGCCAAAATCTGCCTTCCTGAAATGTCTTCCATTTTTCAGGTGAGAAAACCTTCCAGGTAAAAGCTTCAATGGCCCAATTTCAGGCTATTATAAAGAATGATTTTTTGGGGGGGAGGGTGGAGAGGGGCAGAGGAAGAGGGAGAGAGAGAATCCTAAGCAGGCTCCATGCCTAGCATGGAGCCTGATGCAGGGCTTGATCTCACAACCCTGAGAGCATGACCTGAGCCAAAATCAACAATCAGATGCTTAACTAACTGAGCCACCCAGGCATCCTAAGAATGACTTTCTAACAATTCAAAGGCTTCGGTGGACAGTGAGTTCCCTATCAACATGACCACTACATGAATTGAGTACACATGAATTGCACGTACACTATGTGCAAGACACTTTTAAGTGCTTTGCCTATCTTCAATCTTCTATCACAACAACACCTTTAAGTGAGTACTATTATTTATTCCACTTTACAGATGAAACAGGCACAGGGATTTTAAACAACACACCCCCAAATCACACATGCAGTTAGTAAATCAGTAGACCCAGGACTCAAATCCCGACAGTCTAAATCCACTGACCATACTGCAAAGCCCTGTGTTATGGGATCACCACTTGACACAGAGAATTCCAGCAGCAGAGGAGGTTTGAATTAAATGACATTTGAAGTCTTTTCCAACCATGAGAATATGTCACAGAGAATTTTCATGCAATGAACATTTTCACTTAACCACTCCTTCCCCAGAATCTAGAATAGTTAATCTCTCTAATGTGCTCCCCTGGATGCTTATACTTCCTCTATAATGACACCTATCCAATTACTTTATAATTACTTATTGTGTTTCTCCCACACAAAACTAAACTTCCTCATAATAAGACTATTTCTACCTTCTTAATCATTATATCGTGAATATCTAACACAGTGCCTGGCACAAAGTAGGCAGTCAATAAGTATTTGTTAAATAAGTGAATAAAAAATATAATGAATCAATGTGGTAACATCCCATTTTTCTACAATTTAAATTTTGTCAAGTCTTATTGCAGAACTGGACTCTAGAATGAAGACTAGAAGAAAACAGATACACACTAGAAGTTAAGTGTCTTTATTTAAATATTTAAAAAGCATAACCCATGTAATGTATGGTGATTAACATAACATAATTAAAAAAAAAGCCTCACCCATATCCCTTCATGCTTACTGTATGTTGCTTACTAAAATATATGTATATATTTAAAAATAGGAGATTAGTTAAATAAATTACTATCTGTTCACCCAGTAGAATATTAGACTTCTGTTAAAAATGATGTTGAAAATTAATAGTTAAAGACATAGAAACACATTCTCAATGCACCAATTTTTTTTAATTAACCAGTAAACACACTTTTTGCTAATGTGAGAAAAGAAAAAAAGAAAAAAATTAAATGGTATATATACATAAATATTACTGAAACGATGTGTTATAACCCTAAGTAGCAGTAATGCTTTTCTCTGTTACAGAATTAGGGATGAATTTTTATTTTTTGCAGGCAAAGTTTTTTTCTATTTCATTTATCTCTATTTTCTAAATTTTCCACAATGAACATGTAAAGAGGAAAAATAAAGGGCTGTAGGTTTGGTTTTGTTTTTTGCTAATACAAATGAATTACTTATATAAAATGATTAGGAATGGGTTCAACTTCTACCCATGTACTCAATTATCTCTTTTTTCTCAATATTTTAATTGAAATACCACATGTGGGCTTGTGTAAGAGGAAGGGGTGGCTCTTGGGAAATATTTTTCAAAGTGGAAACAAAGGCACAGACCATCCTCACCCAAGCTTGACTAACACATTCAGAGCTGCTGTGCTAGCATGACTTTCCTCATGGTTTTGTCTTTCTCCATGCATTGTAATAATTATACTAACACCCATGAAGTGATTTAAATAATCAAGCAATAACAAATCCTTTCTAATAATGTACCACTAAAAAGAAAAATGAGAGCTAGATGCAGAAATGGAAAAAAAATAAACAGGTGTAAAGTAGTGATGGTTCTTGGCCTAGAACTACATATTTTAGGGGGGAAATTATATACAAAAATTCTAGGCAAAAAAAGATTTTCTAGATGTTTTCTTTAGTTCTTCTTATTTTATCCCTCCAGTGATACCGGATTTGGCAACTTCTGAAAAATGTTATGCCAAGATTCTAACTTCTTAATTTATTCCTTTGCCGTAACAACAAGAAAGAAAGGGTTTTGGAAAGAGACAAGGGAGCAGGATAAGAGAGAAGAGAAAAGGTGGTGAGCAATGCTGGCTGCTGGCCTTTGTAAAAGAATCCAATTGTCAACTGATACAAGTGATGGTTAGGAAATATTTTTTTAAAAAAAGGAGGGATGGGGTGCCTGGGTGGCTGTCGTTAAGCGTCTGTCTTCGGCTCAGGTCATGATCCCACGGTCCTGGGATCGAGCCCCGCATCCGGCTCCCTGCTCCGCGGGAAGCCTGCTTCTCCATCTCCCACTCCCCCTGCTTGTGTTCCCTCTCTCGCTGTGTCTCTCTCTGTCAAATAAATAAACAAAATCTTTAAAAAAGGAGGGAGGGGAGCATGTGTGAAGGAGGGTGTGCCTGCAAGTCATTGAAAACTGGTCCTCTTCCCATCTATTTGTGGAAAGGGTTGAAGTTTGATGACCAAGATTGGGTGTAGGAACAGAAGGTGGTGGAGGTGACACTCCAAATGACAGCATGAGGTAATCACAGGATAAACAGCTCCATCTCTCTATACCTTGGAGTCATATAAACAATAATCTGGGAACCAGGTCCACCCACCCTGAGGACCCATCTCTGTATAGATAGGAAAGTTATGAGGTCCCTTTCTGATAGATTGGACTTAAAATCACTCACATGAGATGTTCAGTTTGCTGGTAGCTTGACTTGACTTGAATAGATTTGGGGCATATGCCTACCAACTACAGATACTGAAATTCTCCAGAGTCTCCCCAGGGTAGAGCACTCCTTGGTGAGATATATACTGAGTATTTAGGGAGATTTCATGTAAATGGCATATTATTTCTAGTTTCTTGATGAACTACAAAATCACTCTTGCCTGCTTCCCTTCTCACTGAGCAACTTTTTTTTTTTAAATTGGCATCATCACATACCATACTAATTTACCTGTTCATATGGGACAGCTCTCCACAACAAAGATATACCTGGTCCAGAATGCCAGGAGTGTAAATGTTGAGAAACCCTAGCTTATATGCATATACGACTTCATTTATATTTTTTCTGAGTGCATTTTACTCACTTGTAAATGGAAATAAAAATACCTCCAAGGTATTTTCTGATACCTAAAAATATACATTTTTTACTCAAGACCACCTACCTCATATGTAATAATAGTAAACATTACTAAATATTGGACCTGGATATCAAAGTGTAGTTTATCTTTGTGCTATATTACAATCTTGGTATTTGCTTGATTTCTATGGTTCTACTTACACTCCTGGCTCCCTTTGTTCCTGAGCATGGTAATTGTACTCCTTGACCCTCATTTTTTTTTCTGCCTGGGTTCCTTACCTATTCTATCTGCTAATATTGTCTTCCTTTGTGTCATCATTGGACCCTCACTGTTCCTTGGCTCTATGTGAAGCCCAAGGAATAGTGTTAGAGCTTGAAATTCCTTCATGCATTACTGAATTTTATGTATACAATAGAATAAATTTTGATATAATTCTTTTATAATTATTTAAAATGAACTTTTCTTATTGTTTACTTAACATAGCTGCTCATTGTTAAAACTTCTAAAAAGATAGCAACAAAGAAATTTGAAACATTTAATATCCAAACCTAAAAATATCTCTGTCATTATTTTGCCTTTTTTCTTTTTTCTTTTTTTTTTAATATTTTATTTATTTGAGAGAGAGAGTGAGAGAGAGAGAGAGTACATGAGAGGGGGGAGGGTCAGAGGGAGAAGCGGACTCCCCGCCGAGCAGGGAGCCCAATGCGGGACCCGATCCCGGGACTCGAGGATCATGACCCGAGCCGAAGGCAGTCTCGCTCAACCAACTGAGCCACCCAGGCGCCCTTGCCTTTTTTCAATGTATATTTTTTCTTCCATTAAAAAGTGTTGTGATGCCAACACTATTCTGTAATTTTTTCCCATCTAATAATACATTGGGAACCTCTTTCCATTCTCTAGCATCATCTTTAATAGCTCCATAGTAATCCATTGTACAAGTATATTAATTTGTTTAACCAATGCTGTATTGTTGGGTAATTAGGCTGCTTCCAATTTTTACCTTTTATAAATATGTCCTTCCAAATATTTTTAAAGCAAATCTTTGAGCATTCTTATCACATTCTTACCAAAAACTGGAATACATGAATCAAATGACATGCAAAAGTTTTGAGTTTTGACATACAGTGTCAAATTGAATGAGAATTTTCCTCAAATTAATGAATTTTTTGGTTAGTGGGAGTTGATAAGCCATGGACATTCTTTATCCAGGTTGGTTTCTCACTATAGTGGCCTCTCATCACGTATCTGTGAAATGAAAGCCAGAGTAAGGCTAGCAATTGGTGGTGATTAGTCAGTACTGTTACCCCTACTGTAAACTAACTTTGAGTAATCCTGAGATTCAATTCCACTGAACTTTAGTGAATATCACATAGTACTAAAAACAACGTGGAGACTATAAACGGCCTACCTTGAAAGTGTTTATAATGGGGTGCCTGGGTGGCTCAGTTGGTTGGGCGGCTGCCTTCGGCTCAGGTCATGATCCTGAGGTCCTGGGATCGAGCTCCACGGCCCGCTCCCTGCTCGGCAGGGAGCCTGCTTCTCCCTCTCCCTCTGCCTGCCACTCTGCCTACTTGTGCTCTCTCTCTCTCTCTCTCTGTCAAATAGATAAATAAAATCTTTAAAAAAAAGTTTATAATTTAGTGTTCACACATAATTATTACATAATATAAAATGTGATAAGTTCAATAAGAAAATTACTAAGTGCTATGGGAAAAACAATATTTCTGAGTAGGATATTTGGGAGGTTTACATAAAGGAAATGACATTTAATCTGGACTTTGATAAAGGTAAGGTCAGACTTTGGCAGTGGGCAGAAAGGCATCTTGGGTATGAAGACATACAAAGCAAAATGCCCAAGGGCAAGAAGATGTGTGACATTCATAACAAAGGGAAGGGGGGCAGCAAATGAGAAGTTTCATGAGTATGGTTAATGCAAGGCAATAATGGTAGATACACCAGGGAAGCAGACTGATAATCAAATTTTAATACATTGCTGAGGAGTAGAAACTATTTGGAGGGAAATGGGGATTAATGAAGGGGAGAGATATGCTGCAGGAAGGTTAGCGTGTCAGCAATGTGGATTACAGAGGCACCTGGTATTGGGAAGTACTGTAGTAGCCCTGTAAGAAATAAATATGGACCTGGAAAGGGAAAGAGGCAGATAAAGAGGCAGACTGTGAGACAAAGAAAATGCATAGCTGAAACTCTTCAAATTACATAGGATATAATAATAAAAGCAAGAGTGAAAACTGGCAAAATCAAAAAGCTGGATTTATAGTCTATGTTCCCCTGCACACACACCCAATTTTTTTCCTAAATAAACATCCAATTGATTGTCAACAGACTGTTCGCCTGCTTATTTAGTTTTATTTGAAAAGCACCAGCACCACCTGGTGACAATAATTCAGCCTGCCCCTCCCCAACAGTCCTGATTCCTTCTTTACTTTGTTGTTTTTTGAAAAAAATTTCACACATACGTAAAAGTTGAAAGAATACTAAAATAAACGTCCCTATACTATCATCTATATTTACCAATAGTTAATGTTTTGCTACACTGGTTTTATCTTTTTCTATATGTGTTCATATACTAAACCATTTGAAAATAAATTGTAGACACAAAAACATTTAAGCTCCAAAATTTTCTGCATGAATCTCCTAAGTAAAGGATATCCTCTACATAAACACAGTATTGTCAGCTGAACTGAAAAATTAACAATAATTTTACATCATCATATAATAAGCTTTATATGTTCAAATTTTCCCAATTTTCATAAAAATGTATGTTTTTAATCCAAGATCTAATCAAGATTTATGCTTTGCAATTGGTTGTTGTTTCTAAGGTCTCTTTTAATCTAGAACAATAGAATAATTTTCACTGCCTTTCTTTTCCACTTCCCATGACATTACCATCTTTAGAACATCCAGACCAATTAACTTATAGAATGTCCCATATTCTGAATTTGTCTGATTATTATCCCCATGATTAGGTTCACAGTAAACATTTTGGCAAGAATAATTCATAGGTGACTCTTCAGGAAAACTTAATGTCAGCTTGTCCTACTACTGATGTTGCTAAGTTTGATCACTTGGTTAAAGTGGTGATTGCAAAATTTACCCCATATAATTAATGTCATGAGTGGAGTGTTACTTTGAGACCATGTGAATATCTTCACCCCAACAAACTTTTACACAAAGGTTTTCACATACATTAACATTCCGTACCTAAATCAGTTATTACACTGGAAATTGCAAAATTATTATTTTCTATCTCTATCATTCTTTTGACATTATTAAAGAGAAACAAAAATAAATTAACCTACCTATAAATCAAACTGATAAAATAAGAAAAGAGAAAATACTGATTCAAGCATATTTTGACCAAGTACTCCATACATCTTTAGTGAGCTATATTTCAAAGACAAAAAGAACTGAAAAAGAAATTTTAAACTTTACTTAGTTGGTACAATAATCCTATAGGTACTGTAATTCTGAAACTTTTTATGTAATTAGAGAATAAAACAAATGGGCAGATATATTCATAAAATTAGGACCCAGGATTTCACTGTAAGAGCAAAAAAATACACATATAAAATAAAATCAGGTGAGGAAAAATGCTATAATATTACATTTGAATTAGAATTATCAATATTAATTCATGATTTAAGAAAAAAATTACTTCTTAGTTAAACAAAGATACTTCTTAGTTAAACAAAGATATTGCAGTAATGATAGTATAGCCAACACCTAGATCTTGGTTTCTCATGTGCTTATTAGCCATTTGTGTATCTCCTTTGTGAAATGTCTGCTCAAATCTTCTACCTATTTTTATTAGATTGATGGAGTAAAAGGACTTCTTTCTGTATTCTGGGTAAGAGTTCATTATCAGATCTATGTTTTGTGAATATTTTCTCTCGTTATATGGCTATATTATTTATTTTCTTAACAGTTTTTTGTTTTGTTTCGTTTTGGAGGGGGTTGTGTGTGAAGGGGATTGGGGGGAGGAGCAGAGGGCGAAGGAGAGAGAGAATCCCAAGCAGGCTCCACACCCAGTGCAGAGCCCAATGTGGAGTTCAAACTCACAACCCTGAGATCATGACCTGAGCCAAAATCAAGAGCTGGACACTTAACCAACTGAGCCACCCAGGCATCCCTTAACAGTGTTTTTTGATGAACAGTTTTTAATTATGATGAAGTCCAATTTACCCATCTTTTTTCTTTTATGGTTACTGCTTTTCTGTGTTCTGCCCAAAAAAACTTTTGCCTACTCACAAATCAGATATTCTTCTAAAATCTTTATAGTTTTAGTCTTAAGAAGTTTTTAAATTTAAGTAAGTCATTTGAATTTCTAAAAAAATCTTTATAGTTTTACTTTTTAGTGTTAGTCTCTGATCTATCTAAAATAAATTTTTATTTATGATATGAAGTAAGCATGAAGGTTAATTTTTCTATATGGATATCCAATTATTCCAAAATAATTTTTTTTAAAAGATTTTCCTTTACCTATTGGATGACTTTGGCATCTTTGTGAAAATCAAATAGCTGTATAAGTGTGAGTCTAATTCTATTCTGTCCTCTGATTTACATGTCAATTCTTATGCTAGTACCATACAGCTTTGATTACTATAGCTTCTTCATTCTTTCGAAGCATCTTGAAAAAGAACAAAGTACTTTTTCAAGATGCTTCGAATATTGTAGATCCTCTGCATTTCCAAGTAAATACTAGAAAAAGTTTGTCAATTTCTACCAAAAGCACGGTGGAACTGTGGCTAGACTGTGTTGAATCTATAATTAGTTTGGGAGGAACTGACATTTTGAGTCTTCCAAACCATGAACATAGTGTATATTTCCAAATAAACTAATCCTTTTCCTCAGCAATGTTTCATAGTTTTCAATGAAAATATCTTGCATTTCTTCTATTAAACTTATTCCTAAATATTTTAACTTTTTTGATGCTACTGTGAGTGAAATTAACTTTTTATTTTCCAGTAGTTTAGGGTAATATACAAAAATAGCATATTAACCCTATATCCTGAAATTTTGCTAACAGTTATTTTGTAGATGCCTTAAAATTTTCTATGTAACACCCGCCCAAAAAACAAGACAACAAAAAACAAAACAAAACAGGTTTTCTCTTCTAATCCTTATGCCTTTTACTACTTTTTCTTGTCTTGTTGAAATGGCTAAGACCTTAAAGACAATGAGTATAAAAAATGAGAATGGGTATTCTTGCCTCGTTCTTAATCTCTGGGAAAGCATTCAATATTTCACCATTATGTAGTACTGTTAGTTTTTCATATATGCCATTTTCATATATTCCATTTATCAGATTGAGGAAGTTCTATTTCTAGTTGGCCTCTTAAAATGAACTGGAAAGTAGCCATTCCTTTATTTTCTGAAGGAGTTTGTTAGGATTGGTTTTATATCTTCCTTAAATGCTTGCCAGAATTAAACAATAAAACCATCTGGGCTTGGAGTTTTTGTTATGGGAAGGTTTTTAATATGAATCCATTTTTAACAGAAATAGGGTTATTTAATCATGTGTCAATTCAAGTTTTCTTTTTCAAAGAATTTGTCCATTTTAACCAAGCTGTCAAATGCATTGCTTTAAAGTTGTTAAAAACATTCTCTAATTATTCTGTTAATTTCTTTAAAGTTTTTAGTGATCACTCCTCTTTAATTCCTAATAATGGTTATTTTGGTCTCTTTTTCTTAATCAGTCTGGATAGGAGTCTATCAACTTTGTTGATCTTTCCAAAGAATAAACTTAGGCTACATAAAATTTCTATATTGTTTTTCTGTTTTGCCCTTTCATTGATTTCTTCTCCAATCTCTAGTTTTTCTTTTTTTTTCTACTTATTTTGGGTTTACTTTGCTCTTCTTTCTCTGGCGTCTTAAGACAAAATCTTAGGTTGCTGATTTTAGACCTTTCTTCTTTTCTAAAATAAACCTTTAAAGCTGTAAATTCCCTAGCTGCATCCCACAATTTTTGATATAGTTCATTTTCATTAACATTTACTTTGAAATATTTTCTAATTTTCCTTGGAATTTTTCCTTTGACCCACAGATAATTTCAAAATGTATTATTTAATTGCAAAGTAATTGGATTATTCCACATATCTTATTGTTATTGGTCTTTAATCGCTTTCTTCTCAAAAAATATTTTCTGTGAAATTTCAATACTTGGGAGACTTTTTTACTTGTTTTATGACCCAACACACATTCCATCCTGGTACACTTAGCAATGTCCACTTGAAAAGAATGTGTATTCTCCAGTTATTTTTGTGAATTGTTCCACTAATGTCAGTTAGGTCAATGTGGTTAATAAGAGTTAGTCAGATCTTCTATGTCTTTCCTGATTTAAAAAATCTATCAATTACTGACAGAAAGGTGTTAAAATCAACTATAATTGAGGAGTTGTCTATTTTTCCATCTAATTCCATCAAGTCTTATTTCATGGTTTGAAGCTCTGTTGTTATACACATACAATTGTGATTCTTATGTCTTCCTGATGAATTATCTCTTGCTTGATTATAACATCTCTCTCTTTATTGCAGTACTATCTCTGAATAATACTTTTCCTTGAGTCTACTTTATCAATATTAATATAGCACCTGAAATTTTTGTTTACTTATTGCATCATGTATATTTTTCTATTTTTACTTTCAAAAACATTGTGTGTGTCCATGTGTGCATGTATGATATTCATCTATAAATATATATGTCATGTAATATATATATTTATCTCCTCTCTTGGAGATAGCATATAGTTGGGTCTTGCTTTTTTACCCAATTTGAAAATCTCTGCATTAGTTGGAGTGTTTCTAGGTGTCTTATTATAATTATTGAATGTGATTACTGATATGCTTTAAGTCTACCATTTCATTACTTTGCTTTCTGCCTGTGCTCCCTGTTCTTTGTTCCCCTATTCCTCCTTTTGTCTGTTTTTGAATGAACCACTGTAAAAACACACAAAATCATTTAATTTATCTGCTCCCTTTTACTTATACCACTTTCCACTAAACTTTTAATGGTCACTATAGAGATTTCAATATATATCAGTCTACTTAACATCAACATTGATCACTTCATATAAAATGTAGTAACTATACAATCTGTGGATTGCCTCTTTTTTTAACAAAATTTTTTAAATTTTCACAAAGTCCAAATTGTCTATTTTTTTCTTGGTGTCATATCTAAGAAATCATTGCCAGATCTAATGTCAGGAATTTTGTCCAGTTTTCTTCTAAAAGTTTTATAGTTTTAGTTCTTACATTTGTGTCCTTGACCCACTTTGACTTAATATTTGTACACGGTGTTAGGTAAGGGTCTACTTCATTCTGCATGTGGATATCCAGTTTTCCCAGCATTAATCAGTAGTTCTAATAATACTTTTATGGACTATTCAGGATTTTCTATATATAAGATCCTATCATCTGTGAACATAATTTTATTTATCCCTGCCTGATATGGATGTCTTTTATTTATTTTTCTTGCCTAATTGCTCTGGCTAGAACTTGTAGTACTTGAATAGAAGTGGTTAAAGTGGACATCCTTGCCTTGTTCCTAATTTTAAAGGAAAAGTTTTCAGTTTTAACTTCAATAATATACAAAAACTCTCCTCCTTTACAACTCTATCCTCACCTCTTTCACTTGTTAAGGTCACAAAACGGTATCTTTATACACTGTGTGCCTTCACACAGTGTATAATCTAATAATAATAATCTAATATAATCTAGTATCATCTAATAATAATCAAGTATAATCTAGCATAATCTAATAATTCTTTTAAATGCATTAATATCTTAAATTACATAGAAAAATATATGGAGTTACAGACCAAAGTTGTAATAATACTAGCTTTTAAACTACTATTTTTAAATGTATTAGTCTCTTCAATCATGTAGAGAACAAAAAGTGGAGTTACAAACCATTGTTACAATAATACTAGTTTTTTATAATTTCTCAGGTATTTAGCTTTACTGAGATCTTTATTTCTCCATATGGCTTCAAGTTACTATCTAGTGACCTTTCATTTCAACTTGCAGTATTTCCTTTAGCATTTATTGCAGGGCAGGCCTAATGGTAACAAATCCCCTCAGCTTTTGTTTATCTGCTAATGTTTTAATTTCTCCCTCACTTTTGGAGGGCAGTTTTGCTAGATATAAAATTCTCGGTTGACAGGATTTTTTGTTTGTTTGTTTGTTTGTTTTTTAGCACATTGAATATATCATCTCACTTTCTTCTGTCATGGCCTCCGAAGTATCTGATGATAAATCTACTGATAATTTCATTGAGGAGCCCTTGGATGTGACACGTTGCTTCTCTCTGAATGCTTTCAACACTTCTCTCAGGCTACTTTCAATATTTTCTGTCTCTGTCTCTTGAAAAGTTTGATTATAATGTGTCTTACTGTGGGTCTCTTTGAGTTCATCTTACTTGGAGTTAGTTGAGCTTCTTAGATGTTTATATTCATGTCTTTCCTTAAATTTGGGAAGTTTCAGCCATTATTTCTTCAAAGATTCTCTCTGTTCCTTTATCTCTCTCTTCTCTTTCTGGGACTCCCAGAACATGTATGTTGGTCAACTTGCTGGTGCCCACAGGTCCCTTAAGTTCTGTTCATTTTTCAATCTTTTTTCTTTCTGCTTCTCACACTTGATAATTTCCATCATCCTATCTTCAAGTTCACTGATTCTTCCGCCTGCTCAAATATGTCCTTCAATCCCTCTTGTGAATTATTCATTTCAGTAATTGTACTTTTCAGTTCTAAAATTCCATTTTGATTTCTTTTTAGATTTTCTATCTCTTTATTGATATTTTTATTTTCATACATCATTCTTGACTTTCCCCACAACTTCCTTTAGTTCTTTAAGGATCTTTAAGACAATTGCTTTAAAGTTTTGTCTAGTAGATCTGCCATCAGGGACAGTTTCTGATACTTTCTTTTTTCCTTTGAAGGAGCCATATTTTCCTCTTTCTTTATATGTCTTGTGATTTTTGTTGCTGTTGTTGACAATTGGGCATTAGAGTCTAAAAATGTGATAACTCTGGAAATTAGATTCTCCTCCTCCCCCCAGAGTTTGCTGTTTTCTGTTTTGTTTTTTAATGTAGGCAGTATCTATGCTACAGATCATATGTCTTTGCTGAGCCTGAGCCTGTACCTGGGCATACATGGTGACTTTTCTAATTTCCACCATAACACGATTGCTTTTGAATGTTCATTTTTAATGTCTGGCTCCAAATAGAGGAACAAGAGAAAAATTAAGAGGAAAGGTGCTGGCCCTTTAAATCCCCTGGATGTCACTTCAACTGTAGGACGAAGGGTTTGCAACAATGAAGGAGGTGAAATAACAATGGCCGCCCAACTCTTTGCCCACACTTCTGAAATCAGTAGCCCCAACCTGTATCAGAGAACAGATACATAATGCCGGAGGTGACAGGGTCCCTTTTGCCCACTGTGGCTTCCACAAGTTGCATGCAAGCTGCTCGGGGAACATGTTCACAACTGCCTGCCAGGGGTCTGGGGATGGGGGGATGGGTCGCTACTACTGTACTAAGTCGAAATTGACAGAACTTAAATGAAGTTTACTGTCTGAGCCTTCCTCTGGAAGTTGCAATCCTTCAATAGACTACAGCGTTCTAAAATAGTTACATCACACAGAGTCTGCCAATGCAATTGTTGTCTAGATAGAGAAAGAGATTCCTGGTGCTTCCTACCCTTCCAACTTCCCAGAATCCTATATGGAGTTCTTAAAACTCAACAGTAAGTAAACAAAGAACTGAATAAAAATGTAGGTAATGGATATGACCAGACACTTCACATTCAAATAAGTATATGAAAAGATGCTTAATACCATTGGTTATTAGGGAAAGAAATGCAAACTAAATTTATAATGAGGTACTACTAAACACAAAATAGAATGACTAAAATAAAAATATCTTACAATTCTAAATGCAAGTCTCATTCATTGCTACTGGGCATGCAAAATCATACAGCCACTTTGTAAAACATTGTGGCCATTCTTTCAAACAAATGACCCAACAACCCCATTCCTAGATATTTACCCAAGAGAAATGAAAACTTATGTTCATACAAAATCTTATATACAAATGTGTATAGCAGTTTTATATTAATCACCAAAACCTAGAAGACATCCTTCAACAGATGAATAAACAAACTATGGTATAACCTGAAAACGAAGTTCTACTCAGCAATAAAAAGGAAAAAAGTATTGATTCATGCAACTACATTACTAAGTGAAAGAAGGCTTAAAACCTTATACCAGTTTGTTTAGATTTATAGTGATTTTATAGATTTATAGTGAATGTGATTTATAGTGAATATTTTCTTTCCTTCTGGGCATAGGGAGCTCCAGAAACTGCATTCACTCTTTGTTTATGTGACTGTCTCCCAATAGAAACTCCGGATTCCTAGGCTCAAGCAAGATTCCCTAGTAGACAACAGTTTGAAAATGCAGTTACAATTCAGTGCTGGAGGAATCAAGTGCATCCTGTAAAATTTCACTGGGAGAAGACTCTTGGAAACTTGCATTTGAATTCCTCCAGACTTCATCTGATGTGCCTTTTCCTTTTACTAATTTTGCTTTGTATCCTTTTGATGTAATAAATCATGAAAATAATGACTTCAGAAGCCTGTGAGTCCTTCTAGCAAAACACTGAACCTGAAAGTAGTCATGGGGACCACGAATGCCGTGTGCATGCATGTTAGTATACTTATACTTATATTCTAGTTTTGTCTACAGAGAGCCTAAAAGCAGGAAGCATGCCTTATAGCAACAGGATCTTGAGCTAGAAATAAATACCATTTGATTCTAGGGCCAAACAGGGAAAAATACAATATGAATCTGTGTATCATATAATCCTAGAAGTAAAGAAGTGCTTTAAAAAAAAAAAAAAGAGGATGAGGAGATGGGGGCATATCAAAAGGACACAGGCTCCCAATGGCCAACACTGGAACAATTTAAACAACAAAATAATGATAGTGTTGATCATACAGCAGTGAGTAAAATAAATTATCCATGAGATCATACTGATGTAAATAAAATAAGCAAACAAAGACAAAGAGAAGGGACAAGTCTTTTTATTTTTTTAAGATTTTATTTATTTGACAGAGAGAGACACAGCGAGAGAGGGGACACAAGCAGGGGCAGAGGGAGAGGGAGAACCGGACTCCCCGCTGAGCAAGGAGCCCTATGTGGGACTCGATCCCAGGACCCTGGGATCATGACCTGAGCCGAAGGAAGACACTTAACGACTGAGCCACCCAGGCGCCTAAGACGGGACAAATCTTTAGAGAAGAATTTCAAATAATAAACAAAGAAAGATGAGGGAAACAGAAATTCACCATTAAAATAACAACAATTCTCCAATTCACCAAGAATAATTGCTGCAGGCAAGATCCACAGATTAATGCTATAATTCTAGGGCAAAATTTTAAGGAGAAACAGAATATGTGCATAACCTTGAAATATCTACCCCCACGTTTATCAAGAATTGTGGTGCTTTTTAACATATGTCCAAAAATTCTTTGATATTTCTCCCATCAAGACGTGGAACTTAATTCCACTTCTCACATGCTAGATTTAGTGATTTGCTTCTATTGAATAGAATACAGAAAGAGAAAAATATTAACTTTATGGCAGAGAAACCTGACAAGCATTACTTTAACCAAATATTCAAGGTTAACATAACCAATAATAAGTCATGTTGGTATCATGTGCTCCTAAAATGATAAGAACACTTTGCTTCTATAGCATTCTTCCCTCTAACTCATAACCGAGTCTCATAATGACAAAATGTATTAAAATGTACCCATGGGATTTTAATTTATGGAGGTGAATAAGTGATGACTTGAAGAGGCTAATACCATTGAAAGAATTTATTACTTACAATTCCCAAGAGAAATGGATAGCCCATGCCAAGCAGGACCACAAAAGGAAGCACCACACTTGGTCAGGAGGCAGAAGTAGGAGCAAGGTGGTAGCATGGCCTAAAACTATTGTATTTTCCATGGAACAGGCAAGATAGGACAGAAGAAACAGCTTAGGACTGGCTACTTCAAATAACTTCAACTGGCTCTGAGCCATAGGAGTGGTCTGGTACCTGGCCCTGGGTGATTTAAAGTGGAGGAAATATTGGCTTGGTATGTGAAAGTTAGATAAAGGCGGTAGTTGAGAGTACAGACCAGAATAGGTTGGAGGGTTTATAGTATGATTTTCATGTACCTGTGAATGCTAGATCAAAGGGGAGATGCAAAGAACTCTGGCTGTTAGTCTGGCCCTGTGATCTACAGATGCCAAACAGATGAATACAGGATCTAAGAAAACACAGAACAAAAGATATTATATAAACTCATATTGAGGAACATTCTACAGAATACCTTGAGCAGTACTCTTCAAAATTATCTAAGTCATGAAAAATAAGAAAATACTGAGAAACTGTCTCATATTGGAGGAGACTAATAAAATAGAAGGGTATGGTATGCAAAATTGGATCTTGGAACAAAAAGAAAATCAAGAAAATTTCTACTTTCATAACAATACCGTACTAATATGAATTTCTCAGATATATGTACAATGATTATATAAAACATAAACATTAGGTTAAGGGTGTATGGAAACTATTCTATCTTCATAACACTTCTATAAGTTTAAAATTCATTCAAAATAAAAAGTTTAAATATAAATAGGTAAAATAAAAAACTTTGCCTTGACTCCATATTTGGCTCTATTATATTTCTCTCCTTCCTTTCTTGACAAAAATCCCTTGACAAAATTACCTGATCTTGAATTTTTTTATAATGTCCTTGTTGATAGTTTTTTAAGCACAAAAACTATTCAAGAGTTTTAAAAATAATTTTTCAATTAATTAAAATTACCAACTCAAAATCCAGTTGTTCCTTAAGAGTTTTTTATTTAGGTAAATTTACATATTGAAATACACGTCTCCACAACATGATGACTTTTGATAAATGCATATATCCAGGTAATCCACATTTGTCTAGATATAGAACACTTTCATCACCAGAAAAGTGCTCTTATGCCCCTTCCTAGGCTATATACCACTCCTCTCCCAGATTAAGTAATTTTTCTGATTCTTTTCCACCATAGATTTGTTTTGCCTATTCTGGAACATCATATAAAGTACATTACAGCATGAATATTTTGTGTCTGGCTTCTTCCATTTAGCAGAATGTTCTGGCTTCTTTCACTCATCCATATTGTTGTGGTTATCAATAGTTTGTTCTATGTTATTACTTAGTAGTATTCAATTTTATGAATACAACAGTTTGTTTATCCAATAAACAATGATGGACTTTTGGATTATTACCACTTTTTAGCTATTATGAATGAAGGTGCTATACATTTTCTGTACGAGCCTTTTTGTAGACATATGATTTCATTTTGAGGGGTAAATATATAGACTTGGAATTGTTCTCTATTATGAGAAACTGTCAAACATTTCCCAAAGTGGTTGTACCATTTTATAACCTCACAAGTAATATATGGGAGTCACACACCCTGACCAACATTTGGTCTTTTAAGTCTTTTAAATTTTAGTTATTCTAGTGTGTCAGTAGTGGTTTTTCATTGTAGTTTTACTTTTGCATTTCCCTGATAACTAGTGATAAGTACTCATGCACTTACCGGGCACTCATATTTTCTTTTGTGAAGTAGCTATTCAAGTTATTTGCCCACTTTTTATTGTTTGTATTTATTATTTAGTAGGATTCCTTTGTCATTTGCCATATACTTTTAATAGACTTTGTTTTTACAAAAGTTTTTGATTTACAGAAAAACTGAGAATATGGTACAGAGAGTTTCCATATACTCCTTCACCCAGTTTCCCCTATTACTAACATCTTACATTAGTATTGTACATTTGTTACAATAAACAGACTGGTATTGTTATATTATTAATAACTAAAATCCATAGTTTACTCAGATTTCCTTAGGTTTTCATTTTGTTTTGTTTTTCTTTTTGTTTTTACCTAACATAGATTGCTGTTGCAGAATCCTATCCAGGCTACTACACTGCATTTACTTGTCATGTCTCCCTGGGCTCCTCTTGGCTGTGAGTGCTGTGAGTTTCTTAGATTTCTTTTATTTTGATGATCTTTACAGTTTTGAGGTGTACTGGTCAAGTATTTTGTAGGATGTCCCTCTAAAGGAATTTGTCTGATGTTTTCTCATGATTAGACTAGATATATGGGTTTGGAGATGAAGACCACAGCGGTAAAGTGCTGTTTTCTTCATACCATATCAAGGTACATATTATTAATATGGTTTATCACTGCTGATATTGACCTTGATCACCTGGCTGAGAGAGTATTGTCAGATTTCTCCCCTGTAAAGTCACTCTTTTTTCCCCCTTTACACACTGTACTCTTTGGAAGGTAATCATTTATGCAGAGTGGAGAATTAAGCTCCTTTAGGGCAGAGCATCTACATAAATCATTTAGAATTCTTCTGTAAGGGATATTTCTCTCTTTTCCTTCACTCACTTCCCTATTCAATCATTTACTTATATCCCTATAGACTTGTGATATTTATTTTCTTGCTAACAGAGCAAGAAGGTAGTTTTATACATTGTAATAGTTACATTCTCTTGTCACATCTGCATTTCTTCCTGGATCCCCCCAATCTCCTAAATGATTTCTTTTAATGCATACATTATGTTTCATTCTAGTGCTGTGAAGCTGTATGGGTTTTAACAAATGCATAATGTCATGTATCCACCATTACAGTATCATACAGAATAGTTTCAGAGCCCTAAAAATGTTGCCTGTCTTCAACTATTGAACTCTCCTTCCTTCCCCAAAAGCCCTGGCAACAACTGATCTTTTGCTGGTTGTATAGTTTTGCCTATTCCAGAAGGTCATGTAATTGGAATCATTTTCAGACTGGATTCTTTCACCTAGCAATATGCATCTAAGGCTTATCCATGTCTTTTAAATGGTTAATGGTTTTGTGGGGGGTTTTGCCAGTAAGTAATATTCCATTGTATGAAAATACCACAGTTGATTTATCCATTCACCTGTTGAAAGTATCTTAGCTACCTTTTATTTTCTTATTTTCTTCCACTCTGTAACTTGACTATTCATTTTGATAAGAAATTTTATATTTGATGAAGTTTAACATATGATTTTTTTCTTTTATGGCTATTGCTTTCTATGTCTTCTAAAAATTCTTTGCCTACTCCCAGGGTACATAGATATTTTCCTATATTTTCTTCTATAAATTGTATTTTATGTTTATGTCCACAATCTATTTTCAATTCATTTTTGTGTAGCATATGAGGTAGATACCGAGTTTCACTTTTTTTCGCTGATGTAAAATTCATGTAACAAAATCTATCATTTTAAAGTGTACAAATCTGTGGTATTTAGTACCTTTCACAATGTATGCAACAACTGCCTCTATTAATTTATAACATTTTCATCACCCCAAAAGACAACCCTGTACCCATTAAGCAGTTCTTTCCCCATTCATTCTTCTTTCCAGCCCTGGCAAACATTATTCTGATTTCTATCTCTATGGTTTTACTTAATCTGGATATCTCATATAAATGTAATTACAGAATATGTGTCTGGCTTCTTTCCCATAGCATAATTTTGAGATTCACTCACACTGTAGCATGTACCAGTACTTTATTCCTTTTCATGGTTGAGTAACACTTCAATGTATGTATGTACCACATTTGTTTATCTATTCATCTGTTAATAAGACTTTTGGGTTGTTTCCACTTTTTGCCTATTCTGAATAGTGCTGCTATGAAATTTGTGTACAAACATTTGTTTGAGTATCTGCATTCAATTCTTTTGAGTATATACCTAGGAGTGGAATTGCTGGTTTGTATGATAATTCTGTATTTAACTTTTTGAGAAATCATTAAACCACTTTGCACAGTGGCTGCACCATTTTACATTCTCACCAGCATGTACTGTGTTCTAATTTCTCCACATTCTCATCAATACTTGTTTCTTTTTTAAGTTATGGCCATTCTAGTGGGTGTGAAGTAGTATCTCATTGTGGTTTTGATTTTCATTTCCCTACTAATTATGTTGAGCATCTTTTCATGTGCTTTTTGGATATTTCTATATTGTCCTAGGAGAAATGTCTATTCAAGTCTCTTGCCCATTTTAAAAAATGGCTGTCTTTTGCTATTTGAGGTTTTTTTTTTTAATTACTATAGCTTAATAATAAACCTTGAATTTCTTCAACATTTTCTTATTTTTATAAATTATTTTTGTTATTATAGGTCCTTAGAATCTCCAAGTAAGTTTTAGAATGATCTTATCACTTTCTATACAAAAATCTACTGGGATTTTTATTAAGATAGTATTTAATCTATGGATCAATTTAGGAAGCACTGACATTGTAATAATATTATGCCTCATGATCCATGAACATGGTATATTTCTCCAATTGTTTAGGTCTTCTTTAGTTTATCCTCAGAATACTTTGAATATTTTGTAATTTTCAGTATCTAGGCCTTATGCATATTTTATTTGTAAGTATTTAAATATTTAGTATTATAAAGGTTCCCTCTTTTAAAATATTTAATTTTCCATTGTTTGTTGCTAACATAGAAACACAAGTAACTTTCCTATTGGCCCTATATCCTCACTTATTAATTCTAATAAACACACTTGTTAATTCTAGTCCCTGTTTAATGGATTCCTTGGGATTTTCAACAGAGTTGATCATGACATTATGAATAAAGTAACTTCTGATCTGTATACATTTTATTTCTTTTTCTTACCTTGTTGCACTGGGTAGGATCTCTAATACAACATTGAATAAAAGTGGTTACAGTGAACATCCTTCCCTTGTTCCTGTCCTTAGAGGATATAGTAGACAGAATTCTAAAAATGTCCCCCCAAATTCCCATTCTCCCATTATTCAATCAAATACTAATCCAGGTACTGCTGTGTAGACTCTGAAGATGGAATTAAGGTTACTTATCAGCTAACCTTAAATTAGGAATATTATCCTATTAGGCCCAATGTAATTACATGAGCCCTTAAAAGTAGAAGAGAAAGGCAGAAAAGTCAGAGAGATGCTGAAGAAGTAGCAAAGGAAAGTCAGAGAGATTCAAAGCACTAGAAGAATTTGACTTGCCACTGCTGATTTTGAGGATGGAAGAAGTGGGCCATGAGCCAAGGAACACAAGTGGCTTCTACAAGCTGAGAACAATCTCCAAGTGACAGCCAGCAAGAAAACAGGGACCCCAGTACTACAGCTGTGTGGAACTGAATTCTGCCAACCACCTGAATGATCTTGGAAGCGGATTCATCCTGAGGGCCTCCAGAAAAAAACACAGCCCTGCTGGTACTTTCAATTTGGCCTGCTAAAATCCAGGGCAGAAAACAGAGCCACACTGTTCATGGACTGCTGATGTACAGAACTGAATTTTTAAGTAGGTGTTATTTTAGGGCACTTAATTTGTGTTAATTTTGTTATGGCCACAATAGAAAAGAAATATAGAGGGAACATATTCAGTATTTCACTGCTGAGTATTATGTTAGTTGTTGGTTTTTTTCATGGATGTCTTTTTTTTTTTAATGTATGTCAAAAATCTAATTTTTAAAAAATTTTTTTATTGTTATGTTAATCACCATACATTACATCATTAGTTTTTGATGTAGTGTTCCATGATTCATTGTTCGTGCATAACACCCAGTGCTCCACGCAGAATGTACCCTCTTTAATACCCATCACCAGGCTAACCCAACCCCCACCTTCCTCCCCTCTAGAACCCTCAGTTTGTTTTTCATCATCTCTCATGGTTCATCTCCCCCTCTGTCTTACTCCCCTTCATTCTTCCCCTCCTGCTATCTTCTTTTTCTTTTTTCTTAACATATGTTGCATTATTTGTTTCAGAAGTACAGATCTGTGATTCAACAGTCTTGCACAATTCACAGCACTCACCATAGCACATACCCTACCCAATGTCTATTACCCAGCCACCCCATCCCTCCCACCCCCTACCACTCCAGCAACACTCAGTTTGTTTCCTGAGATTAAGAATTCCTCATATCAGTGAGGTCATATGATACATGTCTTTCTCTGATTGACTTATTTCACTCAGCATAACACCCTCCAGTTCCATCCACGTCGTTGCAAATGGCAAGATCTCATTCCTTTTGATGGCTGCATAATATTCCACTGTGTATATATACCACATCTTCTTTATCCATTCATCTGTCGATGGACATCTGGGCTCTTCCCACAGTTTGGCTATTGTGGACATTGCTGCTATAAACATTGGGGTGCACGTACCCCTTCGGATCCCTACATTTGTATCTTTGGGGTAAATACCCAGTAGTGCAATTGCTGAATCGTATGGTAGCTCTATTTTCAACTGTTTGAGGCACCTCCATACTGTTTTCCAGAGTGGCTGCACCAGCTTGCATTCCCACCAACAGTGTAGGAGGGTTCCCCTTTCTTTGCATCCCCGCCAACATCTGTCGTTTCCCGACTTGTTAATTTTAGCCATTCTGACTGGTCTGAGGTGGTATCTCATTGAGGTTTTGATTTGGATTTCCCTGATGCCGAGTGATGTTGACCACTTTTTCATGTGTCTGTTGGCCATTTGGATGTCTTCTTTGGAAAAATGTCTGTTCATGTCTTCTGCCCATTTCTTGATTGGATTATTTGTTCTTTGGGTGTTGAGTTTGATAAGTTCTTTATAGATTTTGGATACTAGCCCTTTATCTGATATGTCATTTGCAAATATTTTCTCCCATTCTGTCGGTTGTCTTGGTTTTGTGGACTGTTTCTTTTGCTGTGCAAAAGCTTTTTATCTTGATGAAATCCCATTCACGGATGTCTTTTATTGTGTTAAAGAAGTTCTTTTGTATTCCTAGTTTGCTGAAATTTCTCAGGAATGGGTATAGAATTTTGCCTCAGATGCTATTTCTGTATCTATTGAGATGATCATATAGTTTTTCAACACTTTTCTGTTAATGTGGTGAATTACATTGATTTTTTTCTTTTTAATTAATATTTAGGAAAGTTATGATAACAAATGGAGCTTTTCATATAAGGATATAAAGGAATAGGTTTGTGAAAGAACCTTTACTATGGCATGTCAAAATTATTTATGCTGAGTTGATGAATACTGATGCTTACTTTTTTAAATAACAGCTTTGAGGCATAATTCATATATCATAAAATTCCCCTTGTAAAGTATACAATTCAGTGATTTTTTTTAGTATATTCAGAGTTATGCAACCATCACACTAATTTTGGTACATTTTCATCACCCCAAAATGTACCCACTGGCAGTAATTTATTCTCCTCTCCATCCAGGTCCTGGCAACCAATATCTACTGTCTGTTTCTATGGACTTGCTTAGACACTTCATATAAACGGGATTATTCAATATGCAGCCTTTTGTGACTGACTCTTTTCATGTAGCATAGTTTTGCAAGGCTCATCCACATTGTACTACTATTAATAAGTACTTCATTCCTTTTTATTGTGGAATATTTTCCATTATATAGGATATAATGGAATATTATATGACTAGGTGTGGAATTGCTCAAATGCTGACTCTGTTTTTAACATTTTGATAAACTGCCAAGCTGTTTTCCAACGTGGCCGCACTATTTTACAGTCTTCACTAGCAATGTATGAAGGTTCTAATTTATCCACATCCTATCAACAGTTATTATTGTCTGTGTTTTTCATTTCAGCCATCATGTGGGTGTATAGTGCATTTTGCTGGTAACTAATGATGTTGATAATCTTTTTATGTGCTTAACTGTCATTTCTGTATCTTCTTTGGATAAATGTCTATTCAAATCCTTTGCCAATTTAAAAAATTGGGTCATTCATCTGTTTATTAAGTTGAAGAGTTCTTTATTATATTCTGGATACAAATCTGTTATCAGACATATAATTTGCAAATATTTTCTCCCATTTCATGGGTTTTCTTTTCACTTTCTCGATGGTGTTCTTTGAAGTACAAATATTTTTTAACTTTGATGAAGTCCAATTCATCTTTTTAATCACTTGTACTTTTGGTGTCAAATCTAAAGAAACCAGTGCCTAATTCAAGGTCATAAAGATCCATTTACTACTACACTGGTTAATTTTTAAATATTGAACAAACCCTTGCATTCCTGAGGTGAATCCCTCTTGACTTCTTCATCATAATGTATTACCCTTTTTTATATATGGTGGATTCAACTTGCTAATATTTTGTTAAGGATTACAGCATCTATCTTCATGAAGAATATTGGATTGTAATTTTCTTGTAATTGTCAGGAGTTGGAAACAGATTTATGCTGGCCTCAAAAATGAGTTGGGGAATGTTCACTTCTCATTTTCTAGAAGAGTTTATGTGAAATTGGCATTATTTCTTCCTGAAAATTTTGATAGAACGCAGTAGAAGATATCTGGATATTTCTTTATGAAAAGGTTTATGATAATGAATTTAATTAAAAAAAATAAAAATAGGGCTATTTTGATCTTCCATTTTACCTTGTGTCCATTTAGATATATATTGCATTTTTCAAGGATTCGTCCATTTCATCTAAGTTGTTAAAAATATTGCCATAAGTGGGTTATAATACTACTATCTTTTTATTATGTATAGGATCTATGATGATATCCCTTCTGTCATTCCTGATGTTGGTCATGTGCATATTCTTTCCTTTTTTTTTTTTAATTTACCAGTCTAGCTAGGATTTTATCAATTTAACTAATGTTTTCAATAACAAACATTCATCATTGGCTATTTCCTCTTTTTTTAAATACCTCATGGATCTCATGCTGATATTTTTGTTTTCCTTCCTTCTACTTACTCTAGATCATGGGTTTGCAAACTACATCTCACAGGACAAATCTAGCCCACTTTTTGTTTTTGTAAGTAAAATTTTATTGAAATAAAGCCATGCTCATACATTTATATTTTGTCTACGCTTTAAGTTGAGTAGCTCCAATAGACAGTGTATGGCCTACAAAGCATGAAGTATTTATTGTCTGGCCTTTAACTGGAAAAGTTTGCAGACCTCTGCTATAGATTTACTTTGCCTTTCTTTCACTAGCATAAGGTGGAAATCTATGCCATCGATTTAAAAATTTTCTCCTTTTCTAAAATAAACACGTAAAGCTATCACTTTTTTCTCTAAAGGTATTTTAACTATAGCCCACAAATTTTAATATATTGTATTTTTGTTATTCAATTTAAAATATTTTTCTCATTTTCCTTGTTTTTTCTACTTTAATCGACAGGTTACATTCAAATATCTTAATTTCTAAACATTTTCAGTTTTTAAATATATTTTATTGATTTCCAGTTTAATTCCACTAAAGTCAGCCAATGGTTTTGGAAAATTGATCAAGCATATTTTGGATGATGATCAATGTGTACTTGAGTTTAATATATTCTACCAGTTTGAGGTTCAGCACTCTAAAAAAGATGTCCATTAGATCAAGCTGGATTATGATGTTCAGTTATACATTCTTAATGATGCCGTGTCTATTCTTTCATATATTTCTGAGAGAAGTATTTTAAAATACCCAACTATGATTGTAGACTAGGCTATATATTTAGTTCTTTCAGTTTTTGCTTCAGGCATATGACTAATATACACACTTAAATTAGATTTTCCTAATGATTTGATCCTTTTATTATTATGCAATGTCTCTTTTCCTATTATGTAATACTCTTGTCTTGAGGTCTACATTATCTGGTATCAGTAAAGCCACTCCAACTTTTTAATGCTTACTGTTTGGCATCTTTTTTAAATCCCTTTATTTTCAACCTATATGTATCTTTATTTTTAAAGTGTATCTGATAGACGGCATATAGCTGGGTTCTCCAGTCTGATAATCTCTGCCTTTTAACTGGAATGTTTAATCCATTTATATTAATGTAATTATTGATATGGTTAAATTAAATCTCTTTGTTATTTCTTCCTATTTGCCCCCATCTAATTCTTTTGAAATTGATGACATATATTTAATCTAACATATCCAAAATATCATTTCAACATGTAACCAATGTAGGACATTATTAGATAGTTTATCTTTTTTCAACTTTATTGAGGTATAATTGACAAATAAATTGTACGAAAATTAAATTGTACATCATAAGATGATATACACATACATCATTTTGAAATGATTCCTTCCTCTAATTAATTAACACACCCATCATTTTTCATACTTAGTTTTTGGGTTTTTTTTTTTTTCTTTTGGTGAGAACATTTAAGTTCTACTCTCATACAATACAGTGTTATCAACTGTAATCACCATGTTGTACATTAGATCCTTAGACCTTATTTATCTTATAGGTGAAAGTTTGTACCCTTTTACCAATTTCTTCCTATTTCCCCACCCCCCATCCCCTCGCAATAATATTCTACTCTGTTTCTATGAGTTTTTGATTCCACTCATAATAGAATGTAAATGCAGTATTTGTCTTTCTCCATTTGGCTTACATCACTTAGAATAATGCCCTCGAGGTCCATCTGTGTGTTGCAAATAGAAACAGTTTGGGGTCTTACGTTCAAATCTCTAATCCATTTTGAGTTAATGTTCTGTGTGGTATAAGATAGGAGTTCAGTTTCATTTTTTTGCATGTGGCTACCCAGTTTTTCCAATACCAATTGTTAAAAAGATTATCCTTTACCCATTGTATATTCATGCCTTTGTTATAAATTAATTGGCCATATAGACATGGGTTTATGCTGGCACCTTCTCTAGTCCATTGATCTATGTATCTGTTTTTATGCCAATACCATAGAGTTTTGATTACTATAGCTTTGTGATAGAGTTTGAAGTCAAAAAGTGTGATGCCTCCAGCTTTGTTCTTGTCAAGATTACTTTAGCTACTTGGGGTCTTTTATGATTCCATGCAAATTGAAGGAGTTTCTCTTTATGTGAAAAATGCCATTGGAATTTTGATAGGATTTGCATTGAATTTGTACATTGCTTTGGGTAGGATGGCATTTTAATAATACTCATTCTTCTAATCCATGAACACAGAAATATTTCCATTTATTTGTGTTTTCCTCAATTTCATCAACATCTTATAGTTATCAGTGTATAGGTCTTTCACCACTTTGGTTAAATTTATTGCTAAATATTTTATTATTGTGATGCAATTAGAAATGGATCATTTTCTTAATTTCTCTGATAGTTCATTGTTAGGGTACAGAAACACAACTATTTTTCTATATTAATTTTGTGTCCTACAACTTTACTGAATTCATTTATTCTAACAGTTTTTTGGTAGAGACCTTAGGGTTTCCTATATGCAATATAATATCATCTGTAAATAGAGATAATTTTGCTTCTTTTCCAATATGGATGCCATTTATTACTTTTCTTACCTAATTCTCTGGTTAGGACTTCCAATACTATGTTGAATAAAGGTTGTGAGAGTGGGTATCCTTGTCTTGTTCCTGATTTTAGAGGAACAGCTTACAGTTTTTCACCATTAAGATATTAACCATGATGCCACAATTTCCTCATCTATAAGTCTTTATACCCCCAATCCCTTTGCCTAAAATGCTCTTTCCAAAACCCTCCTCATTGCCAACTTCTACTCATTTTTCTCATGTCAGATTAATATATTCACTCCTAGAGAAGCAGTCTTGAAATCTTTTAGACCTGTGATGTCCAATGTGATAGCCACCAGTCATAAATACCTTCCGAGCACTTAAAATATGAATAGTCTGAATTGAGATGTGCTCTACACAGGACATTGAAGGCTCAGTTTAAAAAATTATAAAATTATCTTATTAATAATTTTATATTGGCTATATAGGAGATATTTTGGCTATATTGGGTTAAATAAAATATATTATTGAAATTTATTTTTATCTCTTTTTTAACATTTTTATTATGGCTACAAAAAAACTCAAAATTACGTGTGGCTTACATTATATTTCAATTGGACAACACCTAGACTAGATGAGGAGGAGACCCTTTTTTCAATAACCTGTAGTTTTTTCTTTAGCAGTATTTATTTTATGTGTTAAAATTGGTAAATTGTATCCTGTAATAGACTGCAAGCACCTAATGAACAAGGGGCTGTCTTGATCAACACGGTAATTTCAGGGCTGAGGGTACTAAAATAAAAACAGTGACTCCCCATTATTCATAGACCTCATATTTGTGAATTTCCTTTGCATTCAATTTACTTGTAATCAGTACTAGCACTGTTTTCAGAGTCATTTATGGACAAGCACAGAACAGCAAAAGATAGAAGCCATCCAATGCATATTTTCCTAGCTGAGGTCAAGCGAGGTGATGTTCTGCCTTCTTATTATAGCTGTCAAATTAAACAAGTGTTTCTTTTCAGTCTATTAGTGCCACTTCTCACATTTTTGTGACTTCTGTTGGTGACATGGCTATTTAAAATGGCCCTGAAGCATAGCGCTAAAATGCTGTGTTTCTAAGCACAAGAAGACTGTGATGTGCCTTACAGAGAAAATACATGTGTTAGATCAGCTCCCCTCAGGCATAATTATAGTGCTGTTGGCTGTGAGTTAAATGTTAATGAATCAATATATATTAAATAAGGTGTTCTTAAACTAAAACACACATAAAATTATAAATTGGTCAGTTGACAAAAATGTTGTGACCAGAGGCTCACAGGAACCTAACTCTGCATTTCCCTTAGGAGCAATGGTTCAGTATTTGCTGATTCAGTCTTCCAGCAACTTCACTAGAATTGACTGTATTTGTTGAATGAATGAAGCCAGATCATTTGATTCCAAATCTAAATCTTATGCAAATGCAGTAATGATGGCAGTTAAAGCAGTGATTGTGGAGCCAAACTGCCTAGAGTTCAATCTTGGCTCTCTGATTTGCCAGCTGTGTAATTTGGGGCAAATTATTCTTCTCTGCTTTTTTCTCACAATTAAAAATGTAGATAAAACAGTAGTTGTTAATGGCTGCCAGGGGCTGGGTGTGGGGGGAGGGGATGACCACAAAGAGGCAGGAGGAAACTTTTGGAATGAGGCAAATATTCTTTGATTATTGTGGTAGTTACATAACTGCCTATGTTTTTTAAAACTCACAGAACTAAAAAGGGTAAATTTTACTTTGTATAAATTATAACTTAATAAACTTGAGGTTAAAAAAAGAGTAACAGTTAAGATTAAAGGAATAATGCACATAAAACATTTAATGCCCTACCACTCACATAAATGCTAGCAATCATTCTAATAACATTAGGGAAAATTAGGTGGTATAAGGAAAAGCAAAGTGGACTCATGAACCAGGGTTCTAATTTGACTCTTTCAAATATTAGCTACAGGCTGAATTCAGTTTATGGGAGTTCTCTTGCTTATTATAAAGGTTAAATTCCACATGTGTGAAATATCTGTGCAAACGGTAGAGCCACATAGTAATGTGAGAAAGGGGACTAACTATTCATGAGACAGCAATACAAAATTACAGAAACACATAAACTGGGGAAGTGTAGGTCACCTCTCCAAAGTAGAATGTAGTGCACTGTGAAATGGACCATAAAGGAGCACATTTCTTTTAAGAACTTTGGTCCTTAATCCTAGTCTAGTCTCTATTGGCTCCTGGTCGATTATGAAGACAACCAACTGCTCTAATGGATTATGAACATACCTCAAACTCAAAAGGAATGCCAGTGCCAAGAGGAAAGAAGAGCCAAGTTTGTCAGAACTGGACTGGTCTGTTTCTGGACGGGATTATGCAGTAGGAGTCGGACACCCATTCACCTCCAACTCCACAACAAGCCTAGTGTGAGGAATGGACTGGGTCATTTCACGCTGCTGTTTGGTTCCGGGATGTCTCAGCAGTTCCCACCCCTGAGGGCACTGCTGACCCTGCTCAGACACCCAGTGGCAGTTACTGCCAGAATCTCATGGACGTCTGGGGTGCCGTGAGTCGGTGGGGCTGAGCCGGTAATAAAATACTGCATTTGGGCTCTTCCTCGAGGAACAAGTGTGGTTTCGACCACCAACCTGGGCCAGAAGTTCGACCCCAAAGTTCCCTCCATAACCACGCAGGACACCCATTGAATTCGCTTGCCTCGGGCGTCCGGACCACAGTCACGTGACAACCACCAGGCACCTGAAGGCAAGGGCCACCAAGGGCGTGGTTTGGTTCTCGTTTTAACTTCAGCTGGGACCAGAGCGCAACGAAACCCGAAAGTTTGAGGTAGCAAGTTTCCTCACCATTGAGTTCACCCTCAGCAACCGGACTCCAGAAAGTGCTCTCCACGCCGGAAATGCACTAATCCGCAGCACGTGGGGTTGCCAGGGCGCGCTTCACGTGACTGGGCGGGGCCTCAGGAACATTGTAACCAATGGTAGCCCGAGAGGGCGGTGCCTGTGACGCGCCGGGACCTATCCCGGAAGTGGGGCTGAGGTGGGGGCGGGAAAGGGCGGGGAGGCCGGGGTGTGGAAAGTGTGGCTGCCCCGCCCCGTCTCTTGGAACTGCTGGGGCCGCCACCGCTGCCGCCGCCGCAGCTGTAGGGAACCGGCGCCGGTGCGCAGGCGAGAGGATCTCTTCCCCTGCTGAAAGGTAAAGACAGGGGAAAAGCTGGTGGGGCCGGGACCAGAGCGAAGCAGGGCCGGAGAAGGCGGCGGGAGAAGGCGGCCAGAGCCGAGTCCTGAACGAGGGAAGGAGGAAGGATGGATGGGGGAACCGAGGCGAGCGCGGGACCCGCCAGGGCTCAGGCCCATGCGGGGCCGGGCCCGGCCCGGCCGGGGATGCCGGCAGGACAAGGGGGCGCCTGAGAGGCCGGGGCCACGGCGCCGCAGGCTGGAGGGCGGAGTGCAAGCCCGCTGCCCGAGGGCCAGGTGCCGTTGGCCAAGTCCCGTTATCCCCATCCTTCACGGGGACGTGCGGCCTGGGCTGGGTACCCCGCAGTGGGATAAGGGCGGCGGCGAAGGGCCGGGTGGCGCGGCGCGATGCGGGAAGGTCGCCGGCTCTTCTTGCGGTGGGACAGTGGGGGTCAGGATTTGCTGCCTCCAGCGCGGGTGAGTGCCCAGGGCGGGTACATCCCCCACCCCCAGCGAGCTCATCTGCGACTTCCCTCCCCATCTCCCCACCTCCCCACCAATGGTTAGAAAAGTTTATAAGGAGGCCGGAGTTAGAAAGTGCCCACTATTCTTGGGTGGGTGTTTTATAAATGAAAAAAATCTATTGATCCCATGATGCTTGGTACGTAACCTGTTCGAAATGAGATGTTTCCCTGCCTGCGTTCCCGTTGTTAAAAAGCAAACACAAACTTTTTGCGTAGTTCCCTCGGAAAAGCTACCATCTCCCCAGCCCACCATGGCGGATGAAATTGATTTCACTACTGGAGATGCTGGGGCTTCCAGCACTTACCCTATGCAGTGCTCGGCCCTGCGCAAAAACGGCTTCGTGGTTCTCAAAGGACGACCATGCAAAATAGTGGAGATGTCAACTTCCAAAACTGGAAAGCACGGTCATGCCAAGGTAAGTGCCCTTCCAGATCTCTCTTTGCGTTGGGATTTTGGTCATTTGCATTCCAGTACGGAACATGAGATTTCCATATTTATAACTTTGTAATAATTACATTTTTTTTCTTACCACAATTTCGCAGTGACCAGCTATTGCTTTGAATACTGAAAGGTAGCATTTCCTTTTGCGGCCTTTATAATGTTTCATTAGCTGGTAATTGAAACTTACCTGAATCCTAGTGACTTGGAATATCCAGTTTACAGATGAGAAAACCTGTTCTAACACAACTGCATTTCTCTTATGTACTCTTATAATTGAATTACTGGGCTGTGTATGATATTGGGTCTTGATATGTCATGAAACTGTTTAGTTGTTCACTGCTTCTCAATTCTATGACCACTGCAGTTTTTTTTAAGAAAATAAAATTAGATGACCTTGGAAAGAGAAAGAATCTGTCATGATCAGCTTTGGTATTGTGCTCTTGTGTATATAATGAGTGATATACTTGGCAAAGATTAAACAGGTTTCCTGTTCTCCCTTCTTTGTTAGGTTCACCTCGTTGGAATTGACATTTTCACCGGCAAAAAATATGAAGATATTTGCCCTTCTACTCACAACATGGATGTTCCAAATATTAAGAGAAATGATTATCAAGTGAGTACTAACTTCCTTTAAAATGCTGCTTTGTTTCTTAAAGTTGCAAATACATACTACTATCAACTGTAATTTGACAAAACCTGGTAGTAGTTTTGTAGATTTTTCTAACCAAATATTAGGCACCACCTAGCTTAGAAGTTGGAAAAATAGTGATATTTAACCCTTGTACCTTATCTAGAATTATGACTAATTTGCTGGGTTTTTTTTTTTTAACATTTTTGCGTTTTTAAAAAAGTTGAGCATGTCTTATTATTTCTCAGACCACATGATTGCATATTGTGACTGAATAAGCTCAATGTTTAATGAAACTGCTATTCAGTTTGTTGTAAAATATTTCCAATTTAGATAACTCCCTCCTGGATGTTTTATTTCTTTTTACTTCTCAAACCCAAGACTTTTAAGAAATCATTGGAATTCATGTTCCAGCAACCAAGTTTGTGTATTAATGATTGTGAATCAGAATTTGGTATTCTTAAATAGGGAAGTAAGTTGAAAGCCATTAATATAAAGAAAGTATATGGCCACTACATGTGGTTAAGAAAATGCAAAACTATGTAATTGTTTCATTTACATTCAGTGACCATGCTGTGACCTTTAGTTGAATTATAGGTATAGACTTCCAACTTTTAGTTCCAATTATGCATTTGGATAGGTCATGTTTAATGATAGCATTTTGTTGTTTTGGAGTATTGGTGGTAACCAAACCATTGACCTCATAGGATGTAGGAGCTCAAATTAATCATAACTAAAGTCTTTCTTGTAAGTCTTCAATCTCACTGTTAAGCATACTATACATAGAATTCTGTTCGTTTTACACAGTGAAAAATATATGTGTGACACTTAGATTTTTTTATTCTTTTTAAACTGATTTCTTACTATACCTTTTATTGTGTTATATAATTTTTCAAGCATGTTATCATCAACTGCAATTAACATATGATTTCCTTTTACTCTTGTCCACATGTAAAAATATTTTTACATAGTTTTAATCTGGTAAGCAGTTTTATATTTTCACTTTCCCACTTATGTTTTCTAGGTTGCTTTGGAGTCTTTGTAGAAATTTGAATTGTCTTATTATAACAATAGCATATGGGTTTTTTTTAGTCAGACAGTTGGGTTTGGATCTAGTTCTGTCACTTTCTAGCTGGATGACCTTATTTAGACATGGCTTATAGTGGGTGCTCAATAAACATTTGTTAAATGCATAAGGCTAAGCATACACTTTTCTTTTGCCAAAAATGGATGTCTGTTTTCATCCTTGACATGTGAATGCTTTGAATGTTCAATATTCATTATATACATTAATATGCATTCAATATAGAACACTTTTGTCTTTGAGTGTTTCAGAAAGATAATATCAGTGATTCATCAGTAATTATTACTATGATCAAATTAATCATTGATTGAAGCTCAAGATTTAACATAAAGGAAAAATTTGGTTTGGGTTTTATTTAGGGATACAGCAGGGTATAGGGGAATGAGATATGTGAGCACAAGATTTTAAATAAAAACAAGACCACTAACAGTGTCAAGTCACATAAGGAGCCTTAGGCAAAAAGGAAAAATCAGTAACTCAAATTGTCTTTATTTAAAATTTTGATATTTTGTTCATGGAATTTTTGTATTCTAATTTTCTTTTTTTCTTTTTTTTTAAAGATTTTATTTATTTATTTGAGAGAGAGAGAATGAGAGATAGCGAGCACGAGAGGGAAGAGGGTCAGAGGGAGAAGCAGACTCCCTGCCGAGCAGGGAGCCCAATGCGGGACTCGATCCTGGGACTCCAGGATCATGACCTGAGCCGAAGGCAGTTGCTTAACCAACTGAGCCACCCAGGCGCCCTTAATTCTAATTTTAAAATATTTGTTTGATCACTGATGAATTTTTTTGGTGCCACCTTAAATTTTGCACTCAAAATTAGTGCCTCACTTGCTTTATCCTGTTTCAGCCTTTGGTATGTGGTCTACACTGTATCATGGATAATAAGAGAATGACTCAAGCCAGACAGGCTGGGTCCCAATCCTTACTTTAACACTTATTAATTATGTGACCTTAGCTGGCAAGTTACTTAACCTCTCACCTTTTTTTCTTTATTTATAAAATGAGGATAGGAATAATAAACTCCTCATGGGATCATTGTGAGGTTTAATTAGTTATTACTTAGAGCAGTGCCTTGCATGGTAAGTACTCAGTAAGCACACCCCTTCGTTATCAAGTCAGCCTAGAATACTTATTTCTGTTCATTTAAAAAATTTAGCTCTGTGAGCCTTTTCAATGATATTTATTGTGCTGTGGTGGTCTTCATGCACCTATCCACACCAAATAAATACAAGGTATGAACCTGGAGTTGGGAGGAAAAATTTCTATCAAAGACAATATTGGAACAATTGGCAAATTTGAATGGACTATATATTAAATAATATTTTAGCAATACTGTATTTTTTAACTTTGAAAAATAAGCTGATTATATGAGTTTGTCTTTTTAGGAAAATACACAAATATTTATTGCTAAAGAGTCGTGATGTTTAAAACATACTCTCAAATGGTTCAGTAAAAAGAAGAAAAGAATAAGAAGGTATATTGTATGTATTTTATGTATTCCTATACACAGAAAGAGAAAAAATGCACATGTTAAATGTTAACAGTGGGTGAGTCTGGGGAAAAGATAGGGGATTTTGATGTATTACTTTTGCACCTTTTCTGTATATCTGAAAATTTTTAAATAATTTATGTAAGAAGGTAAAATAATTTTCATTATTCTATTTTTCTATAGTTTAGTTTTATTTTTGAAAATTTTAATTTTATTTCACATAACAATTTATTTTAATAAGATGTTTAATTTTTAAAATATGTTGTTTTACTAGATGTTTTATATTGTCTATACATTTTTTATTTGAAATGCTTTTTCTTTCATCCTATAGTTTAACTCATGAATTCTTAACTCTTTAGAAATGAAAATCACCATTATATAAATAAATACCAAGTATCAGTATTATTATATGGCTTTTATGTTTCCGTCACTAAATGACAGTGGAACTTTTAATTCTTGAAATAGACAAGTTCTACTTCAGGGAATTGCTAAAAGGGCCAAAATCAAAAAGATCTATCTTGTAAGCCTGTGGCTAATTGTTTAAAATAATACAATAAATGGTGTTGGGAAAACTGGACACCCACATGCAAAAGAATGAAACTAGACTATATCACACCATACACAAAAATTAACTCAAAATGGGTTAAATACTTGAATGTAAGACCTGAAATCATTGAAGAAAACATTGGTGGTAAGCTTCTTGACATTGGTCTTGGCATTAAGTTTTTGGATCTGACACCAAAAGCAAAGGCAACAAAAGCAAAAATAAACAAGTGGGACTGCCTCAAACTAAGAAGCTTCTGTACAGCAAAGGAAACCATCAAGAAGATGAAAGGCTGTCTACTGAATGGGAGAAAATATTTGCAGAACACATATCCAATAATATCCAAAATATATAAAGAATCCAACTCAATAGCAAAAAAAAAACCCCAAGCAATTTGACTTAAAAATGGGCAGAGGATTTAAATAGACATTTTTCTGAGGAAGAGATACAGATGGCCAACAGGTACAGGAGAAGAAGTTCAACATCACTAATTGCCAGGGAAATTCAAATTAAAATCACAATGAGATATCACCTCATACCTGTTAGAATGGCCATTATCAAAAAGACAAAAAGTAATGAGTGTTGGAGAAGATCTGGAGAAAAAGAACCTTCATGCACTCTTTCTGGGAATGTAAATTGGTGCAGCCAGTATGGAAAACAATATGGAGGTTCCTCAAAAAATAAAAGTAGAACTACCATATGATCCTGGTATACCACTTCTGGGTATTTATATGAAGAAAATGTAAACACTAATTTCAAAAGATATATGCATCCAGAAGTTCATTGCAGCATTATTTATAATAGCCAAGATATGGAAACAATCTAAATGTCCATTAATGGACAAATGGATAAGATGTGAGATATATATATATATATATATCATACATCATATATACATACATACATACATACATACATACACAGTAGACTACTACTCAGCCATCAAAAAGGAAATGCTGACATTTGCAACAATCTGGATGGAACTTGAATGTATTATGCTAAGTGAAATAAGTCAAAGAGAGAAAGATAAATAGTATATGATTTTACTTACACATGAAATGTAAAAAACAAGTGAACAAAAGCAAAACAAAACTTATAGAGCAGATTAGTAGTTGGTTATTAGAAAGGAGGGTGGTGGGAGATGAGTGAAATGGGTAAAGGGGGTCAATTGTATGGTGACAGATGGTAACTAGACTTATTGTGGTGATCACTTTGTAGTATATACAAAGATTGGTATGATCAAAAAAAACTGCACTTCTGCCTCAACCTGCTTGTTTCCCACTTCTACCAACCACATTACAAATGTTTGAGTGATGTAAAGATGAATTTAAAGTATTTGTGGTTGCATTGTAGGGTAGTTTTTTGTTTTTGAGATTTTAGACATGTGCAAAAGCTGAAATCTCTTGTTGGGGTATCTGTGGAAAGCCATAGCCAGATTTGGTTGGTAGTGCTGTAGAAGAGAGCTTTGAAAACTATGTCTGTGGTAGTTTTCAATTTTTTGAAAAATTTGAAAAAAATTTTTTCAGTTTTTTTTTCAAAAAAAACGAATTATAGGGAGGTAAGGATCATATCTGTGACCCCTTTTGTAGTTGTCAATGTTCTGAACAACTGCCTTTTATAAAATCTGTTAGAATTATAGGCATACTGATGGTGTACATGCTTTGAGAATAAATGAGTACAGCCTGGCCATTTCCTCATTCCTATAATAAAAAAAAATTGAGTGATATCAAAATTGTGCCTTTTTGAAGGTTAGACTGGGTTTGTCTCATTAATATCATCAACAAGCTAGTGTTTGTCTTTTAAAAAATCTAATGTCCTCATTGAACTGAAGACCAAAAGTTTTCCACTGAAGTTTGTTCATAATCAAATTATAAAACACATTGTAATCATAGAAAACTAAAATTAATTTTATGCCCATTAATGGGAAAACAGTTAAATCAGTTACAATCTATCTATGCAGTTGTGAAGCGGTTAAAGAGACTAAAGTAGGTCCATAGTTTCCAAGTTGGAGAGATTTCTAAGACATACTGTTAAGTGAAAACAACTTGCTGAAAAATACCTGTAATGTCCCATTTATTTTTGTTCTTTTGCCTCAAAAAGTACATTTATTCAAAGAAAAAAAAATGACAAGATGTCCATCCCATGGCTCCCTTCCCTCCCCACTCCTGCTTCTCTTCAGCTTCCCATGGACTGAACCCTGGGTAGGGCTAGATAGCCGGGCAGCCCCTCAGATGAGGTCAGCAACAGTGAGGGGCATCTCCTCAATGGAGGTGTTGTAGAAGGTGTTGATGTCTTGAAGAGTTCTCTTGTCATCTTCTGTCACCATGTTAATGGCCACACCCTCACAGCCGAGTCATCCACCATGACCAATTCTGTGGATATAGTTTTCCCCTTTGGTGGGAAGGTCATAGTTGGTGACTAAAGAAATCTGCTACCCATCAATGCCTTTGGCCTAGTGTTAAGGGAGAGGACAACTTCAGCATGTGAATGAGAAGAGGGCACAATCTATCCAGAAGGGATTGAAGTATATGTGTAGGTAGCCAAAGGAAGGCAAAGGGAAAAACATCCCTTCTCCCCCAACAGCCTAAGGCATGCCAGATTTATTCCAAGTTGCTACTTTCCTGAAGAGGGGCACAAGCAGGCCCCTTGGAAAGGGAATCACTTTAGATTCCCATTTATTTTTTTTAAAGCAACCATATTTGTATTGTGTACATAAATGTGAATTCTTCAGGACATACTATGTATATAGATTTGGGGGAAGGTGGTGTGCAGGAGGAAGTGAACTTACACTTTTAGTCTATACATCTTTTATACTTTTATATGTTTAACATTTTTAAGCTCTAAGAGTATATTAATGTATTACTGTGCAGCTGTACAAATTAATGTGGATTGCAACTGAACTATGTAAATACTACAAAGAGTGAATATAGTCTAATCAGTGCAAATGATATAATTTCTTTTAATAGCTAATATGCATTCAGGATGGTTACCTTTCCCTGCTGACAGAAACTGGTGAAGTTCGTGAGGATCTTAAGCTGCCAGAAGGTGAACTAGGTAAAGAAATAGAAGGAAAATACAATGCAGGTGAAGATGTACAGGTAAAGACCTATGGGAAGATTGCTTTTTATAAAAACTTTGTCCTAATCTAGTTAGCAAAAAATGCCAACTATGAAATGTAGTTCTTAAATACTGCTGAAATTGAGAATGATCTCTATAAGACAGTTTTCCCATGATACCCTTAGAGACCCATTACCAAAGAAAGTATCAAAGTTCACTTTTTGCTAGGTAGACACTGCCAGCCCCAAATTTGTTTTGAAGATCAGCATATGAGCTATTAAGTATGAAAAAGGATGTTATGGGAATACTAAAGCGTGAAGGTGATTTACTCTGTTATAACTCTCAGAAGTATAATATCTAATAAGTACTGAGGCATTTATAGCTCTTTTTTCCCTGTTCCCTGGAAGTTACCTTAAAAACCACAATTTGAGAAATTTTACTTCAGAAAACTATAAAGAAAATAGATTATCTGGACTTAGGATACCTCTTTCCAAAGTCAATGTGTATAAAATATCCACAAATATCCAGTATATAATAAATTAAATATATATGTATTGCTTTCTGAATAACTTTTTGCCTTCATTTTTCCCTTCTAGGTGTCTGTTATGTGTGCAATGAGTGAAGAATATGCTGTAGCCATAAAGCCCTGCAAATAAATGGGAACATCAGGCATGAGCAAAATGTTTAGGTCTGGATCAGCCACAGATCTAAAGTTTGGTTCTAAGTTGTCACCAAAGCTATGGCCTTCATAAGCAACCTCATTTCTTTTTTAATTGTTTTGAAATAATTGTGCTGAATTAGTTTTGCAGGCAATTGGTAATTTAAAATAATCAAGCTGTGTAATTCTGGGTTTTTTTAATTTTGTAGGTGTCTTCCTTATAACTTTGTTGCGGTTTTCAGTGAGTCCAAGAAACAGATAAGATGGCTTTAGCAGATATGATTTGTCTGAGCAAATCATTCCTGAATTTTAGTTGATAATAAACCAGGGTTTTAAATCAGACAATGTAGCATCTAGTGGTATTGAAGTACCACATTTAAGTTGAATTGCTCTGTAATAATTTCAGACTTAATAGAGAATAAGTAGATTATGGATTGGAATTGTCACAGCTTCAGCCTGTGTATGGCAAGAACAAGTCCTTAAACAGAAATCATGTTATCAAAAAGTGTCGGTTATCTTAATAGGCATGTGCAGCCACCTGTATTACCTGTATTACCTCAGTCACACTTTTCTTTGCCAAATTGTTGGAGGACTAAACATAACCTTCTATGTAGTAATTTTGATACCTGCTTGTGGTTGACAGGGAGGCATTGAACTGTTGGGTGACTATTCTTAGCTAGTCAGATTGTAAAGGAGTCTGCAAGGGACAGTGGCACAGGTGTTGGTTAGAGCTATAGGTCTTTACTGGAGGCCTGTGTAATCAGCATAAAAATAGGAAGTTTCTAGTTATGTTTTTGCTTTTCCCTTTTGTTCTCTCTCTGTACTTAAAGGAGTGACCTGCTTTCTAGGGTACGATATAGTGCTTTTTATTACTTACGTTGAATAAATTGTTGGTATTTATAGTAGTCCCTCCTTTCCAACCATTTTTAAGGAGATTTTTTTTGACATTAAAGTATTTAGTTGTCAGACAAAAACTGGAAATTCTTACTTTAAATTGATTTGGAACATTTGTTAAATTTATGTATACTTTTTCTAAAGTGAAATGAAAGTAAATCATGGAAGAAGAGTTACTTTATGTGATAAGTATTATTTTACTTATTTTAAGAAGTACATGTATTTTTTCTGATTGTTATGTACTTAATTCAGTTACTGGTATGAAACATAACTAGGAAAGAGTTCTGCAAACCGAATTATTTTAAAAACTATTCTAGGAGACACAGCTACATTTCTCTTTAGTCTTTTGGATCATATATATCTTATTTCCAGGACTCTGGACATGGTCACAGGGTTTGTGAGGACCTTTGACTTAATAACAATCATATTGAAATGAAACTTAGAACAAAATCATTACTTCAATAATACCTTCATTCTCTAAGACTGAGTATGAGACCTTTCCCATCATCCCTTGATCTCTGAAAGGCCTTTGTTTCTATCATCTAGAGGAAAACACATATGATGCTGTAACTGATCTAATCAGTGACTGAATATAGCAGTAGGAATAGAAGATTCCAAAGGTTTTAGTTACTTAATTTGTGCACATTTTTAAATCTTGTATTGGCTTCAGCAAACGCATTTGGAAAAGAAACAAGAAATGCAAGGAGAATTCTAAAGCACAAGAAATACTGAGATTGTAGTTAATAATTTTAGTGTAACATTTTAGCTTTTGCCCATCTAAAGCACAATTAGGAATTAGGCTAAATTCTTTCCAGTATTCCGTTTAAATATCTACCACATACTGCTCTAGTTTTTTAGTACTCTGTACTGTGTGTTTTACTTGTTGCTCGTTGCATTGTTACCCACAGGAATCCCGGGAAGTTCTCAATCTGTGCTACTTGCTGGTCACTCATATGACCCCGGTTAACCATATTAGTGTTCTAGTTTACTATGAATTCTGGATTAGCATGCCCTTGTTGTTGTTCCTAACTTGTCAAACTTCACATAAATACATTTTCAATTGTGAGGTAAGCATATGTAAATTATAATAATGCATCTCTATCTTCATACCTTGAATGGCAAAAGCTTTTATGCGTAAATATTTTAAGTACTATAATGAAGTGTAAATACTCTTCTGATATATAATTATAAGTATAGATTTTAAAGATATGGGACTTTATTTTCACATAAGTCAATACATGTTTCTCTAGAATAAAATATTTCCTTTAGTAAAGCTTTATAAATTATATTAAAAGGAAGCAGGTAAACATATTTTTTAACATAGAACAGAAGTGACTTCATTCTTTTTTGACATCAGAAATATTAAAAGTTGACTCCTAGTATTTGTTGTACTTTTCTGTAGCAAATGTTAAATATCACAGGTTACCATGTATAGAGTGTAGACTGTCCTGTTGATAGATTATACAATGATACACCATTTTTGTCTGCAGGCATTTCACCAATTTATATACAGTATAAGCAAATGGAATATTTGTTTCTTTCTAGAGCAAAGTATTTTATTTCTACTGTGAAGACTTTGTTATATCTTATTTGCTACTACAAAGTTGTATACCCTCTGAAATAGATCAAATCATTGCTACTTTGACTTAGCATTTGCATCATAAACATAATATGATGTTTCTTTCATTCTCCCCTCCAAGGGCTGTCTGTCACTTGAAATTGTTGCTAACCAAGCTCTTGAATCCGTTACCATTTATGGTACAAAATTCTGTACCAATGCTTTATAATGATTACCAAAACTCTCCTGCAGCCAGAGCATGATATCTTTAATAGGAGATGCTGTAATAAAATGTTTAGGCTATAAAATTTGGGGACACAATTTTTCATTATAGCACAATGTGAGTATGTGCATATGCACACATAGCTTTGTATGTTTATTCTTTTTACAAAGTCCTTCCAACTCTTAAAAGTACTGTAGTCTGGTAGTGCCTCAAATGTTGGTAACTTTTTTTTTTAATTTACAACTTTTCCAGAATTTGTTTTTGTAACTTCAAAGTTTCTCAATTAGATTATTTCTAGTTGAGCTGTAATTTGAATGCATTGTTCTCAGGGCTGTTTGTGCTAAGAGCTGAAGTTGCATTATTTTAAAGCTAACTGCCTGAAAGTATATTGCAAAATTTTCCCAAATCGTAATACAATGATACATGCAAATAAAAAAATCCTTAACATCAACATACTTAACCTATATGCTAAGTATTAAAGAAAAAAATGGGAACATTGGTAACATCTATACTGGAATCTTGCCATATTTTTTTCATTTTAGAATAGAATTTGGTAGTCTTACCTTAGAACTCAAACCTTAATGATGTATCTGAAAGCATTCCTTTGGCATGGACCCCAAAGGTAGTTTTTAGAGCCAGACAAAGTTGTAGTGGTTCTCAAACATATTTAGGGACAATAGATCAAAAATTCATAATGCTTTTTTGTGTACATGAAAATGTTTACATACTGAATTCTATAATATGAACTGGAAACAAATTTACTATGAGAAAATGTGGCTCTTAAGCAGTATAAGAGCAAACTATAAGCATATTTCCATAAACTGTATGTTATACTGAACTGATCAACAGTTTAAAATTTTCTAACTTAGGTATAATATTTTATAGTTTTTAAGCCTTTTTTTCTCCTAGCATTCAGAGAAGTATAGACAACAAAGGCTATGAAAAATTTATTGTGGAAAAATCTTAAAATTGAGAAAATTCAATCTATTAACTTTAATCTATTAAATTTTTTCCCCTGAATTGGATATATGGCATCATTATTTGATTTTAGCAGGGAACATTTGGATTTAGCTTATGGAACACAGATGTTCTGTGAGAACATGACTTGAAGTCACTATATAATGTTTCTCCATTAAGTATACATCTGGACATCAACTTAAGTACCAAGTGAGGTCAAGTGCCTGAAAAGTGCTGCCTACATCTAATTAGCATGTTTTCCTTATGTGAAAGATGCATCTTATAGCAATGCATATCAGGCTTTCACCTGCTAGAAACATACTTGTTGCCAAACTTTACCAACCACCACTCTTCCTCTCGCCTTAGAATTGGGTGAAACCCCTATTTTACAATTGAGAGAAAGGTTCTTTTATTTATATGAAGTCCCTAAAACTATTTCTTGGCGTTGGTAGACTTAGATTTATCTTAGGTTGAGATTATATTTTTTAAAAACTCTAGACATTAAACTATATTCAGTGATGACTGTACAGCTTCTCATAAGTCATAGTTATGATCTTTCTTGAGAGGAATTATTACGGTTAATACCTAATAAATAAGCACTCTTGTGCTTGTTATAAAATATAATGCAAATTACTAGTTCTATGCTAGTATAATGAAAATGACTAGTTCCGCACTATTATGTACCTGTGTTCTCTCCAAAAAGGAAATAGTTGAAATGGCATTGTTTAATCCAGTGGCACTTTATTAGTAACACATTTTATTTGTTTTAGGTATAAAAGAATTCTTGCTTTTATCTACCGAGACTCATGTTTTAGCTAAAACTTTAAAATTGTAAGACCTGTAGTATGGATATTATAATTGTGCATTTTACATTTCAGAAATGGGTAAAATTCAAATATTGTCTTTGGCTATACTAAAATGTTGAAATTCTTTATATTATAGATGATGAACATCAATTATAACTTTTTGTTACATTAAGATATATTTGTCTGGTAACTACATCAGTTATATTAAATAAAAATAAAGTTAACTTAATAGCTTGCCCTATTCTTGTACATATATATTCCTAAAACTATTTTCATACTAGAAAATAGTATGGATTAAGGTATTTAGCACTATTAAAAGAAAATGTCACTTGTTTTTACCATGTTTTTATAGTCTAGGTCCTTACTAGAAAGCACCTAGCTTTATGGCTGAGAATGTTATTTTTTAAATTTTTAAGTTTTTAATATTTTTAAAATATGTAAAATAGTCCCATGGTTCAAAATTCTGTAATTACAAGAGTAAGAACATATTCCCATCTTCATCCTTTTCCTTGCATACTTCCAGAGACATTTAATGTAAGAGCAGTTTATGGTCCCTCCTCTACCCCTGACCTGCCAGACTCAGGTGTTCTCTACCAGCATTGCTGTTCTCTTTCCACAATGATATGAATGGTGTGATGAGTCCCTGAAGCAAACCCTTCATCCTTTTTCCAAGCCTATGTGTAATCAACACCATCTGGACATTTTCATCCTTAGGTGGCTCAACCATTTCTTCCTTTTACACACTGTACCATTCTAGAACATTTCCCACTCCAACATGTGAGCCATGCCAAAAGACTACCATGGCAGTTGTAACCTCATATCCATGGCCAGTATTACTGATATCCATACCCTTCCAAATCCAGTGAGATAATTGTGCAATACACAAAATACCAGATTAGAGTCTTCCAGCTCTTAGTCCTACTCTTTTTGCCATTTGCAGATACCAGTAGCCTGGTCTCCCAGAGGGAGGCATGGGAGGAAAAAGAGTGAAAAGGCTAATTATTTGTTATGTGTCAACTGTCTTAATCTCCTCTCCTCCATCCCCAACCTTATAATTAAGCATTCTATCCAAATAGGAGGTGTCCTGTAGAATTGCCACATTTAGAACTCCTACTGTCTGTCTAAAGTGTGTGCTCCCCTGGGAATTTAAAACATCTATAGGCATACCACAGAAATATTGCAGGTTTGGTTCCAGACCACTGCAATAAAGCAAATATCAAAACAAAGTGAGTCAAATGTTAAATTTTTTTGTTTCCCGTACATATAAAAGTTACGTTTACATTATACTGTAGTCTGTTAAGTGTGCAATCCCATTGTGTTTAAAAAGGCAATGTACATACATGAATTAAAAAATACTTTATTGCTAAAAAAAATGCTAACCATCTGAGCTTTCAGCAAGTCATAATCTTTTTGTTGGTGTAGTTTTGCCTCGATGTTGATGGCTACTGACTGGTCAGATTGAGTGTGGCAATTTTTTAAAATAAGGCAACAATGAAATTTGCTGCATTGATTAATTATTCCTTTCATAAACTATTTCTCTTCTCTTGATAGCATTTTATGTAGTAGAACTTCTTTCAAAATTGGGAGTCAGTCCTCTGAAACCTCAAACACTGCCGCTACTGTATCAACTAGGTTTGTTATATTCTAAATCCCTTATTGTCATTTCAGTAATCTTTACAGCATCTTCACAAGGAGTAGATTTCATCTCAAGAAACCCATTTTCCTTGCTCATCCATAAAAAGCAATCCCCAATCCATTAAAGTTTTATGTGATTTCAGCAATTCAAATATAATAATGAAAAAGTGAAATATTGTCAGAATTATCAAAATGTGTCACAGAGATATGAAGTAAGCAAATGGTGTTGGAAAAAATGATAGGTTTGCTGGACTCAGTTGCTATAACCTTCAATTTGTTAAAAAAACAAAAAACAAAAAACACCAAAAACCAATACCTGTGAAGTGCAATAAAGCAAAGCACAAGATGAGGTATGCTAATATTCCCATGATACATTCAGCAGGATCAGTTGCAACCACTGAGTGTGTTTTGGGTAAAAAGGACCACCTACAAGGTTACATCAATTAATTGTCCAATTTGAGATTTATTTCTGGATCCAGTCAAAATAATTTTGCGGGCACACCCCTGGGGACGTCCCAACATCACAATGACTTGTGTCCAACCTCAGTTGCCATCAGATCCCTAGCACAGATTCTAATTAGCAAAATGAAAGCTCACCTACCTAACACTGATAGTATGTCTGCCCTTCTTTGTTCACAATTATGTGTATGAGTTTCACTTAAAAAATTGCTGTCCTCTAGTTCATTTTAATTGCTGTGCAATCAATGAGATAAATCTTTTGGAGATATTGCATACGTATCACTAACACCCTGATGTTAGAGAACATACCTTCCTTTCAAAGGCAAATGGAGGGACACCTGGGTGGCTCAGTCCTTAAGCGTCTGCCTTCAGCTCAGGTTATGATCCCAGGGTCCTGGGATCAAGTCCCACATCGGGCTCCTGCTCAGTGAGGAGCCTGCTTCTCCCTCTCCCTCTACTGCTCCCCCTGCTTGTGCTCTCTCTCTCTCTCTCTCTCTCTCTCTCTCTCTGACAAATAAATAAAAATCTTAAAAAAAAAAGGCAAATGGAAATTTCATAATACAGAATAGGGCACAAAGAGAACAGTAGTTTCTATAAGGTAGAAATATTTAAAATAACACTCTGATACCAATTCCAAGTGAAATTAAAAACAAAATTGAAAAATAAAACTCTTCTACCTGGAAATTTAAGGACCTGTTACGTAATTCTGTGTTGAAAGGGGAACTACAAACAAGCAATTCCTGAAAGACAATGATAGTGAAAACACTATATATCAGAATCTATATAAAGCAGTAGAAAAAAAATATGTAGCCTTCTTAACATCTATATCAATAAAAATGAAAGAATGAACATAAGTGAACTTAAAGTCCTAAATCAAACTAGAAAAATAACAGCAAGATAAACCAAAAGAGAGCACAAGAGAAGAAATGATAAAGATAAAAGCAGAAATTAGTGAGGTGAATAGAAAAATAGCACATTTAAAAAATAAAATTCTGGTCCTTTGAAAAATTAACAAAACAACAAATCCCTGGCTGATTTATTTAAGGTGGAGGAAGAAAACACAAATAGAAAAAATGAGAAATACTAGGAGGAATGACTAATAATGCAGAGGAAATAAAAATAAAACATTCAAATAAATTTGAAAATCTAAATGATATAATTTCTTAGGAAAATGTGGTTATTAGAATCAACCTCAGTAGAAATAGCCTAAACAGAACAATTTTAATAAAATAAAGAAATGAAAAGGTTATCAAGAAACCATCCCACAAAGATTTATAGATGTAGATATAGATGGAGGGAAAGAGGAAAAACAAATGATAAATTAATGGGGCAAAGTGTTAATAATAGGTAAAAATATGAAAAAAGGATATATAGATACATGTATGTATCTTTTGTCCAGATTTCATGTATTTATGTGTATGTGTGTGTTCTTTGAACTATTTTCATAATTTACAATTTTAGGTACAGTAATTATTTCTAAAACTTAATTCAGAAAACATGTATAGTACCATCTAATTTTTATAAATGAATGTAATTACTTGTGTAATCTGAATGATTTATATTTATACATTCACATTCACAAACATGCCCACAAAGCATTAGCCATTTCCAAACAAGTGGGATTTTAGATATTTTTATGCATTATCTTTTTTGTTTCTCTGTATTTGTTTCCATGAGCATTTCTTTTGACTTAAGATACTAATTTTGTTAATTTAAGAAGTTCCTTAAAGCAATGTTTATAATAGTGTAAAAGTAGAAATAATTTAAATGGCCACCAATAGATGAATGACAAGCTAAAAACAAGACAAAAATGATAAAAATTAAGCAATTAAAAAAGATACTTATTCTCATTTTAAAGTTTGATCAATTATTCAGAATTCCTGTGGCACTAACAGGAAAATCTTACTTCTGAAATTGCTATTGTTAGAAATAATGAGAACAAATTATCACTTAAGTTTTTCCTAAATACACACTGAGAGAAAAGATACATTGAAGCAAGCATAAATTTTTAATCATAGTTTTAAATGCTTTCTAATCAAATTAGTAAAGAAAGGACAAGCATTTCAGTTCCTATTGATTTCAGTTCCTATTTCCCCTACCTGGTGCTCTTAACTTTCATTTATGAGTATTTGACAAAGAACATTCAAGGTTAGAAGAGTTAAAAGCAATATTCTTCAGTGGTAATGAGTTTTCTCTTAGTGCCTCATTGTTTGCACAGTTGGGCTGAACACATCCTTCGTCAAAGCTGTGCAGTTTGCTTCCATAGGACTGTTTGTGCTATAATGTCGTTTGAGTATTATTTTTCTGGAGATGGGTAGTGCTTTCCTATGTTGCATTCTAAGTGATTTCCCATTCACTAATTTTTTCTGCAGCTGTGGCTACTCTCCTGTTTAACTCATCCACTGTTTCTGAGGTTTTCTATTTTTAATTTCTAGAACTTATTTTCTTTAAGTCCTGGCCAATTTGATTGTTCCTGTTTCCCTTAACATATTTTAAATACTTTTAGCTTTTAAATATGTTCAAGACACTTATTTTATATTTTGTCTAATTCCAATGTATATTGGTCTGATTTCATAGATTTTGGGGGGGGTTGATTTTCATTCATAGTGGCTTTTTTTCCTGTGTATTTAGTGATTTTAAAAAAATTGTCAGCTCATACTTCTGTAAGTTTATCACAGGGAATCCTTTGTGCCTGGATCAAAAGTGCATTTCTACAAATAGCACCTGTATTTGCTTCTGCCTAGCACTACCAGTCCAAGCACACTTTAAACAACATTTTTAGATTGAAGCTTTTCCATGCTATTTGAGCTGAGCTCATCCTAGTTCCAGACTTATAGGAGCATGCCTTGTCAATTCCAAAAAATTTTTACTTTCCACCAACTTAATCATACATTAGAAATTATAAAACTGTGTTTTAGCCAGTTTTTCAGGGTGGCTACATATGGAGGGGTTTCTCTGTGAATCTAATCTGCCATATTGTTCTTCTATATTTTATTTTATTGACTTATTCAAGCTCCAGAATCATGTAGATCAAATGACGGAAGTTTATATTAGAAATATATCTCATATATTACAGTATCTTATATTTGAATACCTGGAAAGGCAACTTCCCCTTATTCTAAATTGTCTTGACTCTTTTCAGACATTTAATTCATTTGTTTTAAAATCCATTGTCAAAATTAAAATATCTGGGAGAGGGGTGTTGACAGGCATTGTGTTCATACTGTATGTGTAAAATTTGGGAAGCACTATGTGCAATATTTAATCTTACCATCTGCACATTTCTAGTTAATATTCTTTTTAGGGTTTTCTCCCTAATTTGGAGAAATCTTTTTTTCCCCACTATAGTTTCCATCTAGTTATTTTGAGATTACTAGCTATTTTGAAACACATGTTTTTAATATCTCCTTTGTACAAATGACTTAACAATTCTTTAGGGTTTTTTTTGTTTGTTTGGTTTTGGTCATAAGATGGAAGTCTGCCAAAAACAATGGAAATAAAATAGTGCCTCAATTATTGGCTTATTTTCAAAATAGCTAATAGTGCAAGGATCATTTCTGCTCTGCAGCCGGAGCAGCCCTGAGAAAATGCCAACTGCCTTTTTTCCCCTTAATGTTCGGAAAATAAGTGGAATTATTATGGTTCTTGAGGTAAACAACCAAAAAAAAAAAATCTTCTTGAAATGGATTTCTCCCAGGAATTCAATACCTTTATGCAGACCCTACACATTATATGCTTCATTAAAGCATAGTTTCCACTATTACTAATCGCTGTCATAAAAGATATATACAGTTGTCACTTTCTATGGTCAGTCTCCAAATTAACAACAAAAGTCCACCCCATCCCTACCCCTGACCCCCAGTATGATAGTTTCACCTCCATATAAAAAATTGCAAAACATTGAGAAGCATATCACTTTTCTGATCTGATGTCAACTTGTAATTCTTCAAAGTTCAAAAGCTATTTTTTCCTTTTGTCATCTAAACTGTCACCATCCCACATCCACCCTCATGTGCTTTGTCCATTTTAGTAGTTAGGCCTCAGCAAACATTCATTGAATTTTAATTGGGAAGCATTTTGGATGGAAGTCAAGAGTCCTAGGGTGTCATGAGCACACTATAAAGGTGCACACATGAGTTATGTCTTTCCATAATGGCAGCTTTTTTCAATCATAAAGCAAGGTTAACATAATTATAAAGCAGGTTCAGGATTCCAAACTCAATGACATTCATTAGTGTTTAACTTGTTTTCTTACACATCACACAAATTAAAGCACAAGAGAATCACATAACAAGATAAAACAAGGGGTAGGAAGTTAAATGAACCAAACGCAGTCATTTTGTGAGTGTGCAGTTGAGATAAGGCCTCCCTTCGGTCTAAGTCAGCACTCAGCACTTGGTACTTAAATATGTTCAAGCGGTGAAGGATCTCTGTTCTGTCCCGAAACCATTTGGGCAGGGTCTTCAGGGCAGTTGCCTTTTTGATGTGGTCAGAAATGAAAGGGTCAGCATCTGGAAAGTCTTGAGAGTTTGCTGCAAAAATCCTCCCTTTTTAAAGGAATTCAATCAGTCTTGGACCTTTGTAAACCTCGTCTGGTTCTGCTGGTTATCAGTTTTTGGTATGGTCAGCCTGCGCTGGCTTCCAAGACATCTGGTCTTAGCTGCAATGCCCTTGGCTGCTTACATCACTGCTTAACCTAAATTCTGCTTCACAGGAGTAACTCCATCTTAATTTCTACTAAAACCCATGATAAAAGTGAAGCAACAGTGAACTCAAGTGAACAAGTAAGCAATACTTTTTTTTTCTTAAGAGTTTTTTCCTCGAGAATCTAGTTTATTTTGGCTCCCTCAGTTATTTCCCTCAACGGTCATTTAAAAAACAAGACTCATAGACAAAACACAAATACAGAAGTAACTTTTTCGCTGTGGGGTCGTAATTACAATGTAAGACAGGAGATCCCAAAGCAACCTGAGAGCCTTGCCCTGATTGTTAAGATCTAGGCGATTAGTGAAAGATGATTCCTCCATCCCTCGGTTGTGTTTATCTGGGAACCACCTCCCGTAACTGCGGAGACCTTTGTAGTCAACGGACGAACGTCGTCATTGGCGGAAAACCCTGAATCATTTTACTACGGCCGCTAGCCGGCGCGCTCAGGAAACCTGACCGCATCCGAAGCCTATCCTCCGCCGCACGCCCGGGTTTCCTGGGTTACGGGCCTCCCCACGCTCTCTTCCGGGAGGCGGCGAGCATACGCTCTCGGCGCGTGACGCAGCACGTTTTGCTATAAGTACGTGGCGCGCGACGGTCGCTTTCTCTTTGATCGCCCGACCGCGTTTCAAAATGGCGCCGGTGAGTGAGGGTGGGATTTGGGTGGGAGTGTGTTACCCCAGCGTAGATGATTTTTGCCATCTAGCAAGTTGGGGGATCTCATTTGAGATAAAGGGAGGGTAGAAATGGAGACTGGGTCAGGAACACAAGCACGATGTTAAGGTTCTCAGTTGTTTTTTCGAGACACCTGGCGACTGCTATGCGGTCTAGTGGAGTTCTAGGTGGGCCCGGAGTTTGGATGAGTGGCGCTGGCAGCGCAAGGAAGGAGGTACAACGATGAACCGGACTAATGGGACAGCATTGGGCCATTTCTTTTCAATCTCGCTTCTAATAATGCCAATGCTAGCCTATTCGTTTGCGCTAGGAAGGAGATTGGGTAATCGGACCGGTCTGATGGCCTTGCCAGAGCGAAGGGAGCTCCGAGGCTACCAAAGTTTCAGAGAACTTTGGAACTAAGTTGAGGAAGAAGTTTCTTTAATTCCTCATGAAGAAACTTTTTAAAAAGATAAAAGTCAGGACTCGCAGATGTAAAAGCGTGCACCAAAGATATTATGTTCTTAATTAACAAGGGAATCAAGATATTTAAAACCAATCCAAAGAGCATTTGAAAAGGTAGGTATATGTCGACAATTTACCAGTTCTAAGTTTTGGATATTTGGGGCGGGGGGAGAGGGGTACAAGTTACTCGGCTACTTAAAACCAAACTGGCATTAGTACCTGGTGTCCCTGGGGTGGATCTAATTTGGAGATGGCATCCTCTGATACTGATTTGTCTGTTTTCAGTATATTGTCTGAATGTAAATGATAGTAGCCACAGCAGCATTTTACTTGGATAGCCCGATTATGTGTATTCGTCTAAGTTTTGGGTATGAAAAGCTAAAGTTACATAATTTTTTCAAATTGAAAGTCTTTACAGGACCTAGGGTCCCCCTCCCCTCTCTCACCTATAACAACATAAGGATTTAATTCTCTAGACTTGAGTGGATAGAAGATCCTATTCTGGCACATAATTGAGGTTGGGCAAGGTAGTGTATACTACCTGTGTCCCATAGGGCCTGGCCTATGGTAAACAGTATCTGATAATTTAAAATTGAATGTCAGTGGTCTGGAAAATATTAAAGGCCCATAAAACTTAACTTGATGATTGGAAAAGAATGGGCTTCATTAGACATTCAGTGGGTTTCAGTTTTAATTTACAGTAGAAATTAGATTGATCCTTATATTAATCTTCTCTGGTTGTAAATACAGGATTCTTTGGAATTTACTGATGAAGGGAACTAATAGTGGCTTGCCATATGCTTCGAGCTTTCTTGAGTATTGCACTTTTGAGACACTTGGACAGTGGGCGGGGAAAATTTCCGTTGGATTTTACAAAAACTTGGTTTAAACCAAGGAGTGTATCTCTTTTCACACAGCCTGAATGAGGAAAAGGGTATATCCAATAGAAATGAAGCAATTTTTTAGAATTTTGGACCATTTCATATATATATGTATATAACATCACAGTACATGTACATCTTTGGGCTGCTACAGATTTTAAAGTTTTGTATATAAAGTGAGCAAATTGAATAGTTGTAATTATGTTAACTATCTGTAGCAGAAAGACAAGAAGCCTAAGAAGTCAACCTGGAAATTTAATTTGGACCTTACCCATCCAGTAGAAGATGGAATTTTTGATTCGGGAAATTTTGTAAGTATCACTCTCCTCAGCTTGTTTTTATCATTGTAACAGAGTTCTTTTTTTTTTTTTTTTTGTAACAGAGTTCTTAATGATTAAAGTATGTAATATTTGATTTTAACCTAAGCTCTATTCCTAGGGTACCTTCCCTAGTGACTATCTAGGGTTTTCTTCCCTAGTTTTGCATGTTTTCTGTTTTAAAATAGGAACAGTTTCTACGGGAGAAGGTTAAAGTCAATGGAAAAACTGGAAATCTGGGGAATGTTGTTCACATTGAACGCTTCAAGAATAAAATCACAGTTGTTTCTGAGAAACAGTTCTCTAAAAGGTTGGTATTTGTTTACCATAATACTTTAGTGAAATTATGGTAATTGTGAATATTTCATAGAATACATAAACCTTGTGTTTTCATAGGCAGGAGTAGATGTGTTGATGATTAGAGAGATACAAACAGAAGTGTTTTGAACTTATTAATGGCCTATGTGAATGGAAAATATGTTCAGTAACTGGGTGAGTTACTTAGGCTGGTTGTCAGTAAGCGTAATTTATTGCTGGAATATAGGCAAGTTATATACAGGGCTCCTGTCCAGTGCATGGTAGTCCCTGAAACCCAAATTATGTATGAACTTTAACAATGTTAAATGTTTTAATATTAGAATATGTTGCAAGAAACATGTCTAATGTGTAACATGAAAGTAATGTCCTAAATTAAGTAATATAAATGTTTTCTTATACATGTGGTTTTAAGGTTTTGGTGGTTTATTTAGTAGAGGCAGCCAGTCAAAGGTAACATTTTGCCAGTTTTAGTTCGTTTAATTTACTAAGTATTTACATGGCAGCACTCTTGTAGGACTGGATAGCCAAACAGGCAAGTACCTACCACTAAGGAGCTTAAATTCTAGTGGAAAGAGACCAATGAAATATTAAGTAGTTGATAAGTGCTGTGTAAATGCATAAAGAGGATTTCAGGGTTGATATTTTTAGATAAGTGGTCAAGAAAATCTCATCGAAATGAAGTGCTGGAGTGAGGCATGCAAATTAGGGAATTCCCAATTGTGGCTGGAAAAGACTGATGGTGGAAGCTGAAGACTACGAACCTGTTGTGAGAATAGGTGAGCCAGTGGTGTTTTGGACTTAAGGAACAGTGCATGTTAGCTGTGGTTATGAATTCACCACTAGGGATTTGGGGATGAAAGGTAATGTTCTCAGGGATCTTCACAGACATGCCCATAATTATTATAAATGCAATGCTGTTAATTGCTGTGTTGAAGGTAAGAGATAGGGCATAAGAATTTGCAGAGAACCTGAGATGGAATGAAGTATTCCTAGCAGAGGGAACAGCGTTAAGAAAGGACAGGGAAGCTCAAGTATTGCTTGATAGTTCAGAATTGATGTAAAGTGTAAATGAAAGAGTGGCTGGAGTGATGAAATTAGACCATGTTTCAAAGCTTTTTATAAGGACTGAGCCATATGTTAGTTGAAATTGTGTCGATAAACCTGTAAATGGATTCAGCCCTGTTGATAGGTTTCCTTTTGTTGATCGTGGAATTGAGGTTAGGGATGTTGATAGTGGTGAAAGGAATGTTGACAATTTAGTACATAATACATTTAAGGAATAAAATTGTTCATTAAAAGGTAATCTGATTATGGCAGTAAAACTGAAGGGGAAACTACTATTGCTCTTACTAGCTTCAACATAAAGGATGTTTATGTTAGGGATATGGGAGAATAGGGTTTGTAGGAGAATCGGCCTATTGTAATTGGGGTTGAATGGCCACCTTATTCTTAGATCCCCAACAACCTTGAACAATGTTGGATACAAATGAAATATTTTGGAGGGAACATTAAAGATGAATGAATACAATTGCATATCTTTTATATAAGCCTTTGCATAGTAGATAATTGTATTTCTTAATGAAATTCATGTCTTTATTTTAAAGGTATTTGAAATATCTTACCAAGAAATACCTTAAGAAGAACAATCTTCGTGATTGGCTTCGTGTGGTTGCGTCTGACAAGGAGACTTATGAACTTCGTTATTTCCAGATTACTCAAGATGAAGATGGATCTGAGTCTGAAGACTAGATGAAGCTGCCCCTTACAGGGTTTTGCTTGTTAATAAAACAAGTGAAGCATGGGAAAGAAAGAAACATCTAGAAATGGACTTTTAGTTTATTGGTAAATAAAAAGCATTGTACTCTGTTTCCGCCTCTTTTATTTAAGTATATGCCATTTACATGATTCTGGGCTTTCCTTTGATAGTAGTTATAAGCAGTATTTAAATAGCTGATAGCTGGTAGAAATTTTTCAGGATTTCTGAAATTCATCCTTTTATGGGTGTCCTCAAGTTAAAGTATGTAGTGTTGTATAGGAAATAATGAAACACTGTATTGGGTATAACTTTATATAGTGAAATACTCAAAATTCTCTTGACAGTCTTAAACGTTTTTATAGTTTGTAAATGCAATTCTGAGTGCCCAGAACAGTTCTTACACATAGGTGCTCTTACTGAGTCACTCCTGCCCTCTGCTTCAGAGATGCTGACTCCTAGTTAGTATAAAAGCTATGGGTGAGCATGGTACTGCTCTAAACCAATGTTTAATTGACTATCAGACATCTCCAACCAGATGCCTTGTAGGTACTATAAATTCAAAACCTTCAAATCAGAACTTGGTATCTTAACAGATCCACTTCTGTGTTCCTTGTCTGTCCACCTCAGCCAGTTGGAATCTCATCTCCTTTCTCAAGCTTCTCCCTGCTGGTAATAATAAAAGTAGTGGTCATCTACTGCTTAGTTCTCAGTGGATGGACCCTTTCCCCCAAATAAAGTAGCCTTTGAGCAAATAGAATGGTTTGGCAAAATCCAGATTGCGAGAGATGAGAGAATAATGGGAGGGAGGTACTGGAGCTGCATCAGTTTTCTGGGTTTTCCAGTAGTCCCAAGTAATGTGTCTCACTTCTACTTTTAACCTGAAAGTGGTGTCAGTACCTCAGATACTTGGGCCATGGGCCCTGATAGCAGTAGAAATAAAATAATGTCTTGGCTATTACAACCTAATGTACAGATTTACATAATTGGTTTGAGGAGTGTTGGGAATAATTTCATCAAGAGTGTCAATTCTCTTGATAATTAAGAACTTGAGGTGCTCCCCAACATTAATGTACTGCTCTAGTGCAGCAACTCCTTTGTTCTTTCCTAGCTGTAATAAACTCTTAACCACCCTGTTTGAATAGTTCATGTTTTCTACGAATAGTTACCAAGATCCTCCTGTCATTCCTTTGTTGAGCATTGTGGATACAAGGGAGTAAAAACAACCTACTAGTATGGTTAGGGAAACACCAAATAATGCTATACAAACTTTTAAGTACAACAAAGAGGAGTTTCTAAAAGCAATTTGATCTAGTCAAGGTGATGAAGTATTTGAGCTGACTTAAAACATGGTAGTAACTGGGTAAAGGGAAAAGGGAGTTTTGGGCAGAACAACATAGGTAAAGTTCTCAGCACTTTGAGAATCTGGTTGGTATAGAGTACATCTGGAATAGAGTGGTGGTTGTGTTGGAAAGGTAAGGTGGAAACCAGCCCATGCAGGACAGAAAAACTTTTTAATCTTGAGAGCAATGGGAAGCTACTGAATTTTAAGTGAACAGTAATACCCAATGAGATGTGCATTTTGAAAAAGATCTATGGCTGCATTGTGGAAAATCGTTTTCAGAGGGGTCATAGTAGATGCAAGGAGACAGGAAGGTATATGGCAGTATCCTGTGGTTATGGTAGGTAGCACCGGGGTGTTGGAGGAGATGGGGAGAAGACAGATTTTAAGAGATTTCAGAGGATAAAATCTGGGACTTGGTGGTGGACATTGGTGGTAGGGAGAGGTGTTGAGGGTGACATAATTGACTAGATTGCATATGCTGAGTTTGGTCACAATAGGGGAAGGCAGGAGTAGGGGGAAGTTCATTTTAGGCCAGGCTGAAGTTGAGGTCTACAAGATGTCCTTCTGAGGAAGGGTCTAGGTGAAGATGTCCACTAGTCTGTGCATAGGTGATGATAAACAGTGGGGAGGGGTGAAATTGCCTGTGGGGAGTGTAGAGTGAGGATTAAGTGTTGGAGACACCAAATGCCTCTATTCATCCCCTAGAGTGATCCTTCCAAATGATCTGATTGTGTTATTCAGATGTTTAAAATTATTCTTCAAAGTTAATTTAACATTAACGTGTGTTCAAGCCTGTGTACACTATACCTTTAAGGAGTTGGCAGGTTAGTTGAGACAAGCGAATTTATTTAACAATTTATTGAAAGCCAGCTGCATAATGCAGTATCACAAGTAGAAACACTTGTCTTTGTGAAGCTTATACTCCAGTGGAGGAAGACAGACAGTAAAGTAAAATGTATGGTACATGGTAAATATGAGAAAAATAAGGGAGATAGGGAATGTAAGGAGGAAGGAGTGTTGCCCTTGTAAATAGGGTCAGGAAAGGCTTTACCAAGAAGGGCTCAGCGTAAAGACCTAAAGGAGCTAGTGGATCCAACTAGATACCTATGGGAGAAGCATGCAGGCAGGCAGAGACTAGCAGAACAAAGGCCCTGAGGCAGGGGTGCCTCTGGTATATTCAAGGAACGATAAGATTTCTGTGATCTGAGCTAAATGTGTGGTGGAGAGTAGAAGGAGGTGAAATTAGAAAGGTGAAAGGGGTATGTGTGTGTGCTTGGCAGAGGGTGGGTGGAGAGTGGAGGATGGGGTGTTCCATTAAGCCAAAATGTAGCAGCTTAAAACTCAACTTATGGTTTCTGAGGATCAAGAACCTAAGAAGCAGCTTAGCTGGGTGGGTCTGATTGAGGATTTCATGAAGTGAAAGGCTGTGAGCCTTGGCTACAGTGGTGCAAAAGTTAGCAAACTACTGCTTGTCTTTGTAAATAAAGTTTTATTGGAACTGCAGTCCTGAACATTATTTTTCATATTGTATAAAATGGCAGAGTTGAATAGTTGCAATAGGGACCATAGGACCTGCAAGACCTAAACTATTTATTATCTGGCTCTTTAAGAAAATCTTTCTTTTGGGCTTGACTGGCGCTAATGATCTACTTCCAAGGTTGTTGGTAGAATATGTTTCTTGCCAGGTGCATTCTGCATGGAGCTGCTCATGACATAGCAGCTGGTTTTTCCTAGAGTGAGTGATCCAAGCCAGGAGGAGAAAGCAACCAAGATGGAGGTTCCAGTGTTTATAACCTAATTTCAGAAGTATTATGCCATTGCTTCTCCTTTATTGATCACACAGACCAAAGTTGGAAGAGTGAGAAGGGATAGCACAAGAGTTTGAACACCAGGAGGTGGGGATCTTTCCAAGACTATCTTGGAGGCTGGCTACTACAGGAGATATCAAATAGGGAGAGCTGTGCAGACCATCTGCTTCAGCTATCTTCCTGAGTACAATGAGGAACTACTAGTAGACTTGAGCTGAGAAGTGTAAGCTGACATTTTAAATGAATGATTATAGTGGAGTATTTTGTTAGTCTATGGTAAGAAGTTACGGGGATTCAGAGAATCTCAGACTAGCCATTCTGTCACGTGACTTCACAGTTTGGAAGCTATGAAGAATAAAGTCATTCGGAAGGGCTAAAATAGTCTCTCATTTTCTTTGCCTTGCAGCATCTCTACATGAACTGAAAAGTTTTTTAACTTGATTGGTTTTTGTTTTTTAATTTTTTAATTGGTACATATTTTTCCATTCAATTCTATATGTATTTATATCCATAAATAATGTATAACATTGTTTTGTGTCATTTTATAATTTACAAAGTGGTCCCAACCTATGTATATCCTTTTGAATTTATACACTGAATACAATTGTTCATGAGATTTGTGTTGATACATACAGATCTGGTCAGGTTTTTTTTTATTTCTATGTAGTTTTCCATTGTATGAATATTTACATTCCCTGTGATTACCAATATTATTTGAATTTATTTTTACTATTTTTATTTTGTGTTTTTTCTGTTTATACTTTTCCCTTCCTGCCCTTATTTAGGGGGAAAGGGAGTATCATGTGTTCTTCTTCTTTTTTAGTGGTTAACCTTATCTCCCAACCCCTACCTGCTGGCCCTCCACACATACAACCTCTGGCAACCACCAGTCTGTTCTTCATATCTATGGTCTTGGTGAATATATATATATATATATATATTATATATGTGGAATATATATATTATATATGTGGAATATATATATATATATATATATATATATATATTCCACATATAAGAAAGATCATATAGTGTTTAACTTTCTGGGACTTATATTTCATTTAGGATATTGCCCTCGAGGGCCATCCTTATCAAAAATGTCAAGATTTCATTCTTTTTTATGACTGAATAATATTCCATTGTGTGTGTGTATCACAATGTCTTTATCCATCGATGGACGTTTAGGTTGTTTCCGTATCTTGGCTATTATAAGTAATGCTGCAATGAACATGGTGGTGCATCTATCCTTTTGACTTAGTGTCTTCATTTTCTTTGGGTAAATACCCAGAAGTGGAATTGCTAAATCATATAGTAGTTCTATTTTTAATTTTTTGAGGAATCTCCTTACTGTTGTCCATAGTGGCTGCACCGGTTTACAGTGCTACCAATAATGAATATCTTCACCAATACTTGTTATTTCTAGTCTTTCTGATAACAGCCATTTAACAGGTATGAGGTGATATCTCATTGTGGTTTTGATTTGCATTTCCATGATAATTGTGTAGAGCATCTGTTCATGCCCTTGTTGGCCATTTGTATATCTTCTTAGGAAAAATGTCCATTCAAATCTTCTGCCCATTTTTTAATTGGATTTTTTTTTTTTTTGCTATTGAGTTGTATGAGTTCATTATATATTTTGGATATTAAGCTCTCACTAGGTATATGATTTGCATATATTGTCTCCCTTTCACTATGTTGCTTTTTCACTTTGTTCATTTGTTGTTCATTTCATCCATAAACTTCTGTTTCTCTAAATTTTAGTGTTTAAAAAATAAGGATTCTTAAAGCATAACTATTCTACCATTATCACACCTATACCAAATGAACAATATTTTCTTATGTTATTCAATGTTCAGTCAATGCTAAATTTCCCCATGTACCTCATAACTTTTAAACTGTGCAAATCAAGGTTGTAATAAGATCCAAGTGTTGCAATGAAATGATGTCTCTAAAGCTGTCTTTAACCTAGAGATTCTGATTCTCTCTGTCTCTGTCTCTCTCTCCCTACCCCCTACTCCCCAATTTCTTTGTTGATCAAACTAAGTCATTTGTTCTGTAGAATTTTCTGCAATCTGAATTTCCATGACACACATACCCCCAATCCCAGTGGTGTCATTTAACATATTCCTCTGTCTGCTGTGTTTCCTGTGAATTGCTAGTTAGATTTAGAAGCTTGATCAAATATTAAATTCAAGTTTGATTTTTTTTTTTTGGCTAGAATACTTATAGCTGTCATTGTGTACATCTGTTAAGAGTAATATAATGTTTGCTTTCCTCTTTTGTCATGTTTGCTCCGCTGATAACCACTGCCTAGATTCATCATTTCCCTAGGAGTTGTCAAATGGGGAAACTCTTAATTCTATCATTCTTTTTTCATTTATTGGCTGGAATGCACCTAAAAGAGGTACTTTCCCTTATCAACCCCAAGGTACAGTTCCTTCCTATAAGGAAGATAGGATAAGTACTTACTTCTTTTCTGTTACGTACTAATTTTTCAAGTTAAAATATTTGATATGTTTTACCCATTATAATTACTTTTATTGATACTCAAATGGTCCTGTATTTGACCAATGGGAGCCTCTTCAACTTGGCTCCTGAGTCCTGTGACATAACCTCATTAGCGTTTTATTGCTTCCTTGGTCTCTGGTATGATAAGATGTTCTAGCTCTTTCAAATTTCCTTCCCCAGATCTGGAATCATCCATTTCTCCAGGGAGCTCTGGATCATGTTCTAGGTGCTAGACATGTTCATTGCAATTGTGTTGGTCATTGTTTCTTGGCCTTTTCAATGGACAGAGCAAGGAAATAAATACATGTTTGTTTTTCAAAATACGTAAGAAATTTATATTGATACTTCCAATTCAAATTTAGCACGACAGAGTTTTTACCTCATCTACTGTATCATCCTATTTCCTTTCTCCATGCTGAAAATTTCAGTGGCACTAACACAAGTACTTACTTGCTTTACCTCACAATAGGCACACAATAGTCCCCCAAAAGCAATACCAATATTACTTCCTGTAATATAATTACTTTACAATTAAGATTGTTTTGCAGTTCTTTTTGTCCTTATGGTATATCCCACTAGGAATGAACAAAGTCCTATGTTTGAAAGCCACTAGAAATGATTCATCTCTCTCTGGTTTTGGCACAAACTTGATATATAGGTTTATTTGTTTCATTTTACTTTGGATTTTTAAAAGTTTACTTAAAATCTTCTTGTATTTTATAATTCTGTAATATATTTACAAGGTTCCAAAGTCCAAAACAAAGTATGTTCACAGAAGTCTAGCTCCTGTATTAGTCCCCTTCATTCCAGGTCCTTCCTCCCCCTACACATAACCATTTAAGAAGAAATTTATGGTTTATCCATCCACTTTTTTAAAAGGTATATACCATTATTTAAATGATAACTTACTGTACATTACCTTTTTTCACTTAATAATATCCTGGAGTCAGTCACTTCTGTGTGGATATAGCATAGTTTACTCAATCAGTTCCCTACTGATGGGCATTTGAGTTGTTTCCAACATCTTGCTATAATTAATGCTGCAGTGAAAAGCCTCCTGCACATGCCTTTTCTTATTTTTGCCATTAAATCTTTGGAGTGTATTTGTAGAAGTGAGATTCCTAGATCAAAAGATAAATGAATGTGTAATACATATTGCCAAAGCCTCCCCCCCATCCTTCCTACCAGCAATGTATGAAAGTGTCCCTTTTCCTGTGGACTTACCAACAGATTATAGTGTCCATTTTAAGTTTTTTTGTCTATCTGATAGATGAGATGTAGTTTTCAGGATAGCTTAAATTTTCATTTCTCTTAGGAGTAAGAAGGAGTGCCACTTCATATACTAAGGACCATTTGCATTTCTTTTCCTGTGGGCTGCCTGCTGATATCTGTAGAACATACATGGGATTCTTGGTCTTTTTATTCTTTATTTTTAGAAGCTCCCTCTATAGTAAGGCTCTTAAACCCTTGTCTGTGATGCTTGTTGCACATTTTCTTTTGTCACCTGTCTTTTCCCCATATTGATGGTGTTTATTTTGTCTTGTTGCTTTAGAAGCATTATTTTTATTTTTATGTAATTAAACCTATTAATCTTTTCCTCATTACTTCAGGATTTTGAGCCATGGTTAAAGACTTCATTCATTTTCTTCCAGTGCTCATATGGTTTCACTTTTAAAGTTTAAGTCTATCTTCTATTTTGAATTTACCCTGGTTTACAGTTTGACAAGTAAATCCAATTTACATTTCTTTTTCCCATGTAGCTACCCACTTACACTGTTAACCCTGATTAAAAAGTACTGAGGAAGCTCGAATTAGCATTGATTTTCCTATTCGTCTGGAAATCCTTGTTTGTGGTTATGCTGAGGTGGTTGCAGTGTCTACATTTACAGCTTTAGTGTGCCCACTCTTTTACAAGCTGGATGATTTAAATGCCAGAAGGGCTACTCTTAAATGATACGTTACCATTTATAAAGACTTCTTTTCTGATCTGTCAGCAGCCCTGGGTGGCAGGATATTATCTTCCCCACTTTGCTTATGAGGAAATGAGTCTCAGATGAACTGGCTTGCCCAAGGTCACACCATGCCATCCATCTCTCAGTCCTCACCCAGTACTTCTCCCATCCAGGGGCTGAGCTACTTCTTTGCTGCTCAAGGCCATGGTCAGGCACAGGGCAGTGGAGGACCCAAGGTCAAGACCCTGCCTGTGCTTCCTCCTGGCCCTATAACCTTGGACAGAGCTCTTTGCAACCTCAGCTTCCTCATCTATATGTAAAGAAGTGGTTGCTATAGGCCATTGTTTATCAGAGTTTAGTAACCCTGCCTCCTTTTGATAAATGGATACTTTTTGTTGCCCTGCTGGTTCTGATTGCCCTCCCCATGATATGACTGATGCATAAATATGCACACCAACCAAGGTTTTTTGGGATTTCTATTCCAAAACACAGCAAAATAATGTTCTTTAAATTTCCCAAATATAAACTTACAGTGTTAAATAAGTTCTTTTAAGACATGCATGCTCCTTGAGAGCAGCATATGCCCCCTCCCCAACTTGATGTGGTGCTCTCTGAAGTTTTTCCCTGCCCTAGGTTTCTATGATTCAAAAAAAATGGACTGGGAATCAGGGATCTACTAGCTCAGTTATGATTGATTGGATATGTTTTCCCCCAAGGGAGAGATCTATTTTTTTTTAAGATTGCATTTATTTATTTGTCAGGGAGAGAGAGAGCAAGCACACAAGCAAGGGGAATGACAAGCAGAGGGAGAAGCAGGCTCCCCACTGAGCAAGGAGCCCCATGCGGGACTCAATGCCAGGACCCTGGGATCATGACCTGAGCTGAAGGCAGATGCTTCGCCGACTGAGCCACCCAGGCATCCCAGGATCTATTAACATACAAATGCTCTCTCCGTATCTCTCTGAGGCAGGATGGTGAATTATACAGATCCCAGGCATGTCACAATTGTGGGGTCATTGATTTCTCTTCTGCCAGGCCCTGTCCTGAGAGCTTAAGGGTGACTTAAGATATGTTCTCTGTACTCAAGGAGCCTGCAGTTCTAATGGAGGAAGCAAACATAGGAACAAACAACCTCAGGTAACTGTGGTTAGTGCCATGATAGAGACATAGCAAGGTGCTTTGGAAACACCTATACCATGAGCAGTGGGAAAGGGAATCCAGAAAAGCCTTCTGGAGGATGTGGCTGACCCTGAGCTGTATTTAAGGAAGGACAGGAATTAATGGAACAAAGAAGAACAAGGGGATTCTAGGCTATGGAGGGGTGGTGCCAGTGGCTACTACTTATTGGGGGCCTTCTCTTTTAGGATCTATATATCCTACATCTCATTTAATCTCTCTAGCCATCCTGCAAGTTAGCTATTACTTCCCTTTCAAACAAATCAGAAAAGCAAGAGCTGAGAGTGCTAACCACCCATGGTCACACAAGTTCCAAATTAACACCTCAACCCAGGCCTGTCTGAGTTCAATGCTCATGCTCTGTAAATGGCTCAGTGTAAACATATTTCTAAACTTCTGTCTGCCAGGTAATCCTTTCTCACAGTGATGCACGTTCAGCTGGCTCCATTCAGCTTCTTGGAAGAACCAAGTTTTGTTGTTTTTTTTCCCCCTGTCTGAGACCCACAAATTGGCTTGATAGAGGTTGTCTGGCAAACCTGTTTGTTGTAATAAAATCAATCATGGGAGCTGGCCCACTGCTTGGAAGGAAAAGCAGGGAAGATTCCCTATTTCATCACCCCTATACTTTTAGGCATGAAACAAGCTTTTACAATGGGACTTTTTCTCTCCCTTTTCAGCTGAGGCCCCAAAAACTGAGAACAAAACTAAAGGTGCCAAATATGCCCACTTTCCAAAGTGAGGTGTTTACAGTCTCTGCAGAGCTTACGGAAGAGCTGCTCCAGTTCCAGTTTTGTAAGCCTTAGTTCACTACCTACATGCAGGACATACGAGAAGTTGAAGACTCCTGGATGTTTGACTCACCCTTGAGAAATTAAGGCCAAAGGCAGTGACCAGAGCAGTTACCCTACAATGGCAGAGTAATGAGAGGTGTATTTCCACAAATGCAGGGATGAACGAGTGTTTCTTCTAGAACAGATGTGGTCCATAGGGAAGACCAGGGAAGACCTGGGTTAAGTTTTCATCCACCTAATAGAACTACCTGGAAGAAAGACGGGTCCTCAAATGGAAGGAATCTATGTAGAGTGGGCCACCAAATACTCAGGAGCTACAGGTAGTAAGTGAAAAGTCTAGGAAAATGCATTGCCCAAGTCACAACTGTTGCAGCTAAGTATTCGCAGTGATAAATTTTTGAGAAATTCAGAAATGTATCCTTCAAGAGAAAGAAAAAGTCTTAAACTTCTTGTCCAGAAAGCCACACCACCAAACCATAGCTCTTAAGTCAGAAATTTTCTGCTCCTTCCTGTTTTCTGTGGCTCCCCATGCATTTCCAGCCCAACCCTGGAGGAGCCAAAGGCAGCTACTGAAGTTGGGTGAGGGGCACACTTGGAACCTCCTGGAACACAAATTAATCCCACCACCTTTTTCTCTTTGTTCAAGCTGCAACACAGCTGTGCTAACACTAGACAGAATTTTTGGTTTACTTGTTTTCCTTCCTCACTAGACTGTGAATACTTCAAGGTCAAATTGATCTCTGTGTGCATTTCTGGGTACACTCCTAAAACTGCAAATGGATCCCAAGTCAACTAATTAACATGACTTTTTATTCATAAATGTGGAAGTATCAACCAAGGATCTCCCAAAATGAATAAAACAAACAACATCACAGAAAAACAAATGAGATGTACAAATTGAAACAACTGACCCAGAAATGGAAATACAAGGGCCAGAAGAAAGTTTTCCTCAGCCTAAAGGAAACTTGAATCCCCACACTGCAAGGGCCAACTGTAAGCCAGGCAGGATGTTCATGTGGAAAAGCTCATACTTAGACACATCTTGAAGAAATTTCAGAACTCCAGAGGATAAAGAGAAAATCCTAAAAGCCTCCAGAAGGAAAACAAAACAAAGCAGTTTACCTACAAAGAAATTATCTTGAATGGGACCTACCCAGGGTTTCACTAAGTTTAGCAGCAGGAACATCTGGTTTTAATCTGAAACTATAGCCCTCATCAACCACAAAAGTCCTTTGCTATTCCTGGACTTCATGTCACGAAGAGCCTACACCAGATGATTTCTGGGGTCTTTTTCAGCTCAGATCTGCTGCCGATTCTTGTTGCTGAACTCCAGAGCTGATCTTGCCATTGGAGTTTACCCGATGAACCCCACCAAGCCGCTCCACCCCATAATTCTACAACATGCACAGCTGAGATTTTTACTGCTTTATGCTTTAAAGGAGCATGTGCATTTGCTTCCTGAACACAAGCTGATTCATCAATTTAATCTTTCTTGAGAACAGAAACAGTAGTTTAAAGTACAGTACTCTGTAAATAGAAAACACACAATAAACGTCTGTTGGATTAATCTACCAACAAACTCTCATGAGCATCTGCAGTGCGTCTTGCACCACACAACATCGCAGAACTCAGAAAAGACCATTCAGATCTCCTCCCAGAGTTTATTGGACTGTGTAAAACAGGACTCTAGTTCCAAGTGAATGTAATAGGTAGTACAACAACAAGAAAATGCACGGAGGAATGCTCAGTTAAGCAAAATTAAACAACATTTCCTCACTTGGGGACTTTTCAGGTTTTATTTGTGAGCCTCCATGAATTGGTTTACAAAAATGTACAGCATTTCCTCAACATACTGCATGAAAGAACATTTTTACTTACCAACTCGAGAAGCATATTCTCTAGGTCTATCTACTGGCTTCCCAGAAATGCAGTGGATAAAGAACATGTTAAATCACAACAGGATTCAATTAGCCATATCTAGAATGTGAGAAATTCTACAAGATAAATGACCAGTTTCTTCCACAACAAAGAAGTAACATTAACCAAAGGGGATGAGGCTGTTTCAGAATAAAGAGACTTAAGAAAAAAATCAACCAAATATAATGTGTCGACCTGTTTGGATTATGATTCAAACAAATCAAATGTAAATGGATATTTTTGAGACAGCAAAGAAAATTGAACATGAACTGGGTATTAAAAAATGTAAGCATTAAGCATTTAAAAATTTAATTATTGTTACTTTATTGGGTTTGATAGTGGTATTATGGTTATGTTTTATAACCATAATATCTGTTAAGACTCAACCAAAATAAAAAGGTAAACTGAGGCAAGCTTAAATTACTAGTAATAGAGTTTATTGGGGGATAGCAGAGGAACTGCAAATTGAAAAATGTATGCTCTAGAAGGTACAGGTGAGTCTGTTTGGGGTGGACTGTATTTATGGGCACGGAGTGCAAAGAGTGGGAGTCTAGCCAGAGTCCATACAGTAAGTTTATTGGCTTGAGGAGGGTGCGAGTTTCTTGGTGGTTGTTCATTGGTCAGGAGATAAGTGTCAGTCTTCTGTAAATCAGGCATTTATAGGAAATCAATCTCTCAGTTAAGTGTTGTTTTCCTGAGTGTGCATGTGTGAGATCATTTCCTCTGGTTCCATTTTAGATTGCAATTCTTTCACAAAAGATACATACTGAAATATTTACAGCTAAAATGATAAAATGTCTGGGATTTTCTTTTAAATAAAAACTGGTAGTGCTTTGTTCCTCCATATGAGTTTTTGTTACCTGGATGTCTTAACTTTGTAAATATTTGTTGTCCTTTACACATATGACTTGTTCACTTTTTGTGTGTAAGTTCTACTTCAAAAAATATTACGAAACATTTAATTTGTTGGATTTTTTTATTTACAAATAATACAAATGATGGTTAAAAATTTAGTTCATAAAAGGGTATACAGTGAAAACTATGTCTTCTTCCTGACCCCTGCTGACCGGTTTCTTTTCTCTGAGGCAACAACTGTTACCAGTATTCATCTGGAGGCAATTTTATATTTGTATAAATATATGTGCAAGCATGTCTGGGATAGAGAAATCCATGTCAGTCTGCATAGATTTTCTAGCTTTTAGTAGTTACATGTTACTTCCTTGTGAGCGTTAGCACACTTTATTTGACGAGTCACCCAGTGCTGGGCATTAGGTGGCTTGCAGGTTTTGTGACTTCACATTCTGCTTGTACGACTCTCCTTGCCTACAGATCTTAGTACTTATGGGTTTTGAAATGTTAATAGAAGTGGCCAAATTGTTCTCCAAGATGTTTGCACTATTTAACCTCCGTTTCCACCCACTGGTATCTAGCAGAGTGCTTAAGTTTACAATTTACTGATGCATAAATAATAATGCCCTCAAGAGGGAGATATTTCCAAAATAGATTGACCTTTGATTAGAACAGTTCTTACTCAAATACCTTAAACAAGGAAGACGTGGCTTATTTATATATAAAATTAATGTTGAGAAATGTCAACTGAAGTACTTCCCGAATAAAAGGTTTTCTCTTCTTAATGGTGTAATAAGTAAGTATAAATTTCAGAAAAATAAAATCAGTAAGAAAGCTGAATTATCCTTATTTAACAAGAAAGCTAATGAGATAAACTGAAAATTTTGAAAGGGTGGCTTTTTTACTTTGACGCCCTTTATCTCTGCCCTACCTTTAGTCCCTGGTTCCGCCTCTGCTAGATCATGCTGTTTGTTTTAAAAATGCATGTGAGTTTGAGCCCCACATTGGGTGTGGAAATTACTTAAAAAAAACAAAATCTTAAAAAAAAAGAGAAGAAAAGAAGAATGCATGTAAACCTCATGGGGCAGGCTCTTTCTTGTAGACGGTGAAGCCTGTGTTTGGTTCAGGCTCAGTATTTAAGTGCTGAGCCCAGCCAGCAGGTGAGAAGGTACTTCTCGAATAGGGTTAGTTTGTGGTCATCTGGGAAAAACACTGGAGCAAAGGTGACTAGTCCTTGGGGAGAAGTAAGTGGCAGTACAGGGAAAGCTTTGTAACCTATAGTGGCTCATGGGCTCCTTTAGTAAGGATCTAAATCTCTCTCCAGAAAAATGCACACATTCAAGTTACACAATATTTTGCATGCAATCTTTAGGGGAGGAAAAAATTTTCTTTCTTCCCTTCTAGGTTCTTTAGCTAATCCAATACTTAAATTGACATAGGACAGGTTAACAGAAGAAAAACAAATTTAATTTTGCATTCACTGGAGCCCCATTTTTCATAAAAATATGAAAGTTAAGAAGGGACCAAAGCAGGAAGCTTTTATGCCTCTTAGGCAAGGAAACAATGAATTTGTGAAGAATTGACAAAGCAAAGGGGTTTGGGCTTGGGGTAGCAAATTAATAAAGAAGTAACAAGATTTGTTTATGCAGCCTTCTCAGCCCTAAATTCTGTCTCTGGTGATAAGGATCCCTCCTACCCTCCTGGTACAGTGAAGGTGATTTTCACATGGGGAATTTATTTCCTACTTTCAGGGGGACAGAGGAGGTTCTCATTATCCTTGCACTATTTCCCAAGTAATTTTAATTCAGGATAATCTATATGCCAAAGTGGCATATTTTGGGGTGGCATATTCTCCCCCTTCAAATTCATAAGGCTTTATAGGCCCCTCAAGCCCTTGGCCTAGAAGGCTTACACAATTAAGTGCAATATATATATTTATATGTGTATATATGTATATGTGTATACATGTATATATATGATGAAATAGACTATGAAACATAAATACACTTATGTTTTTATATTTCAGAGTCCAAATCTAAGGAAAAGAGCAGATCTTGCAAAAGCTATGACTACGTTACTTTTGGTTCCTTTCTGGCTTCAAAAAAAAAAAAAAGAAGAGAGAAAGAGGCACAGAGAAGAATCCACTGTGTGTGTGTGTGTGTGTGTGTGTGTGCGTGTGTATGACTGTGTATAGTCTACACATGCTTTATAGTGTTACTAACACTCATGGAATATTCCTAGCTTCATGAAGGGCTGTAATTGGATATTTTTTCCATTAGATGGAGCTATATCTTTGTTACAGGAGAATTTCATGAATTTTATAAAAGGAATGTTTTATAGATGAAGAATTTTAAGGTGGAGCAAGAAAGAGATGCAAATTAAAATTGTTTTTGAAGTGGCCATGTTATTTCTAACTTTTGAAATATCTTTTGCACAGGTCTTATGTTTTTTACATGCTATTGATATAAAGCATATTTTAAAAACTTTGCTTTTTGTGACCCCCTTCAAAAAAGCCCAAACTAAATTTTTCTCCTAGAATGATGGCTGTTAATAGTATTTCAATTAGCATATTTCTACATACAGGTCCACAATCAGTTGTTTGTGATTCTGAAATCCAAAACCCAGATTTTGCAAATAAAAAAACCAAGAAATTCAGCTAAGTTTGAATTCAGTATAAAACACTGAATAACATTTCTAGTGTAAGTATGTTCAATGCACTATTTGGGACATATACAAAAAGTTATGTGTTGTTTATCTGAAATTCAAATTTAATTGGGCATTCTGTATTTTGTCGTATAACCCATTCTGAAAACCAGAATTTTATAACTTATTTGATGGGAAAATATAGCCTATACTGATGTGAGGCTATTTATGGTCTTTTCCTCACTTAGTGTGAATGTTTGTATTAATCACTGCAGAAACAGTAACATGTTTGATTATGGGTACTGCCCTGGCTCCATTGGAGGTATCACATAATATATGGTATTCGTGCCATGTTATCTTTTCAAATTTAGAAAACTACTGAATTCCAAAATACAGTTATCTCCAAGGCTTTTAGAGAAGAGATTATGACTCTATGGTAAATTTTTTTTTGAATAAGAAAAATAATTATGCAAAAGGTTATTTTTGAAGGTACTATGAGAAATTTTAAAAATCTAAAATTAGTTCATTATAGGTAATATAACTAGAAGTAAACCTTCTAATTTCCTTTTGAAAATTACGTCTTGGTCTTCTGCTGTCTTTAAGAAAGTCAGAAAAATAACGTAGAGGACAGTGTACCTATAATTCAAACTGCAGAGACAGTGGAGAAATCAGGTGCTCCTCTCCGGACAAAAAAAATCACCTTAGCCTCTGAAAGAGAGGTGGTCATCTTTCCTTTCCTTCAAACAAAACAAATCCTATGGGGTGCCTGGGTGGTTCAGTTGGTTAAGCGACTGCCTTCAGCTCAGGTCATGATCCTGGAGTCCCAGGATCAAGTCTCGCATCTGGCTCCCTGCTCAGCAGGGAGTCTGCCTGTCCTTCTGACCTCCTTCCCTCTCATGCTCTCTCTCTACCATTCTCTCTCTCAAGAAATAAATAAAAATCTTAAAAAAAAACCAAATCCTATGGAAGGAGGCTGCCTAACTTCCTTGACATTATGTTCCAGGATGCTGTAATTTTTGCTACTTAGGAAATGCTTTCTAATTTGTCTTAAATTTGTCTGCTTTCTGTAGATATTTAATAGAATACCTATTGATTTTCTTCTCAGATTTCTATTTCCAGCTTAAATAATCTCAGTTCCCTTCAAAATTCTTCCATTATAACCATTTACCAAACTTTATTATTATTACTAAACAAGTAACCTTAATCTTGTATAGATACAAAGATTACACACACACACACACACACACACACACACACACACACACACACACACACACAAGAATTATGCTCCAGAGCAGTGTCAGTGTTTATGATGTATTTACTAGGTCGTTTCCTGCTAGGTCTTTTTTATCACATCAATTTCTTCTACTAACTTTGAAAATAGGTTTTTGCTCAATGAATTACCTAGTGTTCCCTTTTTCTTTTACATATCTGTATATACTGCATGCATCTTCCTAAACGCTGGAGGCTTAGCATTCCTGAATCCACACTTCTGCAGGAAGCCACAGCTAGACCGCACTGGAACCCTGTTGACAATTAGGTCACTGTCTGGAGCCCTCAGGGCAGGATTCATCAAATTGAGTATGCAACAGAAGCTGTCAGACAAGGTTCAGCCACAGTTGGTCTGAAATCAAAACCCCGTGCAGTGCTGGTTGCATTGAAGAGAGCACAGTCAGAGCTTGCAGCTCATCAGAAAAAAATTCTCCATGTTGACAACCATATTGGTATCTCAATTACAGGACTTACTGCTGACGCTAGACTGTTATGAAATGTTATGCGCCAGGAGTGTTTGGATTGCAGATTTGTATTTGATAGACCTCTTCCTGTGTCTCATCTTGTATCTCTAATTGGAAGCAAGACCCAGATACCAACGCAATGATATGGCCAGAGACCGTATGGTGTTGGCCTACTTATTGCTGGTTATGATATGGGCCCTCACATTTTCCAAACCTGTCCATCTGCCAACTATTTTGACTTAGAGCCATGTCCATCGGGACCGTTCTCAATCAGCTTGTACTTACTTGGAGAGACATGTGTCTGGGTTTATGGAGTGCAATTTGAATGAACTGGCTAAACGTGATCTGCGTGCCTTATGAGAGACACTTCCTACAGCATCCTTCCTAACAAAGGTTCTGTTCAGGAAACAAAGAATGTTTCCATTGAAATTGTTGATAAAGACTTGGAGATTACGATTTATGATGATGATGATGTATCTCCGTTCCTGGAAGGTCTTGAAGAAAGATCATAGAGAAAGGCACAGCCTGCTCAACCTGCTGATGAGCCTGCAGAAAAGCTTGATGAACCAATGGAACATTAAGTCACAAACCAACCAGTCTATATGTGCATTATCAAATATGTAAGAACACGGAGCATGTACTGATGACAATAATCTATACTTTGAACCAAAAGCTGCAGGGTGGTCTTAAGGTATGTTTTAGGAATCAGTCCAGATGTGTCTTTCCCAACCAACTTGTCTGAAACCATATAATGGTGTGCATTTTTCTTTGAGAGGGTTTATATAATCATTTTCTAGAAAGTATAGTTATCTGTACTAATGTTTTTATTTGAAGAACATAGTGTCCTTGTGGTTTTAAAGACAACTGTGAAATAATTGTTTCACCTGTTTGTGGAAAAAAAAAAGAATGTGTGGCTTATTGTTCTCTGCATAAATGCTTGATGCCTGAAAATGATTTTTTTCTTTTTATGTGACTCAGGTAGGGAGAAAACTTCAAAGTTGGATTTGAACTTGAGATCATTTCCTTCATTATTAAAGCAAAAACATAATTCTGTGGGTTTTTTTTCCCTGTCTTGCATTATAAAGGCCATCCCTGATCTGTAGCTGTCTGGATTTTGATTTGGGTATTTCACACTCATTTATGCGAGGGTTATACAGACATCTTTTGATTGTACAGGAAATAGACATTATATAGTAGTTTAGAATGAAGCTCTGGAGAAAACCTGGCTTTGTCCCTGGGGCCTCCCTCAGTGTAAACTGCAGTGGGGAAACCCATTACAAGGACTTGTTGTGCCCACTTAGTGTGAATGTAACAGGAGAAAATAAAATCGTTATTCATAATTCCCCTTCACTTTATAAAGAAGGCTTTTAATTTGCTGGCGACTGGTATACGAGTAGGCAGGTCAGGTTGCAGGTGAGACTGGAGGAAGGAAAGGCGCTAGTGGGGCCAGGGGCTCTCTGAGGGATGAAGTGTGAAAACCCCAGGAGGGGCCAGGGAGAGTTAGCTCTGATTTGGATGTTTGCAGCAGTTTGCTGAAAATGTGTAATGTAATTCAAATGTTTCTCCTTTGAGATCTGCAGTAAAGTGTATTAAAAAAAAAAATCTCCAAATGCTGGGAATGACTGTGTTTCTTGTGTAAGACAGGGCAGGGGCCTGAGTCCAAACTGGTGTGGGGAGAAGACAGAGTCAGCCTGTCAGGATGAGTGACTGCCTATAGCTTCATGATAAAGGAAAACACTTAGGGCACTGCCTGGCCGGTCCAGGGGTCTAAAAACCCTTCTGCACCCATTGTCTGAGAAAGAAGAAGGTGTTTTCTAACAGGGAACAACAGTGGACATTTATGCCATTTGAACACAGTTGTGTCTGCAAAGGTCTGTGCTACAGCAATTAGAGACGAAGTAGCTAGCCATTAGCAGTATAATAAGTAAAGAAGACATTGTTTCTTAAAGTCTGAGACTTGAACAATTGGACACAGAAAGACTATGACTTCACACATAATATAATGAAATGAAATGTTTGAGTGAGGACTCAGTCTAGCATGTGATCTGGTTCCACAAGGGGCACAGAGGGGTAACAGTGGATGACATGGAACAAGGCTATGAGAATACAAGAATCTAGATGGGACAAAGGCTTCCCTAGTAATTTCTCCAATTGCTTCTGATTTGCAGTTTCTTCTGAACCGAGAACACTTTGGGGATAATAGAGTTTTATTTGTACACTATTTATGTAATATTGTTTTTGTTTTGGCCTTCATTTAAGTGTTTATTAACTTTATCACAAATCATTTCTTGGTATGAGATTGGTTCTTAAATTTTTTATAAAATTCTTAGAAAAGACATTTAGGTGCCTACCCTAGATAGATACAAGATTACATTTATGGCTATGTTTCTGAATCCCAGAAGGTAGAGTAGGTAAGTAGTTATCCTTAAGAAAATCTGTCTCAGTAAAACTAATTTCTTCATCATTGTGCCATGCATTTGTGAATTGCACTTGGGGTGTGTTGGATTTGGCAACTCAGGATTTTTTTTTTCAATATCCTTTCCCCAATTACAAAAGTAATAAGCATTCTAAAAACAATACAATATAGGAAAGCATAAAGAAAAAAATGAAAATCATACTGAATCTCACCACTTAGAAATAAAACCTCTGTGGCCTACCATGTTTAACTTTGAGTTTTGGAAATTAGGTTGATGAGCTCCATAAAGAACAACTCTGGGGAAAAAAAAAAAAAAAAGAACAACTCTGGAAATCACAGATTTGACCTTAGTCAAGATTGAAGTATGTATGTCCTTTAAAAATTCTTGAAATTCACAGGAGAAATCTTTAGTTTTTTTTTCAATTGTTCCTTAAATATCCTAGGATTTAGGTATTTGGAACTGCAAAAATGAACATTTGATGTATTAAAATCATCTTTAACCAATCACTTTTTTGCTTAATTTGCTTAACTACCAAACTAGAAATATATTAATTGCTCGAGGTGTTCTAGCATAGCCGATACATGTGTGGGAAGGAGCAACAAAGAAAAGCATCCATTCTTTCCCTTATTATCATAGAAAAAGGGGACTTCTTTTCTCCTTTTACTATTATATACCTCTTATTGCAAGTGCACCATGTATTATCATGTCTTAACCCCTTTACATGTTGTCTGTGCTGCTTTTCTGATTTTACTCAAAGAAATGAGATGGAAATAAATGAAGAATGTAATTTTAAATAATCAGGACTTGATATCCTAATTATCATTACTACCTATCTCACTCTGTAGTAATTTAAAAATTATTAAATTCTACAGTCAAGGTCAAAAACACTAAGCCTTCAGGGGCATCTGTATACATGTCTACTTTAGGATGTTTGGTATAATATTTTGGTAATACAGGAGGACTCGCCTAGAAAGATGAAGTTCGGTTGAGAGCAAGGTTTTCTGGGGATGTGTTTAACCCCCTCTAGTGGAGAGAAGAAGTGTAGGGAAAATTCTCCAAATACTTTGATTAGCCTGTAAAATTTATCTAATTAGATGATCTTCTCTGAGCACATTAGACTTGCTAATTAGTCTTCACTTAGTTAAGCAAGAGAAAGCTGGCCATCAATAAAAAAAAAAACCTTTCATTCTCTACACACTTAGAAACTAAATCATCTTTACAGAGATATTTAAAAATTAACTGAAATGTCATTAGCATATTTCATTTCTGAGTCAAACCAAACAGGACAGATCCCTGAAAGAGAAAACACAGCTACTTCATCTTTAGCAAACAACAACAAAAAATCTATCTTTGGCCAGATTTCTCCTCAAATCACTATTTTAGGACAAAATCTTATCATTTCTAGTAACAATCATCCACCAAAGATGGAAAAAATATCTGTGATCCTTGCTACTGCTGTGTTTAAGAAGAAAATTGCATCTTATTAAAACATCTTCAGCTGGCATTTGTCATGAATTGATGGACATCATCTGTTCAACTTGGGCTTTGTGCAGCTCAAAACACATTTATTCTCTTAGCATTCTTAGGGGGCTCTGTGCATTCGCTGGGTGCCAAAGATAACATCTAGATCAGCAATTTCTCATAAATCATTGGAACATGGAACATGAAACACAAAGAAGAAATCAGGAATTCAATAATAAATATGGCAAGGTGCATAAACAAGAGAATTGAAACCAGATGAAAAGGAGCCTTTCAGTACAGAAGGTCAAGGAACGCTTTTCCCCTGCTCCCTCAAAGCCTTAGAATAATCCCTCTGATTGTGCTTTCCATCCAGCCATCAGCTTACTGCTCTGAGTTGGTTTTGGAATATTTATGTGGCGGATTTAAGGCTTTAACATACAACTGAAAAATTAGTGTAGTTTATTTTAGTTTGCTCAAGGCCCCAGGCCATTATGCAGTCAAGAGGAAAATAGTGTTTAGTGTACTTTAAGGAGTCCTGTGCCCACATGCCTTGAAATAAATTCTAGATATGTGTATATAGATATAACTCAATTTATACAATAGATTTTTTAAACTTGAAGTTACATATGTGATTAAAAAAATAATGTGATTAATTTTGTTTATAAACAAAATGTCAGAATTTCTCAGGAGCCATCTTAGGAAGATATACTTACTCTAACAATGTTGACATTACCAAATATGTTATAGGAATTGCTCTTTGAGTCTTGAAAAGCTTTAGTCTATTTCTAACATAGCCTCTGTAGTGGCAAATCATCATCCGTCAGTGGGTTCGAACTTTTAGAAACATAGTCCTTTGGTGACAAGTATGGTAAATGATGGAGGTGAAATGATTTTTTTTTGCTAAAAACATTGTAGAATAATAAATTAATAATAAAAGTGGTTTTGAAAGCATTTCCGAGGAAAAGTTACAAAATATGACCAATGTCTCCTTACACAATTATTTATTATACACACTGAGTATTGAGACTTTTGGATTCTGTTTCATCTTTTAATGAAGAACCTTATTTTACTCTTTTATTTTTAATATTTTAATTTAATTTGATTTTAAGTTCATGATGAGAGCTCACTTTTAAAGAGCATCCCACGTTAAGGAGGGCACGGGATGTAATGAGCACTGGGTGTTATATAAGACTGATGAATCACTGAACTCTACCTCTGAAACTAATAATACACGATATGTTAATTAATTGATTTTAAATTAAAAAAATAAAGAGCATCCTAAAGCAATCATTACAGACTAAAGAAATTATTTATTATGTGAATAAATGGTAAGTAGTTGATCACTTTGCAAGCTTAGATGTATAAATATTTGTATGTTATTGTTGTTTCTCTTTTTAAATCCAGACATTTTCGTGGCATATTTTGTGATTAAATTATCTTTAAAGTACTGAGTTGATTCATTTTGGCTCCTTGAAGTTCTCCTTAAAGTTATTTGTTTACTCTTGATTTCAGTTTCCCATATCAGCCTTATCAGAACTGAAGCCTTACAACACAGGCAGACAACTGACCTTGGACCCACCTCCCTCAGTGCCCCTCTGAGCTGCTTTCAAAAGATGACTTCTTTGCATGCAGAGATGCAGTTCCCTCCTGTGATTGCCATAGGAAAAAAATGCCTAATTCTGTTTTGTCTTCTAGGTTTCTTGATACATAGGTAGGCACTGTCACTTGTGGTTAAGCATGTAGGTATAGATAAACTACCTGGGTCCAAGTCCCAGCCTTCCACCTGCCAACTGTGTGATCTCATCCAAGTTGTTTAATTGCTCTCAATCTCAATTTTCTCACAGGCAAATTGGGAAAACTCATAGCTCCTAATTTATGGGGTTGTTGTAAGGTTTAAATAAATTAACATATTTAAAATGTCTGGTACATGGTGAGTCTCAATGAACATTTGCCATTACTGTTACATTAAAATAGATATACAGAGTGAGCCTTTTTGCTATTATAATTTCTTTTAAATTTAGAAATTTATGGAGAACATTTTCTCATGCCTGTAAACATGTGTCATAGCTCATAGTATTTTAGCTTACAGATACACCATGATTTATTCCTTAATCCCTTCTGTTTGATATTTAGATGGGTTCTATTTTTTTGCTGTTTTAAATAATGTGATAAATTTGTTTATCCTTGTTTTCTTAATTGGGGTTTCTGAACAATTTCATAGGGTATGTACATTTTTAACCCTTTTGATATTTTTTTCCAAATTGGCCGCAGAAATATGTCAACTTATATTCAACATCTGAAGAGATGATATGGATCTCCATAGCCTGCTGTGCACACTTCCATCTGCCTATCCAGCATAGTCCCTCCTCTACTACTTTAGCATATTAACCACCTCTGAACACTACTGGAAAAGAAAATAGCTTTTACTGGTTCGATCATTCAAATCATGATCAATGATGAATATATTAGGGATATATGTATCCCAAATGTTAGTTCTTTCACAATACCTTTGTCTTTAATCTTGGGTCCATTTCTCCTGTCTCCACTCCTTGTTTCTTACCTTCTGTTTATATCTGTCTCTGCAGAAAGATTCAAGTTCCAACCTCGGGAACATTCTTCAGACATGCCATCACCAGAGTCCTTAGAACCTTAGGGTCACTGTGGCACAACGATCTGATGGTCCTTTAAGCCAGATGAAATATAAGAGGAATAGAAAGAAGGCTTAGAACCAAAAAAGCACTGAAAAACCATAAAATAGGGGACAAAACAGGCAGAAACAGAAGGAACCTCCATTATGGGGTGTGATTTTAAGGTAGGGATCACATATGGAAAAGTCCTTTATATACTGAAATGAAAACATATTTAAGAGACATTTTTTAGCGTAAAAACAAGGCATAGAATGGTGTGTGTCGAATACTGTGTTCCTATTGGCATTAGAAAATAGGGCCGAAGAATTATGTGTGTTGCTTGTGTATGCATAATGTCCCTCTGACAGAACACAAAAGACCCTGGTGGCTCTACAGAAACCCTAGAGAAGAAAACTGGGGCATGCTGAACAGGGGTATGTAGAGATTCTTTCACTCCCTGTCCTTTTGTACATTTGAATTGTGAACTACATGAATGCATTGCCTATTTGAAAATAGGAAAGTAAAATATCTGGAAACTTTTCTCTCATAAGTGAGTATGTTGTGTTACTCCTAACTTCCATCATGGTGGTATTCTTTTTAGAAGCTACTTCCTTCCTTTAGCCTAAACTGTCACATTAGCACACATAATAAAGATCCCCTGAAACTAAAAGACATTCTTCTGACAAAATTATTAATTGTAAATTTCAATTACCACAGGCTAAATATGACAAATCTCTGTCATAGAAAATCTTTTCTTTTTCTTTTTTTAAGTAGGCTCCACACCCAGCATGGAGCCCAACACAGGGTTTGAACTCATGACCCTGAGATCAAGACCTGAGCTGAGATCAAGACCTGAGCTGAGATTAAGAGTCAGATGCTTAACAGACTGAGCCACCCAGGTGCCACTCTGCCATATAAAATCTTTGCAAGTCATCTTCATTTTCATTTTATGTTAGGAGAAAACTAAGGACTTCTGGGTCTGGGGGATAACAATTATTTCCAGGTTTCATAGAATTAGTGGCAGGCAAAAGAGCTAAGCTTTCCTTTCTCCTTTCTTTCTTCCTTTTCCTCCCTCCCTTCCTTCCTTCCTTCCTTCCTTCCTTCCTTCCTTCCTTCCTTCCTTCCTTCCTTCCTTCCCTCTTTCTTTCTTTTTCTTTCTTTCTTTTTTTCTTTCTTTCTTTCTTTCTTTCTTTCTTTCTTTCTTTCTTTCTTTCTTTCTTTCTTTCTTTCTTTCTTTCTTTCTCTCTCTCTCTCTCTCTCTCTCTCTCTCTCTCTCTCTCTTTCTTTCTTTCTTTCTTTCTCAAAAGAGGAAGCTCATTATGTTTGGCTTCCACAGCTATATATTCTAAAAACATTCCGCTTTTTTTTTTTTGGAGGTACTTTAATCAAACACAACTCAAAATGATTCACTTAGGACAAGTGGTTTTAACAGCAAGGAAAACAAACACTTTATGAAAACAACATCTATAAGCCTAAGCCTCCTGTCTTTTATCTTTACTATTTTCTCTGAGTCTGGCATGAAACACACACCAGGCTCCACAGGGGGTTAAACAGAGAACCATCCAAACATCATAAATTCCGTCCAGAATTTTGATGACTTCCATTCCCTGACTCTGGTGCACAATGCCTGGCTCGTGGTACAGAGACCATGATGTCCTTCCCCAGACAGATACTTGCAGTGGGTGCCAGAAACAGCAGTTCTCTCTAGCCCCACCCCCGGCACAAGATGCACACGTCTTAGAACAAGCCTCCATCCCTTTTCTAGGGAACTGAGCATAAATAGCTTGTTTTACATCTGGCTTAAAGTCACTTCTGCTCCATCTTAGAGGAGGGTCTTAGCTCCCACTTCATTTTAGGTCAGCTTTCAGCATTTATTGTAGCTCACTTGTTTAATTCACTAAGCTCTTATTTCTGGGTATTATCATACATAAGGATGGAGGGAGAATTAAAGGATCCGACATCTGCTTTTAAAGGGGGAACAGAACAAAACTGGGGGCTAAGGCTTTGTTTCCTGGGTTTTCAAATCTCAGAAAAAGGAAACTTCCCTGGAGCCTGAACTCCATTAGAGACCACAAAGTAGCCTTTAAATCGGGTCTTACATAGGGGGAAATACTATGCAGAAGTACACTGAATTGAGTGGAGTTATGGGTATTCCTTTCTTCTTCTTTATAAATTTTTATACTTGTCAAATTTCCTACCTTAGTAGGTCTGTAAGCTAGAGGAGTGATATTATCTCTCAGAATCTCTCTCTTTTAAAAAGAATCTTTAAAAGGGAGATAAGAGTAAACATGCTTGGGGCTTGAGGTGAAATGAGACCACAAACATACAGTGCCTGACTTGGAGTCATTGCTCAGGGAACACTAGTCTCCTCACCATCATGCTCTTCACATCCCCTGTTCATTACAGAATCAGTGGTTTGATTTAGGACCAGCAGGCAGGGTCACTTCTGTCAGAGAAGATCTGTCCACCCCAGTGGCTCTCAGATTTTAGCAAGAGTCAGAATCACTGTGAGGGCTTGTTCAAAACAGACTGCTGGGTGTCATCTCTAAAGTTTCTGTCTCAACAGGCCTGAGGTGAGGGCTGAGACTTCGCATTTTTAACCAGTTCCTGGTGATGCTGCTGCTGGTGGTCCAGAGGGCACACTTTGAGAACTGTGACTTTACAGGATGCACAGCAAAGGTTAATTTCAAATTATTCTGAGTATAAATATCTGATCTCTGTCTTCCCTCCCTCCCCACTCCTGTTTCATTTTTTTCGTATTTGGAGGTTATAGAAACCACCAAACTCTGGGTTTCCCACCTCTGTATTTTTTGTCAACAGCTCAAGTCTCTTATGTCAAAAAACCAGGAGGGAGCAATAATGTTGTTATGCTTTAAGTATCTTGTTTCATTTAGATACCAAGAGAAAGAGAAACAAGCATTCTCTGGACATTTACTAATCTCAACTGATACTGTCTACTAATAAAAAATAGTCTCTTTGATGACTAGTGCCTAAAAAAAAAAATTGGAAACTCTATAGGCACCCTGGTGCCAAGAAACATTTTTGACATTTAGGACTTGTTTAATCTTTGATCAATATAAATATTTGAAAAATAAAATGATCAGGAAATGGCTAAGGAAAACATTTCAGGTCAGTGCTTGGAATAGTAGGTCATGTTCAGTTTGGAGCCTCTAAAAGCCCTCTTTGTCTCCCTAAACTCTGTAGGATAGAAGTTCTTTGCTTGGGACCCTGACATTGAATGCAAGATGGAGTATTTGCTTAGGTCCCTTTTTCTAGGAAGAGGGTTCACGTTTTCCAAAGGATAGTCAAAGAGATTTTGACTCAGAAAGGGTTAATGCTGCCGTGGAGATGTGCTTGGTCAAAAGCTACATGTTAATTTCTTGGTGAAGAAAGCGAACTTCTAGCAAGGGAGAAGGAGCTGGTAGCATGGGCTGGTGAGTGGCCCATTGCAAGATGAATAAAGAATGTACTCTACCAATGAACTGTAGCAAGGAACCATTTTTATTTCCCTCATCTATAACACAGAGGTAATAAAATACTTACCTAGCAGAGTTGTTGTCATGTTCAATGAGATATTTGCAAGGTGCTCAGCGTAGTATCTGCTACATGGTGGATGCTGAATAAATGGTAGCTAGTAGCAGTAGAAGTCCTAGTGTGCCTTACGGCGATCATTACATTAGCACTGGAAGCAAAGATCTCTAGCACGTCTTTGGGTCCACCTGAAGGATCAAAGGTCTCCTTCTGTGAGGTAGTGTTATTACCCTCATCTTACCAATAATGAAACCGAGGCTCACTTCCAAAAGGACTTAGGGCAGGTTGTTATTTTATGCTGTATCCATGTATTAGAGCCATAGTTTCTGCCAGTAAAATTGTATCATATCATTCTGTAAAATATATAAATATTTCATTCATTGTGCTTTGTGTGGAGCACTGTGATTTCCAAGCACTCAACCTATCAGACAAGTATGAGAAGCACTGGCCAAAGTGACATTTTGGAAAATAGTCTGTGAGAGGCTGGGAACCTCAATCATCTGGTTCTGAACCCATGATCTACCTACTGCACCGTTTCCCTGGCTAGGAGCAACACTTGTCCCCTGTATCATTCTCCTTGGAATGAGTTTTGTATTTAAGCAAAAACTTAGCTTGACAAATGGAAATATAATATAGATTGACACACAACAACAGCACACTCATGATACTTAAAATACTTTCTGAAAAAGGTGATAACGGACTTCAAGCAAGATAATATTTTTAAAAGATTTTATTTATTTGTTTATTTTAGAGAGGGAGAGAGTGCACCATTGAGGGGAGGGCAGAGGGTAAGCGAGGGAGAGAAACCAAGCTAATCTCAGAGCCCAACACGGGGCCTGATCCCAGGACCCTTAGATCATGACCTGAGCCAAAGCCAAGAGTCAGACGGCTCAACCGACTGAACCACCCAGGCACTCCAAAGATAAAATTTTCACTTAACTTAGACTCTGCTGATGATAACACTCAGCAGAAATGCTTGCTATTACTCCCAGCTAATCTCTTATGTTTTTACAGTTCCTTCTCTTAGCAAAGGACCTCACAAATGGAGGAGTTAGGTTCTTGCTACTCAAAACGTGGTCTATGCACCAGTAGGATCAGCATCCCCAGGGAGCCAGTTAGAAATGTCAAAATCTCAGGCTCACCCAGACCTGCCTAATCAAATGTACATCTTAATAAGATCCTCGGGTGATTCATATGCACATGAATATTTGAGAAGCTTTTGCTTAGGTAGCCAAAAAGTTTCTTCTGGAGAGTGTGAGCACATTTCCAGGGTGTGGAATGGTTTCTATTTCCTGCCTCTCTTCTTTCCAGCATTTGTGCAAGTCAGTACCAGGTGTAGCTCTTGGCTCTCTGGAACTACTCTCTTGTTCTCCCTTGGTGGCTTCTGGCTTATGCTGCATCTGAGGAGGCACCCCACTTCAACCAGTCTTATTTGTTACCTTTTCCCGAAAAGCCCAGAGCCCAGAGAATCAGAAACTAGGCAGAAGCGATTCTCCAGTTGACCAAAACGCTTCTGGTCAGGTACAGTGTTCAGGCTGCACTCCCCAGTGACAGAGCTGCTGGAGCAGGTTTTAAATGACTTAAAATGAAAGAAATTGCTACTGAGGACTCTAACCCATGATAATTAGGAGCTTACTGAAGAGAAGGAGAGGTTAGGAAGTGATGAATGGAGAGAGATATATTTAAAATTGAATTATTGTTTCAACTCTTGGTTTAACCCCTTGTTGGGGTCCTGCTCTAGCTGTCGGTGAGCCATTTACCCAACAGAACTTCTGTGTTTGGTCAAAGCGCTTTACCCCATTTTCAAGGGTGCTGATTTTCAGGGAGCATGTTTGCATCGGGGAAGCAAATCTGATCCTGCTATTGGCCAAGAATAAGCTGACCAAGTGGATTCTGGACATGTCATTTCAATGTCAGTATCACAAAGGGGTTAGGAATTTGTTATTATTATTATTATATTTTATTGTTATTGTTATTGAAATGGTCCCCAAACTTGGGGACCCCAAGGGACAGAGCAGAAGATGGCAATTCCCTAAAGGGAGAGGAAGAGAGAAAGCAGATGTAGGCTTTGTGGGTGAGAAAGATAACCCTTTTTGAGCCAGCCTTTGACAGGATGAGGACCCCTGGCACTCTGCAGCAGAAACCCCAATGTGGTTTGTCAGGCTTGGGGAGCTTACATGGTTTGGTGGAGGTCACGGTGCTCGAAAGAGGCAGAGCCGGGACTGGAATCAAATCCAGTGGGTTCCTTGGCCTGGAGAAGTCCAGACTAGGGAAAAGAGTTTACTTCTCAAACTTTAGCTGCCTCAGAATCATGTGGAGGGCTTGTTGAAATAGTGCTGAACTCCACCCCAGCGTGTCTGACTCAGTGGGTTTGCAGTGGGGTCCAAAGGACTGCATTTCTAATAGATTCCCAGGCAGTGTGGATGCTGCTGGTCCAGGGGCCAGACTCGGAGAACCACTGTTCTATTAGCTCCCTCTGCTAGAAGAACAGTCCTGACATTGCCTTCCTAACAGGCCCTTATTATGTTCCCAACCTCCTAAGGTGGGTTTGCCTGCTAAACTATAGCAGAGAAAAATACTAACGCACAGTGAGGACAAGAATGATCTGTGTCTACACTTTCAGATTTCTCCTCCCTTTTAAAGTCCCTGCACTTCTTCCCCTTCCTAGCTTCTCAGTGGGTGAAGCTTCTTGCTTGATGGGCAACTCCTAGGTTCTTTTCTATCATGCTGAATCCTGGAACTAGACAAAACTGAGACTAAAGGAAGCCTGAGAGGCTGAACTCATGTACACGATAAAGTGTTAAAGAAAGGGAGATGGAATAAGAATCCACTTTGGCTGGGCACTGGGAAGAGTCACAGAGCAGAACAGAGAGCGAGGGGCTTTAGAGAATGAGGGGCTCCAGAAGAACCATAGGAGCTGAAAGCAGGAATGGAGGAGGGCAGAAAAGCTCAGCGGGCCATGGGCCAAATGCCTTTCATGTCCTTCAGCAGAGGCAATTACAGATCGAAATGTCTTTTTTGCTCCTAAACTGTTTATTTGAATGTAATGCCACAATAATCTGGGCCATGTGGGTCCTGGGGTTGATTTGGGACACAGACTTGTTCTTGCAGTAGTGATGATGGTTCTCTTCTGACTCATCCATGTCTCATCCTCTAGTTCTTATTGTACCAAGCTGGGAAAGGATGCCCAAGGAAATTCAAGAACACTGATGTTGCATATCTCAGTTTGAGTTATTCATTAATCTGTGCTAGGATTTTCTCTGTTACCTCCAAATATTCAGTACAAGTCTATTACACAAAACAGCGTTGCCTTGGAGAATGAGGAAAAGGGTAGTATATCCACCTTGGGCACAAAGTGATTGTGGACAGGACACAGCTGATGGGAGCAGTGATTAGGGACGTAGAGGGGATGGGAATGAGAAGAGGAGGTTTGGAGCGAGAGGTGACAGGGGAGTGTACCAGGATGAAGAGAGTGCTCCCTGAAGATTTGTGGAAAGCGCTGGGTTTCTTAAAGTTATAGTTATTTTGTTTGGCTATTAAATGCAAAGAAAATCCCAAAGGCTGGAGAATAGTGGTGCCTCCTAATGGCGGAGAAGGCGGTTGTATCCTTTATGCATTTTTTGTCAACTCCTATGACTAATTTAAATGCACATCTGACCCGCCTTGAAACAAGGGGCCATTATGCTAAGAGACAAGTCGCTGGGAGGGCTCTGACTTCATAGGAGCCAGGATGTGATGAAGAAAGAGAAAAACCTCACAGGAAAACTGCATTTTGAGATGTTCCCAGATCAAAGAGACTTGGACATCTGGATTATAAGAAATCTTTAAAGAACATTGGTATTCTCAAAGGACCCCAGAGCCGGACTTAATGTAACCCGTTAGTTTTTAGACTAAAACTCATCTGCCTGGCTCTGAAAGACTTGGAGAGCAATTTTACTTTCAAGGACACTGACACGATATCAGATTCTTGTATTTTTTTGAAGCTCAGCTTCCCCTAATTTCAGTTTTTCTGCCCTCATTGAAACCTTACTTTCCAGACTGAAAAACTGAAAAATAGGATACTATTTTATGATATGTTGTAATTATATTCTTTATTCTATCATTGTTATATCTATCATTATTATGTATCAACTATATGTCATTAAAATAGCCTGGATCCTTTCTTTTTAAATGTTTTATTTATTTATTCATGAGAGTGAGAGAGAGAGAGGCAGAGGCAGAGGGAGAAGCAGGCTCCCCACCTAGCAGGGAGCCCGATGCGGGACTCGATCCCAGGACCCTGGGATCATGACCTGAGCCGAAGGCAGATGCTTAACCATCTGAGCCACCCAGGCACCCCAAAATAGCCTGGATCCTTAGTCCAGGATGCCTATGCAAGCCAAAATGTGATTCTGTTTGCTTCCCACCCCCCACATTCTCCACTTTCTTTTGTCTTCTCCTCTGCACATCTGCCCTTGCTTCTCAGCTCTTCTTTTCACACCCACAGAGAACCTGATTCCAGTAGTGAGAAAAACTTGTGAAACAAACATTTGGGTTGTATTACAAATCAGTTGTCATTTGTTTTCCACTTCCTCTATTTATATCTGCCTCCCTGCCTGGGTTTTTTTGAAGAGGAGAATGCACACTAAAGCCTTAGTGCACCCACCAAAACGGGATGTCTCCACAGCACCACAGCATGCTCAAAGTGTTTACTAGTAAAAGATTTTCATTTTGGCAATATATTTGTAAACTTTTGTTTTGTTTTTAAGATTTTATTTATTTATTTGAGAGAGAGCAGAGTGAGAGAGAGCAGAGGTGGGGGTGGGGGGGGAGGGGCAGGGGCAGAGGGAGAAACGGGCTCCCCGCTGAGTAGGGAGCCCAACTTGGGGCTCAATCCCAGGACCCTGAGATCATGACCTGAGCTGAAGGCAGACACTTAACCGACTGAGCCACCCAAGCACCCCTATTTGTAACCTTTTGAAGCTTGCTCTCTGAAGGAGATATGAGTACAAATGGAATTCTGCCAGTGGCAACCAACTTTGTAATGTAACACATTTTACAGTCATTTGACGTATTCAGAATTTTGAATCACATGGTAGATACCATTTTATGTCTTACTTTAGTTTACTCAATATTTTATAATATAAATTATCTTGTCATAAAATTTGTTTGTAGAGGAAAACATCCTTAATGGTTGCTTTATACTCCAGTGTACAATGTAGCAACATTTATGTAATCACCATCCATTTTGTTGGGTAGTTAGGTAATTCCCAATTTGTTACTAAAATAAACCATGCTGCAATGAACATCTTGGTGAATAAAAGCACCATCTGCATTTGGGACCCTTTTCATGGGATTGCCACCTTGAAATGGAATTCTTTGGCCAAAGAATATGAAGATTTTGAGGGCTCTTGATGCCCTCAAAATTGTTTTCCAGAAAATCTGTGCTATTGCCACCTTGAAATGGAATTCTTTGGCCAAAGAATATGAAGATTTTGAGGGCTCTTGATGCCCTCAAAATTGTTTTCCAGAAAATCTGTGCTATTTACTACTGAGCAAAATGTGAAATGCTTGGTATACAGTACTTAGTACCTGGTAGTGACTCAATCAATGGTAGTTGGTGATGATGTTGAGGATGTACAAGTTTATTATCACTCTTGCTTTTCCCCTCCTCTTTCTGACTCTTCATAGAGGTCTAGAGTTCCTATGGTGCTCTAGGCTTTTCTCTGTTGCACCTCATCAGAATGTCTAGAATCATCTGTTTATGTCCCTTCCTGCAGTGCACTGCGACAAGCTAAGGTGATAAATTTCTTGAAACTGGGGTTGTTGGAAAGAAAATGATTTACAGTTTTACCTGCCCTGGATTTTCAATAGGTGTCTTAAAACTGTAACTCAGTGGTTCTGAACTCAGGCTATACGACAGAGTCTTTTGGGAACTCTGTAAACAACACCAGAGCATGGCCTTAGTTGGTTGAGGTTGAGGCCTGGACATTGGCATTTTAAAAATCCATCTCAGACAATTCTAACAGAAGCAAGGGATGAGAATCATAACTCCAAAGTTGAGTGGTTTGGACATTCCAGGCACCACGTGGCTTCAACTGACAGACTTATTGGAAGCTAGCTACCTTTCCTGGTGTCTCTCAAATATTAGACTAAGAATATGGAATGAAATCCTAAGAGGCCTCAATCTTGAACATGTTAGCAAGTATTTAGTAACATTTGCTTAAAAGGCCAGAGAGATCAACTAACTCCTTCTAGAAAAGTTGTGTTTTTCTCTGCATTCATAATAACTTCCATAGTACCTCATGAGGAAGAAAGTGAAGCTCAAAGTGGTTAATTAACTTGCTTATTAATCTCTGCTAACAAGAGGACAATTGAGAATCAAACCCAGGACCCCGAATCCCATGATTTTTCTACCCTTAAAAAAATTGTCATCTCTTTGTGCTCATGTAACCAATTTTTATTTTATTTTTTGCCCTGTGCGGCCAACTTACTTCCTCATTTCCAAAGAAGCTTCCCTATAAAAGTGCCCCCTCCCCCAGCAAACAACAACTGTATTTTGATCAGGTGCTACGGGTGTGTTCTAGACATAGCCTAAGAGGAATGTAGCTGTATCTAGTCATCACTTTATAAATATTGATGAAGAGCGGTACAAATGTTTTAAAGGAAACTCTATCTGAAGGAGTGCCTTGGAATTCAGCTGTTTCTTTTCATGTCTTTCAGACCTCCTACCCCTGGCACTGAAATCCAAGCAGCTAAGAGTGGGCCACATCCCAATGTTTATTCACTACTGTGGCACCCGCAATTCTGTCTCTGGTAGGCTTTGGGGCAGGGTGACGCCAGGGATTGCAATCGGCACATTTGGCCATCGTCCCTGAGCTGTGACAAATACTTCATAACACAGTGGCCCCACAGAAGGAAATACTGAGCTACAGGTCACTTTCTTCACTCCTTTTAGCCTAAGGATATGAGAAAAGAAACAGCCCATTTTATAGCAGAGGAAACTGAGGCGAAGAACCATTGCTCAAGCTGCCTGAAGGCAGTCACGCCAGCCGTGCTGGAAGTAACTCATGCCTCAGATGGTTGTGCTCCTTTGGGTGCTTCGCCACCTTCATCATTTTCCTCCATTAGTTGCTCATTTAAAAGTTGGTGACCAAGAAGTATGCACAAAGGAGTCTATTGCTGCATTGGTTATAATAACAAAGTTGGAAACAATTTAAATGGTTAAGAAAAACCAAAGAATGGTTAAGAAAAAAATATGGCTTACTCATTGTCTGAAATACATAAATATTAAAAATAATAGTTAAGAAACAATAACTTGGGAAAATGCTTCAAATAGAAATGATTTTTCTGGGTCTTCTTCATCTTCCTGACCTCTAAGCCTGTGGTACTCAGAATGAGGGTCATTGACCAGTGGAATCATCTGTGCATATACAGAATCTCAAGCCCTACCCCACGCCTGCTGAATCAGAATCTACATTTTAACACCTCCAGGTGAGTCACACCACATTAACTTTTCAAAAGCACTTACCTGAGTAAGGAGTTCTCAAAGATTCAGTCCTCAGACATCTTCTCTACTCTAAATACATTTGTGCCTTGAGCTCGTGATCCGGCACCTGGTGGCATAGAAAGTTTCTGATCCCACTGGCCTTGAGCTATGGCCTTGGGGACTGGCACTTGTATAAGCACCTTAGGTGTTTTAAAAACTCGGACAAGGTCGAGGTCCACTGTCTACATGATTTCCCCTGTGATGGAACAGTAAGCCGGAAAATGCATGATACCAAAGAGCATATTCTGTATGATATTAATTATGGAAAAACACATCAAGAAAAGACTGGAAGAAAATATGCCCCCCAATTAACTGTGGTACACTTAGAGGTAGGGTTTGTTTGTGTTTTTTTGAGCGGGGGGAGTGGGTTTCTTTATATATTTCTCTCTATATAAAGAAAGGTAACAAACCTCAGGCCACAAATTCAGGTGTGCGAGAGATATAACTTTATTTTTATATACTACAGATTAATTTTTACTTTGAGCCCCAATCTGCTTGTTATGAAAACTTTTCAGTCAATTCCGAGGGATCTCTGTCAAATCAAGATTTGCTCAGTCCAGCCACCACTAGCCAACGACAACACTGTACCAATGGGAAAAGCTTCCCCCTTCAGGCCGATGAAGCCCCATCCTAGCACATGCATGACGGCAAAGCACCAACTTGATTTGGGCCTCTTCCTACTCCCCGGGGGGATGGTGTCTCAATGTGATGAACAACCTGTATTCCTGTGTATGATGGTCCTGGGCTCAGCTCATTTAGGACCCTACTTCTTCATCTAATATTTTAGGTGGATTCCAGGAAGTTTGGTGGTGGTGCCGGATTAGGAGGGAGGCAGGGAAGGCACGAAGGCTCATTCACTAACATTGTCCTTGTTCAAGTGCCCTGATTCCTGTCTGGCCTTGAAGAGAGTTGATTGACTAGACAGATGCTGGGGGCTCCTTCCTGGTCCAAAGCTTCTGGAAATATCTGGCTGCTCCACGAGCCTCACGGGAAACAGGGAAGTCTGTGAGGCCATGTCAGCCCCAGCTGCCTGAGACTCCTGTGGCCATCCCCCATGTTGCTTTTGGGGTTGCTTTGTCACACCTGCTGCCCTCCTCAGCTCCACTCGCACATCCCAAACCCGCCTGTGGGTTTTGTCTCCCCTCCCCCGGGACTGGCTGGGGGCTGGAGCAGGAGTGGGCAGAACACGGAGCCCCTTCTCAGGGCAATTCTTTGTGTTTCTACCCAGAGAAACTTTTGCTCCCCTGAAGCAAGCAGACTGCCTCTTGCATCACCTGCAGTGTTCCAAATCTATTGTTTATTCACAGGCTTCCTTCCTGGTCTAGGATTTACAAACCAAACTTTGACTTTAGTCACCAAAGGCATACCTTCCCCTTTTCTCCAGTTTCATCCTTACCTGGCTTGATAAAAGCCTCCAACTGAATGGGGAAGGGAGGGATTCTTCTAAGGAAACATGGGGAAAAAATGCTAACATCTTAAAGTACTATCCTTTACATGTACTTTCCATATATATGTATGTAGGTCTCAGTAAGAAGCCAACAAAATGAGCTGCAGGAAAAATCTTGCAAGAATTATTTTATAGAGGGGCGCCTGGGTGGCTAAGTCGTTAAGCGTCTGCCTTCGGCTCAGGTCATGATCCCAGGGTCCTGGGATCGAGCCCCGCATCAGGCTCCCTGCTCGGCGGGAAGCCTGCTTCTCCCTCTGCCACTCCCCCTGCTTGTGTTCCCTTCTCGCTGTGTCTCTCTCTGTCAAATAAATAAATAAGGTCTTTAAAAAAAAGAACTATTTTATAGAGAAGTTTACACATTTTTAACAATCACTTTCTCTTTTCTTCTTTTCCCGATGGAAGGACAGCTACTACTGAACCTTAACTCTTTGCTAGGCACTCTCGAGAGTGCTTTGTATGTGTCAGCTCATTGAATCCTCTTTATGATATATTATCATCACCAAGTTTGAGATGAGAGAACTGAGGCATGCAGAGGTGACGGAACTTGCTCCAGGCCTCACATCTCGCAACTGGGGACCAACACTCAGGATCCAAGGCCAGCAGCTCTGGAAGAGCCCTTCCTGAGACGCGAGGCTGCAAGGCTCTCTGCTCTTACCCACGTGTATGGTTTCCATGATCAAAGGTGAGAAGTTTCTCGATGGCCACCTGAAGTTCAGAGGCAACAGCCTTTGCTCCCTCACAAAGCCGTAGTGAATATTTATTTTCTAAAAAGTCCTCAGTAACTGTGGATATGTTTTTGCAGGTGGCCTGATGTCTGTTATTAAAGGAAAGATAAGGTTCATGGTGAGAACCTGACACTGGTTTTGGCTCATTCCTCACGGGAAGCCTGGTCGTCTCACTCAATTTTGTTGATCAAAATGGAACAAAGGCCGTAAAACCCAATGCAGTGTGAGAAATGTGGCCTTCCGTCCTGGGTGCTTGCAGACATTCATGGGGATGTCAAGGAGCAACATGGTTTGGAGGGGGTGGGGGGAGCTTTGTGCTACCTCATTTCATCTCACCTAGTGAAAAGTTGATTTCAAGCTCACCTACCCATGAGATCACTGACGGCCAACAGCTGGGAGAGTTCTAGCGGGGGCAAAACAACGCAAGGGAAATGCTTCACCCATGGGTATTTGGATGGATGCACAAGTTTCCCTGGAGGGCTTATGGGACAGGAAGACAATTGGTGAATTTCTCTGAGAAGCAGCTGGTACCGAGCCACCACTTACATCCATTCTCAACAGATTGCTTTCTGTCCTAGCTCCTTCTTTGGAAATTAGAACTGCACTGTAGTCTAGTTGTAGGAGTTTTGTTAAAGAGTTTTTCTTTCCGTTTTAATTAATTTATTTATTGGGGGAGGGCAGAGGAAGAGGGAGAGAGAGAGTTTTAAGCAAGCTCCACACTCAGTGCAGAGCCTGACACAGGGTTCGATCTCACGACCATGAGATCATGACTGGAGCCGAAACCAGGAGTCAGACGCTTAACCAACTGAGCCACCCAGGCGCTCCCAAGAGCTTTCCTACCTGTACTCCTTTCTGCACAGGCTGCCATAGCAAAATACCACAGATTGGGCAGCTTAAACAACAGAAATTTATTTTCTCATAGTTCTGGAGGTTAGAAGTCCAAGATCAAGGTGCCAGCAAGGTTGTGTTCTAGTGAGGCCTCCCTGCCTGACTTGTAGGAAGCTGCCTTCACTCTGTGTCCTCACATGGCCCTTCCTCTACATTCATGAAGTGAGAGAAAGATTTTTGGTATCTCTTCTTATAAGGACACTAGTCCTATGAGATTCGAGTACCATCCTCATTGCCTCATTTGATCTTAATGATCTGCTCAAAGGCTCTATCTCAAATACAGTCACATTGGGTGTTAGGGCTTCAACATAGGATTTGATGAGGGGACACAATTCAGTCCATAACTTTTATTGGGCCTGTGCTAGGAGGTGAGAATAGTGATTTATGAAGGCATTTTAGTCTCTGGGCTCAGGAGCTCCTACTCTAGGGATTGACTCCATAGCCATTAGAGTCATGCAAGGTACAACAAACTGTGAGGGCCACTGGAAACTGATATCTGCATCCCATGGTAATTCCTGTGTAGCCTTTCTCATGGCTAGATCTTGAGCAAGCCAATTCCACAAATATTCTGGATGAGTGGTGGTGGAGCTCTTTTCTTGGGGTGGTTTGAAGTTGTACATTAAGACCCATAAAAGTATCGATAAGATGAATTTCTGGGAAATCTGAATTAAGAGATGGGAATGAACTTTGGCAACTGGACTAAAACTTAAATACATGGGCGCCTGGGTGGCTTAGTCGGTTAAGCATCTGCCTTTGGCTCAGGTCATGATCCTGGGATCCTGGGATCGAGTCCCACATCAGGCTCCCTGCTCTGCGGGGAGCCTGCATCTCCCTCTCCTCCCCCACTTGTGCTCTCTTTCACTATTTCTGTCTCTCTCTCTCAAATAAATAAATAAAATCTAAAAAAAAATTAAAAATAAATAAATAAAACTTAAACACGGGATTTTCCTGGAGTGCAAATTCTCTCATTTGTGCTGCACCGTTCCCTTGATTGTAGCTACAGGTTAGAGTGGAGAGGGACCTTGGCAGAGGGGACAGGTCTTCGGAGTGGGAAAATCTGGGATGGGGGTTGTCACAAGATAGGGAGGCTACTAGCCCTTCTCCCATAACCAGCTGTGTATAAAAGGGAAATTCTAAAGATACATCAAACAGAGAAAAATGGATGCTACATAGACCCAAAGGCTTTTAAGTTCTTCACTAGATATGACTAACTCCCCACGCTGCAGCCCAAAAATGTCCTTGAATTTGACACTTGAAGTTGGCCACAGCCTGTCTGGTAAAACTGTCAATCAACAAAGAAGGAAAGGCCTGAGAGTGCAATGACGACCCTTCCACCACTAGGGGGCGAGCACGGCCTCCCTCTCCTCTGAAGAGTCAGGGAAGGACCTGCAGTACCGGGGATATGGCTTTAGGGTGGAGCATTCAGGATGGTATTGGGGGTAGGGGTTAGAAGCTGTTGTGGTTTTTGGGGAGGGATGTCAAATACCAAATTACTTAAGGAATAATATAATGTATATTGACCTGGCCTTGACCTTTATAAACCTAGCAGTCCCTATATACTAGCTCCTGAAGAGTTCTGGGGTGTGACGTCTCAAACAAATAACTGTTCATTTTAAGATAACTAACTTATTTGCATGAGCATGTTGTACATCATACAGGAGAACACTATGCACCTATGCGCGCGCGCGCACACACACACACACACACACACACACACACATGCACACACATTAGTAGCCATGCTCACTAACTTAAATACATTAACACAACACACTGTCTAAATATTGCCTCTGTTTGAAAAAAATATTGTATTCAAGTCGAGTCATCTTTTCAAAATACACCTGTAGTGAAAATACTGCCTGTATTTCAGAGAACCTTTAAATAAATAGTGGTGTATCAGCTTAGGCTGCCAAATGCTAGGAGGAGATGAGTCACCAAGCCAGAGACACTGATCACAGGTAACCCCAGGTCCTACTCACTCCCCCACCACCCCCTACGCTTTCCTGGCCCCCTACACAAATCTGTGGCTCATGGTCAGTACCAGAATTTGCTGGTACTCCTCATGTCCTTGGGCTTGGCTCCTCGAGTCTCCCAGACACGGTAACCTGCTTTCTTCTCTCAAATACTTAAGAGAAAACCTCTGAGGGCCTCCTTCTTTATATCTGGGATTATGGGGTAAAAAGATTGAAAGCATGAAGCCAGATTTCCGCGGAGCATTCTCGATGAGGGCTTGCCCCCTTTACCTCATCTGCAGGAGGTGATAGTTACATGAAGGGGTAGGTCGAAGGGCAATGGCCCTGAGAGTTGTAGGGCAAGGGAAGGAAACCTTGCTCTCCGGTGGGCCAAGTATCAGGCTTGATCCTATCAGTGTCATTACATCACTTAATCTTCACCCCGATTTGCAGCTTTCTAGTTCTATTTCCATTTTATATAGGAGGAAACCAAAGACCAGAGAAGCAACCTACCTTCTAACAGTCATACAGATCTGGCATTTGAACTTAGATATTCTGAGTTAAAAACTAGCATATTTTTTCAGTCCTGGCTTCAATGCTTGCTTTTTTTTTTTAAGATTGTATTTATTAATTTGACTGAGAGAGAGAACACGCACAAGCAGGGGGAGCGGCAGGCAGAGGGAGAAGCAGGCTCCGCGCTGAGCAAGGAGCCCAATGCAAGGCTCAGTCCCAGGACGCTGGGATCATGACCTGAACCAAAGGCAGACGCTTAACTGACTGAGCCACTCAGGTGCCCTGGCTTCAATGCTTTCATCTACTTTTCCAGAACTACCTAAAATCTTCTTCCTTACTCTCTAGCTTCTCCATTTGCTAGTCTCCAATACCTTCCTTATTCTCTAACTTATACGTATTGGCAATGACTATGCAAACGGTGATAACAGTTGACTTTTACTGATCACTTACTGCAGATCAAACAATGTGCTGAGCTCCAAGCCTACCTTACCCTCAATCCTCAGAGCAGCTCTCACAGATATTGGTACCATTGTCCCCATTGCAGCGCTGAGGCACCTGATGCAGAGGGGTGTTAGGAAACTTGCACAAGGCCATACAACATGCAAGTGATTGAGCTGGGATTTGAACTGAAGTGTAACTGTCTACAGGCCCAAGTATTTAAACCACTGTGCTCTCCTTTGCATCACGAGAGTATTAAGTCTATGGAGAAAAACTCAGGACTATAGGATTATTCAAAAGATCTTTTAAAAACCTAAAATAACAGCAAAAAGGGGAACAACTACATCTTTATGGGGCATGGTATAATGATTCAGCTGGCAAAAATGCTTACATGCTAAAACAGGAGGCTTTTTAATTCTCCCGGCTTAGAAAAATAATCGACTATCGTTATTTTCATTTATCCTGTTCCTGTACTGGAAATTCCTAGAGTCTGGTTTTAACTGCATGGGAAGCCAACCTGGACTGTTACTGTTTGTCCGAAGCCCCTTTCATCATTTCTATAACCATTCAGTGGGCTCATCCCTAGGGATCCAGTTCATGGGTGTTTCTGGTTCAATGAATGCTTTCAAGTAATTGAGATTGAGGGAGTGAATGGCTATTTTGTTGTTAACTACTAGCATCTGGCTATAAAACAGTGATGTGAGGAATGATCAAGGGAACATGGGAGTATGACTGACATTGAACTTGAGTTCATCTGTCTTGACACATTGAATCTGACAATTGGTCTGGTATTCTCCTGTCTGCAATGTTGGGGATGAAGTAGAGGAGTCCCTTCTTCCCAGCACCTTGAAAAAGATCAGACATCAAGCTGGATCTCAGCAACCGGTCAACACTGCTGGAGTCCTATTTTTAAACCCCAGAGTTTAAATGTCTCCCTAACAATATTTCAAAGAACAAACAAAAGGATGTGTTCACCAACAAGGGTCAGATGGGTATTATCTGAATATGTAGGATATGATTAGTTCTGCCAGTTGGTGAGCCGAGCATGAAAGATGATTCGTTAAGGAGATGGACACTGAACAGGCTGCCTGTGCAATGGCGGCTGTCCCAAGGCAACAGCCCGAGGAAGAGAACTCATTATAATTCCCTAGGTGGCAGCAGCCAACAGGGATTTAGAAGTCTGCGAGGGTGTGGCATCCTGGGGAAGGGTACCTTCCAGAGACACAAAGAGACACTGGATTTGCTATAGGGTTTAAGATTCTGAGTTGGGGGGTGAAGAGTGTGGGAATGGGAGGCAATGTAGCATAGGGAGGACTTAGATTCAGGAAGTCTGCATCTAAGTCTGGCTCTGCCACTGGCTGGCCGTGGAACTGGGGCAGCTCTTCTGTCAACAATACCATCCCACGGGTCTTTGTCCCTCCTCCTCACCTTCATTCAAACAAGTGGGGTTGAATGAGGTCGCCTTTAAGTACCTTTGGAGATTATATGACTCACAATTTGATGATTCCCTGGCATTTTCATCACATTCTTTCCAATGAAAGAACTTGAATACATTGGAGGGAGTTGTGGAGGGAAGGGTTGAATGTGTGTGTTGGGGAGAGAGGCATTATGCCATTGTCATTTTAAGAGCCTTATGTCCAGAGAATATGCTGACCTTCACAAACTAGGACACTGTTGGTGTCTTATCATTGGTGAAGGTGGTTTTTCTGTGGTTGGTGACATAATGTGACACCTCTGACTCCCTTTAATTGGACCTCCTTGAAGTCCAGCAGCTGTATCCATAAGACACAGAGCTTTTTAGCATTGTCTTCCAGCCAGCTGAGCTTGTGGCTGTGCTGTGACAGTAATAATTTCTTTGTTCTATTCCTATGTACCAGACACTGCTAAGCCCTTAGTATATCTCACATGCATATATCTCCTATTCTACCTTCAAGTACCTTTTAATTATCCATGTTGAAACAAACCAACCCCCTAGCCAAGTTGGCCTGAATAATAGCTAATACATACAGTGCTTAGTATGTCCCAGGCACTATTCTAAGTGCATTACATATATTATTTTATTTAACCCTCAAAATAACTCTATGGATTAATATTTGTACTTAACATTATTTATAGATGGAAATTGAGACACAGAGAGGTTAAATAACTGCCCAATGTTACACAATTGATACATCACATAACTAGGGTTTAAACCCAGGCAGTCTGGCTCTAGAATTCCCCAAGACACCACACTTAAAAGAAGGCTAGTGATCTATGCATATTGCTTCTATTTTTTTCCCCACTAGATTAAAAGCAGACCTTTTACCCCCCAACTTGGTAATTTATTACAGAGACATTCTGATTTAACTTTGTTCTCTTGCTAAGATTTATAATTTGGGAATGTAGTCACAACAAATTCTACCACCACTCCACCAAGACAATATGACTCTCCTCTGGAGTTTATTTCTATCTATCTATCTATCTCTGTGTGTGTGTGTGTGTGTGTGTGTGTGTGTGTGATTGGAAAGGAAATAGCTGTTGGAAGATGGAGAAGCACCATTAGGACATTAGGAGGAAAGAAGCAGATGCCTTGCACTGTAGGATTCTCTGAAGGGGGATGCCATTGGCTTGGATGAGTCCTTTCCAACAGGGCACAGATACGAGAAACAATGAACGTATTGGGTCTAAAGCGACAGAAATACCAACTGTTTTCTTGAAGGAATATGGCTGGAGTCCAACGTCGCACTGGAGGAGCCCCAGTGAATTTCCCATGTCAAGTAAGCTGAGGACGCTCAGACTATGCTTCTAAGGCTTTTAATTCTGACTGCAGGAGAATTGGTCCACTTCATAGATGTCTCTTACTTAATATTCTTTGGAGGATTTCTCTGTGGACTTAGGGTGGTATTCCAAACTTAGTGTCCCCATTTTTGAGATGACATGAATTTGAGAATGATTATTCTGTTGGTCTGCAGCTCACAATAACCTCCATGTCTCCAAAAACCCAGGAAAATAGCTCAGCCTTTCAGTCAAGTTGCCTCTCCTTCCCATTCTGTCTCCTTCACCTGAAAGCAGACTCAAGTGTTTATGTGATATCTGCTTGAGGCCAAGGTGATCATAGGCTTCTGCATATTTTGTTCAGTATTTATGCATCTCAGAGGTGGTTCAAATCCAATCTCACAGCCAAATTGGCCATTGGCCATTGCCTTTGGTTTCCCCAGAGGGAGGACTTGCTGCCCAGCCAAAGGCTTTTATTCCTGAAATTTTAAAATCACAATCGATATCTGTTCCTCAGGGAAGAAACTAGCAAAGGCTAATCTCACTGCTGTGAGTTTATTACTTAAATGATACTGTTTGGAGCACACTGTCCCAGTGATTCTTGGCAAGTCAGCAGAGTTTTTCTCCAGCTGCAAACTGTTTGGGTGTCAACTGTATTAAGACTGAAAGCTCATGCGATGTGCTTCCTACATAGAGCCTCTCCCAGAGTTGCTCCTTGGAGGATGTTGTTGAAAAGACATATTAATCACAGGAGCACCTGTGAATAGAAGTGGGAGTTAGTGCATTTGAGATGTATCCTTAACTTCGTGTCTTGTCAATACCCTGAACCTTTGGCTTGGAAGGAAAATATTGAAAGGTTTCTGCTCAGTGTCCAAGGGAAAACTCTTGAGTTCTAGGGACAGCTGAGCCAGCTTCCTCACTCTAGGAGATGTCCCCTGACCTCCACTCTATATAAGACATCTTGGCTTTTAAAGGGTGCTTTGGAATACTCGGCAAAGAAACTTGATTATCATTCATTCATTATTCTGAAGTTATGAGGCTATTCTCTTTTACAAATGCACATTCATTGGCATTATTTTAATAGGTAATAGTAGGAAACACTGTTGATGTTTCTCCAGTATTTCCCAGTACTACGAGGCTCCTCCAAACACACATTTTCTTGGTGTTTTACAACAGCTCTATTGAGGTAGGTTATTAGAATTTCTTTTCTTTTTTTTTTTTAAGATGTATTTATTTGAAAGAGAGAGAGGGGGCAGAGGGGCAGAGGGGCAGAGGGAAAGAATCCCCAAGCAGACTCCACACCAAGCCTGGAGCTGAAGACTGGCTTGATCCCATAACCCTGAGATCATGACCTGAGCTGAAACCAAGAGTCGGACACCTTGACTGAGCCACCCAGGCACCCCTAGAATTTCTAACTTGTTATCTGAAAAATAAAGATTGGACAAGTTAAATGACTTGCCTGAAGCCACACAGGTGATAAACAACAGACCCCAACTCGAATGCAGGTGTCCTGACTCGAAGGTTGGCATCCTTTACTCTGATTAATGCTGCCAATCACCAACCTTGATTAAACACACAGATCATTTCTTTATGACCTTCCCTTCCATGTCTTTCTTCTATTCAGAGAACAATCACCTCAAGTTCCTGACTGTCCCTGAAAACTAACTTTCAGAGTTGCCTTTCAACTCCATCTTGATCATTTATCCTACACACCTGGTTTGAAGCTAAGTGGTTGGGTGGGTCTATAATATTTTCCTTCAGGATATGTTTAAGACCTCAGAAAAATCATTACTCTTGTTTCACTGGGAAAACAAGAAGAATGACCCAGATTGACTGAGAAGTTTTCATCCAGCTCAAATATGTCAGATTTGTTCCAAGGAGTTACAGGAGGCCTGGGACTGTCATCTCCCCCCTGGGTGGCAGCTGTCATTGTCTCAAGTCTGCCCAAAGTCTCCAGGGGCCTCATCCACCCCACCCCCATCCCGCTCTGACAACGTCAAGGTGAACTCCAAGGTCTTCATCTTCCAAATCAAACTCTTCTCTTCCAGTTCGTATTCTTCCTTTTTTTTAACCCACCTACCTTTATATCTAGTTCACCCATTCTCTGTGGAGCTAGTGTTGTTCCTACAGCTCATTTTAGAAAAAAACTTCTGTCTTTTCGTGTGGTTTGTGTCAAGCAATACATAGTATTTTATCATAAATTCCTTTTATTTCTCTCTTATATAGCAACCGGGCCATTACAATGGTTTTAAAAATACAAATGCAAGTAAGCTATATTATCTACACATTTCACTTTGGGATGGTAAAGGGATGATATAAAATAGTGATTTTAAAAGGAAGCTTTGGCTTTTGTAGGGCTGAAAGCCACTGCTCCAGTCTCCATTTCTCCCTATGGCCATTTTTTTCCCAGGACATACCACGAACTTCCTATTCTGGAATTTATTTCTCTTCCAAGCACACTAGGCCAACATCCTAGCTGTTTCTGATCACCTCCATGAAAATTCTCTGGAAGAATTTTGATGGCTTTGTTTAACCCTGTGGTGATCACGCAAGTATTTTGCTCTCTCCTTAAAAGAAGAAAAGCCATGCTTGTCTTGCACTATTACCATGAAGATTAAATGAGATGATGTAGTAAAGTGCTGGCAGAAGGATCAGTACATAGTGGACACTCAGTAAATGTTGGGATCTTTCTCCTGCCCTTCCATTTTTTTCCCTTTTTAAAAATTACTTCTTTAGGATAAATTCCTAGGGTTGTGATTACAAGGGCATAATGTTGGAACGTTCTTATGCTTCCTTCTTATATATAGCCAAAGAGTTGTAAAAATCAACTAATAGGATGCCAGCAGTGTATGTCAGTTTTGCCACAACCTCCAGATTTTGATGTCATAATTTTCAAAAATATGCATATTTTAATAGGTATTTCTTTGATAAGCATGTGCTTATTTATTACCGGACTTACTCCTCCAGTGAGTCCTTGGTTCTTACAGATACACTTATTGCTGTTCTTAGGCAGTGAGATATACTTCATGACAATATTATGCAGTGAGAAATGTTGATCTTCATCTAACTCTATTTCTGTTAGATGTTTGTGAGTCAGTCCCCTGCCATTCTTCTTTGTCAGTAGCCTCTGTCTTTGAATGAAGCATTCTGCACATGGCTGAACATAGAGCTATGTGTGAACAAATGCTATGTAAGTACTTTCATTTATTTATTTAAAAAATTGTGACTCATATCTTTTTTTTAAATTTTATTTTATTATGTTATATTAGTCACCATACATTACATCATTTGTTTTTGACGTAGTGTTCCATGATTCATTGTTTGCGTATAACACACAGTGCTCCATTCAATACGTGCCCTCTTTAATACCCATCACCAAGCTAACCCATCCCCCCACACCCCTCCCCTCTAGAACCCTCAGTTTGTTTCTGAGAGTCCATAGTCTCTCATGGTTCATCTCCCCCTCCGATTTCCTCCCCTGCTTCATTTTTCCCTTCCTACTGTCTTCTTCTTCTTCTTCTTCTTTTTAACATATAATGTATTATTTTGTTTCAGAGGTACAGGTCTGTGATTCATCAGTCTTACACAATTGCCATTGTGGTAAGAGGAAGGCAAGTAGTAAAGAAAAATCCCATGTATCTTTATATGTATTGGTTGTTGAAATAGGAGTGTCCTACTTTTGGAACACTATTTGCTTGATTGTGGAATGGAAGGATCTTGCCCTTCCCTCAGTGAAAATTGTGTATTAATGTCTCTTTGAATAGGGGAAAGGAGAGAAAACTGAATGGGAAGCCATCAGGGAGGGAGAAAAACCATGAGAGACTCTTAACTCTAGGAAAAAAACTGAGGGTTGCTGGAAGGAAGGTGGGTGAGGAGATAGGGTAACTGGGTGTTGGGCATTAAGGAGGGCACATGTTGTGATGAACCCTGGGTATTATAGGCAACTGATGAATTATTGAACTGAATCTTATGTACTATATGTTGGCAAACTGAATTTAAATAAAAAAATGTTGACTAACTGAATTTAAATAAAAAAATGTCTCATTGAGCCTGAAGGATTTTATTTCTATTTATTTATTTTTTTAGGTTTAAATTTGTTTTCATTTTAGTTTTTTCCAATTTTATTGAGATATAACTGATATATAATATTGTGTAAACTTAAAGGGTACAATGTGATGACTTGATATGTGTATATATTGAAAAACAATTTCCACAATAAAGTTAGTACATCCATCACCTTACATTGTGACAATTCTGTGTAGGTGTGTGTGTGTGTGTGTGTGTGTGTGTGTTGAGAACTCTGAAGATCTACTCTCTTAACATCTTTCAAACATACAATACAGTATTCTTTTTTTTTTTTTACAATACAGTATTCTTAACTATAGTCACCATGCTGTACATCTCCATGACTTAGCCTTCTTATAACTGGAAGTTTGTATCCTTTGACCAACTTCACCCATTCCCTCCCCCTCACAACCACCACTTGTTTCTGTGAGTTCAGTTTTTTTAGATGTGAGGGATTTTACTTTGGAAGGAAGCAGGATGACATTTGGGAAGCAAGGAGGTTAGAGGATGGTAGAGGAAGGATAGGTGGAGACCTTTGTTACCAAGAAGATAGGATTTCAGCCCTAGAACAACTAGTTTAGCATCTGATCAGTTCTACTTCCTCGTCAGTTCTTAAAATGAGCTGCAGATTACAGAGCTTCTTCAGATAGGAAGCTGGACTCTGGTGAGAGGTTCCAGAGTGAGGGCTCCTTGTAAGAGAGACAAGTCAGAGGCATTTTTTTGGCCACTGTTGGAGGAATGAGAGTAAATATCAGGGATTGTGGGACTAGCCCTTGAGAGCACAGGTGTGCAAGAAATGTTGATCCTGAGGCACAAGCTCAGAAATAGGAGTTATTATGTCAGGGCTTATGGGAATCCCTTGAAATCAAGTGCAAAATTGTCTCTGTGTGTGCACACATGTAGGCATTAGAAAGAGTGTCCATAGCTTTTTTCTTTCAAGATTTTATTTATTTATTTAATTGACACAGAGAGAGAGACAGCGAGAGAGGGAACACAAGCAGGAGGAGGGTCAGAGGGAGAAGCAGGCTTCCCGCCAAGCAGGGAGCCCGATGCGGGGCTCGATCCCAGGACCCTGAGATTATGACCTGAGCTGAAGGCAGTCACTTAACCAACTGAGCCACCCAGGCGCCCTGTGTCCATAGCTTTTATCAGAGAGACCTGTGACTCTAAAAAGATTAAGAACAGCTATCAGTGGAAATAATAGGATCTAATTTTGAAGGATGGGAGGAGAAACTGCAAAACAAATTGATGTCATTAGTAAAGTTAGTGGAATGGGACTGGTTAGAAGGTGAGAAGACTATGGATTTTCTCTGCATTATTTGACTTAGGAAAGTGAGTATGCATTACTTTCATAGTTTGGAAAAGTTTAAAAAAAAGAAAAGAAAATTTTCCAAACAAAAATGAGCCACTTTAGACCAAATAAGATATAACTCTTCTTCCTCTCTGAGTGGCTGGTTACAGAGAAAATACATAGGAAAGAGCCCTGGATGGGGGGGGGGGGGCAGGGAAGGCAGTGAGGAAGGGGTGGGAGCCCGAGACAAAGGGATTTTGTGGGAAGGTGCTGTGTGGGGCAACTTACCTGAAACCAGAGAATGTTTCCTTGGAAGCCAAAGGGGAAAGAACTTTCCTCATGTAGAGAAACTAGAGCCATTGACCTGAAGAGAGGGTGAATGGTTGACACTGGGACATGGGCCAAGTGACCCTCAGAGCGAAAGCTAGGAAACAGCTCATAAAGAGCAGAATCTTTTTTTTAATTTTTTAAATTTTTATTTATTTTATTTACTTACTTGACAGAGAGAGAGAGAGAGCACACAAACAGGGAGAACAGCAGAAGGAAAGGGAGAGGGAGAAGCAGACTCTCTATTGAGCAGGGAGCCTGATGCAGGGCTTGATCCCAGGACCCTGGGATCACGACCTGAGCCAAAGGCAGACGCTTAACCCACTGAGCCATCCAGGTGCCCATAAGGACCAGAATCTACAGAGCTGGCTGGTGTGAGATCCAGTCTAGCTCACACTGTCTTCCAGGAGTGATGCTCTCTGAAGAGGTTCTCTGGCCATTTGGGAAACAGGGAAGACCAGTGAAGGTGTAACAGGAGCATCTAAGATCCTTTGGTTATCCACTGGCTGCTTCTCCTAACTGGGTAGTGTTAAAATCCTCAAAATAAAAGAGGCCTAAATGTTTATTTAGGGAGCCAATAAGGAAAGGGAGGCTGGGGACACTGTGTCTTCTGTCAGATCATATCTTAGTGGAAAAGGAAACCCAAAGTATGGAAGAGGAGATAGAACAGGCACCCCGAAAAGGAGATAAATGCAGGTTGAAACTTTGGGACCCCTGGGAAAGAAGAATGGAGAACAGAGGGGAAGGTGGGGGAGTACCTGCTGATGGGCCCCTGGACCCTTTAACAAAGCCAACTCATAGCGTCCATCTGAGGTGAGTCTGAGGGTGGAGAGGAGCAGACCACCAAGGAAGTTGGGCCAAGCCAATATTGGACGTTTCCGTGTTTCGCCACTTAGACCTTTCTGGCTCCTGTTTCAGATAGCTGAATGAATCCCATCCCCTTACAGTGGTCTCTGGGTCCTGCCCAAATCCTTCCAGTATTTGATGGCACTGAGATGAGTTGAAAGAAGTGACTCAGAAGCCATTTTGTCCACCTCTTATTTTGGTTCAGGCAAAGTGGTGTTATTTTAGGCCCCTGGGAAGATTCACTCCCCCTAAAATGCTGTACTTTTTCTCTGCCCTTGACCCTTGGCCCTCATATTTTTGTCCCCCCACACCACCCCCCAAAAGGAAATTGAAACCTGCATTTTTAAAGTTAGAACTGCATCTTTTAGCTTACGACTTTAAGTTTGCTTAATCAAAGTGCTTCTTTTACTATTATCTACCAAAGATAGATTTGTTGTTACTGTTCATTTAAAGCTCTAAGGTTTACAGAATACTTTTTCATGCATTATCTGGTTAAAACTACTACCAGTCTTTAAAGGTATGTGTTGCTGACAGACAGCTAATGCTGTGAGGGGTTAAGTAAGTCCCTGAGGTGGTGGAGTAGGGCTTTCAACACAGTTAGACACCAAATTTCAGACATTTCCCACTACACCAGTCTACTTACTTATACATGGAAGTGGTGACAGTGGTCAGTAAGTATCTGGACTCTGGAACTGCATCTCTTGGATTCAAATCCCAGTGCACCACTGACAGTCAAATGACCTTGGATAAATCACTTAGCATCAGTTACATCAGTTTCCTTATCTGTAAACTGGTGATGTAGTATTATTGCCCATCTTATAGGGTTGCAATGAGGATGAAATGAATTAATACATTTGAAAGTCTTAGAACAGTTTCTGGCACATTGGGCACGTCGTATAAGAACTTGATATCAAAGGGGGCGGAGCAAGATGGCGGAGTAGTAGGAGACCTGGATTTCGTCTGGTCTCAGGAATTCAGCTGAATAGGGATCAAATCATTCTGAACACCTACAAACTCAACAGGAGACCGAAGAAGAGAGTAGCAACAACTCTCTGAACAGAGAAGCGACCACTTTCTGGAAGGTGCGGAGAAGTGAATCCGAGGCGATCGGGAGGATAGACGGCGGGGGAGGGGGCCTCCGTCGGCCACTTCTGGCAAGTGATAGAGCCGCGGAGCACAAAATCGGAACTTTTAGAAGTCAGCTCCGCTGAGGGACGTCACTCCAGTGGCTAAGCGGGGGGTGGAACCCTCGCGGGACAGTGTGGTCACAGGACCCTCGGGGTCACAGAAAGACCAGGGGTGCCTGAGTGCAGCAGAGCTCCTAGGTATTGGAGCAGGGAAGCCGGCTGCAGAGACAGAGCCGAGGCGCGGGCTCTCAGCTCAGGGTTGCCATAAACTGTGATCCGCGGCCCAGTCGGGCCACTGCTCCTCCAGCAGGGACCCAATAAGCAGCAGATCCGGGGAGACTCCCCTCCCTCCCCCGGGAGGAGCGGCGCGGGAGCGCACCGCAGGGATCTGCTGGGTTTGGAGACTCCACACGGGGTCGGGTGCCAGAGATAGAAACACTCAGACGCAGGCCGGGTGAGCACGGAGTGTGGCCGGAGACCGGGGAGATGGGAGTGACTGCTTTTCTCTGGGGGTGCACTGAGGAGCAGGGCCCCGAGTTCTCAGCTCCTCCGAGTGGAGATTGGGAGGCCACCATGTGGTCCTCCAAAGCTGTACCAGAGCTTGCAGGGAACAAAAGCTCTTGAGAACAAACCTGAGCAGCTTGCTTAGCCCTGACTGACAAGGGTGGGGCAATTCCGCCTCCGGCAAAGACATTTGGGAACCACGGCAACAGGCCCCTCCCCCAGAAGATCAGCACGAACAGCCAGCAAGCCAAGACCAAGTTTACTGATCAAGGAGAACGGGAGATCTCCAGCGCTAGGGGAATACTGCACATAGAATTCATGGCTTTTTTTTTTACCATGATTCATTAGTTTTTCAAAGTTAATTTTTTAACTGTTTTTTTAATCTTTTCTTTTTCCCTTTTTCAACCAACATCTTATCAATTCCTTTTTTTAAAAAAACATTTTTTATTTTTCATTTTTAGAGTCATATTTTATCCCTTCATAGTAGTTACCCTTATTTTTGGCATATATATATATACATAAGTTGTTCTCTCTTTAAAATTTTGAGATACAGTTTCTTCTAACAGATCAAAATATACCCTAAATCACTAGTGTATGGCTTTGTTCTAGTCTCCTGCCTGATCACATTCTCTCCCTTTTTTTCTTTCTTTCTTTTTTTAATCTTCTTTCTTTTTTCAAACAACTTCTTATCAATTACTTTTATAAAATCTTTTATAATTTTCATCTTTACAGTCATCTTCCATCCCTTCATTGTATCAACCCTTATTTTGTACATATATGTCTTTCTTCCTTTAAAATTTTAGGAGGCACTTTTTTCTAACAGACCAAAATACGCCCAAAATCTAGTGTGTGGCACTGATCTATGCACTAGCCTGATCATATTTGATCATATTCTGGTTTTTTTTTTGTATTGTTCTGTTTTTGTTTTTATCTTTTTCTTTTTGTTTTTTTTTCTTTCTTTTCTCTTTCTTTTTTCTTTCTTTCCCTTTCTTTTCCCCTGGTTTCAGGTCTTTTCTGATTTGTATAGAGTATATTTGCTGGGGACGTTGTTAACTGTTAGCATTTTGTTCTCTCATTCATCTATTCTCCTCTGGACAAAATGACAAGACGAAAAAAATCACCTCAGCAAAAAGAACAAGAGATAGTACCGTCAACCAGGGACCTACTCAATACGGACATTAGTACGATGTCAGACCTAGAGTTCAGAATCATGACTTTAAAGATACTAGCTGGGCTTGAAAAAAGCGCGGAAGTTATTAGAGAAACCCTTTCTGGAGAAATAAAAGAACTAAAATCTAACCCAGTTGAAATCAAAAAGGCTGTTAATGAGGTGCAATAAAAAATGGGGGCACTAACTGTGAGGATAAATGAGGCAGAAGAGAGAATCAGCGATATAGAAGACCAAATAATGGAAAATAAAGAGGCTGAGAAAAAGAGAGAGAAACAAGTACAGGATCACGAGGGCAGAATTCGAGAGATAAGTGATATGATAAGACGAAACAACATTAGAATAATTGGGATCCCAGAAGAAAAAGAAAGAGAGAGAGGGGCAGAAGGTATATTGGAGCAAATAATAGCAGAGGACTTCCCTAATGTGAGGAAGGAAACAGGCATCAAAATCCAGGAGGCACAGAGAACCCCTCTCAAAATCAATAAAAATAAGTCAACACCCCGACATCTAATAGTAAAACTTATGAGTCTCAGAGACAAAGAGAAAATCCTGAAAGCAGCTCGGGAGAAGAGATATGTAACCTACAATGGTAGAAATATTAGATTGGCAACAGACCTATCCACAGAGACCTGGCAGGCCAGAAAGGACTGGCAGGATATCTTCAGAGCACTAAACGAGAAAAATATGCAGCCAAGAATACTATATCCAGCTAGGCTATCATTGAAAATAGAAGGAGAGATAAAAAGCTTCCAGGACAAACAAGAACTAAAGGAATTTGCAAACACGAAGCCAGCCCTCCAAGAAATATTGAAAGGGGTCCTCTAAGCAAAGAGAGAACCTAAAAGCAGCATAGATCAGAAAGGAACAGAGACAATATACAGTAACAGTCACCTTACAGGCAATACAATGGCACTAAATTAAATCTTTCAATAGTTACCCTGAATGTAAATGGGCTAAATGCCCCAATCAAAAGACACAGGCTATCAGACTGGATTAAAAAACAAGACCCATCATTATGCTGTCTGCAAGAGACTCATTTTAGACCCAAAGACACCCCCAGATTGAAAGTGAGGGGGTGGAAAACCATTTACCATGCTAATGGACACCAAAAGAAAGCTGGGGTGGCAATCCTTATATCAGACAAATTAAATTTTAAAACAAAGACTGGAATAAGAGATGAAGAAGGACACTATATCCTACTTAAAGGGTCTATCCAACAAGAAGATCTAACAATTGTAAATATCTATGCCCCTAACATAGGAGCAGCCAATTATATAAGGCAATTAATAACAAAAGCGAAGAAACACATTGACAACAATACAATAATAGTGGGGGACTTTAACACCTCCCTGACTGAAATGCACAGATCATCTAAGCAAAAGATCAACAAGGAAATAAAGACTTTAAATGACACACTGGACCAAATGGACTTCACAGACATATTCAGAACATTCCATCCCAAAGGAATGGAATACACATTCTTCTCTAGTGCCCATGGAACATTCTCCAGAATTTATCACATCCTAGGTCACAAATCAGGTCTCAACCGATACCAAAAGATTGGGATTATTCCCTGCATATATTCAGACCACAATGCTTTGAAACCAGAACTCAATCACAAGAGGAAAGTCAGAAAGAACTCAAATACATGGAGGCTAAAGAGCATCCTACTAAAGAATGAATGGATCAACCAGGAAATTAAAGAAGAATTTAAAAAATTCATGGAAACCAATGAAAATGAAAACACAACTGTTCAAAATCTTTGGAATACAGCAAAGGCAGTCCTGAGAGGAAAGTATATAGCAATACAAGCCTTTCTCAAGAAACAAGAAAGGTCGCAAATACACAACCTAACCCTACTCCTAAGGGAGCTGGAGAAAGAACAGCAAATAAAGCCTAAACCCAGCAGGAGAAGAGAAATAATAAAGATCAGAGCAGAAATCAATGAAATAGAAACCAAAAGAACAGTAGAACAGATCAACGAAACTAGAAGCTGGTTCTTTGAAAGAATTAACAAGATTGATAAACCCCTGGTCAGGCTTATCAAAAAGAAAAAAGAAATGGCCCAAATCAACAAAATCATGAATGAAAGAGGAGAGATCACAACCAACACCAAAGAAATACAAGCAATTATAAGAACATATTATGAGCAACTCTATGCCAGGAAATTAGATAACCTGGAAGAAATGGGTGCATTCCTAGAGATGTATCAACTACCAAAATTGAACCAGGAAGAAATAGAAAACCTGAACAGACCTATAGCACTAAGGAAATTGAAGCAGTCATCAAAAATCTCCCAACAAACAAAAGCCCAGGGCCAGATGGCTTCCCAGGGGAATTCTATCAGACATTTAAAAAGAATTAATACCTATTCTCCTGAAACTGTTCCAAAAAATAGAAATGGAAGGAAAACTTCCAAACTCATTTTATGAGGCCAGCATTACCTTGATCCCAAAACCAGACAAAGATCCCATCAAAAAGGAGAATTACAGACCAATATTCTTGATGAACATGGACACAAAAATTCTCACCAAAATACTAGCCAATAGGATCCAACAGTACATTAAAAGGATTATTCACCATGACCAAGTGGGATTTGTCCCCGGGCTGCAAGGCTGGTTCAACATCCGCAAATCAATCAACGTGATACAATACATTAACAGAAGAAAGAACAAGAATCATATGATCCTCTCAATAGATGCAGAAAAAGCATTTGACAAAGTACAGCATCCTTTCTTGATCAAAACTCTTCAGAGTATAGGGATAGAGGGTACATACCTCAATATCACAAAAGCCATCTATGAAAAACCTACAGCGAATATCATTCTCAATGGGGAAAAGCTGAGAGCTTTTCCCCTAAGGTCAGGAACGTGGCAGGGATGCCCACTATCACCATTGTTATTCAACATAGTATTAGAAGTCCTAGCCACAATAATCAGACAACAAAAAGAAATCAAAGGCATCCAAATCGGCAAGGAGGAAGTCAAACTCTCACTCTTTGCAGATGATACGGTACCGTATGTGGAAAACCCAAAAGACTCCACCCCAAAACTGCTAGAACTCATACAGGAATTCAGTAAAGTAGCAGGATATAAAATCAATGCACAGAAATCAGTGGCATTCCTATACACCAACAACAAGACAGAAGAGAGACAAATTAAGGAGTCGATCCCATTTACAATTGCACCCAAAACCATAAGATACCTAGGAATAAATTTAACCAAAGAGGCAAAGGATCTATACTCAGAAAACTATAAAATACTCATGAAAGAAATTGAAGAAGACACAAAGAAATGGAAAAACGTTCCATGCTCATGGATTGGAAGAACAAACATTGTGAAGATGTCAATGCTTCCTAGAGCAATCTACACATTCAATGTAATCCCCATCAAAATACCATCCACTTTTTTCAAAGAAATGGAACAAATAATCCTAAAATTTGTATGGAACCAGAAGAGACCCCGAATAGCCAGAGGAATATTGAAAAAGAAAAGCAAAGCTGGCGGCATCGCAATTCCAGACTTCCAGCTCTAAAACAAAGCTGTCATCATCAAGACAGTATGGTACTGGCACAAAAACAGACACATAGATCAATGGAACAGAATCGAGAGCCCAGAAATGGACCCTCAACTCTATGGTCAACTAATCTTCGACAAAGCAGGAAAGAATGTCCAATGGAAAAAAGACAGTCTCTTCAACAAATGGTGTTGGGAAAATTGGACAGCCACGTGCAGAAGAATGAAACTGGACCATTTCCTTACACCACACACAAAAATAGACTCCAAATGGTTGAAAGACCTAAACATGAGACAGGAGTCCATCAAAATCCTAAAGGAGAACACAGGTAGCAACCTCTTCCACCTCAGCCGCAGCAACTTCTTCCTAGAAACATCGCCAAAGGCAAGGGAAGCAAGGGCAAAAATGAACTATTGGGATTTCATCAAGATAAAAAGCTTTTGCACAGCAAAAGAAACAGTCCACAAAACCAAAAGACAATCGATAGAATGGGAGAAAATATTTGCAAATGACATATCAGATAAAGGGCTAGTATCCAAAATCTATAAAGAACTTATCAAACTCAACACCCAAAGAACAAATAATCCAATCAAGAAATGGGCAGAAGACATGAACAGACATTTTTCCAAAGAAGACATCCAAATGGCCAACAGACACATGAAAAAATGCTCAACATTGCTTGGCATCAGGGAAATCCAAATCAAAACCTCAATGAGATACCACCTCACACCAGTCAGAATGGCTAAAATTAACAAGTCAGGGAACGACAGATGTTGGCGGGGATGTGGAGAAAGGGGAACCCTCCTACACTGTTGGTGGGAATGCAAGCTGGTGCAACCCCTCTGGAAAACAGTATGGAGGTTCCTCAAACAGTTGAAAATAGAGCTACCATACGATTCAGCAATTGCACTACTGGGTATTTACCCCAAAGATACAAATGTAGTGCTCCAAAGGGGTACGTGCACCCCGATGTTTATAGCAGCAATGTCCACAATAGCCAAACTGTGGAAAGAGCCAAGATGTCCATCGACAGATGAATGGATAAAGAAGATATATATACACAATGGACTATTATGCAGCCATCAAAAGGAATGAGATCTTGCCATTTGCAACGACGTGGATGGAACTGGAGGGTGTTATGCTGAGTGAAATAAGTCAATCAGAGAAACACATGTATCATATGACCTCACTGATATGAGGAATTCTTAATCTCAGGAAACAAACTGAGGGTTGCTGGAGTGGTGGGGGGTGGGAGGGATGGGGTGGCTGGGTGATAGACATTGGGTAGGGTATGTGCTATGGTGAGTGCTGTGAATTGTGCAAGACTGTTGAATCACAGATCTGTACTTCTGAAACAAATAATGCAACATATGTTAAGAAAAAAGAAAAGGAAGAAGATAGCAGGAGGGGAAGAATGAAGGGGAGTAAGTTGGAGGGGGAGACGAACCGTGAGAGACGTTGGACTCTGAAAAACAAACTGAGGGTTCTGTAGGGGAGGAGGGAGGGGGGATGGGTTAGCCTGGTGATGGGTATTAAAGAGGGCACATTCTGCGTGGAGCACTGGGTGTTATGCACAAACAATGAATCATGGAACACTACATCAAGAACTAATGATGTAATGTTTGGTGATTAACATAACAATAAAAAAATTAAAAAAAAAGAACCTGATATCAATAAGAAATCGCTACTTCTAAGACACTTTATGGTAAAATAAACCTTGTTCTTTGTGCATTTCATTCTGCCTTTACTTTTCTCTTGCAGAATAACAGGAGGAAAATCAGCTGCTTCCCTGGTAGAAGTACTGGACTGAGCCTCTCTGGAAATTTCCAGAGATTTCCTCCAGGATGAAGAGATTAACCTGTGGAATTGTAGACCTTTTGAGTTGGAAGTGACCTCAGATAAGTGTCTTGCTCTGGAGAAGAAGCTGCAATCCAGACGGTTCCTCACCTGACTGGCGTCTGAGCCATTTCCTGACTCCTAATCTAGTGCTCTGATTTTGAGCTAGAGACCACATAGAGACCACACCTTTTCAGCTCAGAGGACAAATCAACATTCTTGTTCCTCAGGAAATAGTCACATTTGTGCTGCAAAGCCTGTTTGAAATCAAGTGGGCGATTATCATAACAACACGTGGTTTAAAAAAAAAGTGGAAAGAAAAAGATGATTATGTGTGTGGAAGCTATACTCAGGTTTTTTTAAAGTATAATTGACATACAATATCTTGTTAGTTTCAGGTATTCATCATAGTGATTCGGTATATTATTTATTTATTTAAGATTTATTTATTTGAGAGAGAGAGAGTGTGAGTGGCGTGAGGGGCAAAGGGAGAGAGAGAGAGAGAGAGAGAGAGAGAGAGAGAGACTTCAGACAGACTCCCTGCTGAGCATGGAGCCTGATGTGGAGCTCAGTCCCAGGACCCTGAGATCATGACCTGAGCTGAAATCAAGAGATGGCTGCTTAACCGACTGAGCCACCCAGGTGCCCCTCAATAATTTTATACATTATGAAATGATCCCCATGATAAGTCTACTTACCATCTGTCAGCATGCCAAGTTATCACAATATTATTGACTACATTCCCTATGCTGTATATTATACAGTTAGATTTCTGAGAAGGAGGTCATTTTAGGTGTCTTCTAAAGAAGAAAAATTCTGTGCATTAAGGCTCAAGCAGAAAAAAAATTCAAACATGCTATTGTATTTATTTCCTTCAAGGTGATCAGAGGAAGCAAATAGAAACTGATGCTTTAACCAAATGTAAAGAAAAAAATTGCTCTGAGATTGAAACTGAAATGACACGGACATTTCTGGTCACCAGGCAAGCTCTTAAGGGAAGGAAAACACATGTTTCTCATCTCATCCTCTAAAAGAAATGTTAGCAAGCTTTGGATTATTCATCTGAGAAATTTTTCTTAATGTGATCAGTGATCAGACTTTCAATTCCTGTGCTTTAGAGTCCAGGTGATGAACCATGTTTGGTATGTAGCTGTTTCATCAAAAATAAGGGAACACGGGGTTCGTGTGTGAGCAAAAGATTCTAGTTTTCTCAAATTGGGATGGGAAGCCGAGACTTCAAGGGCAGAGGCATAGCTGATTCCCAAGGAGCCCCTGCCAAACCTGCAAACTTCTGACAAATGACGGGTCCCCCAGGAGGAAGGCATCTGTCCAATGAGATCTGGAAAAGAGACCCTTCCCATAGTTTTCCTTGAGGGAACAGATTTAAATTGTAGATCAATTATACCAGTTAAGGTCAGTGATTATTCCTCAGAGTCCTACAATATGCTTTATTTCTTTTAATTACACACAGACCAGCCAACTGGGGCCTATGCAGGCCCATCCCTAACTTATGCGGGACCTAAGCAACAATAAAAATTGAAGCCAACATACCAGGAGTCTCAATAGGTACAAGTAATAAATGAAGCTAACAAACTGTTAAACGAAATACATTCTGTCTTCTTACCCTGATAAACATATCTTCTTGTCTATTGCTCTGGGGTAAGATTGATCCCAGAAGGGAGTTCATTGTCCTTCAAGGCAGAGGCTAGAACACAAGCACTGGGACTGGTCTGTAGCTAAATCAGCACATGTTATGAATTTTCTGGAATGATCATGATTTAAAATATGCTATTGTGTTGTTTGACCACGGATCAGGCTACTGGTTGTAGTGTTTAGCTTGGCAACTACATACATATGTGCAAAGAAGTTCCAGGGTTCTTAAAGAGGGCATCATTTGCATTTTTATCAGGATAATTCCTCATTGTATGTGACCGTCATGAGCATTGCAAGAATTTTAGCCTTCCTGACCCTTTTCCATCAAATACCAACAGAAGATCTCAGTCACTGACAAGTAAAAATGTCTTAACTTATTTTCAGATGCCCCCTAAGGGGATGCTACCACCCCTGGTTTATAACTTCTGGTAGATTGTATCTTCAATATTTCCTATCAACTGCAGTGGTTAATGTGTGTTGACCACTTCCTATATGTAGAGCACTGTCTTGGGCTCTGGGCTGAGAATAGACACTTGATCCAGTGACATTGTGTTGTCACTGGTATCACTAGGATAACTAGAGAGCTGGTGTAAAAATTATCCTTAAAGGTGTATGGGTTTTTTTTGTCTCAAGTCTGTATTGTCACAATAGCATGGCGCCCTATTTGATAAACCAAACTTTTTTTTAAAAGATTTTATTTATGTGACGGAGAGAGAGAGAGAGCACATGCAGGGGGAGCGGCAGGCAGAGGGAGAGGGAGAAGCAGGTTCCCCGCTGAGCAGAGAGCCCGACACGGGGCTGGATCTCAGGACCCTGAGATCATGACCTGAGCTGAAGGCAGACACCTAACCGACTGAGCCACCCATGTGCCCCTGATAAACCAAACTTTTAAGAATGTTAACATTTCCCTCATCTTGTACTTGGTTTATAAAGAATACAGTTGTAATTTCTCATTAGTCTTATTGGTAGCAAGAAATAGGGTTCACTCAATTCACTTCAAATAATAAGAGATTTATCATGAGGATACTCTTGGGTGTAAGTAAGACAGACCATCAGCCCCATGGGACCCCAAGAATTGTTGTCGACCCCAGGGAGCAGAGGGAACAGGGTTTATGAACTAGGAGGTCCCTGGGGTCCAGTGCAGTTCTGGAGTCTGAGTTCTAGAGTTTTGAGTCACCTGGATGTCCCCTTAGCAGAGAGCTATCAGTCCTAACTGAGGGGCTCTGAAATTATAGGGACTCAGCTCCTTGTTATTTATCCTCCAACCATTCCCAAGCAGCTCCCTTCCTCTCTAATATATGTGTCCTTTAGATTCTGCTTCCTCAAGGTTCCTTTTTGTTCTGGTTTTTCTTATTCTCCTCCTCCTTTTTTTCTTCTTTAATGGCCTCTGCCTTCTAATATCTTCTGGTTCCTCAATGGATTTTATTTACTCATGTCTTCCATCAACTCATGACCTCTGCTGCTTCATGACCTTTGCTCTGCAGTCTTTCTGCTTCTGCATCTTTTCCCCTGCCTCAAATTAAAATTCTCAAGAAAAATAATCAGATTGGTTCAGGCAGTCACTAACACTTATTAGGGGCAGCTCTCACATGCAAAGTTCGAGCTGTTCTTTGGCTCAGGCAGTGGTACATAAAATGGCAAGCAGGGACCTCTCTGGGGCTACTGTCCTTTTCTGTAAGTGTGGTGTGAATCCTAAGGCTGGCAGACTACCCTTTAGTATGTGAAGGGGTATAAAATGAGAAGGTGCTTTGCAACTTGGATGGAAGAAATGGACAAAGTGTGGAATGATAGAAAATTCCTATTTACAGGACACTGAAACCCAAATTTTATTTATTGTTCTATTTTTCTATTTAAAAATGAGAAAATCATCTGTTCTCTCTTTCAAAGTCACTATGTATACTTTGATTACAGAAGACCTGGGTAACCTTAAGCAATTGATTTAAGTCATCTGAACTTCATCACCAGCATGATGGGGATGCACTTTACAAAGGGCCAAATGAGGTTCCCACAAGATCATAGCTGTGAAAGATCATTGGACGTTCTAATGCTGCAAATGATTTTTAGTATTTTTTGACTTTAAAAATGTGTGTACAAATAACGCACATTATTCAGTAGTATGTTCATAGTCCTTTAAAATCTGCCCCCCACCAATGAACACTACCTCTCCTATTGGTATTCATTTGTGCTTCAATTAAACAATTTTACTCAGAAACAGCACATGTACCTTCTGGAGTGGCAAGTCATGTGGATGCTGGACCCTCCTTGAGAGAATCTTCTCTAGAAAGTAGAATTCAGTAAGAGGGTCTCCTGGACCTGTCCATGGAGCTTTTTCAGGAGGATTTCTATAGGGTGGTTTCATTCCTTATACTCCTAGGAACAAAGCCTGAACACAGGCTCCTGGAATGGCTTCAAGAAGATCACAATCATCCTACGCCTAGGGTGGGTGGCCTGGCCAGGAGGGAAACAAATCATAAGCACAGAAGGACACCCCAGTCCCCTGACAGATGCTCCTCTGAAAAAAAAAAACAGACAAGGCGAGAAAAAGTCATTGCCAAAGGATCTTCAACACCAGTTCTGTTGCAAAATCCAATCTCATGTTTGTGATTTATAATCCTCCTTGTGTGAAGGGCTCAAGCTTTAATGCCTGGAGGGGAAGGCGATTCTTTAGCCTGAGACATTACTGTGCACAGTGAAATAAGGAAGAGAAGGGAAACAAAAGAGCAAAACTACCCCAGCTGTGTGCCGATGTTGATTCTGCTGCTCTGATTATCAGTGTTCCACTTCTAATTGATTAGTGATTCTCAAATTGGGAATAATAAGATGTAGTTTAGGGTCATTTAAGGAGTCTTTTGGTCAGAACCTGGATGCACTTGGCTGTGAGATATGTAGGAACCTCCACAAATGTGAATGTAAGGTCTTTGACACTGCTCCCAATGAGAGGTAGGGTCTGCTGCCCTTCTCCATGAACCAGGCTGGCCCCTGATTGCATGCAGCAATAGAACATGGCAAGAGTGATGCTGTGCCAGATCCAGGCCTGGCCTTTACAAGGGCTGGCAGTGTCTATCATGGCTTCTTGGAGCCCTTGGTTATTGTGTAAGAAGAAATAGAAATAACCTGCTAGAGAAACCACATGGGGAGTCCCTGAGACGACATGCAAGTAGAGAGGAGACACACTGAGACAGTCTTCCTGTTGTCTTGGACCCTCCGACCCAGCCCAGCTGTTGCCTGAATACAGTGAGGGGTCCCAGTTGACACCATGTGGGGTGGAAGATTTGTTCAGCCAAATCTTGCCCAAATTCCTGGTCTACAGAAGCATGAGGTATAATGAAATTGTTGATGCTTTAAGTCACTAAATTTGAGGTGGTTTTTAAAGGTAATGATAGATAGCCAAAATACACAAAATAGTAGGAAAGGAAGATGGGGTAGGCTTGGACCTGAAGGAAGGGAGTAAAAAGGCCAGAGACTAGTGGATGAGTCATAAGAGGACTATCCCAGTTGGAGGGTATCATGGGGTCAAAATGCCTAAAACTTTAATCAACTGTGTGTCTACTGAGCCTTTGAAAACTCCAGATCCATTTAGACAGTGACAGTGTCAAGGGTGGTAGAGCACAGGATTCTAAAAGAGGCCAAGCTCAGACTCAGGTGGCGGGGCCATTGGGATTCCTTATCTTCTGGCTGGTTGGTGCAGGGCCCAGCCCCAAAAGAAGAGATGTGAAGTGGTAGGAAGTGTTTTAGAGTCTCAGATGAAGTGTCTCAGAGTCAGGGACAGGATCCACCCCAGAGGGTCCTTAGAGGACAAATTGAGAAAGACAGTCACGTGAGTATGAAAATAGGGGGAGGACTCACAGTGGAGGCTGTACCTCAGCAGCCTAGGGGTGCCTTGCATGCTCTGTGGTGAGTCTCAGACCTGGGAAGTGCTGAAGAAAAACTGAAGAGAAAGGTTGTGAGTTTGCCGAAGTGACTGCCCATCAATTTATACAGGAGTATGAGCAGATATGTAGATAGATATGGATATTGTTTCATAATTGTTAGAGTCCCAGGGGAAATAAATGACTTACTCGAAAGGGTTTGATTAAAAAGTCTGAAATGAAGAAATCCTTTACAGAAGTGTGGGCAGGTATACAGAAAAGAGTTAGCATAGCCAACTGCTATCCTTCGAGAGGCCTGCTTGTAAAGTTGGCCCTTGGCTGGCACCTGGGAATTTGGATCTAGGGAGGGTTCCCATTATTCCTCGATAAGAATGGCTCACTGTGCACAAACTGCTTATGCAAACAAACCGCTAATGCAACACCTACTTTCCTTCTAGGAGTCTAGGATTTTGGTAGGTGCTATACAAAACGTGTGGAGTCTGGGATTTTGGCAGGTGCTATACAAGAGGCGTGGAGTCTGGGATTTTGGCAGGTGCTATACAAGAAGTGCATATGTGACCAGCTCCTAATAAAAATCTTGGGCACTAAGTCTTTAATGAGCGTTCCTGGTAGACAAGATTCCACCATGTTGCCATAACTCATTGTGGGAGGAAGTAAGCACATCTTGTGGGACTCTGCTGGGAGAGCACCCTTGGAGCTTGTGCCTGGTTTCTTCTAGACTTCATTCTGTGTTCCTTTTACTTTTGCTGATTTTCCCTTTTGCTGTAGTAAACCTGAGCCATGGATATAACTGTATGTTGAGCAACATGTGTCCTCTTAGGGAACCATAGAACCCCGGGGTGGTTTATCTCCCCTCCCCCAATACATCAGGGTAAAGAGAAACATTAAGGGAGGGTGAGGCATCCAGTGACCAGAAATAGCAGGAAGCCATTTCCATCCTTAAACTTCAAGGGGCAGGAGAAGGCAGCAGTTACCAGAACTTGGTACAGCTACAGCTGTAGCTGTAGAAAGAGCTGAGCCCTTGGTGGAGAAACACAGTCCCATACCAAACACATCCCTACCGCTCCCTCCTCCTGACCTCCAACATCCAGCTGGTACCTCCCATTGGCCACACCCTACCGGGAGGCAGAGAACAAGGGAGCCTGGTGGAGCCAGCCTCCTGAGACACAATGCAAGAGAAAGACAGTGAAGAACGGACCTGAGTGGGCAAACAGAGAATAACCGGGACAAGCTTAAAAGCAAATCATGTTTAACCATTACTGAGCTAGGTTGATAAGTCAGCTTATTACTGAAAGGTCATATTGTGTTACTCAACAACCCTGGGTGGATCCTCATTGCACATATAGAATAAAGTCCAAATTACTTAGCATGGCATTTTAAGGTCCTTCTTAATCCAGACCAAGGTCCCTTTTGAATCTCCTGTCTCCTTCCCGCAGCTGAATGCATGCCGCATTCCTGGTTCACCATTACTAGCCATTGCTTTAGTACAGCAGCATTCTCTAGCCTTCATATTTTGCTTTCCTCCTCCTTGTACTTTCCATGCCCACTCCTTGTTACTTCTGATTAACGACCTCTCCTTTAGGGCTCAGCTTAGCTGCTTGCAAAGCCTTCTTGAACCCCAGCCATTCTCCTGTCAGATAGATTTGTCATTCTGGAAGCTGTTTTATGTGAGCACAGACCATGCTTTCTTTTTTTCCTAAGACCATATAGAATAAAAACTTGATTAGAAATAAATTTTTAATATTCTAATAGGTTGACATCACTAAAACATGGTATCCTAGCAACAAGAAGTGAGACAATGGGCTGAGTAGATGCAAACTATGGATAGACATTCCACCTGGAACTTTTTAAAAAGGCAGTTGATAAGGCGACCAGCTCATTGACATGGCTGATCAGGCATTAAATTATGTTCTTGAATGAAAGACCCTAGGGAAAGAAAATTTTCACTTAATTTGGCAACGTTTGTGGCTTTTTACTCAGTGAAGATTAAAGAAGTCTTGAACGAGCTATTCTGAAAGCTGGTCATTTAAATTTTCCTTAGGATTTCAGGAAATAAACAGAATTTAACTCTTCCGTATCTCGCATAGCTCTCTAGGATCTGTCTAAAGAAGCACTTCGATAAGGAAAATGTAGTAAGCTTTGCCAAACAGCAAATCAAATAATAATCTTTGTGGAGTAGTTAAGGGACTGGGCTGTAGACAATTTGTTTTAAACACAAAGCAAGCATTTACCTGATTTATTTAACTTGACTATACATATTCTTAGAAGTGGTAAGTATGCTTTTAATCCCCTGGAATCCCTGGGATAGTTTAATAAACTGTTACCACACTCTAGCTATTGAGTTTTTGCCAACCCAGTCAGAGTTATTTTTACAATAGTTTTATGGAGACATAATTCATATACCGTCGGATTCACCCCTTTAAAGTAATACAATTCAGTTGTAGTTAGCCCATGCAGAGTTGTGCAACGTTCAGCACTATCTGGCTTCAGAACATATTAATCTCTGTGCAAAGAAACTCCATGCACGTTAGCAATCATTCCCCATTCTCCACTCCAGTCCCTTCTTTACAAGCCTCATATTTCATTCCTATGGATTTGCTTATTTTGGACATTTCGTGTGAATGGATTCATGCAGTATATGGCCTTTGTGTCTGCGTTCTTTCACTTAGTATAATGTTTTTAAGGTTCATCCATGTAGCGTGCATTAATATTTCATTTATTTTAATTGCCAAATAATTTTCTGTGGTATAGATTTATCCGTTGATGGACATTTGAGTTGTTTCTATCTTTTGCTATTTTAAATAATACTTCTGAACTTTAGTGGAGAAATTTTTGTTTGAAGATCAGTTTGAAGTTGTATTGGGTATATACCCAGGTGTGGAATTTCTACATCATATGGTAATTTTGTGTTTTACATTTGAAGAGTTACTGTTTTCCAAAACAGCTGCACAATTTTACATTCTCAGTACAGGTATGAGGGTTCTAAATTCTCCACATTTTCACAACCACTTGCTATTATGCCTGTTTTAGTATAGCCATCCTAGTGGATGTGAAGTGGTATCTTATTGCACTTTGATTTGCAATTGCCTAATGACTAATAATGATGAGCATCACTTCAGATCCCTATTGACTCTCTGTAGCTCTTCTTTGGAAAAATGTATATTTCAATCTTTTGTCCATTTTTAATTGGGTTATTTGTCTTTATTACTGAGCTGTAAGTGTTCTTTATATACTCTGGAAACAACTCTCTTATCAGATATATGGCTTGCAAATATTTTCTCCCATCTTATGGGTTGACTTTAAAAAAAAAGATTATTTTTTAAGAACAGGTTTTTTTTAAATTTTATTTTATTATGTTATGTTAGTCACCATACAATACATCATTAGTTTTTGATGTAGTGATCCACAACTCATTGTTTTCGTATAACACCTAGTGCTCCATGTAGTACGTGCCCTCCTTAATACCCATCACCGGGCTAACCCATCCCCCACCCCCTCCCTTCTAACACCCTCAGTTTCTCAGAGTCCATAGTCTCTCGTGGTTCATCTCTCCCTCCGATTTCCTCCCCTTCATTTTTCCCTTCCTTCTCTTAATGTCCTCCATGTTATTCCTTACGTTCCACAAATAAGTGAAACCATATGATAATTGACTTTCTCTGCTTGACTTATTTCACTTAACATAATCTCCTCCAGTCCCATCCATGTTGACGTAAAAGTTGGGTATTCATCCTGATGGCTGAGTAATATTCCATTGTATATATGGACCACATCTTCTTTATCCATTCATCTGTTGAAAGGCATCTCAGCTCTTTCCACAGTTTGGCTATTGCGGACATTGCTGCTATGAACATTGGGGTGCATATGGCCCTTCTTTTCACTACATCTGTGTCTTTCGGGTAAATACCCAGTAGTGCATCCTTTCCTGATTAAAACTCTTCAGAGTATAGGGATAAGGGAACATTCCTCAAGGTAATAAAATCCATCTATGAAAAACCCATAGCGAATATCATCCTCAATGGGGAAAAGCTGAGAGCCTTTCCCTTAAGATCAGGAACACAACAAGGATGCCCACTCTCGCCACTAGAAGTCCTAGCAACAGCAATCAGACAACAAAAAGAAATAAAAGGTATTCAAATTGGCAAAAAAGAAGTCAAACTCTCTCTCTCTTCGCAGATGACATGGTACTTTATGTGGAAAATCCAAAAGACTCCACCCCCAAATTACTAGAACTCATACAACAATTCAGTAATGTGGCAGGATTCAAAATCAATGCACAGAAATCAGTTGCCTTCTTATACACTAACAATGCAACTATAGAAAGAGAAATTAGAGAAACTATTCCATTTACAATAGCACCAAAAACCATAAGATACCTCGGAATAAACCTAACAAAAGAGGTAAAGGATCTATACTCTAGGAACTACAGAACACTCATGAAAGAAATTGAAGACACAAAAAGATGGAAAAACATTCCATGCTCATGGATCGGAAAAATAAACATTGTTAAAATGTCTGTGCTGCCCAGAGCAATCTATACCTTCAATGCCATCCCGATCAAAATTCCAATGACATTTTTCAAACTGCTGGAACAAACAATCCTAAAATTTATAAAGAATTAGAAAAGACCCCAAATTGCCAAGGAAATGTTGAAAAAGAAAAACAAAGCTCAGGGCATCATGTTGCCTGATTTCAAGCTTTATTACAAAGCAGTGATCATCAAGACAGCATGGTACTGGCACAAAAACAGACATATAGACCAATGGAACAGAATAGAGAGCCCAGATATGGACCCCCAACTCTATAGCCAAATAATGTTCAACAAAGCAGGAAAAAAATATGCAATGGAAAAAAGACAGTCTCTTCAATAAATGGTGCTGGGAAAATTTGACAGCATATACAGAAGAATGAAACTCGACCATTCTCTAACACCATACACAAAGATAAACTCAGAATGGACGAAAGACCTCAATGTGAGCAAGGAATCCATCAAAATCCTAGAGGAAAGCATAGGCAGTAACCTCTTTGACATTGGCCACAGCAACTTCTTTCAAGATTCATCTCCAAAGGCTAGTGAAACAAAAGCAAAAATGAACTTTTGGGACTTCATCAAGATAAAATCTTCTGCACAGCAAAGGAAAGAAGCAACCCATAGAATGGGAGAAGATATTTGCAAATGACATTACAGATAAAGGGCTGGTATCCAAGATCTATAAAGAACTTCTCAAACTTAACACCCAAAAAACAAATAATCAAGTCAAAAAATGGGCAGAAGCCATGAAAAGACACTCCTCCAAAGAAGACATACAAATGGCTAACAGACACATGAAAAAAATGTTCATCATCATTAGCCATCAGGGAAATTCAAATCAAAACCACATTGAGATACCAACTTACAGCAGTTAGAATGGCAAAAATTGACAAGGCAAGAAACAACAAATGTTGGAGAAGGTGTGGAGAAAGGGGAACCCTCTTACACTGTTGGTGGGAATGCAAGTTGGTACAGCCACTTTGGAAAACAGTGTGGAGGTGCCTCAAAAAATTAAGAGAAGTTTAAAGTTCATGATAAAATGAATCATAAAGAACAGAGAGTTGTCATATACCTTCTGCCCCCATACATGAACAACCTCCCCGCTATCAACATCCTCCTGGACCAGAATGACACATTGTTACAACTGATGAATCTACATTACATCATTGCCACCCAAAGTTGATAATTTACATTAGGGTTCACTCTTGTTTTGTACATCCAATGGGTTTTGACAAATGTATAATGACATACATCCACCATTATAGTATTATACAGAATAGTATGCCTTAATAATACAAATCGAAACCACAGTGAGATACTACTTCACACCACCTCACACCAGTCAGAATGGCTAAAATCAACAAGTCAGGAAATGACAGATGTTGGTGAGGATGCGGAGAAAGGGGAACCCTCCTACACTGTTGGTGGGAATGCAAGCTGGTGCAGCTACTCTGGAAAACAGTATGGAGGTTCCTCAAAAAGTTGAAAATAGAGCTACCCTATGACCCAGCAATTGCACTACTGGGTATTTACCCCAAAGATACAAATGTAGTGATCTGAAGGGACACCTGCACCCCAATGTTTGTAGCAGCAATGTCCACTATGGAAAGAGCCAAACTGTGGAAAGAGCCCTGATGTCCCAACAACAGATGAATGGATAAAGAAGATGATATATATACCATCCATACAAAGGAATATTACACAGCCAGCAAAAAATGAAATCTTGCCATTTGCAACAACGTGAATAAAACTAGAGGGTATTATGCTAAGCAAAATAAGTCAATCAGAGAAAGACAATTATCATATGATCTCACTGATACGTGGAATTTAAGAAACAAGGCAGAGAATCATAGGAGAAGAGAGGAAAAAAATGAAACAAGATGAAACCAGAGAGGGAGACAAACCATAAGAGACTCTTAATCTTAGGAAACAAACTGAGGGCTGCTGGACGGGAGGGGGTGGAGGGATGGGGAAACTGGGTGATGGACATTGGGGAGGTTATGTATTGTAATGAGCACTGAGTATTATATAAGACTGATGAATCACAGACCTGTACCCCTGAAACAAATAATACACTATATGTTAATTAATTGAATTTAAATTTAAAAATAAAAAAAATAACTCTGCTCTCCAGCTATTCATCCATCCCTTCCTCTTTCCTCCCCCCTGGCAACCATTGATTTTTTTACTGTCGCTATAGTTTGCCTTTTCCTAAATGCCATCTAGTTGAAATCCTACAGTGAGTGGCCTTTTTTGGATTGGCTTCTTTCACTTTATATTATGCAATTAAGTTTGCTCTATGTTTTCTCTTTTTTTATTTTTTTAAAAGATTTTATTTATTTATTTGACAGAGAGATATAGCAAGAGCAGGAACACAAGCAGGGGGATTGGGAAAGGGAGAAGCATGCTCTCCGTGGAGCAGGAAGCCTGATGCGGGGCTTGATCCCAGGACCCTGGGATCATGACCTGAGCCGAAGGCAGACACTTAACAACTGAGCCACCCAGGTGCCCCTGTTCTGTTTTCTCATAACTTGATAGCTCATTTTCTTTTAGAGCTAAAATATATTCTGTTGTGTCAATGTACCACAGTTATTTATCCATTCACCTACTGAAAAACATCTTGGTTTCTTCCAAGTTTTGATGACTATGATTAAAGCTGCTGTAAACACTCATGTGCAGGTTTTTGTGTGGACATGTTTTCAGCCATTTTGGGTAAATACCAGTAAGCAAGATTGCCAGATCATATAAAAGTATATTTAGTTTTGTGAGAAACTCCCAACTGTCTTCCAGAGTGGCTGTATTATTTAGAATTCCCATCAGCAATGAATGAGAGTTCCTGTTGCTATACATCCTTGCTAGCATTTGGTATCATTAGTGTTTTGAATTTTTGTCTGGGTTGACTTTTCACTATCTTGGTGATGTTCTTTAAAAATCAAAAATTTTTATTTTGATGAAGTCTAATTTATCTATTTTTGTTATTCTTTGTGTTTGGTGTCATAGAAACTCTTCCTAACCTATGGTCATAAAGATTCACTCCAAGATTCACTCTCCAAATTTTATGTTTTAGCTCTTACATTTAGAGTAAGAGTACATTTTAACTTATCTTGTATTTATGTGAGGTAGGGATCTGACTTCACTGTTTTGCCTGTGGATATCCAGTTGTCTCAACACCATTTGTTGAAAGGATTATTCATTCCTTATTGAATGCTCTTGGTATCCTTATTGAAAATAAATAGATCATAAATGCAAAGGTTTATTTCTGGACTCTCAATTTTATCCTTATACCCATACAACACTATCTTGATTACTATATCTTTATATTAAGTTTTGAAACCATTAAGTGTGAGTACCCCAATTTTGTTATTTATCCAGATTGTTTTGGATGTTCTGGGTCCTTGAAATCTCCATGTAAATTTTAGAATGAACATGTCACTTTCAACACAAAAGTGTACTGGTAGAGCACCTGGTGGCTCAGTCGGTTAAGCATATGACTCTTGATTTTGGCTCAGGTCATGATCTCAGGGTCCTGAGATGGAGACCCGCATTGGGCTCTGTGCTCAGCATGAGCTCTGCTTGGGATTCTCTTTCTCCTTCTCCCTCTGATCCTCCCCCCACTCACTCTCTCTAAATACATACATACATACATACATACATAAAATCTTTTAAAAAAGTGTACTGGGATTTTGATTAGGAATGCATGGAATCTATAGTTCAATTTAGGAAAAATTGACAGAATAACTATATGTTCTCTGATCTGTGAAGATAGCATATCTCTCCATTTATTTAGATCTTCTCCAGAATATTTGGTAGTTTTCAACATACATGTTGTAGACATATTTTGTTATATTTATTTCTAAATATTTAATTTTTTTGCATGATGTTAGTGAAATAATAGGCACATAGATCAATGGAACAGAATAGAGAGCCCAGAAGTAGACCCACACAAAAACAGTCAACTAATCCTTGACAAAGAAACAAAAGAATTCAATGGAGAAAGGATAGTCTTTCCAACAAATGATGCTAGAACAATTGAACATCCATATGCAAAAAACGAACTTAAACACAGACCTCAAACTTTTCAAGCATTAAATCAAAATTGATCATAGATCTAAATTTAAAGTGCAAAAGTATAAAAACTTCTTGAAAAAGTAAAAGAAAATTTGCACAGCCTTGGGTATAGTAATGAGTTTTTAAGTAGATCACCAATAAAAGAAAAAATGACAAATTGGACTTTCTTAAAAATAAAATTTCTGCTCTGTAAAAGACAGTGTTAGGAAAATGAAAAGACAAGCCTCAGACTGGGAGAAAATATTTGCAAAACACATATCTGATAAAAGATGCATACAAAATACACAAGCTCGACAAAAAAAACCCAAATAATCCAATTAAGAAATAAGCAAAAGATCAGAGAAGACACACAGATAACAAGCGTATGAAAAGATACTCAGCACCATTTGTCACTAGGGACTTTCAAAGTAAACAACAATAAAAAATCACTACACACCTACTAAAATGACTAAAATCCCAAAACTGACAATACCAATTGCTAGTGACGATTCAGAGCAATAGGAACTCTTGTTCATTGATGGTCAGAATGCAAAACAATGCAGCAACATTGAAAGGCAGTTTGGGTGTTTCCTGCAAAACTAAAAATAGTTTACTATATGATCAAGTAATCATGCTATGAGGTATTTGCCCAGCTGATTTGAAAACATACCCACACAAAAACCTGCTTGTTCAGCTTAATCATCATCTGCAAAAAAAATGATGGTATCTTTCAATGAATGACTTGATAAACAAATTGTGGTGCATCCTCTCAATGGAGATTTATAGCATAAAAAGTAAACCTTAATGTATGCAAATTTAGAAAAACATACCATTTAGGAGGTCAGAAAAATCTCCGAATGGAACGTAGAATGTGAAAAAAAAAAATCTACCTAAATCACAGGTATACAAAATAACCTCATTAAAGGGAGTAGGGAGAGAGAGTGCTGATCTGAGTATCTTTTAAAATCAGTGGAGTCTCTAAAAACGAAAGGCAAAATGAACTGTCTATAAACCTAGCCCTCTAGTTGATAACATTGTTTCCCATAGAGGTAGAAGTTAAGAATTCTGAAGCCACTGGACAGATATACTGGAACTGAATAATTAAGCAAATGGAGAGCAGAGAGTAGGAGTCAGGTTTTTCACTGTTGGAGTGGGAGGTTACAAGGGGAGGAGGCTAGACTGATCCTTGTGTTAATGGATTGAGTTGGAAAGATCATATGAACTGCTGCTTAACTTAATATTCACATGATTACATTAGAAATATTTATAGTGATGTGTATATGCACTAGGTCATTTATACACATGTAAATATATTCACACCTATATCTTTGTGCTCTGTCACCTAAGAGGGATTAGAAGCAATGACACCCCAATAGTAACGAACACACGTTGTGCCTAGATCTTGGTTTCCAATACCATTCTCCAGTTAAAAAATCAGGTCTTCTTTTCCTGGAGCAGGAAATACACAAGAATGCTTCTCTAGTGCCAAAAAGTTGGAAAGTGCTCGAAAAAACCCTCACATCGATGGGGATATGTCAAAGGGACACAGGAGTCAACTGAAAGAGCTCCCAGTGGCCAAAGCTGGAAAAGTCTGAGCTACAAAATAAACATAGTGTTGGATTATAAACCAAAGTATAAAATAAATACCCATGAGCCCATACTGATATAAATGATTGAACAAATAAATGGGAAAGAGCAGATAAACCATTTGTGCAGAAGAATCTCAAATAATTTAGGTAGCTACTCCACCCTGAAGGGGGTGGAGCATAACTCCTCACTCCTTAAGTATAGGTTGTGCACAGAGACCACCTTCCAAAGAATATAGCTGGAAAGGATAAAGTAGCTTTACTTGAGGTGCTAGCTTATTTTGCCTATGCCTTCCAAAAGAATAACAAAGGAAGACCACGTGGTAAGAGTTTTGCTAATTCTTTTAAGCTTCCATTTAGTGTCCTGATGCAGAAAATTACTAAATGCTACCCTGGGATTTTGAAGGTATAAATACAGCTCACAAAGAGCTTTGTGAATTCCCTTGGAAGAAACTCTTGTTTTAGGAAAACGTGGTTCATTAACTGTGATAATGGATCAGAGATAGATAGATATGCAATGGAAGCATTTTTAGAACAAGAACTCTTGAGTTTGTACAAATGATGCATGGATTAGATGTGGGAATGAGAATTCCCACAATAGTGCAATATGGTGAGGGGAAAAAGTGGAATCTCGGGAAAACTCTGAGACTAAGGTAGTATTTCTCAAATAGTTTTGACCTGACCCCTGTAAGAAAATAATTTTATGTCATGATCTAGTATGTGTATATGCATATGTATTATGTATAATTGAAATTATTATTTCTTTTTTCTTCTATTTCATTTTTAAAAATGCTCATCTAACCCATTAAATTGTTTTTACCTCCCACTAATGAGTCAAGGTTTACAATTATTTCCCAAACACCATATTAATTTAAAAATTTTCAAATATACAGAAAAGTTTAAAGCATTGTGTATTGTACAATGCTGCTGTACGTTGAAGATTCATATACCCACCATTTGGTCTCAATAGTTCAAATTTAGTTTCACACACTTAAATGCTTCATATATGTACTATAAACTAGAATTCAATATTTTTATGGTTATCTTTTTAAGATAGTTTACATACAGTAAAATGTACAAATTTAAGTTTGTATATTAGTTTCCTAGGGCTGTTATGACAAATTACCATAAATTATGTGGATTCACAATAGGTGTTTATTCCTTCTTAGTTTCAGGGACTAAAAGTCTGACATCAAAGTGTTGGCAAGGTTTGTTCCTTCTGGAGTCTCTGAGGGAGGATCTTTCAAACCTCTCTCTTAGCTTCTGGTGGCATTCCTTGGTATTCCTTGGCTTGCAGCTATAATTACTCCAATCTCTGCCTCCATCATCACATGGCCTTCTCCCTGTGCTTTTCTGTATTTCTGTGTCTTCACATAACCTTTTGGCAAAGACACCAGTCATTCGATTTAGGGCAACCTTAATCCCGTATGACTCATTTTAATTTGACTACATCTGCAAAGACCTTATTTCCAAATAAAGTCATATTTACAGGTACTAAGAGTTAGGACTTCAACATATTTTTCTGGGGGATACAATTCAACCCTCAATAAAGTACATGGCTTATTCCGTGAGATTTTACAAATGCATCTGCCTGTGCAACTGACATTCCTAAGATATACAACATTACCACTCTCCCAAGAAGTTCCCTGAGTCCCTTTCCAATCAGTCTTCACATTCACTAGTTATTAGAGGCAAATCAGAGGTCTTTAAAAAAAAAATCTATAGATTAGCCTTGCCTGTTCTAGAATTCCATATAAAGGAATCATATAGTATGTGTACAGGTTCTTGCACTTAGCATGTTTTTGAAATTCATCCATGTAGTTTTGCGTATAAGTAGTTTCTTCTTATCTTTGAGTAATATTTTATTACATGAATATGCCATAGTTTGTTTATCCATTTTCTTGTTGGTGGAGATCCAGGCCATTTCCAATCTTTGGTTATTACCAACAAAACTGCTAAGAACATTTTTGAACTAATTTTTTTGTGGACATATGCTTTCATCTCTCTTGGGTACTTTTTTAGCTTTCTATTGCTGCTGTAACAAATTACCACAAACTTAGTGGTTTAAACAACACACATATATTATCTTGCAGCTCTGCAAACCAGAAGCTGCAATTTAGAAACCCAACACAGCTCTCATTGGGCTAAAATCAAGGTGTTGGCAGAGCTATATTCCTTTCTGAAGTTTCTGCAGGGGGGGACTTGTTTTTTTGCCTTTTCCAACTTCTAGAGGTCACCCACTTGCCTTGGTTCACAGCCCCCTTTCTCCATCTTCAAAGCCAGCAACATGGCATTTCTATGACCATTCTTCTGCAATCACATGTCCCTCTTACTCTCTTGTTTGCCTCCTCTTTCAGTTTAAAGGACCCTGTAATTACATTGGACCCATTCAGATAATCCAGACTAATCTCCCTATTTTAAGTTCAGCTGATTAGTAACCTTAATTCCATCTGCAACTTTAATTCTCCTTTGCTAAGTAACATAGGTTCTGGGGATTAGAACCTGAACATCTTTGGGATGGACGGTCATTGTACTGCCTACCATAGATACATAGTCAGGAGTGGAATTACTGATCATAGAAAAGATTTATGTTTAACTTTTAAGAAACTGCCAGAACTTCTCTCAAAGTGATTGTAAAATTTTATACTTCCTCCAACAATGTAGGAGAGTTGTTGCTCTCCTACCAACAATGTATGAGCATTCTGGTTGTGACATATCCTTGTCAACATTTGCTGCTGTCTTTCTTTTGTAGCCATTCTAGTGGATATCGTGTCCCATTGTGGTTTTAATCTGCTTTTCCACAATGCAGCACTTTTCATTTAATTTGCTTATTAAGCAATTTTTATATATTCCTTTTGTGAAGTTTTTCTTCAAATTTTTTGCCCATTTTTATCAGGTTGTTAGTTTGTTACTGAGATGTGTGAGTTCTTCTCATATTCCGGATATCGGTCATCTTTTATATATATGTTTTGCTAAAGTTTTTTGAGTCTATGGTGACATCATCAGGGGCCTGCTCTGCTATTCTTGGCATAGTCTCCTTGCACTAACCCCCTACATGTTTGCAAGATGGCTGCCACAGGTCTGGACATCACATGAAGCGGCAACATCCCATAAAATAAGGTCTGTTTCTCTTTTATGTGTCCTTAAAACTTTAAAAAAAAAAGCAAAAAACAGAAAAAATTTTACTAGATACCTGCTCTCCAGTAGAATTCCACACACATTTCTTTAGTTAGGATAAGCTTACTACTAAGTTAATCAATAACAAGAGAAATGGCACCACTATAATTAGCTTGGTCTAATCAGTGTGTGGAACAAAATCTGGCTCTCCTAGATGGAAAAAGAGTATTAGGTATTGGGTTATGGGGGGACAACAAACATTGCCACCTCCACTGGAAGAGCCTCTCAGATGTTTCTATTACTACGTCCTAGCACCATGTGTCAGGAGCAGACAGTCCATATACTCTGCCCTTCGGAGGCTTTAAAGCTACCACCTCCCACTATATGCATTGAGATTCTTGGCTTTGGGATTCTCAGTTGCTTTTATCCCTCATGCAAAACCCAGCTCTTTTCATATATGGTCCTTCTGTTTACATAGGAGACTGTAGGAAACAAAGTTAAAAATTAACCCCAGAAAAGTTACAAAGCTTAGGAAAACTTCCACAATATTGACTATCACGGTCCCGGAACCAAAGTCCGTTCTGAGTTGGTACCTGAATGCTGGCTGGATCATTGTTCTCAGCTTTCCTTCTAATCCTAAAGATGTCCCTGGCATCTGAATCCATGGTATCTTGCCTTTTAGATGCAGTGCAATTCTGAACCCTTTCTCTATGATGGCCTATATTTGCCATTTCTTGCAGAGGCCACTCCCTTCTCTCAGGTGAGAAACAGTTTTGGGAGGACCCCTTGACTGGAGGGCAGTGGTATGTCCCACAGAGCAGCCTCTTTGAGCCTGGCAGTCCACCAGGCTTTCCATCTAGGTGAGCCAGATTTTGTTCCACACACTGATTAGACCAAGCTAATTATAGTGGTGCCATTTCTCTTGTTATTGATTAACTTAGTGGTAAGCTTATCCTAACTAAAGAAATGTGTGTGGAATTCTACTGGAGAGCAGGTATCTAGTAAAATTTTTTCTGTTTTTTGCTTTTTTTGCTGGGCTGCTTCTGATTCTACCTTGTTGCGGAGGAAGGCCTCTCTATTGGGGTTCTCACTTAGGAAATTTATGGTTGAAATGGTCAGTAACAAAGTGTTCTCCAAAATCAACACTTTCTTTTTTTGCCAGTAAAATTATATCTATGAAACTTTGTGCCATTACTTGGCACTCCATTCCTGAGGAAAAGTCTCATCTCAAAGTCCTTGAAAGAGAGCACCTAAGCTCTGATAGATTCTCTATCAGAGAAGGAACACTGGCCCCATAGTGGCTGTGTGACTCATTCTCTCCCTCTGTCTCTGTCTGTGTGTGTCTCCCTCTCCTCTGGAAATAATACAAGGCTGAATGCTTCCTAAAGAGAAGAGAATAGAAGATGAAGGCAATAATAATCAGAACTGGGGTTAGATGAATCAGAGATTCAAGAACCTATGGTATGTGGTAGCCAGAGAAGCATCCAGAGTAAGGGCAGAAGTCATATTTGAAGATCTTGGTGGTCAAAAATTTAAGAAGGGTTTAATACCAAGCTGCTGATGCAAAGGCCAGGTACTTTTGGTTCTTGGTAGTTAGGATATGGAAAAAGGGTTGAAAGTTTGGAGTTTGGACAAAGGATTAAGAGAAGGTAGTCATAGAAGTTAAAGTTGCTGGGGTCAATAATCTAGAAGGTAGGTGATGAAGACAAAGGAACTAGTGGCCATGGACCAGGAGTGGACCTGGCCTAGAGGTGTTGGATGCTTGATCTTCTGCCCAGAATTATAATTTTTGCTGGGCATGGGAGGTTCTGGGTCTGCAGGTGTGCTCAGGGAGGCATGGATTATCATAGAAAGCATGCTAGACAAGAAGCACGAGACCTAGACTCTGCTCTAGCTCTGTCCCACACCAGCTGGATGACCTTAGGCAAGTGCCTTAACCTCTCTGAGTCTTTAGCCCAACTTACCTGACATCTTAACTGGAAGATGCAGTGTCAACAATCATACTGTGAACAAGTGTGTCCAATTGGCATCCAGGACTTGGGGATGGATAGTGGAAAAAAAACATGGTTTGAAATGTATGGAGTCAGAATTCTTGGAATTCTTCCAAGCATCTGATGTGTGAAATGATAGTTGAAGGAATCCGTTCTCATTAACCCTTAATCAAGCCAGAAGTGCTGTCTTATCAAGAATATATGTGATAATACAGCATGTACAGTTATAAATGTGTTATATATTTTTCCTTCTTTGATGGAAATCACATGAAATTGAATTTATTGAAGCTTCTGAGTTTATAGCCTATGCCTCTGGTATTTTTAGAATTTGTAATTTGTTTTAATTTCTCTTCCTTTCATTTAGCACTTTGTACGTGCCAAGTGCTTCTCTGGTCACTGGAGAAATACAGGTAAACACAACAGACTCTCATGGAGCTTTACATAGGAAATTATCAGATCTCCACCATTAAAATAAGAGTCTCCAACAGAAATCTCTGTGGACTCCTGGACAAAACTGTAGCTACCACTTCATTGTACACTTAGACTGACCTTTAAAAAACTACGAGAAGCCCAAAAACCCAGCACTGGAAGACAGACAAATACAAAAGGAAACTGTATTAATCTCTATTAACAAAACAGAATGAAACAAAACAACAAAAGCAAGACTGCAGTAATCACAGAGACTAACTTTCTATGATTATTTGAGGTTGGATATTGAAATGGTTATTTTGAGTCCTTGGAACTTTATTTTGGTTATTTATATCTTAATGAAGCTTATATAATAATGGTCAAGAAATGCATAAACTGCAAAATGCTACTTTTCTGCACACAGGAGGATATTTAGGGGAGTGCTTCAGGGAAGTAGCATCAAATCCAGGCACTCTTATGCTGGGGAGACATCTTGATGGGAAGAATAGGCTAGAATTTGTCTCTCAGCTCAAAAGGCACAAGTTGATAGAACGTACCCTACCACCAAGTACAGCAATACAAACATATCAGAGTAAAAAGCTCAAAAATACAGGGCAGAGAGATGTCATGCCACTTAAATAGAGACAAGACCTCTTCCAGATAATAAGCAACTTCAGCTGACATTTTGCAGAATATATTAAAGAAGAATAAATCTTCTTAAATTCTAGCATATAATGAAGACTTAAAGAATGAACTTTAAAGATCATTGCTGCCAAGAGATTCGTGAATTCTCTAAAACAGTACTAAAATCTTTGCTAAAAGGAAACAGCCATTTCAAATGCAGGTGGTGAGAGTGGTGAATGCCTTCAGAAAGAGAAAGAATCTATAGATTGACAGTAAATGAAAAAGAGACATTTCCCTTGGCCATCCCTGGTTAACGGTTTCAGCAATTCCTAGTTAAGAAGGATTGAAGTGTTGGAAGTTATTACTAGGCCTGTGCTACTTATTGTTTTGTGTACACACACACTTGATCTTGTACCTTTGTACACCTAATTCCTATACATACACACACATGCACACTTATACACACACACACACACATTCACACACTCATGCTTAAGTAATCTGAATAATAAAGTATATTTAGTTTTCATTCTGTTGAATGAGTTTAGTTAACTTTTTGTTGTCATTACAAAGTGCCAGGTTCAATACCCCTTCTGGTGAGAGGAAAAGACCTTGAAATCAAGCCTGCGTTTAAACCCTGACTCTTCCATTTACCAGACATGAGACCTCCAGAAAATTGCTTAGTCTCCAAGCTGGTAAAATGGGGAGAATAAAACTGATGCCTACGTTTCCCGTGGGAATTAAATTATATAAAATATGTAAAGCTCCTGTACGAGCTGTTCTCCATGCCCATGACTCAAAGGGAAGCTTCCTGCCCAAATGTCCTGCTGACAGGGACTGGTCTGTCCTCTCCTACATCTGCTTTGGCCCCCGTGCTCTGGAGCAGAGGAGGAGATGGCCCTGTCCCCAGACCTGTGCTCTCTGGGCCCGTGGTGGCTATGGCAATGCTGTCAGCCACAGCGTCCTTGGCTCTATCCTCAAAGTCATCCTTCCTTTATTTCATCCTATCTCTGTCCCTTTCAGTCCAGGCTGTCAGTGTTTCTGTTGATATGAAGTTCTCAATAAACTTGTTGGCCTCTCATGCAATTCATGGGAGTTCCAGCTACCAGACAAGAGGGTCCTCCCCAGGTTTTTCCTAGATAACCGCATCTCTATTCCTGGCCTCTGCTCAGATGGTTGACTGGATCCATGAGGCACATGCTTAATCTCCTTAGCAAATTGCTGTCCAGTTTCCAGAATGGGCTATCTGGATAGGCTGAGAATTCTTCCAAATCATCAAGTGCTGGTTTCTTTTGGCTTAGCAGTTCCTTCTCCAATTTATTTTTCTCCTTTTGCATTTTACTACAAGCAGCAAGGAGAAACCAGTCTGCACTTTCAACACTTTGCTTGGGAATCTCCTCAGTTAAATACCCAAATTCATTACTTATAAGTTCTACTTGCCATCCAATAGTACACAATTCAGCCAAGTCTTCTGCCACTCTGTAATGGGGATCACATTTCCCCCAGTTTCCAATAACTGTCCCTCATTTCTGTCTGTGACCTCTGTTATGGACTGTATGTTTGTGTGCCACACCCCACCCCCAATTCTTATGTTGAAGTCCTAACCCCCAACGTGATGGTATTTGAAGATGGGGCCTGGGGAAGTAAAATTAGGTTTTGATGAGGTCATGAGGGTGGGGACTCTATGATGGGATGAGTGTCCTTATTCAAAGAGGCAGAGAGACTATAGCTCGGTCTTCACCATATGAGCACACAGCAAGAAGAAGGCCACCTGTAGGTCAAATAGAAGGCCCTCACCAGGAACCAAATCTGTTGAAACCTTGGACTTGGACTTCCAACCTCCAGAACTGTGAGAAATAAATGCTTGTTGTTTAAGCCACCCAGTCTATGATATTTTGTTATAGCAGCCCAAGCTAAGATGTCATAAAAGGCACTTTTAACATTTATATTCCTGGCAACATTCTGTTTGTGATAATATATGTATTCTCTTAGACAATAGAAGCTTTCTCTATAGCTCCCCTCTTTTCTATCTGAGTTCTCAGCAGAATCTCCTTTTAACATCCACATTTCTACCAACAGTCTCTTCAGAGCAATCTAGACTTTCTCCATCATGCACCCTAAAATTCTTCTCATCTCTACCCTTTACCCAATCCCAAAGCCACTTCCACATTTTCAGGTACTTGTTACAGCAGCGCCCCACTTTCAGGCATCAGCATCTGTACTGGTTTCCTAGGGCTGTCATAACAAAGGACCATAAACTGGTCAAAACCATCAGAGATTTATTATCTCACAGTTCTGGAGGCTGGAAGTCTGAAATCAAGCTGTTGCCAGCGTTGGTTCTATCTGAAGGCCGTGAGAGAAGAATCTGTTCCAGGCTTCATTCCTTGCTTTGTAGATACTATCTTCTTTTGTCTCATCGCAAAGCTTTCTCCTTGTGCATGTCTGTGTTCAAATTTCCCCTTCTGATAAAAACACCAGTAATTTTAGATTAAGCACTCACCCTACTCTGGTATGACCTCATCCTATCTTAACTAATCACATCTGCAATGATCCTATTTCCAAATAAGGTCACATTCTGAGGTACTGAGGGTTAGGACTTCAACATATGAATTTTGAGGACATTCAAGTTAATCCACAATACCTCCTTTACCCTGGCACCAGCTGATCGAGCCAGGGTTTCTGATTCATTTTGGCCATTGGCATATGACATTGCTCAGATTGGGAAGGTCACGCTTAGGCATCTGCCTTGAAAAGTCTAGAGACAATCAGGAAGTTTGCAGGAAGAGCTGAAACTGAAAGAAACACAGAGAGAATCCCTAAGGCAGACAGGAGCCCCTGAGCAAACCAGTTACGTAGGAGCAGCAGCTCTGAGTTTTGAATACACTGAGATCTGTGGTTAAGGTAAGAATAAAGGGCAGAGAGTGGGAGCAAAAGGAAACTCTATAAGTCATACAAGAAGAGCAGATGGAGAGAGCAGTGGAGTTCTGTGAAGACGGAGCACTAGAGGAAAGACAGGTAAAAGCTCTTCCAAGATCCCCAGGGATGTCTAGGCTGTGGTTCCAGGCTCCATGAGGCCAGGTCCTACTGGGGGCCCTGCTCTGGGAGTTCTGTATGATTTCTCTCCATCTGAACTGCTGCCTGACTTCTTCCCACAAACAAAACAAAACAAAACAAAACAAAACAATTCACCTGAGCCAGCCCAATCCAATCTAAGGCATGGCACAAAGCTGGTCCTCAATAATACTAATCTTCCTCCTTCTCCATCAGCTGATAATTGGTTTAAAATTCTTGGATACAAAATTACCAGGCTAGTCAAGTAATGGCCCTTCCAGAGTAATTGGTGCCCGAAACTCTTTGACTCCTATCTGAGTTTTAATGAGTTAAAGCACCATTAGAATTTAGCTTCTTTCAGTAACAGATCCTTTTGGATTGTACAAGCCTTAGTATTAGCATTAGGGACTATTGCACTTAAACAACCCTCATTTTTCTGTTTATGAACTGAGAGGAGGAGTTCATCACAGAGCAGTAGCTTTCTTTGCCTTTAGCTTGCACTTGCAAAGGTGGGAGAAGAAATTAATGAGAGAAAGGAGATGGCTTACTGTTGCCAAGCAACCTTTGTTGGCAAGGAATGTAAAAACAAGATTCAAAGAGCTCCTAATTGGGCAAATATCTTAGAGAATATTTATAATTCCAGAGAGATTTGTTTTCAGACCATTCCTTTTTTTATTGAAGCATTTAATCCCTTATTTTAGAGATGGTTGTCATAATTACATAAAATTTTATAACGTAAAACTAATTTTGGAGTGTCACTGATTGAGTTCCAAGTATTTGCAGAAGACGCATTAAATTTTTTTTAATTTAAATAAGCCTCAGAGCATATATAGTTTACACATGAGTACCATGGCCCTCCACATCTATAGCCAAATAAAGCATCTCCCTGTAGGTATAAAGGCACTGGAAATAAAAGGGTGGCTCTTAAGCTTACTATTTACATAATTATGATCTCTGATAGGGTGACCAATTCATCCTGATTTGCCCAGAACTTTCCCAGTTTGGGTACTGCAAATCCTGCATCCCAGTACCTCTTTAGTCCAGGGCACATGGGGATGTTAGCTAGCCTGTCTCTGATTTTATTATTATACCTGAGATGCTTAAATTGGGTTTGGGATAAATCTTAGGGCATCTTTCCTGGGCACAGATGAACTTCATACCTAGTGTTCCTCTGGACCTGATGGGGCTCTAATCAGCTTGGTGTAGTCTCAGAAGAGGGTAGCTGGGTAGAACCGACTGGAGCTCGTTGGCAATGAGAGTGAAACTGACCTGCTTCTCCTCCATTTCAGTTTCCTTAATCTGTATTGTTGGCCTATATTCTAAGTCTAAGATTTCAACTACTTTTGGGCTCCCAGGTGGTTTATATATGTAATGAGTTTCCATCAGTAACAAAAGTAACGTCTGTCATTATACAAATCAATTCCATTGGCATGGACATGGGTGTGTGTGTGTCCAGCATGGGGGAGGGGGAGCAGCAGAGCATTTGCAGTGTGGGAGAGAAAGCCACTGGGAGGTTCTTGTCTGTTTCTCAGGGAAGAGGCCTTGTTCCTTCTATGGGGGCAGTCACATCCTCTCCCACAAGTATGTGAGAATTCTTCCAAACCACCAAACCACAGTAAGTTGATTAACTATGTGTCCAACTGCCCCTGAGGTTCTTGGTACATAGTCCAGTTGACTTCGTGACCAATTGACCTGCATCCCATTGTCTAGATCACAAAATTTTAAGATGCAAAGTGAGTGCTATGTGGAGGCCCAGGGAAAAAGAGATCTAGGTGAGTAAATGGTTGGGAAATAAGACAGCTGGAACAGAGGTAATTTAATCTAGTGAAAACAAGACAGGTAATAATCAACGCTCATGTAGATAAGGATTTTCTCAAGTAAAGGGTATTTCTTTCACTGAAAGAGAACAAATAAAAGAAATTGTGTGCAATTCAAATATGCCAGATTTAGGTGGCATATCCTGATTTCCAATGTGTAATGACTCTATTGCACGAAATCTGACAATGCAGGGATGCACCATGTCCAGGACTAACAAAGGATTACTCAAAGCTTGGCCTGATAATTCTCGGCATTATTAATTTCTACACTGCATGGAAGACCCTAGCTGAACGTAGCACACAGATATCCTTCAAACTAATCCATGGTAACTCTCACTCCTTGAATAATACAAGGAAGCTCCACAGTGATCCGTGTGTGTGTGTGTGTGTGTGTGTGTGTGTGTGTGTGTGTGTGTGTGTGAGCTAATGGTTAAGAGGCTGATAGAGGAGACACAGGATGCAGATTTCGCAGTTAGATTCACTAGCACTACAATCTGGTAGCAAAGATGTGGAATGAAACTCAGTTGACAGCCATTAACACACCACTCAGTCAAATGAATAGAGTTATTTTTTAAGCTGCTGCTAAGTGGGGACAGTGGTGTCACATTTTAACTAACAAATGCTGAGGGAGTGTTAAGTGCATTTAAAAGAAGATATGGGATTTCTGCAGGCACAGAAAGGCAGATGAAAACCGGGAGAGAAGCAAAATAACAAAAAACCTTCAGCACACTCTGTTCTGGGAAAACAAGGATACCAGCTTCTGGGTCAACCTGTTTTGAGAGGGCCATCCATGCACTATGTTCCTTAACACATGAAGAAGAGGTGGGACCATCAGTACCAAAAAGATTATTGTCAACAAGCTAGCAAAGACACAGAATTCTAAAACTCTGAGTTCAGGTCTTGGGGTTCAATGGATAACCTTACCCATATTGAGTGGACAAGGGATGAGTGCAGGATTGATATGCAGTGGGGCAACCTGGTGGAGGTTCAGACATAGCTTTTTTATGCCATTCATCTTATCCCCAGATCCATCCGTAGATACATAGCTTTTTTATGCCATTCGTCTTATCCCCAGATCCATCCGTAGATACATGGATTTCACCCAGACACTTGGGGGCTCCCTTGTGGTTAAGCACTTGGTCAGCTGAACTCATCTTCCCTATCCTGTCTTTTTTGCATGGACATATACGTACACACAAACACACACAGTCCCTTGGCCTTTTTAAGCCTTTCCCCTCTCCATGGAGGTTCTGCCTCTCCTCTTCTATGAACTCTGGTGTAACTCCCGGGGCTCCTCTGCTCCATGGGGTATGTGCTCCATGCCTCTTCAGAATCTGACCTGGGAGAGTCCTTATAAACACAACCCCTGCTGGATCTCCTGACCGTGCTAACAGAGTATCTGCTTCCTGCCGACTTCAAGATACAAGACAACAGCTTTCCTTCTACCCCTTAGTCTCAGGAGCCACCACGTTCCAGAAAAGAGAAACTTGTCCTGCCACAAACACATTTGAGGTTTGTCATCTTGAGTGCACTTAGCCCAGAGCAAAAGGGTTGGAGAGGCTTATTCTAAGCCTTACTGAGCAAAGCCTCTTACTAAGCAAAGGTTTGGACTGGGAGGGAGAGAGGGAAAGAAACGGAGGAAGGGAAACGAAGAAAAAGAAGAGCAGCATCCCTGCCCTGGAGGCCTGTGGAATGCATCTGTCACACAAGCTGTGCAAAAGGATGGCAGGCGTTATATAAACTCCTCTCAGAACTCTGCCTTTGCCGGTTCTTCTCCTCGGAATGCTCTTTCACTGGATTCCGGATTGCATAGCTTCTCCCTCACTCTGCTTGGCCTTTGTTCAAATGCCACCTTGCTCAGAAAGGCATTTCCCGATTGCCTTTGACCTTATCCTGCTTTATTCTCCATCCATAGACTTATCACTGCCTGGTGCATTATGTAGCTATCTGCTTATTTTCTATTCCGCCCCCCCCCCCCCACACACACACTAAAATGCAAGCTCTGTGTGAGCAGAGACCTGCCAGTTTCGTTCAATGCTAACCCCAGAACAGTTTCTGGCAACATAACAGACGCTCCATAAATATTTGTCGAATGAAAATTAGGGATATAGGTTTTGGTGGAACTCTATTGATGTCTCTGGGATTTATTCTATTGGTTTAAAGCAATTAAGATGGGGACTAAGGTATTACGGCTATGGTGTGTGGTCTTCAACTAAACAGCAGAACAAGGCCAGGAACTCCTTGGTTTGTAGAACACCAGATGCTTCCTAGCAGCTAAATCTCCTTCTTATTGTAATCAATGAGAAGGAACCCCTAATACCTGGGGTCTGAATGACCAAGGGCTATGGTCTTCCAGATACTGTGAGCCTTTTGCTAGGTGGAAGTTCTTGGAAAATACTAGTTAGATACACAAAGCATAAGACAACTGGGAATACTGTACTCTGGGGCCCAACCCTCACCACTCACCTCCAGGTAAGTGGATGTCTTGATTTGACTGATAGCAATGCACTTTGAGTCTCTGCAATAATTTGAGCAGAAAAATTTCTGTCCAAAAAGAGCTTTAAAATCAGGGGCACTTGCGTGGCTCAGTTGGTTAAGTGTCTAATTCTTAATTTCGGCTCAGGTCATGATCTCAGGGTTCTGAGATCAAATCCCACGTTGGGCTCCGTGCTGGTCACGGAGCCTGCTTAAGATTCTCTCTCTCCCTCTCCCTCTGCCCTTCCCCCCCAACCACCCCCCTCACATACACTGCGCATGCTCTCTCTTAAAAAAAAAAAAGAGCTTTGAGATCCTAGAATAAAGCACAGATAACCCAAGATGAGACAAAGGGGTGGATAGATGCAAGAGAGTCAATAAATTTAAATGGAACACCCACTTGGGGGTTGGGTTCATCTATAAAATGCCTTGTTTGCTCCATCTTATTGCAATTCCCCTGGACTACCACAGAGAACTTGCGTTTTATCCAAAATAAATATTCCAGTAGATGAAACCTAAGCAGACCACGTTAGCACGATACAGTTGAGTTTTAATGGATTTCTCCCAAGCCAGGATTTGACACTTTTGTGGTGGAGGAGGAAGGGGAGCTATATTTTTAAAATGAGCCATCTCTTCTCTCTCTAAATCAATTGTTAGTGGATCTAAAATCTCGAGTCTCATCAGTTGTGTCAGGCTGAAAAATAAAAATTTGCCTTGGAAAGAGTCTCCCGCCTCCACTATCTGACATAAAAAAATCTTGTCTTTTTCTGTTTATGTCATTTCCCACTTTATTTGCACACTTGCCTACACACCTCTCCTCCTTTCATTAGTCTGCAGGATTTTCAGGCCTTTTCCTTAAACTTGATGGACATCTGAGAGAGATTTGGCAGCTCTGATGTGTTCCCTCTCAGAAAGTCATGTCTAAGACAGAGGGGTCACACAAATCAAAGATGAGCTGAAGAGCTGAGAGAGAAGGTCAATAGCTTTAGAACGGCTTCACTTTTCGTGAATATTTTTAAAAATTTACCCTTTCCATTATGTCGTGTAGAAAGGGTCAGAGTTCTATGCAAATCCAGAGCATCCTCTTTGTGCAAAGCGAGATGACTGAAACTTTATGTCATTGTTTCTGCCAGAGGGTTGAGCCAGAATCCTTTCCTGCTCTGTGCACCTGCTCTTGCTTAGGACTCTACTGTGCATCAGGGGCAAACACTCAGAGAAAGAAAAGATAGGATACCATCCTTTGGCATTCCTCGGTGGCTTCTGTACAGGGGCACTGCTCATGAATGTCCTGAAAAATCTCTTCTGAACTCAATCTTGCTCCCTCCAATCTGCTCTCAACACAGCAGCTTGGGTAGCTTTCCAAAAACAATCAGATGGTGGTCATTATTCTGCTTGAACACCTTCAGTGGCTTCCTCTGTGCAACATGGGATGAAGGCCAATATTTTAAATATGACTTACCCTTGCCTACCTCTCCAGCTCTGCCTCTCACTCCTCACTTGGAGATCCAGCTGTGAGCAACATTCTACCCTGCTCAGACACACCTTGTCCCCTTGCTCTCAGACTCTCCAGCCTGCACCTGTGGGCCCTTTCTATTTCTATCTATCTATCTATCTATCTATCTATCTATCTATCTATCTATCTATCTATCTATCAAAATTCCAGTTAGTTAACATACAGTGTAATATTAGTTTCAGGTGTACAATACAGTGATTGAACACTTCCATCCATCACTCAGTGCTCATCATGACAAGTGCATTCCTTAATCCCCGTCACCTATTTCCCCTATTCTCCCCACCTCCCCTCGGGTAGCTGTCAGTTTGTTCTCTAGAGTTAAAAGTCTGTTTCTTGGCTTGCCTCTCTCTTTCTTTCCCTTTGCTCATTTGTTTTGTTTCTGAAAATCAACATATGGGTTAGATCATATGGTATTTATCTTTCTCTGACTGAATTATTTCACTTAGCATTATATTCTCTAGGTCCATCCATGTTGTTGCAAGTGTCAAGATTTCTTTCTTGTTTTATGGATGAATAATATCCCATTGTATTTATCAGTGGACACTGGTAAATAATGCTATAGTAAACATAGGGGTGCATGTATCCTTCCAATTTAGTGTTTTTGTATTCTTTGGGTAAATACCCAGTAGTGTGACTCCTGGATGGTAGGGTAGTTCTATTGTTAACTTTTTGAGGAAGCTCCATACTCTTTTCCACAGTGGCTGCACCACCAACAGTGCGGGAGGTTTCTTTTTTCTCCAGATCCTCACCAACACCTGTTGTTTCTTGTGTTTTTTATTTTAGGCATTCTGACATGTGTGAGGTGATACCTCATTGTAGTTTTGCTTTGCATTTCCCTGATGATGAGTGATGTTGAGCATCTTTTCATGTGTCTGTTGGCCATCTGGATATCTTCTTTAGAGAAAGTCCGTTCATGTCTTCTGTCCATTTTTAAATTGGTTTGTTTTAGGGGTGTTGAGTTTGGTAAGTTCTTTATGTATTTTGGATACTAACCCTTTATCAGATATGTCATTTACAAATACCTTTTCCCATTCTGTAGGTTGCCTTTTAGTTGTGTTGATTGTTTCCTTCACTCTACAGAAGCTTTTTATTTTAATGTAGTCCCAATAGTTTATTTTTGCTTTTATTTCCCCTGTCTTGGGGTACCTATCTAGAAAAGAGTTGCTATAGCTGAGGTCAGAGAGATTACTGCCTATGCTCTCTTCTAGGATTTTTATGGCTTCAGGTCTCACATTTAGGTCTTTAATACATTTCGAATTTATTTTTGTGGACAGTTTAAGAAAGTGATCCAGTTTCATTTTTCTGCAGGTGGCTGTCCAGTTTTCCCAACACAATTTGTTAAAGAGACTGCCTTTTTCTTACTGGATATTCTTTCCTGCTTTGTCAAAGATTAATTGACCATATAACTATGGGTAAGAAAATGGTTCCATTCATTCTCTGGGGCAAGTCTGTCTTGTTAATTGTTCTATGTATTTACAGTGCATAGCATGCGATCTAACATTTAGTAGGTGCTCAAAAAAAAAAATACTGGTTGAATGAACAAATGGCTAAATTGAAATATCAAACCTGGCCCATTTTTGCAAGCTGCTGCCTCTCAAATCACCAAAATCTTATCCTGGAGATTTGTCCAGATTGAGTTGAGAGAAACTGACCCCTTCTACTAAGCATCTCCCCCTCCCAAGTTTGCTTTTGTCTTTATTTTCTGAAATTGATATCCATCCAGATTTGGCACTGGCTTAGGTGAAACCATGAGCATTTAGGGGATTGTGTCTTCTCCCCTGACTGACTTAGATTTTCCTAGAATCAATTACCAAGGAAAGAGGTGGGTAGTTTCATAGATGAAGAGGGGGCTCAGGAAGCAGATTGTTGCTAGGCCAGAGCAGGAACTCTAGGCCCCTCCCTCTCCTGGGTCTGAACTTCAAGGCATTTCCACATGCATGAATGCATGCCCAGCTGGGTGGTAAAAAAACATCCTCTTCCATGGACAGTCTGGGGTCCAGCTGGGAGATAGCCTTGAAGGGGACCCCACACTGAAGATGAGAAAATTCTCTCTTGTAAATTGGATTATTTAATCGCAAGCTACTCTCTGCATATTTATTTGTTTTTCATTCCGAGGAGGCTGTTAGCGCAGTCTTGTTTAAATTTTCAGCCTTGTTTGGAAGGGGAGATACTTAAGCAAGAGTAACAAATGAAGAGCAGCACCCTTCAGAGGCCACCCAGTGGCAGCAGCAGAAACCTGGAAGTAGACCTCAAGAATCCTAGGGTGCGTGTTAGAAATGCAGATGCCCAGGCATCCGGTCCTCCGCAGACCTCCCTTCGTCTAGCAGCGAGACCCAAATATCTGCCTTCCGAAGAAGTGCTCACTACTGTTTGAGAAACATTGCCCAAGGGGAAGGGAGGGTAGATTCTTCCCTTCATGGCTGTTTTGCATGCTGGAGCTTTGATTTTAAGAAAGATGGTAGTTTCCTTTCCAAGGCAGAGGGAAAGTTTCTTTCTTGACGTGTGTCTCTCTGGCATGATCTAATAAAGGTGCATCTGGCTAAATGGTTCTAATGACTTGGTCCCTTGCCACAGCCTCCATTTCAGTTCTGAGGCTCACTTAGACTGAGCGACAGAGACTTTGGTGCTTATTGTTGTCAATGCCAACACGGAGCAAGCCCTGTTATTTCATGGTCATCCCTTTGCCTGTTTTCGTAGTAACCAACTGCAGGAAGGGACTGTTCAAGTACATAAAAAGAGACATCTAGTGATACGCAGCAGGGGAGCAGGTCTTTTCTAAATAAACATGCTCTCTTGTTTCTCTGCTTTGTGGTGTTTACAGCGTGGGCAGCTGACCAGCTCCGTTGACTCAGAAACAGAAAGGAAAATGAGGGATCAGGGACCTGGGGAGTTGGCTCAGTCCCTGACTCACTGCGTGGTCTGTGGTGAAGTCATCAGTCCCCCCCACAACCCTGACACCCCATAAAGAGAAGGAAACAACGTGACCCAACTCTGTAAGCAGAGGATGATAACATCAGAGATTCAAATACAGCTTTCAAGTTCCCAAATGGGATGTGTCTGCTTTGGGGAATAGAGGCGAGGAAGGAAACTATGGACTGTTGTTGAACCACGTGTAATATTGTAAGGAAAATATTATCCTAGAGTTGGACCAGATTTTCACTCTTGACTTTGACAGTAGCCAAACTGTGCAAGTCACCTGATCTTAGGCAAATCACCTGACCTCACAGCCACTCACTTTCCTTAATTCAAAATGGGGGGTAAGGGTCAGGTGACCTCTAAGGACCTCTTGACTACTCCAGCCATGTCTATGAGTTATTGAGAGAGGAAAACTGCCTTTGCTCAGGTGCACCATTTCTTGCTCTGACTCCTTCAAGGGTCTGTCAGAGGTGAATTGGTCTCTGAACACCTATATATGACAGAACTGGCTGGACTAAACCTCTGGTGTGCCTTCAGATATAATTGAAATTTAAAACACTATGAAACTGGGGCGCCTGGGTGGCTCAGTTGGTTAAGCGACTGCCTTTGGCTCAGGTCATGATCCCAGGGTCCTGGGATCGAGTCCCACATCAGGCTCCCCCTGCTCTGCAGGGAGCCTGCTTCCCCCTCTGCCTCTACCTGCCACTCCCCCTGCTTGTGCTCTCTCTTTCTCTGTCAAATAAATAAATAAAAATCTTTAAAAAAAAAAAACTATGACACTATAAAACAAGTATTAAGAAGTGCAGTGAAGTACTCATTTTTCCTACAATGACTATTTTGATATCTTTTCTCGGGAACAGTAACCAAATTCTTTAAAAACAATTTTTTGGTGCCCCTGATTTGCAGGAGGCCAGATTATGTGTTTATTCTGTCTCCTGGTTATCTCAGCACTAGAAAGATGCTCTTCCTGTCTCCACAGGGATCCTGCTGGTAAGTGAGCCTCTTCCACAAAGAGGTAACTCTGCTGAGAACAGAGGAATTAGGGTGTGAGTTGTGGAGTGGAAAGGAATTCTTAGAAAACAGCAGGAACCATGAGTACTCAGTGATAAACTGAACCTCACTGTCCCAGCTCAGGTTTGGATCTTTATCCTTGACTTAATCCAGACAGCCAGGAAGGGAGTAGCATCAGCCCATGCTACCCAAACCCAAGCTAACTGATTAAAAAGATGCTCCGAATTATTATGAGAAGAACTCTGAGATGATTTATGCTTATGTTCCCTTTGGGAGCCTTCTGACCAAGTTCTTTAGGAGACAGTGCTGCTGGATGGTATGAAGCACAGAGCAAGGAAGGCTCTGTCCATTCGCTGGAGCCCCACAATTCCAGAACGGGGCCTGCAAATTCTTCTCCTCTTCCCCCTCATCATGTCTTTCTCTTCCCTTGGAAGTTCTGTCACTGCCTGAACACAGCTTGTCTGCCTCTGGACTGGGGGACTGACCTTCTCCTCTGAAGCAGAAAGCAAACAGCAGCTCAGTCATCTGCTAAAGACCCAGCCTGATGGGAAACAACCAAGAACCTGTCACTTTGCTACATTCTTAGTTTCTGCTGTTTAGGACCCAAGGGACAAAGGATCAAATGATTTCTCCCAAGTGGCTGATGCATATTTATTGATTATCCGTAAAGTTTAGGGTGGTGAGCTGGGACCAGGGAATGTGTTAGGGGCCCAGTCACAGAGGACTTTTCTTCCTTAGGACGCTGGGATGGAGCCACACTAAACAATTTTCAAAAAGAAGGTGAAAGATCAGATTTGTGTTTTAGAAAAATCCCACAGTGATGAAAACAGATTATGGAGCAACAACGTAGTCATGGGGAGACACTGGCTAGAACCAGTGGTGGTAGGAGTGGGGATGGAGAGAAGCATACAGATGCTTGGGGTCTGGGAGGTAGCATTGACTAGTCTTGGTAGTTTATTGAATGTGGAGTGGGGGGGAGTGGGGGCACAAGAGGGGGAGAATCTGGGTTTTTAGTTGACAAATGGCTGGTACTGAAACCACTCACTAAAACTGGGAACATAGGTGGAAGAACAGGTTTTGTTTCTTGTGAGCAGGAACATTGCAATGGTGAGTTTATTTCTGAACATACGACTCTGAGGTATCTCAGACATTTAAATGCAGATCCGTATTAGACAGTAGCATATGTTTGTCTAGAATTCAGGAATGAGATTAGAGCTAGAGGATAGTTGAGATTGTTCAGGGAAGGGACGCAAGTGGCCACAACAGAGGTCCTAGGACTACACGCTAGGGAACGCAGATGCTAACGGCGTCTGCAGGAAGGGAGGCCTACAAGGGAGGATGAGCAGGTGGGGCTCAGAGAGGGAAGATAACCAGAAGACTGTAAAGGAAGAACACTCAACTGTGTCAAATGTGGCTAAAAAGGTAAAAAAGATAAAGGGGAAGTGTGTTTAAATACAGAAAAGGAGTTGTCCATGACCCTTTAAAGGCAGTGGTAAAGGTGTGGGTGAAACCAGAATGCAGTGGGCTGAGGAGTGAGTAGCAGGAGAGAAAGCAAAGGCATGACCATTTTAAAAAGGTTGACTGTGAAAACAGAGGGGGGCGGGGAGGCTGGAGGGAGGCTGTAGAATCAAAGGGAGCCAATTTACTTATCTATTTATTTTGTTTCATTGTATTTAGCACTTACGAGAGATTGGTATAGCGGTATACAAGAAAAGAAGGAAAGACAGTCATCATATACATGCAACGACTTAAAATGAATCTCAAAAGCAACATGCTATGTAAAGAAGCCAGACACAAAAGACTTGAAACAGAACCCATTTATATGAAATCCTACAAGAGGCAAAATTATAGCAAGAGAGAGCAAATCAGTGTTTGCCAACGCGCATGGGGCAGGCATGGAGACTGACAGCAAATGGGCACCAGGGAGCTATTGGAGGTGTTGGAAACGCTCAATGGAGGCAGTCCTTAGTGGGTGTGCTTTTGAAATGCCCAGATCTCAGATGCCACAGATAAGTTGGATGACTCCCGCCCCCCAACAATGAAGTTCAGGTTTCAGGTACCCCAGTATCTTAACCGTGAGTTATTGCATAAGGTAAAGACTTTGCAGCCAGCTCTTTAGTCCACAAATCACTGTGTGAAGAGCAGATGTGCATCAGGATCAGTGTCCGACCCCCTCACTTTCAGTCTGTCAATTATTTGTCATGCCCACCTGTTATCCAGGTCGCTCATAGACAGCAAGGCACATCTTTGTGTTACCTCCTTGGTCCCAGGGATAGACCCATATGACATTTTACAAAAATGCATAATCAAAAGAAGGAACTAGCCAACAAAGATGAAAGTGCAGCAAAGAAATGAAAAGAGATCAGGGCGCCTGGGTGGCTCAGTTGGTTAAGCGTCTGCCTTCGGCTTAGGTCATGATCCCAGGGTCCTGGGATCAAGCCCCATGTCAGGCTCCCTGCTTAGTGTGGTCTCTTGTCCCTCTCCCTCTGCCTCACCCCCCGCTTGTGCTCTCTGTCTCTCAAATAAATAAAATCTTAAAAAAAAAAGAATAGATCTTGAAAAAAAAAAAAGAAGAGAGATCATTCTGGAAGTGGAATTCAAATCAAATGTAAACGGGGTTATAGAAGAAATAGCTGACCGTGGGAATAGTTCTGCTGCCACCAATGGAGAGACTCTAGATAAGCAGCCAGAGGGATATAGTGAAGGTGAAAGTATTGTGGACATAAATGAAGGAAATAATTACCGCGAAAAGGGTGAAGGTGTCTCAGAAGTGACTCTGGTAACAGAACACCCTTCACAGGGAAGGCATTCTCACAGGGATGTTTCAGGAGGGGCAACATGTTGAAAGGGCCAAGGATACAACGTTGGAAGCTGATTCAAACTGAGAAAGGGGTATGACCAGGGGCACCCGGGGGGGCTCAGTCCCTTAAGTGGCGAACTCTTGATTTCGGCTCAGGTCATGACCTCAAGGTCCTGGGATGGAGCCTCTCGTGGGGCTCTGCGCTCAGCAGGGAGTCTGCTGGAGATTCTCTCTCTTCCTCTCCCTCTGCCCCTCCCACACTTGTGTGCTTTCCTCCCTCTCTCTCTAAAAAATAAATAAAATAAATCTTTAAAAAAACCAAAGGAGTATGACCAGTTGCCAAGGTGGAGTAAAAGGTGCTCACTCTGTATTATAAGTTCTATGACAAGAAGGCCAGCCCTATTCAAACTACTCTTGGTAAGCTTTTTACAAGTAAATAAAATAATTGTCAATGTTTCTGGTGTTTTAAATTGCAGTGTACTAAATAAATATCTGTTTGACTTTTTAAAACATTTGTCTATTCATTGGAGGTCATGGAACAATAAAAATTTTCCCTATTATTTATTTAAGATCACTTCGCAGGGTCTCAGCTTGCATGGTCATTTTTATGGTTCCATACTATTGTGCAAAGCAAGGACTACTTATGTCTTGATTGAGGGGTGGTTACAAAACTATATATACTCATCAAATCGCACATTTAAAACGAGTGACCTTTATTGTATGAAAATTACATCTCAATAAAATGGTTAAAAATGGCTCTTATATATTAAAACTGTATTTGACTGACCTTTTACACATATTTTTAATCTTGCAGCAACCCTACAGCATAATTTTTATCTAAACTGATAGATAAATGAACAAAGCCTCAGAAAGATGGTATGACTTACCCAGGCCACACAGCTAGCCAGTGCCACAGCTGTGACCAGGCTGTCCCTGTCCCAGGGCTTCTGCAACATGGCTGCTAATTATTGGAATCCCTGGAGATTTTCAAAGCCCCTGTGTCTAGGCTGTACCCTCACCAGGTTGGAGAACTGTGTCTATACCACACTGTCTTCCATCTGGCCAGCAGGAAACGGCACGTGGTGACATGTCATGTGAAAAAAAAAAATTTAAAACCTGGGTGGCACTATGGAATGTCTAATTTCTATAAATAAGGATTAGTGAAGGTTCATTACAGTTCTTTTTCTCCATACAGGCCCAAATGGCAAAATAAACTTGATTTTATACAAGCGTATACAAGTTATACGCTTCTTTCAACAGACCAAAGAAATACAGAGAGAATTGAGATTTCCTTTGCAAAGGAGATTTGGGTTCTGAAAGACTTTTTTGCGGGGGCGTTGCGGGGAGAAGACAAAAAAAGCTATTTTAGGTCCACAGCAACATTAAGTGGCAGGTACAGAGGTTTCGCATCTACCTTCCCAACCCCACACACAGGCATAGCCTCCACCATTACCAACATCCCCCACCAGCGCAGCACATTTGCTACCATTGCTTAACCTACACAGACACAAACCTATCACCCAAAGGCCAGAGTTCACATTATGATTCACTCCTGGTATTGTACTGACTCTTGAATCTCAGTTGTAACTGACTTTTCAATCCTCGATTTCAATAGTTATTTAGTACCTACTATGGGCCAGGCACTTGTTAGAGGGTTTTTATACATTCCGGTAGTGCCCCCTTATCCAAAGCGGATACTTTCCAAGACTCCCAGTGGATGCCTGAAACTGAGGTTCATACCGATCCTTATAGATACTAGATTTTTCCTATACTTAAATTAGGCACAGTAAGAGATTGACAACATTAGTGAACAACAAAATACAACAGTTATAACAATATACTGTAATAAAAGTTAGGTGACTATGGCATCTCTCTCTCAAAATGTTTTATTGTACTGTAGTCACCCTTCTTCTTGTGGTGCAGGAGATGATACGATGCCCACGTGATGAGGTGAAGTGAGAGGGATTACAGGCTACTACTGACCTTCCGGTCGTAAGTCAGGAGGAGGGTCATGTACTCCCCGACCACGGCTGACTGTGGATAACTGAAACCACAGGAAAGCGAAACTGCAGAGAAGGGGAACCTACTGTATCTTATTTGGTCCTCACACAGCCCCATTATCTTCATTCTACAGATGAGATTCTGATTAATTGACTCGCTCAAGCTCTTACAGTTAAAAGTAGCAAAACCTAGATTTAAACCCATATCTGACTCTGAAGCCTGCACTTGTACATTCATTATCTCATTATTATTACTATTAAATTATGATGAAATGATATCACCTAGGCAAAGTGTCTGGCAAAGGTCTTGGGGCATAGACAGCACTCAGCAATGGTGAGTCGCTCCCCTGAGGATCCTGTTACCAAGATTGGGAAGGGACTCCTTAGCACCCATCAGGTGACCATGGGAAGGAAGACAATAAAGTAGGTGGGGTCTGTGCCTTTGATAACAACAGAGCAGGGCCTGTGCAGGGCGGGAAACGATCATATCATGTGACTCTCTACGTGGTGGGCTTGTCCCTGGCTTCACCAGCCTGGCACCTTGGTAGGCAAGGAGCAGGATGCCCACTGAACTGTGAGAATACACGGGACATCTGCTTAGGTCAGTTTCATTTTCTTTTGGGAAGACCCATTGGGAGCAAGTTGACTTTTGTTTTTTAATCATGAGACAAGATTTCACAGTCCCTTTTTTTTATTATAGAATTCTTCTTTTTTTAAAAAATTTTATTATGTTATGTTAATCACCATACATTGCATCATTAGTTTTTGATGTAGTGTTCCATGAGTCACTGTTTGCGTATAACACCCAGTGCTCCATTCAGTACGTGCCCTCTTTAATACCCATCACCAGGCTAACCCATCCTCCCGCCCCCCTCCCCTCTAGAACCCTCAGTTTGTTTCTCAGAGTCCATCGTCTCTCATGGTTCGTCTCCCCCTCCAATTTCCCTCCCTTCATTTTTCCCTTCCTACCTTTTTTTTTAAACATATAATGTATTATTTGTTTCAGAGGTACAGATCTGTGATTCATCAGTTTTACACAATTCACAGCGCTCACCGTAGCACATACCCTCCCCAATGTCTATCACCCAGCCACCCCATCCCTCCCACCCCCCACCACTCCAGCAACTCTCAGTTTGTTTTCTGAGATTAAGAATTCCTCATATCAGTGAGATCATATGATACATGTCTTTCTCTGATTGACTTATTTTGCTCAACATAACACCCTCCAGTTCCATCCACGTCGTTGTAAATGGCAAGATTTCATTCCTTTTGATGGCTGCTTTACACTCACTGCTTTACATACATTAACTTACTAAACAATGGTAATAGGCTCGTGCCAGATGGTAAACCTAAGGCAACTCCCCAAACTGCAAGCTACAAAGTAAGAGAATAATAGGAAACCGTTGTGGTTTGAATAGGGGTCAATAGCGCGAAGCCATCTTTGAAATTTGCAGGATCCAGGATGGGACCCAAAATGAATAAATTAATAAATATTAATTTTGAAGTGTGTATATAGGACCATAGCAAATTATTAAAGAAGGGTTATTCTAAACATTGACTAGAAGATAAAGATGTGGGATACAGTCAAGAAAAGAACTGAAAATTCAAGAGAAAATGTGAAAACCAGGAGAAAGGACAAGGAGGATCGTCTCTTATTTCTCAATAGAAAGAGTGAAATTTGTGAAATGCAGGAAGCTGTCTCCTTGGATGCTTGGAAGGCTGCCTTCCAAGTTAAGGACGGACACAAAAGGACCTCACATGGTCCCTTCGAGCATTAGACTCCATGAGACTTGGCTTTCTGGTTTGTGCCCCTGAACACGTTACATATTTCTGAAAATCAAAATCTGAAACCTTGCGGCTGGAGTGGCTAGTGCATTCCTGAGGGGACTTTAATCACATTTCTGGCTTTCTTTCTCTGTGGTCATTATTCAGTTCCATTTGCAAAGCAACCCACCAGACCCCATAGAGCAGAAGCAATGGGTCAGCTGAAATACCAGCAAGGACTTTAGATCAGGTTCCAGATGACTTGCAGTGCAACCTATACACAATCGGAAAAACACCATTTTTGTTATCGGTTGCTCCTTTAAAAAGCGCAAGGATCTGGGTTCACCTGAAGATAACGCCATACGTCATTATTCCGGTGAACCCAGATCCTTGAGCTTTTGTAAAGGAGCAACCGATAACAAAAATAATGTTTTTCCGATTGTGTATAGGTTGCACTGTGAGAAGAAGCAGCAGGAGGGGAAGAATGAAGATAGCAGGAGGGGAAGAATGAAGGAGAAATCGGAGGGGGAGACAAACCATGAGAGACGATGGACTCTGAGAAACAAACTGAGGGTTCTAGAGCGGAGGGGGGTGGGGCATTGGGTTAGCCTGGTGATGGGTATTAAAGAGGGCACGTTCTGCGTGGAGCACTGGGTGTTATACGCAAACAATGAATCATGGAATCCTACATCAAAAACTAATGATGTAATGTATGGTGATTAACATAACAATAAAAAAATTTTTAAAGAATGGTTCCTGCTTCCTTGGAGTGGAAACTGTGACGGACTGGGATAGCTTGGGAGGAAATCTCAAAGAAGAGAAATTACAGGACTGAAGTCCAAGCCGATTGCTTGTCCAATTAGGATGGATGGAGCCACAGTACATGTCACCGAGCTCATAGAGAAATCTAGTTTATTTTCAACAATACCCCCTCAACTGCAGTCAAAGACCCAAAGGATCTGTGCTTCTGAGCGAATGTGTTTCCAGCTGTAACTGACAAGGTATTGCCACACAAAACCCTCCTGATACTAACTGAAAAATAACCTACATCCTCATTTTGTAAAGTTGTGTTTTAAAAATATGTTCCTCTGTGCTTAAGAATCTCCTGTTTTCCTGCTATCCAGCTCAGGACTCACCACTCCCTCCTGTTCTCTTCATCCATGCCTTTGGCCCCCCACCCCAGAGCTCCACAAATAACCATTTTCCTTAACCAACCGCTCCATGATTTCACTGTGCCTCAGTTAATGGCTCTCATTTCCTTTGGTGGTCTCATTACCTCCCAAATTAAGCTCCCCCATGGCACTAATATGCAAACTTAAAATGATTTGGAAACCAAGCTTGTTTTTCAACCAGGGCAAGATGCCTGTTGAAATAACTGTGTAAGGCTGGATCTCTTTGATGAATGCCTTTTATTAAGTGATTAGACTGAACTTTACTTCCTGCCTAAGGTCAAGTTCAAAGAATCTCTCTGTATGTTGTTTCACCACTTCTGTTTTTCTACCTAATCTGAAAATAACAGCCCATCCCTAATGTGTTTCTCTCTCTCTCGTATCTATTTGCAGATGGCCATCAATCCTGCTCTCAGCTCCCTGGTGACTTGTGTAGCTTTGTGTGGTGGCGGTGGAAGGAGAAATACAGCCACACACAGCAGAGTGGCAGAGCAGTCTTATTTAGACTGTGTTTATTGACTGCACCACTTTATTTCTAGAAAGATCGTATGATCAGTATTCAGATCATTCTCTGAAATGTCTTATCACTGGGTCAATGGCTTTATCTCCCAAAGAAATAAGAATGCAAATGGAAGCTCCTTCTCTCCGAGCTTACCAATGTGGTATCTGGACAAGATGTTTGAACCGACTGAGCCTCATTTTCTTCATCTGTAAGATGGAGGTAATAGCATACCTTATGCCATGTGAAGATCAAATAAGACCAAGTACATAAAGTGATTGGCACAGTGCCTGAGAGGTGAGCACATGTGGCAAGTTGAGAGCACAGATTGGAGCTGGACTGTCTTCAAATTCTCCCTCAGGCTTTTGCTGTACGGCTAACTTAAGGCAAGCCAAACAACCCTGTGCCTCGGTTTGCCAATCTGTAAAATGGGACAATAATTGAATCTACCTTACACAATCGTTTTGAGGATTAAATGAATTCATAAAACTGCTTAGAACAGTGCCTTTCAGGGGACAAGCATTCTGAGGTGTTTGCTATAAATTATCAGAAAATACTAGTATTCCAGCTATTGAAATAAGTTGGTGCTTTAATAACACTGCCCTGAAAAACTGATAAAATTAGTCAAACAGTAGAGTTTCGATCTGTAGTCTTCTTTAGATTAAAATGTTTCATTTTTTTTCTTTCACAAAAGGAAATGCAAAATTCGGAGATGATGTTTTGGGAAGACCATCTGGGAAGGGAGGAAGTCCCAGGAAATCTGGTTATCGTTACATTCCTCAGGAAGCCCATTGGCCCCAGGAAGACCTGCACAAAGAGGAAATCTGACCTCATAATTGAACAAAGCTGTGTTTTTTCACCTGGAAAGACAGGGCTAAAGGGATGGTTATGAAGGGCATTATTTCTCTGCAGGGAGAGAACTTAATATAGCTGGAGGTCACAGGAGAACTTAATATAACTGGAGGTCACAGCACTCACTAACAAATTGGTATTTTTTTTTGTTTAAAGAAGGCTGGGGGTCAGGTCAAAGCATGGTGAGGGGGAATTGGATGTTGAGGCCAGTCGCACTTGCTGATGAGGTTTGAAAGACCACACATAACCACTTGACACCCCTTTAAGGTCTTTGCTAAAGCTTATCTGTGCCAATTAGTTTGTTTCTCCTTATTTTTAAAACTTTCAGTAGAGCCTATAAGCATAAACCATGGTTTTCCTAAACCTTCATGTATTTTGTATGCCCTTTTAAAACATGATTCCCAGAGAACCATCATTAGAGCGGTCTGATGTAGACAATGGATGAGGTGTCTTCTGGTTAAGTGACCTTGGACAAATCACCTCTCTGAATTTTCATTTCCAAGTCTCCTGCTTATCCCGGAGGGTTATTGTGGACAGCAAATAAGATGTAGAATGTGGAAAAAAAACTCATTTTGACTGTAGAAGTGGTATTAGTGAAAAGACGTTATGAATGTAGATTTATAGAGCTGAGACTAGGGGCAGTGGGATGAAAAGAAGGAGAGAGGGAAAGGCACCAATGCAGACAAGAGCTAGCAGTGAGGAGAAAATCAGTCTTCAAGATGTTAACTATAGGCACAAGAAGAAAGCGGTTTGGAAGTTAAAAGATACCCAGTAAATGAGCAACAATAGACGGAAGCTGAAAATAAGCTGCACACCTGCCTAAGATGGACTGTTATGTGCCTATTCAAAGTTGCACTTATGAAGGGTTTGAATGGCTTGGAAAATACCTCTGACGTGACGCTAACGACAAAACAGGGCGCTGCACTGTGCGTATGGAGAAAACAAAGCCAATTGCATAAGGCAAGCAGCAAAAAGATTGAAAATAAATACGGTGAAATTGGCTGCCTCTGAGAAATGAGCAATTAAAGCCGATTGCTTTTATGTTTTTATTCTTTCTGAAAATTAAAATGTTCTTTGCTGAACACGAATCCGTTTTTTTTTTTTTTTTAAGTAAAGCTAAACTCACAACAAATTGCAGGAGCAGAGCTAGGTCACGGACGCAGAGCCACTGGAGACCATGGGAAAATATTCTGAAGTTTCTTGGGGCCTAAATGTGGGATCTGCACCAGAAAGTTCCCACGAGTCCCTCATTCCTCCACTTCCTGGATGTCCCGCATGGCGACGAGCAAGAGCAGCTTCGGCTGTGCTGCGTTCAGGTAGTACAAGGAACCACTTACAGAGCTTTGCCTGCAGCAGCTCATCGTATCCTCACTAATATCCCCTTATACTTAGCAGTTTGCTAGGCCTGCCCAAACTCAGTACCACAAACAAAGTGGCTTAGACAACAAAGATTTATTACCTCAGAGTTATGGAGGCTGGAAGTCCTAAATCAAGGTGTTGACACGGTTGGTTCCTTCTGATGGCTGTGAGGGAAGGGTCTGTTCCAGGCCTCTCTCGTTGGCTTGCCGATGGCCTTTTTCTCCATGTTGTCTTCCGTCTGTGTGTTTATTTTTTCTTTTCACATGATGTTCTTTTTATAAGGACGTTAGTCATATTGGCTTAGGGGCCCACTCTCCTCCAGTACGACCTTATCTTAACTAATCACCTCAGCAATGACCCTATTTCCAAATAAGGTCATGTTCTGAGATGCTGGGGGTTAGGACTTCAACATATGAAGGTTGGAGGGGCACGATTCAACCCATGACGCCCATGAGAAGATAATGCTTTCACATAAAAGCTCCATCTTACAGATGTAGAAACCAAGACTCAGAGAAGTAACTTTCCAAGAAGTAACTTTCCAAGGTTCCAGAACTAGTAAGGGGTACAGCTGGGATTCTAAGGCAGGCAGTCTGATCCTAGAGCCTACACGATTCTGTTCTAGAGCCTCCATGGAAAGCTAGGGGAGAAATCCTATAGAAACAGACTGCAGTTTTCCTACATAGCCAGGCAGGACTTCAGACTTCCTGTGTTGTCTTAAAAATTACCTTCTAAACTAGATAAGGCTGGATTCAATGTGCAAATTTTGCTGCCGTATTCTACCTGTCTATGTATTGTTTATACTCCAACATGCCTCTTACCTGACTGGTTTCATCCCCTTTAAAACTTTGGTTTCGCGTACTCTAACTTTGTGCAGGGTCAGAGTACAAGACAGATGGCATTAGAACGTCTAAAACTTCTGTGAGGTTGAGCTGCTGCTGAGTGGATGGCAGGAGGCATTTGCAGAAGCAGATCCTAGACCGAGGGCCCAGCATTGCAGCACAGCCTGGGGTGCTGAATTTGACGCTTTCTCAAATTTTCCACTTTTTAGGATAATTTGTCCGGTACTGTAGTTTGTCTGGGAGATCAAATGGGCATTACTGGGGGGTGTGGCCATGGCCAGCTAGAGCGTCATCTGTTAGGGCTTAGCGGACCTGGAGTCATGTAATGGACTAGGTGAGAAATACACGAAGAGGTTGAACAGCCATTGTTCTCAAGCCTTCCAACTGGGAATCAGACTTGGTAGATATGCCCACACTGGCCTTCTGTGCCTGCGACCTCCTGGGAAAATCCCTGCCCCTTGAGGTCCCATATTTGCCCCCAGCAAGCTGAGGAGCTGCCTTCCAAAGGCCAGCATGGTAAAGGAGGGAGGAGTACCCACACTGGCCAGTCAGGGTCCCCAGCATCGGTGTCCTGTCAGGCCCTCAGGCCTTGGAGACAGATAAGCAGAGCCACATCTGGGCACTTTCCCACAGGCCTGCATGGAAAAGCAGAGCCTTGTGTCTTGAGAATTTGTACAACCGGTCTTGTGGAATGTCTAGCCCTGCCTTCCATACCTCTCAGCCCCTAGCAAGTCACCACCCTTTGATCTCTTGAATCACAAGCTTCCGGTGGAATCCTAGAGCCTTCGGGCTAGGAGACACCTCTGAGAGCATCCAATCTCCTTCATGCTACACATAAGGAAATGGATACCCAAGAAACACCATGGGACAGTTTGTAGCAAAATCAAGGCCAAATGCTGTGTTCCTGACACCCTATCCCACACCCTGTCCAGGAGGCCTGTGCTAGAAAAATGGCTACTCTTGAAGGCTCCTAAGATGGTTTCCTTTATTTACCTGAAAACAAATTTCCCTTTTGCACATTTCAGTCAGGCTTTTCTTCGCTTTGTATGCCTGCTTCTTCATCTGTGAAATGAAAAGTAGTAAGTACTAACTACTGTAAGACCATAAGGAATAAGTAGTAACTACTGTAAGTCAATACATATGAAGCACTTGGAATTGTTACCAACACATAGAAAAAACACTCACTATATGAGACACTGTTCTTGTTATTAATATTATTACTATAATCATTGTATTAGTTTCCTAGGACTGCTGTAACAAAATACCACAAACTTGGTGGCTTAAAACAATAAAAATTTTTTTCTCTCACAATTCTGGAGGCTAGAAGTCTGAAATCAAGGTGTTGGCAGAGCCACGCTCCTTCCGAAGCCTCCAGGGGAGGATCTTCCCTTGCCTCTTCCAGCAACTGGTACCTCCAGGCGTTCCTTGGTTTGTGGCAACAGAACGCCAGTCTCCACATGGCCATCTTCCCTCTGAGTCTGTGTTTCTTCTCCTCTTCTTACAAGGACCGCTGTCAGATTGGATTCAGAACCTGCCCTACTCTAGTATGACCTCATCTTAACTAATTACATTTGCAATGACCCTATTTCCAAATAAGGTCAAATTCATGGGTACCAGGGGTTGGGACTTCAACATATCTTTGGGGGGAGAAATACAATTCAACCCATAGCAATTATCATTGTTATCAAATCAGCACATTCTAGAATGGGTATTTTTATGAGGGTAAAATGTGATCATTTCTTTCTTGTCATAGTCTTGGACTGAGGGGCCTCAGAGCTTGCCTGTACTCATTTCAGTCAGAAAACTGATTTGGATGGTTTCAGAAGTTTCAGATGTGCTGGAGAGAAAGGAAAAGAGGATTTTTAATTTGTGAAGAAATTGCAAAGCCGATGCATTAATGCAACTCTCTTGTTTTCATTTAAAGAGGCTGTAAAGAAAGTCAGAGTTCATCCGGAGAGTGGTTTCATTGTGACTATTTATTTCTGACCAGCAATTTCTTGGTGTTCTGAGTTTGCATATATAATTCCTCCGGAAGTTTCCTAGGGGGAGGAAAGACAACAATACTTGAATAAAATGATGTCCATGGCACTCCGTGTATATTTCATCTCAGTAGTGGGACTCTGAAGGACAATTTGTCCTCAGAGTGTCAAAAGAGGGTATGATAAGAAGAATGCACACACATACATATATGTATATAAAAGTAATATACATGTGTGTATATCTGTATACATATATTTATATATATACTAATATGGACACATATACATATATGTACACATTGTTATATATGCAAAGGATGAGTCATTATCATTGCCCCCCAAAATGCTTTATTTTCCATTAGTAACGTAAGTGTAGGTATACAAATGTTACCAATAAATTCTGAGGGAAATGAGTAAACAGGAAAAATAATTCAGTAATATTTAATGATGATTTGAAATCCTCACTTTTACTTCGCAATTGTTGCAATTGGCAGTTGACTCAAGTTTTGTGGAACATGTCCCCCCCCCCCTTGTTCTAGGTCACAAACATCTTAAATTAGTCATTATTTCTATGGCCACTACTCCAATTTTGTTATATATTAGAAGAATTATGGAAAAATGTTTTTATCCTAATTTGTGAGCTTTGGGTTGTTCATTATGCTTCTGTGAGTCATTTTGAAGCCAAGATGCTGCTCAGGACCTCAAATTACACTGATTTTATGTGCTATTGTTCAGTTTCTTCTACATGGAGAACAGATTCTATTGCGGAGCTAATTGAGTTAATATAATAACTGCATTTTTCATGTGAGCAAATCCCTGGTGGGCTGCTGCTTTCTCTTTGAACATGAATCACAGGTTAGGAAATCTATAAATACCAAAGCAAATTTGCTTGTGCAACTAAAGGAGGAAGAAAAATACCTTGTCATATCTTATTTTACATTTAAAACTCCTTTTTGATGGGGGTGAGATATTTACTTTCTAAATCTTTGACAGGTAGTAGACTTCTCAGGACTTTCTTGAGGTACAAAGTAAGATAAGTAAGCTCAAATGGACAACAAAATGTCCCAAACCAGTAATGGTAATGCAAACCAAATTTGAGTCTCACCCAAACTATATTTTCAAAACATTACCCTGGAGTTCTGGTCAGAGCAAGTTACACTGACTATATATATATATTATATATATATATAATATATATATAAATGGCTTGCTTGTTTCTGACTCTTGCTCACTCCAATTGAACATGCAGCAGTGACAGGTAGGAATGATTCTATTCTCTCTCGTCTTCTAAAAATGGCCTCAGGCAAAAATATCATTTTTTTCTTTTGCTTTACTGCTGAAATCAGAGTGGGATGGCACCTGTTCCAAAAAGAGGCAGGCACAGGAGGCCTCTGGTGGAGCCCAGTCATCTGCTTTGAATCTATGTTAGTCAGGCATCATGAGTAAGCATCAGAAGCTTCTGGCAAATGCTACCAAGGTTTTCCCCGTTCTCTCATCCAATGCCTGACTAACACACTACGTTCATCAAGCTTTTGAAGTCCCTCATCATCATGCATTCATTCATTAACCAACATTTATTAAGCAGCTGCTATGTGCTAGACACTGCCCTAGGTGATGGACGATGGTGACCCAAACACACAGTCCCTATCCTCAAGGACAAAGTCTATCGATCTCTTAATCTTTTGGGGTCCCCTAGAACACTTAGGTTTTAGGCCCTTCACACCCCAGTGAGCACATTCTGGGTCCCCTAGAACTGAAAAATCTAAAAGGAATGAGTGTTTTAATCATGTTTCTAGTTCCAATCTGGCTTTGTGGACACAAGGGAAAGATTCAGAAGAGGAGTAGGGAGAACACCAGTGTCTCTCTCCTAGTTCCTTTACATAATCTGTAACCAGGCTTACCTTTTAGGAGAGGCTGGTGCCTTTTTTTATGTTCAATTAGCCAACATATAGTACATCATTAGTTTGTGATGTAGTGTTCAACGATTCATTAGTTTTTTAAAAAGACTTTATTTATTTATTTATTTATTTATTTATTTATTTGAGAAAGAGAGTGTGCAGAGGGAGAGGGAGAAGCAGGCTTGACACGGAACTCGATCCCAGGGTCCTGGGATCATGACCTGAGTAGAAGGCAGATGCTTAACCGACTGAGCCACTGAGGTGCCCCTGGTTGGTGCCATTTTTAATCTGAGTTGTTTATGTTGGTCTGTAAACTTAAATCTTCTTCATGTTTCTTCAGCTACACCATCAACCAGAGGGAGGAGGAAAGACCACACCTACTACTGATATGAAATCGGCATACGATATTATGCACCCAGTGGATTCTAAATACATGCTTTTGAGAGACCTATAGATGCATATTAGCAATTCATCAAAATTGTTCTCAGTGTGAATGTACAGATCGGTGTTAGCACCAGCTCGTGGGGAGAGAGCTTCCTCCATGCTCCCCAAATGGCTCTTGTAAAAACCAGCTTATCAAACCCCAGGCCTTTCTCTTATACATTTGACACACACTGCTTATCCATGATACCATGCTCATATCATCAGATGTATAACAACCTCCAGGGTGGTTCAAAAATTCTGAATCAAACCACCACCAGGCACAAGGCTAGGCACACAATACAAGCTTAGAAGATATATGGAGTTGAAACCAAATGTTCCAAGAGAGAACCCTCAGGAGGTCCTTCTGAGATTTAGACCCTATGAATATGACTTACCCTAGGCTCCCTCTAAATACACTCCAACCCTGCTCTGTTCCCTCCTATTCCCTACATTGCCCTGGAGAACACAAGGCATGCTTGGTGCTGAGACCTGAGTGACTAGAGTTTACTTTCCTGGTAACATTTCCTTGCTGCCTTTCTAAACAAAAGAGAACAAATGCATGGGGCCACGAGACCAGGAGGCCAGCCAAGGGGTTCCCCTGCATATCAGTCACAGGCTCAGATTCTGGCATCAGGCACACCTGCGTGCAAATTCAGGCTCTCTCACTAGCCAGCTTTGTGACTTTGGACCAATTACAGAGTTTCCTTGATGCTCATTTCCTGATCTATAAAACTGGGCTAATGATAGTGCCTACCTCTATTGTGAAGATTAAATGTGGAAAGAATGGCAAGTGTTTAGCAGAAAGCCTGGCACAGAGCAAGGACTCAAAATAAATGTTCCTCAAGAACATTCTTCTGAGGGGTTCTTTACACATGCTTCCTGAGATCCATTCTGCTCTTTTTTTAATTTATTTAAGATTTTATTTATTTATTTGAGAGAGAGAGGGTGAGAGAAAGAGCAGAGAGCACAAGCAGGGAAGGGGGGAAGAAGCAGAGGGAGAGGAAGAAGCAGACTCTCTGCTGAGCAAGGAGCCCAACATGGGACTAGATCCCAGGACTCTGGGATCATGACTGAAGCCAAAGGCAAACACTTAACCGACCGAGCCACCCAGGTGCCCCCATTCTGGACTTTTCAACTCTTGGTAGTTCTAAAATCCTTGTTTTTGAGGGTCTCCTCTGCTTGGCTGCCTCTGCCACTTCTTTTTCTCATTCATTGTTGCAACTGGAGGTGCAGACTCTGCTGTACCCCAGCCTGAAACTCTAGCTCGCAGGAGTGAGTGCTCCCAACCAGCACACAGCGGGCATAAGTCTTTGCAGTGAGACCTGAGAGTCAAAGGTCTTCCTGGCCCAGGATCACTCTCTACAAGCTCCTCCTGGCTGGTTAAAGGCAGTTTGTGGTCTGAGTGAGTTAATGCAATAAAAAATAATTTTGCTTGATTACAAGTTAGAAATGAATTTTGATTTTATAGGTATCAAGAGCTACACACATAAGCTTTAAGCTTGTTCTCATTTAAGTAACATCTTATAAGAATAATTCAAATAAATGGTGATGATGGGCAATTGGTTTCTTTCCTTTCACAGGGTCTCTGTGTTTTGCAAGTTAAAAAAGACTGGCTTCAGGACTAAAATTACAGTATTTTGAACCTTGTCTATGCCGTGTATAACAAACTAGTATTAGCTATGTTTGTATTTAGGTAAATACCTACTAGACTGTAAATTTTTTGAGCAGAAATGGAATTGTATTTGTTTAAGTATTTTCTACAGTGCCTACTGCTGAGTTTTGCCTGTAACGTGTCCTCAATCATCATCTTGATCATGCAACAAATACCTACTGAACATCTGCTCTGTGGGAAGCATCGACAGGGCTGTGAGGAACACAAAGACAAGGGATACCACAAGACTCAGCATCAGGGAAGAGTGATTGGTGGGTTGGAAGTGAAAATTAAATCCTGGCCGTTCAGAGATAGAACATGTGCTGCTGACTGGAGGCCTCAGTGAAACTTCAAGGAAAAGGTCGGCATTTGAGCTGGAATTTGAAGGAGATGCAAGACTTGGACACAGTGAGACAGTGCATGAAGGCTTTGTCGGTCGGTATGACAGCCTAATCACAGACCAGAAAGCATGGAATCCCAGAGGGGACGGGGCCAGACACCTGATTTGGTATTAGGTATGCTAACTAGGAGATCAAGGTGATAGAGTAGATTGGAGTCCAGTCCTAAGGAGCTCGAATGCCAGGCTGCAGGGAGTAGTTCATCGAAAACTTTCGACTAAGTGAACAACATAAGTGAATCTTCCTTGTGCTTCCCGTTTTCTCAGAACAGAGAACAATATCCTGATGAAAGGTAATCCAGAATCACAAAGTTTTGAAGGATAAAATTGAGTAGGGGATTCTCTTGGATCCATTGCAGAAGCCAGGGTGAGAATTTCTCACCTGCCTCTTGCCTCCATGACACTTAGAGCTGAAACCAAACATTTTAGCCTTTAGTCATCCACATTACTGTGTTGTTTAGTGCTCAGGTCAATCAAATCAGGTTACTTATGAAGCACTGAGAACCTCAAGGTCCAGTAAGATGAGCAAGACTCTGTTTAGTCCTTGCCTTCAAGGAGATTTCAGGGCAATATGAGGAATAAGATAATAATTCAGGTGACTGTTGTTGAAAGCCTGTGCCCAGGTGAAATGACCCAGTGAGAATGGAGTGGCTGAATGAGAGGGAAGAGACACCAGTGAGGAGGCTAGTTCAGCCCTCCACGGGACACATAGTAAAGAACTAAATGCAAGATCCACCAGTGGGAATGGAAGAAAGAGAAGATGGGAATTAAAAGTGTAGGGTTCACATGAGAGACAATAGACTCTGAAAAACAAACTAAGGGTTTAGAGGGGAGGGGGGTGGGGGGACGGGTTAGCCTGGTGATGGGTATTAAAGAGGGCACGTTCTGCGTGGAGCACTGGGTGTTATGCACAAACAATGAATCATGGAACACTACATCAAAAACTAATGATGTAATGTATGGTGATTAACATAACAATAAAAAAGACTGCAGAAAAAAAATAGGGAAGAACTTAAAAAAAAAGTGTTGAACCAATGTTGGTTCAAACCAACATTGGAAAGTAGATTAACATGAGGAAGGAGGAGCCTAAGAAGACCCTCATACTCTGAGTGCTCAGATGATGGTACTGTTACGGAACCTGGACTGGATCACCTGTTGGAAGAACCAAGCGGCACCCGGAGATCTTGGAGGATAGGAGGTTTATTTAACGCTGGTGGGCTCAGAGGAGAATGGTCTCCAAAGGTCTGAGCCCTGAGCACAAAGGGGGCAATTTATACACTTCTACTTCTGCATACTTGGCACTTTTGGTGCGTGCGCAAAGCGGGACAGGGAGAAGAACCCAGAAGAGCCCCGGGGCAAGGACTGGGACTCTCTCGCTAGCTCAGTTGGCCATCTTAGGACACAGATTTTCCTTATCAATACCATTACCGCAGCAGCAAGAGCATGTTGGGAAATGAGGAACTGGTGATTTTAGAGTGTTGGAGACATCAGTGTGACCCTCTTATAGGGATGTCTATTTGGTAGTTTGCCCAAAAGAAGAGGCTGTGTGATGTCTGCCTTGATAGCCCCGACACCTGTATAGCACCTGATGTTGAGAACTTGCTCCGCAGATGCTGTGCCACTGAACTGCAGCTCAGCACATGGAGATGCTGGCCCGGGGCCAGGGAGGGGCACACCCTCCCAGAGGTGGGAGCAAGGTGGGAAAGTGTGGAGCAAAGAGGCAGAGGGCAGCCCATGGGTGGGGATAGAGCCACAAGGGAAACTGAGACAGGTCTTTACAAAGGAGAAGAGAATTGAGAAAATGCAGGGTTCCAGAGACATTGAAAAGAAAGGACTTCCAGAATAAGGGTGAGGAGACTGAAAACACTAGCCATTAGGGAAAAGATGGAGCAATGTCATTAGGAATAAAAACTCTGTTCTTCAAAAGTAACCATTAGGGGGATGCCTGGGTGGCTCAATCAGTTAAGCATCTGCTGTTGGCTCAGGTCATGATCCCAGGGTCCTGAGATGGAATCCCACATTGGGCTCCCTGCTCAACAGGGAATCTGCTTCTCCCTCTCCCTGCCGCTCCCCCTGCTTGTGCACTGCCCTCTCTCTCTCTCTTTCTCTCTCGCTCTCGCTCGCTCTCTCTGGCAAAAAAATAAATAAAAAATCTTTTAAAAAATTAATCATTAGGAAAAGGAAAAGACAAGGCAGAGTAGAGAAGATGTTGGCAGCACATGTAACTGTCACTGGGTGTGATGCAGACTATATAAAAAACTACTACGAGTAGATAAGAAAAAGGAAAAGCAATGCAGGCAAAGACTTGAAAGGGTACTTCATAAAAAGGATTATCCAAATGTCCAAAAATGTGTGAAAGAGTCCCAATTAGTAATCATGGGAAAGTAAATTAAAAACACATATCTACTTTTATGGCTAAAATTTAAGAAACAGTCTATGCCAAGTTTTGGTGAGGATTTAGAACTGTGGGGACTTATATATTGTTCGTGGGAGTGTAAATCAGAACAAACATACTGAAGAACAGTTTGGCATTATTTACTGAAGCGGTAGAGGCATGCAATCTATTACTCAGTAATTTTACTCTTAGGCATATCCCCAAAAGAAATGTGGGTGCCCACGCATCAGAAAACATACATAAGAATGTTCATAACAGTGCTATTCATACTACCTCCATCTGAAAACAACCCAAATGACCATCAGCAGTAGAATGTATAAATAAATTATGGCATATAGCGTGGAACAGTATAAGAGCAATAAAAATGAATTGACTATGGCTGAATACAAGAAAGCAGATAAATCTCATGAGTATAATTTTGAGTGAAAGAAGCCAGATCCAAAAATGTATGTATTGTGCCGTTGCATTTATATAAAATTCAAAAACAGGCAAAACTAAGTGTTTAGGGATGCACCCTAGTGGTATAAGAATAGGGAAAAATAAGGAAGCAAAAGTCAGGATAGTGATTGCCTTTAGGAAGCTGGGATGGGGATTGGAAGGGTCACAGCCCATACCTGGGATGCAGCACTATTTAATTGCTTGTCCTGGGAAGCAATACATCAAGTTGTATATTTATGTAGTCTGCACAGTTTTTATGCTTATTTTATTTTAGAGTAAAAAAGTCTTTTTAAAAAGAGGAAGATAAAAAAATTACAGATATTTCAATGTGGGATTTAGGTAGATAATAGCACAGAGACTCTCAGCTTTGTGGGTTACTCACCATTAACCTTCAAGAAAAAAGTTTCCGTAAAACTGTGGGGGCAGCTGCCACATTTTTAGGGGTTAGGAAATAAACAGGTTTTAAGGAAATGAAGGGTAATAGTGATGACTTGCAAAGCATTTTGTGATGAAAAGAAGGGGAACAGTGAAGAAGTAGCTTAGTTGAATAAGAAGTTTAAGTTTTTATTCTATTTTACTTTTCAGGCTTGAGGGACTTCAATAAGAAGACAGTAGGGAGAGATCAAAAAGTGCAGGTGATAGAGAAGATGACTGATGGATAGGGTGCTAACCCATAGGTGGCAGGACTGGCTGTCTTGGGGAGGGAGTTACTTCCTCAGCAACAGGCATAAAGGGAGGGCTCTAGGGGAATGGAAAGGAGGGGATCAAAGATGACAGCTAAGAATCAGAGTGTCCCCTTCTACTCAGAAGGCAAGAGGTGCTAACACAGTCTTGGGGGTCTAGAGAGGCACTCATGCCCTGAGCAGATCCCAGCGTTTGTGGGTAGCCATCCAGGTATGGCTGAAGTTGGTAGTAAGAATTTGGGCAGATTCAATCAACAAGTTTTGGGGGGATTCTCCGACAAGCACAATTGTTTAAGAATAATTGTTAAAATGCTAAGAGAAATAAGTCAATCAGAGAAAGACAATTATATGGTTTCACTCATATGTGGAATATAAGAAATAGCTCAGAGGGAACACCTGGGTGGCTCAGTAGGTTAAGCGTCTGCCTTCTGCTCAGGTCATGATCTCAGGGTCCTGGGATTGAGTCCCACATCCAACTCCCTGCTCAGCGGGGAGTCTGCTTCTCCCTCTCACTCTTCTTCTGTGCTCTTCCTCTCTTTCTCTCAAATAAATAAATAAAATCTTTAAAAAACAGCGCAGAGGATCATAGGGGAAGGGAGGGAAAACTGAATGGGAAGAAATCAGAGAGGGAGATAAACCTTGAGAGACTCTTGACTCAGGGAAACAAACTGAGGGTTGTGGAATAGGAGGTGGGTGGGGGGATGGGGTAACTGGGTGATGGACATTAAGGAGGGCACGTGATGTGATGGGCACTGGGTGTTATAGTCAACTGATGAATCGTTGAAGACTACATCAAAAACTAATGATGTACTGTTTGTCGGTTAATTGAATTCAAATTTAAAAGAGAGGGAGAGAGAATAAAATAGATATAAAAAAGTTTAAAAAAGTTGGAGGAAAGAGACTTAAAAACATATAAACCAATTACACTGTTTGGATTTTATTTGGATCATGATTTGGACACATAAACTGTAAAATATTATGAGACACTAGGGGGAAAAAAAGAATAATTGTTATTATATTCTTACATAAATGGGCCGGCACCATTTACCATGGTCTGCATACTGATGGTAAGTGTAGGCATTACTATAGACATATTTGCAGGGATAGTTCAGAAAACTGAAGAGATCAGAAAAAATGCTATTTCCTTGCTTTTCTCAGTAAATTAATAGACAAGATTATTTGCTGAGGGTGGAGGGATTGAGAAAGAATTTTAAAGAAAATGAGAGAAAGTTTGAATCATTGAGGACAAAGGGGGAAGTTGCTGATCGAAGTCAAATGTAAGAATTGACTAAGAATGCTGAGTGCTCGGCTGAGATTTGGGGCCATGAGTCTGTGGTTGCATGAATCTATGTGGTTGTAGGATTTTTTTCATCAGTGCTCAGCTTCTTGGCGAAGGAAAAAGAAAATGCAATATGCATTTTGGTAATGCAATATGGTATTTTGCCGGATGAGTATAGCAAGGGACAAGGGAATGGATAGTGGCAAAGAATTTGAAAATGCTGGCACAGAGTGATTTAGGCTCTCACCAAGGGATCCAGGGTTGGAAAAGGAAAAAAAAAAAAAACATGAGAAGAACTTCTGGATAAAATGGAGGTGTCATGGTCAAAGAATAAGGGCAGAAGAAGTGGAGTCATGAGAGCCCTGGAAAGATTGAAAATTATTATCACCTGGAAGGATATTAGACAACTGTTCCAACAGATGAGTTTCTAGGTGGAGAGTGGGTGGCTGAAGAGTAAAAGAAATCATTCTATTATTATAAGAAGGAGGTCTAAGAATTGCAGGGCTAGGTTATTGGATGAATCTTTTAAATGAACACTGAAAGCTTCATAGGATGGGAAAGAAGTTTCAGATTTTATGCCAGCTATGAATATTCTGGTTGCCTGAACTGTTGTGTTGAGAAGGATTCTGAGACCATTTTAAGGGTCAGATGGAAAGAATAGCATGATAGATGATCAATATTTGCCCATAGAAGGAGGAAAGAGTAATGAACATGTCATATACCTGTTTGTGATACCTGTTCAAAGATTATAGCAGAAGTTGGGTGCAGAAGAAAACTAAATGATATACAAGCCAGGAATTCAAAGCATGAGAGATAGTAGCTAGCTCGAAGTTAATTGCATGCATGCAGTAAATATTAATTAATCACCAAACTGATTTTTTTCTTTCAAACTAGGCTTTATATCTTCCTTCCCTCATCTCTCCTCAACTAGTTACCATCATGAATTCAATTCCCCATCCATTTTAAAGGCGGCCTAAATTCTTCCTTTGGCAGCATTTTTTGAGGTGTGCCCAATCAAAAGTCATTCAGTGGAAACCTATACTGCAATGTCCATACACATTTAAAGAATTCCAAACTATTCTTGCAGAAAACTACTTCGCCCTTAGGAATGCTCCCAGGGTTTTGTAGAAGAGAAAGACAGCAAATTTGACTTTTTTATAGAAGACAGATTGTATTATCTGTGAACTGGCTATTTAGAATATGATTGCTCTGTACTTGGAATGATAGAAAGATGGACTAAATTATAACTCCATCTTATGGAGCATGCATTATTTCATGAATACTTTCAATGGCCCTGTGGATCAGATATTATCACTGCCATTTATTGTATATTTTATTATTCTAAATTATTTTTTAAATTACAAGAAAATACATTTTTCTTGTAAGAAAGTACAGAAGTAGGCATAATATAAATTGAAAGTCTCTTTCTTAACAAATCTTGTCTCTCATTCTTGCTGTTTTGCTGACAGAGACAGCAGTAGTGAAAGCCACATTTGTCTAACTAAAGACACTTTAACCTCTGTTTTATTCAACACTACTACCTAGAACTGTTTTTTTCTTTTTTTCCCAGGGAGGATATGACAATGAACAGAAAAGATAATCAGCAGAGATCCTGTGGACTACTTTTTGTCCATTATTAACTAAACAGAAAGATCAGGCAATGCCAAGAAATGAAATCTGCTGTGAATAAAGAAATTTTGTTAGGACAGGATGACCCAGCTCTGTCTGTGGTTCTGGATTTGCTCATAAAAGCAGGTGAACATATAGCTGACTTCCACTCCAGCCAATGGAGTAATAAGGATAGGATTTACATTTCCACCTGAAAAATGAAATAGAACCTGGGCAAATATATGAGACAACCAAGACAATGGACATCAGCAGGGAAAGACAGTAAGTGCTATGATTGCCCAGCTTACTGCCTTGAAACAATGACCAAGCTGTGGTCCAGGAAGTTGGAATGGAGGTTCCCCGGGGGCCTCTCTGAGGGGAGGAGTTGGGGTGGTGAGTCTGGGGCTGCAAAGGCAGCTAGTTTTCAGGGCAGAGTGGCAGAGAGGAGAAAGCTGCACACACAGAGACCTCCAGATGTCTACAGACGGTCTTCCTTGAGTCTTCAGCTTCATACTGATTGGCACAAGTAGTAGAGGAAATTCTGGGCCAGTAAATGAACCAATCAGAAGGATAAGAGAGAACACAGCTGGGTCTGACACAGAGCAAGAAATAGTTTCTGATCCCACTGACCTGAGTGGAAAATGTCAAAATCCACAGGGCATCAGAGTACTGAAGAGGTCTTTGCCTCAAGAGAGGAGGAAAATTAGCTCTGGAATAAATGCTGCCCTAATCCTGCCTAAAATACCTTAAAATCAAGGCCCAGAGGATCAAACTATTTCTAGGTAACTTATGTGTACCAGAACAAATCCCATGAATGCTTGTAAGAATACAAAAGTATCCAGAGCTCCACAAGGTGAAATTGCCAGTGGGTAACATCCAATCAAAAATCTCCAGCATGCTTCTTCCTAGATCTGTGTATTCAGGTCCAGGCAATCTGTTCTACATTATTCTCGCCTGGGCACCCTTAGATGGTGGGTGTCAAATGTGTCTTTCACTTGCCTCTGTCACTTCTTGTGAGTTCTTAGCAGCTCCTACTTCCAACAGCCTGTCTCCCCTCGGAGACCTGCAGGTCTTACCTCTCTCTCTACTCTCCTACTAAAGTTGCCTAAAGCCCTCTTTTAGAGGAAAGGGGAAAAAAACACTCTACAGGGCTTCAGCTATGTCTTTATAATTTATTTACTCAGAGCTGCCCTTTGAGGGTGAAGAATTCAGCTCGTCTGACAATTTCTTGATATCACGATGCCACTTGATATAAAACCCACCAAAAGTGGGTCTGATAAATAGTGTAGCAGTTTAATGACGGGAAGATTTGCATTCTGTGTACTCTTCAAAGCAAGCCTCCTTGAAGACACAAGAAGCTTAAGGCTTAGAGGCAGAAAATAAGGAAAGTTAAAAATGTGACTCAGCCAGGTAAATAGAACCAAAAATATAAAATTCAAAACACACACTCTAAAAATATCCACATCTTCCCAGGGAGCATGCTCTCCTTGTGTAATTAAGTGAAGGATTTTAGATAATTTTCGGAAAAAGTCTGATTTCATTCCTGGAGAAGAGCTAATAAACACCAAGATCTGTGCACTGCGCAGTCTCAGTCTCCTTCCTGAAAAGCCTCAGGCAGTCACAATATATCAAAAACGAAATCAGCTTTGAAAAGATTTGAAAATGAAGTGAACCGCAATAGTCTCTCCCTTTCCAGAGGAAGGTATCGCAGTCTGGGGACAGACTCATAGGATTCACCTGGAAATGCTGGGTATCCTTGGAATGTCCTCTTAGATGACCAAAGAGAGACAAATATTCAAATATCCCTCATATTCCTACTACATGCAGACGCTGTGTTATATGCCAAAGGTTCAGAATAGAATGAAGCTAAGATTCAGCTGCCTTTCCTCCCACTTAGTGATGTTCTTATTTGGGTAGTTTTGGTCTGGCAAGATGAGACAGTTTATTCCATATTACCTAATAGTTAAAAGCCCCTATTTTGTAGCCAGTGTATCTTTCAGGGAGTATTAGAAGGCAAAACTGTGAAGTAGGGGAAATCCAGTTTTATCCCTCATCTCTCCCCTTTCTTCTCCTTTCAGGGCTTGGGTGGGTGGCGGACCTGGGCATCCCCAGCCTTAGTTGTAAATTGTCCTGTTTGTCTGGCTTCTCCTCTTAAGTATTGCTCTCCACTCTGATGGGCTCATCATGGCAGCTCCTCTCCTTAACTGACTCTACTTATTTGTAGAGCTCAAAGATGCCATTGGTATATTTTGGCTCCAACCTAAATCTCACTTCTTCTGGTCCAGCCAAACTCAGCTCTCCCGTAAGTGATGAGGCACCCAGAAACAAATCTACAATCTTCAAGGAACAACGTCTTTGCTCGGCAATCCCTGGGACAGTCTGTTGAGTATTACCCAGGCAGCTGGCCCCTGCTGGGATGGGCCATGAATGGCTTGTGCGTGGATGGTCAGGATCCTTCCCCCAGCCTCCTCCAAGTGAACTATACGTACTTGGCTGTGTCCCACTCCTTCCCCCTTCCCTTCTTTGTATAGAATGTTCCTTCTCCCTCGGACTCCTCTCATGGTGCTTGCCCACTGCCCCTATCTTCACCTAGTCAACTCCATTCTTCAAATGCTACCTCCCAGAAAAGTCTTTTGAGTTAGGCAATGTTATGGGTTGATTTGTGGCCCCCTAAATTCATATGTTGAAGTCCTAAACCCCAGTACCTCAGAATCTGACCTTATTTTTTTATTTTTATTTTTTAAAGATTTATTTATTTATTTGACAGAGAGACTGAGAGAGTGGGGGGAGAAGGGGCAGAGGGAGAGGGAGAGAGAGATCATTTCAAGCAGACTCCCCACTGAGCTCGAAGCCTGATGTGGGGCGTGATTCTAGGACTCTGAGATCATGACCTGAACCAAAATCAAGAATAAGACTCTCAACAAACTGAGCCACCCAGGCACTCCAGAATCTGATCTTATTTAGAAATAAGTTTTTTAACAATGATAATCAAGTTAAAATGAGGTCTTCAGGGTGGACCCTAATCCATTATGACTGGTGTCCTTATAAAAAGGGGATATTTGCACAAAGAGACACACAGAGAGAAGATATGAAGAGAAATAAGGAGAAGATGACCATCTATAAGCCAAGGAGAAAGACCCTCACAGCCCTCAGAAGAAACCAACCCTGCAGACACCTTGAGCTCACACTTCCTGCCTCCAGAACTGTGAGGCAATGCATTTCTGTTGTTAAAGCCACCCAGTGGTACTTTGTTATGGCAGCCTTGGCAAACGATTTCTGTTTTCCCAGGAAAACAGAATCTGAAATGAAGGTTTGCATTAAGTAAGTGCACTGGGGAGTGCCTTGGGGATCAACACCTGTAGGATGTGACAGGAAACTGGAGAGGGGGAGGAGTTGAACGGCCAAGCATTTGCCAACGAGTGCTCAGCTGATTTGAAGGTCACCCTGGAGCTGGGACAGTCCTTTGGAGTTGTCCTAATCTGAGCCTCAGGAGGTAAGGAGAGGAGGCCCATTCTTTAGACCCAACAACCCCCTCCTCCCAACATGGATCAGTCACTGAATGTAGGACAGGGCACACTGTGTGAGAAGACTTCCTGTGACTGAGGGCAATTCCTGCAGAGAGACTCAGCAGAGAGCCAGCCATGGGACTGGGGATCCAGTGATGTGTCCTGCGGGGGAGCCACAGAGTGCCACAGCAGCCACAACATCCTCCCAGACCAGATTTGCCCCTCAGCTGCACTCCCATGACACCACAGACCTCGACTTCAGCTCCACATGACTCACCACAGCAGTAATTTATTTTTACTTTATCGTACATTTTTCATTCACTTGTAACTTTCATACATTGAGTAAGTATTGGGCTGTAAATGTGCTAAGACATGGTTTATTTTGCTCACTTTTATATTGCCTACACCTAGAAAAAAATGCCTGGACTATAATAGACACTTAATGAGTAACAGTGGATGAACAAATGAACTGTTGCCAATAAATGTAGACCTGAATATGACATGCTTATCACACTGAATCCTCTGAGCTCTGAAATCCCCCTCCTCTCAATTTACCACCTACCAGCTATTCTGAAAAGTTAGTAAATGAGAGCAGAAAGATGTTTTGGAATTGGAGTGAAAGGACCCAAGCATGGGTCCTCGTTGTGTTGGGTGGGTCCTTTGGCGTTATGGACTGAATTGTGTCTTCCAAAATTCCTAGGTTCAAGTCCTTACCCCCAGTACCTTACAATATGACTATTTGGAGATAGAACCTTTAAAAAGGTAATTAAAGTCAAATAAGTTTATATGGGTGGACATAATCCAGTAGGACTGGTGTCCCTTTAAGAAGAGGAGACACCAAGGATTCAGGTGCATAGAGAAAAGGCTACGTGCAAACCAAGGAGAGCGAGCTCAGGAGAAACCAACCCTACTGGCACGTTGATTTTGGACTTCCCAGCCTCCAGCACCATGAGAAAATAATTTCTGTTGTTTAATTCACCCAGTCTGTGGTATTTAGTTATGGCAACCCTAGCACCCTATCACACTTTTACTCTCTGAACCTGTGTCTTCATGTGTTAACTAGAAGTGATCATTTCTAGTTCATGGAAGGAGATGAGGATTGAATGAGATAATATGTGAAAGTCCCTGGATGGATGGTGGTACCATTCACAATGGGGGGGGCAGGAGGGGCACACCTGTGCAGCAGCGGGGAGCAAACTCAAGTTAGGGATTATCAGGTGCCTGTGGCACACCCACGTAGGCATTCTAACAGGCAGCGGTGGACACAGTACCAGATAAGCATTTAATCAGTATTAATTGAATCCCTTTATCCTCCCTGCCCCACCCCAAATTTCCCTCTCCCTCATTTTCATGCATTTCAGAATCCAACTAGTCTGGCTTTCTCTGCCTGCTTCTCCACCTCTATTCTTCTCTCTCCCACTCCTCATAGCACAAAGAATAAAGCATCTGTCTGACTTGGGTAGCTGGGGAATCGTTGCTTTTTGGAAAAATATAAATAAAGGAAATGTATAGAGTGTATGTGAGATAAATAGAAGGCTTCGGAGTGGTACAGGGCCCCTTTTGTGTTACAAAGATGAGTCTGGGAGGTGTGGAATGATTTATGAGGTTTTTAATAGTACTTACTGTGAGGAGAAAGCGATGGAGGCAAACCAACTCGTTTATCAATATGAACTACTTCCTTCAAAAATCATGCATGGAAATATGCAAATAGAATGCCCTACGTATGGATTCTCTGTACTTTAGTTGCTTTTGGGTTTTAGAGGAATAGATTAGAGTGCATTAAATTATTATATGTGGAAAACAATAGTTTATTGTTTATGCTTTAAAGTGAGGGAAGCCTGTCCCTGTTCAGCATGTGTATGCACGTGCTTGTGTGTGTGTGTGCATACATGTATACGCATGCATTTGGACAAGCAAGAGAACTGAGGGAGAGGAAAAGACCTCCTATTTGCTTGTATTTAATAGTCTTCATTCTATCTCAGGCTGAGATCTTTTTTCTCTGGATACCTGTAGTCCGCTGAACACAGTGTTAGTCAAGACTAACAATTGGCCAGACAGAAGATAAGTGATCCAGAGAAAAACCCAGACTGGACTTTCAAGTCTGACCCGCTCCCAGACTTATTGCCATTGATGGAATTATGAGCCACAGCCTATTATAACTGGGAAGGGACACCAGTGTCTCTTGATTCAGCATCTTCATTTCAGAGACGGAAAGGGGAGAAACAGAAAGGCTAAATGACCTGTCTATTGGCCCGTGGAAGAGCCAATGGAACAAGCCCATGCAGCGTGGGTGGTTTTCATGCTGTGAGGTTGCTGTGCGAGCCTCATGAGAGTCAAAGTCAAGGAAGACAGGCTTCTGGAAAAGCATCACTTGAGCATGGCCTTTTAATTTATAAAATCGAAGCCTATACCACAGGAAGCAGCTCCTGTGCTGCTGGGGCAAGGCCTCTGGCAGCATATAAGGCACATTTGGGGAAAATTAGAAAAAGGCACCCACTCTAAGTACATGGATGCTAGGAAGGAAACCTGCCTGTGAGTTAATCAGGGAACTCTCCCTTCCCACCCTGAGTAGGCACGGTCTGCCCACAATGCATGGTTGGCAAGAGGAATGCAGGCTGGATTTCAGCTCCCACTTACCCCTCTGCTGGGTGCCCTTCTGCTGAACAACCTGCCCAACTGTCCAGGGCAGCCTTTTGCAGAGCTATGTCCTCACTATGGCTGAGGGAATGGCAGTGTACCTGGCTACCTAGATGAGGTCTGGGCTTCTCTAAGCTGCCCCACCATCTCTTCCTGCTTCCTTTGTGTCCTTCCTTGCTTTTTTCTTCTTTCTTTTCTCACTAAAGTGGTTGGCATGGCTCCGTCCTGGCACTAAGATGCTATTTCAAAATAACAAACTGAGATTTATACACTTGTACCTAATTTTAGGGGTCATCAGCTCAAGGGACAACTTGCCCAGATCCACTCTTCCTCTCCTGTGAGATTCCACTGTTAAAATATCTGTAATCATTTCCTTGATAAATGTAGACCATGTCCATACCACATAGTGGTTAATAGCTTTCTTGGGGCTTTGCCTCTTGCTTAACATATTCAACATAGTTTCGGTGAAGACTGGAAGTCATAATATGTGTTTCAGCCCATCTGTTTGCTCAATCCATTTTTCAGAGCTTTTCAATCTCTCTTGCTAGCTCTCTAGCATTTTTATTTGGGGTTGCCACAATAAATGCAAATGGGAAGTAAAAAGAATCCCTTCCATGTTGCTTAGGGCTAGAACTAGGCAGTGGGATGTAAGGGGGAAAGCCTGAGATAAACAGCAGGAGAACTAATACAAGGCCTGTTCTGTCACTTCCTAGGCAATTGACATTGGGCGAGACACTCAACTCCACTATGTCATGGTTTTTTCCCATTTGGAAAAATGGGGGCATAAAATAAAGACCATCCTTTTTAAATGAGACAATATTTGTAAATATATCCTAACTCCAAAGCACTATGCCAATGTTTATTATCATTCATTTTTATTCCATTTGTGGCCGATTAAAGATCGCTACAAATTCTTTGCCATTGCCTCCATCGAGAGGTGGAGTCTACTTCAACTCCTACATGAACACATGAATTCGGGACTGGTCTGAGACTGCTTTAACCAACAGACCAGAGACTGGGGAACAGCAGAGATAAGCAGTAACAGAGAAGGGAGAGGCCCAGCCCTCAGTGGGACAGCAGATGGGCAGACCTTTCTATCAGTTACCCGGTGTAGAGCTAAATGGCACCTCACACGGTGGTCAATGGCAGCATGGGGGCTTGCAAAGCTGAGAACTCAGTGGTGAAACAGTAGGAAGAGGTCTGGGAAGGAGACGGTTGAGAAGCCATGGGAAAGAGAAAGGATTTTCACACCAACACCTAGGTTTCTGTCGAGTGAAGAAAGAATGGATTATGCCCCTTATGAGAAACCCTCCCCACTCTGGAAAATGTGGGGAGATTTAAAGAAGAGAGAGCAAGGAAGAGGTGAAGACAGGAGGGGAAATCTACTATGGGGCGCTGAGAGGTAAAGTGGAAGCACCAGGATTCAGAGTCCAACAAAGCTGGGCTGGCTGCTGGCCTTACTACTCAATAGTTGTGGGACTCTGCAGGTTCGACCTCTCGGAAAGGGGCTGGTACAAAGGACTGGAGGCAGGAAACTTTGCAGTGGAGACCTCCACTGCCCCCCCCGTTCCCGCCAAGCCATTCTCTCCTTCTCTGGGCACACACTTGGTCTGCATTTCCCAGACTCCCTTGAACTTAGTTGTGGCCACATGACTGTTTATTCTGAGGGAATGTGGGCAGACAAGAGGTGTGCCCTTTCCAGGCCTGACACAGAAAGGACTCCCAGGCGCGTTTTTCCATTCTTGTTCCCCTTTTCTGCTAACTGGAGTCTTCACGCCCACGGAGCCCCCAGAGGCCACATATTGAACACAGACAAGTGTTCATCACTCAGTATCTCTGAAATATTGTGTCAGAGAGAGCTGACCCATCAACCTTGAAACAAGAAATAAATTTTTATTGTGCTAAACCATTAAAACTTGGGGATCCGTTTATTTCCACAAGCTAATGCAATGTACTTAGAAGATTGTTACATGCCCCAGAAGACAAATGATGGGGATCTGGACTAGAGATGTGGCTGTAGGGGTACAGTAAAAAAGGTAAACTGTGGTTCAGTCCCCAGGAGCTTTTCCCACATTCTTCACCAGAGAGGCTGGTGAGGAGTTAAGGAGTGATGCATCCTTTGGAGTCAAACAAAAGTCTACTGTCTGGAAGGAATGAGCAGCTGGACCCACAAACAAGTAGCCAAAACAGATAACAGAGATGATGGCGGAGGCATTGTTAAAACAAGTAGTAGCCATGGCAACAGACATCCAGCAAAGCCATCAAGAAGCTGGCAGCTCTGGGTGACCTGGCAGGGACAAACACAACAGGAGAACTTTAGCAGCAGAGACAGCAGGAAAGCAGTTCAGACCCTCTGGGCAAGGCGGAGGTGGGGTTCCTGGGTTTAACTTGGGGAGAGTGTCCTGTGCTTCCCTTGCCTTGCTCTCCTTGTGCCAACATGCTTATAAGGCTTTGGGGGACCCAGGCTACAGAGGGAGCAGAGGAGACTGAAGAGACCTCAGAACTGACCTCAGAACTGAGATTTGCCTGAGTCCTTTCCTTTTCCGTTTTTTCTGTCCTCTTCTTGAGCACTTCTCACCCAGATCTTCCCTAGCTGTTTCCTAGGAGAGGTGGAGCCCAGGCTTCTGTGCCAACTAAAACATTCCGAGATGAATGGAACCCCAAACATTTGCTAATAACCCATTTTAGAAGTTTATGTGGAGTGTGGGGGTGGATAAAACAGCTCAGTAGAGGGATAACTGATGATTTGGGCGGGTCTCAGAGGCAATTGCTTTGAGCCACTATTTATCCTATTTTCCTTCATCCACCTTCTTCCTGGCCAGCCTAATTTCCCAGATCCTTTACTAAGTGGCTCATGCGCTCTTCCATCTCTTCCCCAACCTATTTTCTTTTGCTTCTAGAGTCTCTATTTCTACTTCTATTTTTTTTAAAGATTTTATTTATTTATTTGAGAGGGAGAGAATGAGAGATAGAGAGCATGAGAGGGAAGAGGGTCAGAGGATCAGAGGGAGAAGCAGACTCCCCACTGAGCAGGGAGCCCGATGCGGGACTCGATCCCAGGACTCCAGGATCATGACCTGAGCCGAAGGCAGTCGCTTAACCAACTGAGCCAGCCAGGCACCCTCTACTTCTATTTTTTCCAGATTTTAATGCAGTAAACTCTGTGAAACCCTAATTGAACAATTTTTTTTTTTGAATGTGAGAATTTAGAGCAGAGTGGAGCTGAATGGACGCTTTGCTGAGGGTCGATTTTACTCCAGCAGAGCATTCTTTTCATGTGCTGGAAAAGACATGACATTCATTAAAGGATAATTTTCTCCAAAGAGGGCAAAATTATGTCTCTCATAGAGCTATAAAATGAACATGGGTTAAAGGTTTTATTTGACTTATTAATTGAGAGAACTAGGCAGATGTTATAACTGGATTAAAGAAGTCAAAGAAGCACAAATTTATGCTCTAAATTTATGTAAAGGAGTGTTGAAATTAAAGTGCAAATGGAGGCAAAATTGCCCTATTCAAGATGTGGTATATATATACAATGTAATATTATGCAGTCATCAAAAAAATGAAATCTTGCCATTTGCAACGACATGGATAGAACTAGAAGGTATTATGCTAAGTGAAATAAGTCAATCAGAGAAAGAGAAGTATCATATGATCTCACTGATATGAGGAATTTGAGAAACAAGACAAAGGATCATAGAGGAAGGGAGGGAAAAATGAAACAAGATGAAACTGGAGAGAGAGACAAACCATAAGAGACAATCTCAGGAAACAAACTGAGGGTTGCTGGAGTGGAGGGGAGTGGGAGGGATGGGGTGGTTGGGTGATGGACATTGGGGAGCATAGGTACTATGGTGGGCACTGTGAATTGTGTAAGACTGGTGAATCACAGACCTGTACTCCTGAAACCAATAATATATGTTAATTTTAAAAATTTTTAAAAAAAAGAATCGATGACTTAAAATTACAAAAAACAAAAACAAAACCTGCCCTTTTCTTGGAATGGGGGAAGTATATCCTCTCTCTCAGGGACAAAATTCATTTGCATGTTTATAGACAAGAATTATTTTGCATTGCTATTAGTTATCTACAATTTTCAGAGTAAAAGAGCTCCCATGGAATCAGAATCAGACAACCCAGAAGGCTGTGCTTTAGGCAAGACATAGTCCCCCATTGAAACATAATTTTTTTCTTATACATTTAGATCAAATGCTTGGCTTGGGCAACCTCAGAAAAAGCAGGTTACAAATAACATCTTTTTTAAAAAAGATTTTATTTATTTATTTGACAGAGAGAGACACAGTGAGAGAGGGAACACAAGCAGGGAGAGTGGGAGAGGGAGAAGCAGGCTTCCTGCTGAGCAGGGAGCCCAACGCGGGGCTCGATCCCAGGACTCTGGGATCATGACCTCAGCCGAAGGCAGACGCTTAGTGACTGAGCCACCCAGGTGCCCCTACAAATAACACCTTAAATTCATAAAAATCTGGGCTGAAATCATATTGATTTAGCTTCAACAGTATACAAGAAACTCTTTTCCTAATGAGCTCCATCCCCTTGTGTTGTTATTGTCACAAATTATATATTCTTACATTGTGTTAAGAAGGAAACATGGGTCTATTGAATGGAGCACTGGGTGTTATATGCAAACAATGAATCATGGAACACTACATCAAAAACTAATGATGTAATGTATGATGACTAATGTAACATAATAAAATAAAATTTAAAAAGAAGGAAACGTGGGTCTAATTGTAATTTGCTTTGCAACTGCCATGCAAATAACCCAGATCTAAACTTAACCCTGTCTGACTTTCATAGAAGGGCATTAAACTGTATTTCATGTTGCATTAAATAACCAATACTGAATTATGCAGTCATAGAAAGAGTCAGAGACCTGTGATCTAGTGCCAGTTTTCTGGCTAAAGTGGTGTTTAATCTCTGAGCCTTGGTTTTCTTACCTGCAAGATGGGAAAGGGCAGACTAGATGTTTTCAAAGTTTCCTTTTTTTTCTCTGTTCCTACTTTTCATGCCAGTGGGTTTTTTCTGTTTTATATTACTGTGATGGTTAATTTTATGTGTCAACCTGACAAGGCTATGGTGCCCAGATATTTGGTCAAATATTATTTTGGATGTTTCTGTGAAAGTGTTTTGCATGAGGTTAACATTTAAATTGGTAGACTTTGAGTAAAGCAGATTGCTCTCCATAATGTAGGTGGGCCTTATCTAGTCAGTTGAAGGCCCAATCAGTTGAAGACTTTAATAAAGCAAAGACTGACCTTCCCCAAACAAGAAGAAATTCTGCCAGCAGACTGCCTTTGGGCTTGACCAGCAACTCTTCCCTGAGTCTCCAGCCTGCCAGCCTAACCCATTAGATTTTGGGCTCACTCATCTTCCACAACTGTGTTAACCAATTCCTTAAAATCTCCTCCTCTCCCTCTCTCTCACCCTCTCTCCCTCTCTCCTTCTATATCTATCTATCTTTATCTCTACATATTATAACATATATAGAGTACCAATAGGATATGTGTGTGCAGGTATATAATATATATTATATGTATATACATATAATATGAAATCTCCTCTAAAATCTGATAAAACCTATGATCTTCTGCACATACTCTGGACAGAAGAACAGTTTTGCATACAATGTCAACCGATTCAAAGAACCTCCCAGACCCCTTTCATAAAATCCAGCACATTTATTGAGTAGTAAGAAGAAAAGGGCATGTTTGAAAATGAGAGTTTTATTCTCTGATCATAGATGTTTCATATTTTGACCATAAAGTGGAGTGGGTAACTGTGATATAACTGACCTGGAGGGTCAGGAGCTTGTAAGTCTCTTCTTAACTTCCCAGTAAAGTCTGGCTTTTTCCCCAGGAACTAGAAAGTTAGGGTTTATTTTTCTCTGCCATGTCCACACACCCATCTGACTCATGGATTTATTAGGTCCCAAGGGTAAACAAATGGGATGAGACCAAGGAAGCTAAGCTAGTTGGAAGCCAATGGCCCATTTCATACTGGTGATACATCAAGACCATTTGGGTAACTACACCAAGGGTGCCAATGATTTATTATGAAATGGGGAGTCCTACAGCATTGGTTTTTTTTTAAGCATCAAATATACCATGTCGATATTGAGCTCCAGGTTCATTCACACAGTCATGCTAATACAACACGCTCACACATGCTAATTTATGCTAATACAGTATCCCTTCCTATCTTTCTTTTTGTCTCATTTTCTTTTTGGTTTTAATTTTTAAACAAATAAGAAAACTAAATGGATAGTAGAATCAAGAGACCTACCTAAGGCCACAAAGCTAGTAAGGGGCAAAGACAAGACTCTAACCCAGATTCTCTGCTATAAGCTCCTTCTCTTTCCATTGCAAAACAGCACCTCTCCCATGGTCCGCCTTTTCTCTGCCACCCCTCCTATTGACCTCCCATGGACAAGTGCTTCACGTGGAATGCCAAATATGAGAAGATGATGAAAAAGAAGGAAAAGGAACACCAATTTTCAATGCACAAATCATTAGCAAGGGAAACAGTGTTGCTGCATAAACATAGTGCTCACAATGTTTTATTGGTGGGAAGGTAGGGAACACATACACACACTCACACACACACACATGACTGGTAGAGTCTGGATTGTGGGACCAGTAGGATAATCTTCATGGCTGTTCTAACTGAAGAAAATTCCCAAAAAGTCCTCTATGTAGTTTGCCCACATACACCTCCTATAAAAAAATGACTTGTAACTTCACATTATGGATAAGTTTGATAATGAATATGCAGGGTTTCAATGGAACTTATTAAGCATCTGTTATGGTCAAGACTCTGACCCCAAAGAGGCTGGAGAACAGCTCTACCACAACAGAATTCCTGGGTTCTGCCTTCTAGGAGCTTCTTATCCACACTTTCCAAGGAAGATTAAAATTAGAGCTGGAGAGACATACAACCAGTCTGCCCTATGAACTCCAAGGGAGGAGTGTTTAATTTTAACTGGGGGATTGAGAAAGGCCTCATAAAGTAGGTGAAATGTGAGCTGGACCTTGCAGGATGAGGGCAATTTCAGTTGGCAGAAAATGGAGGCAATTGCATTCCCAGCTGAGAAACACACATGGAAGTGTGAAAGCACATGGTGTTTAGGGGAAAGGAGGCCAGCTGCTGAGTCCAGCACACAGACAAGTAAGGGCTATGGTAGGAGATGAGGCTGGCTCTGCTGTAAGTTTTGGATATTGGGATAATGAGTGTGTGAAAGATTTTATTAAGGTTCTCAGCTCTCCATTCTTCATTCCTGCAAGAGAAGTACACATCTCTAGTTATTACCATAGGATTTTCAGTGTCTCCTTCAGAAAAGTACACACTTCTGCCCCATTGACATTGGACTTGGTCATGTGACCTGCTTTGGCCATGACATGTGGACCACATATGCCATGTTTGAGTAAAAGCCTAAAGAGCCATTCTTTGTTTCTAATAGCTCTCTTGCTTTTTTCCCTCTGCCACCAAAATGCTTATCCCATGGAGAAACTGCTTCTTCAGCTAAATTCTGGAATGCAGATGGCCCATGCAGCAAACCCACGTCGACCCCACAATGATCCATAACTAAGATACAACATGAGTAAGAAATAAACCTTTGTTGTTTTAAGTAACTGAAATGTTGGGGTTGTTTGTTGCCATAGCAAAACCAGCAAGCAAGTATTTTTTTGTTATGCTTTTTGTTTTTTACTTTATTCTGAAAGCAATGGATTTTGTAAAAGACAACAAAAAATTTCCTTTCTCCCCTCCCTGGCAGTTCTATGAACTTCAGTGGTGAACAAAATCTTATTTTAATTTCTGACTATTCAGATTCAGTTGCTTTTTCCATATCAGAGACATTCTGGGGGGATAGAATAACAATTAGCTTAATACTCACTCCTTGTAGCCACTGGATCAGATTCACCTGGAATCCATGTAAATCTGATAAAGAGCACTGTGGGCTTCCAACACTTTGTAGCTGATGGCAGCAGAAATATCATTTCCTTCCAAATTGTTAAGGATATCACCAACTTGCCAGATAGGAATAAAGATTTCAAATTTAAACTTGAAGCTTTATTTTCCAGTGATGGAATATTCTCTGAAGAAGAAATAAACAGACAGACACTTCATGCTGGGATGACCACCGGGGAAATGGCCTGCACAGTGCTGGAAGTTTGTGGTGCCTCCGATGTAAGTAAGCTCAGAGAGGATTAATCTTTTTGGCTTAATGAGAAGAATCTGAGAGTGCATTTGTTAGCACCTCTATTTCTTTTTTTGTTTAAGTAGGCTCCATGCCCAACATGGAGCCCAGTTCAGGGCTTGCACTCACGACCCTGAGATCAAGACCTAAGCTGAGATTAACAGTCAGAACCTCTACCGACTGAGCCACCCAGGCACCCCAGCACCTCAATTTCTTATGTATCACTTCATTGTGTACCAATAAGGGTCATCATTCATCATGTAGTGTGGGAGGGAACATGACAGGTGGAGAGTGAATGAGCTTAAGTCACACTAGTAATAGTGATGATAACAAAGAAATAAAAAGAAAGAGAATGGAGTCTAGATTACTAAACCTCAATGGCAAGAATGGCTTACAATTTATTAGTTACAGATTCTAAAGGGAGATTCTCTAGGGAGAGCTGCTTTTTAAACAAAGTTTTCTCACTTATAAATAGATGTAATAACACCTCTTTGCTATAGCGATTGTGAGGATAATATGATAAAATGAATGTAAAGTACTTGGCATATGGTAAGTGCTCAATAAATGTTGTTGGAGGGTTTTTCAACTTTTAGTTTTTAACCCACTTCTCACCTGAATGCTTTTCTCTAACCCTAGCAAAATTCTACAGTATCTGGATTTACCATCTCATCAAGGCCTTCCCTGAGTTCAGTTTATGATACTCTACCTTCTCTGAAATAGCAGTAAAGGCCATAGGTCTTTTTTTTCAAATGTATTGATTCACTCATTCTTTTTTTTTCAACGAATATTTCTGGAGAACCTATTTTGTACCAGGCACTGTTCTAAATGTTGGAAATATAGCTGTGAACAAAGTCTCTGCTCCCACTAGGCTTACATTATAGCAGGAGGAGAGACATAATTAATAAACTAATAAATATGTACCAAGTCAAATAATAATAAGTGCTATGGAAAAATAATAAGTGCTATGGAAAAAGAGCGAGGAAAAAAATAGGGCAAGTAGAAAAGGGAGTGCCGGAGTGCGAAGCCTTTTATATCAGGTGGTCAGGAAAGGCCTCACGGAGTGATTCTGGAGTAGAGGCAGAGAGCCATGAAGAACCTGTGGGATGAAATTTCAGAATCAAGCGTCTAGCCAGTGCAAAGTCCCTGAGGCTGGAGAAAGACTAGCATGTTCTATAAAGGACACTGGTGTGGCTGAGAAGAGTGAGCCAGGGAGAGAATGATGGAAGATTAAAGCAGAGAGGTAGCATCTGGAAGGTGATGAGAAGGTCTTTGATTTTTAGTCTGAGTGAGTTGGGAATCCATGAGAGGGTTTTGAGCAGAGAAGTTACATTATTTTATTTAGATTTTAAAGCCTTACTCCATATGCTGTGTTGAAAATAGATTTCAAAGGAATAAGGACAGAAGGAGAGATGAAGTTAAGGGGCTTTTGCAGTAAAAGGTGAGAGACAAGATGGTAGCAATGGAGGTGGTGAAAAGTGTTCAGAGTCTGGGTATATTTTGAAAAAGGAACAAAAAGGGTTTCTGATTGCTTGAGAATGTGATATGAGAGAAAGAAATGAGTCAAGGATGACTCCAAGTTCTTTGGTCTGACCACATGGGAGGGTGGGGGAGATTGGGAGAAGTAATTTTGGGTAGAGGGACAACGGTGTTCATTTTAGCATCAGTTGAGTCTGAGATATCTATGAGAGGACCAAGTGGAGAGCCAGTATGCAGCTGGGTATGTGAATCTGGAGTTAAAGGGAGAAACCTAATCTTGAAACATGAATTTGGGAGTCAAAAGCATATAAATAAAATGTAAAGTTGTGGGGTTGGAGGTCACTGAAAGAGTTTTCAGGGCTTGGAAAGATGAGAAGGAGCAGGGAAAGGAGCCTGAGAGGGAGCAGTCAGTGTGGGGGACTGAGAGTGATGTCCTAGAAGCCAAGTGAAGAAAATATTTGAAGAAGGAGGAAGCAATCCACTGTATAAAATGCCACCATTAAGTTGAATAAAAGAAGACTGCAAACTGGCTCTTGGATTTGGTAACGTGGAGGTCATGAAAATCTTGATAAAAGCATTTTTGGGAGAGCAATTTTGAGAATGAAAGCCTGCCTGATATGTATTTAAGAAAGACTGGAGAGAGGGGAAATGGAAATATGAGATTTGCTGTGAAAGAGAGCAGTAGCTATAGGGCAAGGAGGGGTCAAGGGAAGATTTCATTTGTGTAGGGTTGATGGTAATTCCATATGTTTGTATACTTTTGGGAAAGACCACAGGAAGAGAACTATTGTCAATCAAGAAAGAAAAGAGGTAATTGCTGGAAATACGTTTATAGCTAGGCAAGAAGGGATGGAATCAAATGCACAGTGGAAGGGTTTAGCACTAGATGGGAGTCCAACAGGATCATCCAGAGCAACATGAGAGAAAGCAGGACACTTAGGTGTAGAAACAGTTAGTTGGTGGATGTGGAAGTTGGGAGAATAGGGAGGTTCTCTTCTGAGAGTTTCTGGTTTTCCCTCCAGTGAAAGGGAGGTACAAGGATGGAGGAGGCACTAGAGGCTCAAAGAGAGAAGAGAACATGTGAAATGTTATCTAAGCAAGCAGAGGATTGAACGGATCTTTACGATGCAGAAAGATGGCCAGCAGCTTGAAGGACCCACTGAGGCTGGGAATCATGAGTTGAATATGAGACTTGACAGTGTGGCTGTGGACATTCCCTCCAGCTACTGTCAGCGGCTGGGGTGCAGGTGAAGAGTGGGATAGAGGTTGGAGTTAAGCGGGGTTTTAGCTGGCATATCCAAGGAAGGAACCAAAGGAAAAGCAACTAAAGGGAATGTGAATAAAGACAGTGAATACAAGTGAGTGATTGTTAATGTTGGACCATGAAACATAAACTGAATAAGGGGCAAGAACTTAGGGGAGCAAGGGACAGGGAAAGGATGGATTATAGGTCCTGGTGAGGTTGAATAATTATTGGAGTTGGACTATTGGAGGAAGTGTCATGGAAAGTAGGGTCAGTAGTCTGAGAGTGGGATGCATGAAACAGCCAGGTCCATGGTATGACTGTGGACTGAGGTGGGGCAGAGGACAGCCCTCCCTTCATCACTACCGACTGGGTCTTATGTCCCCAGTAAGTACTTACAGGAGAGGAGCCGTATCTTGTAAGTCTTTGCCTTTCTTCCCAAGCATCTAGCACAGTCTATGGGTTTAGCAGGGGCTTCGCTGAAGTTTATGAATTAAGTGTCGAACAAAATGTTCAACCACTGAGAAATACAGAAAAGTCAGGGCCATGAGACTCAGATTTTCTGCTATAAACTACCACTTTCTGTGCTTCCCCCCCAGAATTATTGCCAATCCATTGGGATCAACTAATGGGGATCCTTTGCCTTAAAGGGATTAAAGTAATGCTTTCAATTATTCAAAGCCAACCATAGAATTCCATGGCAGGAGGTCATTTATAATTTGCGAAAGCATGAATTCAGACTTAATGGTTTTGAGTTTTAGCTGGTGAGTGAGACTAGCCTGCTACTTAGTGTCTACCTCTCAGTGTGGCCACGTTATTTTATAGCTATTATCAGATCTTTACACACTCTGTGAAGGGAAGAAAATGAATTACTTATAAAAATTGCCTAAAATTGCAATTTCACTGGGGGAATCCATAGAGGTGCCTGCATAAAACCTCAAAAATGCAAAAATAACCAATTTTCACATGCATTTTATTTAAATGGGCTCTCTGCATTAATCTGTATTTCAACATATTGCTAAATACTCAGGCCAAAAAGTACCAAGCATTGGGAGAAATTATCTTCAGCCAAAACCAGCATTAGTGACAAGCTCAGGGAAAAAACAGAAAAAACCTTTTAGGGCCATGGGCTGAGAGAAGAAAATAAACCAAGATTAAAAACAAAACAAAAGCCACACAACTTGTCAGATAAAATGTACTGCCTTACCCAGCAGTGAAGGGATAATTGGGAGGCTGAGGCTTAGAGTAATCGATCAAATCTGATCACACAGCAGCTTTGGCAAGGAAGAGATCGGGGTGTGAATTAGTGTTTTGGCAAGAGCCTGATTCCTCTCTGCTTGTCCTGCCCAAAGAGACAATGCATTCAGAGGGACCGGGCAGAACAGTAACCTTCCACCCCAACCCCAAGTACTCCTCACCCGGTGTGGTTGTGGGCAACCCACAAATCCCACTGACCGAGTCTTCACAACCACCTAATGCCACAGGTGTTAATGTCTCACTTTGAGAATGTGAGTTGGACACTCAGAGGGGTTGAGAGATCTGCTCAATGACATCCAGCGCATGCATGGCAGAGCAGAGTGATTCAAACCACATTTTGTGGGTGCCAGTCAAGCCTTGCCCACACCCAAACCAGCCCTACATTTGTGAGGGTGCTCATCTGACTTGATGAGCACCTTGTCAGCTTGCACAAAGCATTTGCCCTGGCTTACTGATGATATATTTCCAATCAGGATTACCATTTGGGAGGAAAGAAAGTCCCAGAGGCAGGTTTTCAGCCTTGATTTAAAGAGGATTCTGTCTTGCTTCATTCTGTCTCCTATCTGTTTCTTCACCTTCTCATTCCCACTGCCTGCCATTACCTTACCTGGGGCTGTTATGTATCTCAGCTGAACATTCTGCCCCTGTGCCTCTTTCTTCCAAACCAGTTTTCTGACTGATGTAGATTAATTTTCCTAAGATGCTGGCTTCATTGCTGATTTAAAAACATTCAGGATATTGTTCCAAGGATCACGTACAAGCTCCTTGGCTTGATGTTCAAGGCCTTCACAATTTGGGCCCAAACTATCTTGTAATCTGTGCTCTATTCCCCCTCCCCTTGTCACCCCAGAGTGTGCACATTCCCAGACCTGAACCTTTATGTCCTGTGTTCCCTCCTCTTACACCTATATATTTTATTTCTTTTTTTTAAGATTTTATTTATTTGACAGAGAGAGAGACACACACACACACAGAGAGAGAGAGAGAGAGAAAAAACACAAGCAGGGGTAGAGGGAGAGGGAGAAGCAGGCTTCCCACCAGGCAGGGAGCCCGATGTGGGGCTCGATCCCAGGACCCTGGGATCATGATCCAAGCCGAAGGCAGACACTTAATGACTGAGCCACCCAGGCGCCCCTATATATTCTATTTCTATTCTTTTAAAGCTGAGGTCCATTTTTACCTCCATGCAACCTCAAATCATTCCAGGCCTCTGTGACTTTCAGGGTTTCTGTTTGCCCATCCAGATCCACTTTCCAACCTGCTTTGAGCCCCAGAAAGTGAATGCTATGGATGGGCTCCCTTACTCTCTAAATACTGAATTCTCAGAGCACTTGGGTGGCTCAGTCTGTTAAGCGTTCGGCTCAGGTCATGATCTCCGGGTCCTGGGATGGAGCCCTTAGCCCCTTATCAGGCTCCCTGCATAACAGGGAATCTGCTTCTCCCTCTACCTCTGCCCCTCCCTCTGCTTTTGCGCTTGCTCTCTCTCAGATAAATAAAATCTTTAAAAAAATAAATACTAAACTCTCTTTGTGTTTTTCTTCCAGCCAACACTTACCTTTGTAAATAGTCTTTTTAAAAAATTAAAGTCTCCTCTAATTCCCAATTTGAATTTGACATTTGCTTCCTACCAGGCCCCTGACAGATACCTTTTCATTCCTCTATATATTCACAGGACTTATCTATTGCTTTAAGCCTTCATATACCATATCAAAGGCTTAACTTAATAGCCATTTCCCTTCATGGTTATATATTTCCAGCCTTACTAAAGTTTCCTGAAGGTAGGAAATATGTATTATGCTCCTATGTATGTCTTAACCACCTCCCATCCCGACAAAACTTAGCACATCTTTTATTATTGTGTCCCTGTGTAAAGAACACCTAAATTGATTAGAAAAAGCAGACCTACTTAAAGTCTCAAAAAACACACATTGGAAGTATCTAATTATAAAGGAAATAGGTAAGTGAATGATGCCAGGAGTTGATAATGATATATTGTACCTTCCTTCTCCAGGTAATTGGTTCCAATTTAGTTCTGTTTAGAATTAAGCAAATCATTACAATGACTCAAAGACATCTCCACTGGCCTGTTTACTTACTTCCTAGCCAGTCAGGGGGCAGCTGCAAATGATGATACCAACTTTAAGAATCTGACACCAACCTTTTTATCCCTTAGAAATGGCTTCTAAAATACCTGGAAAGCAATTTTCCAGAAATCAAGAAAATGACCAAAGTTGCTATAAAAGGTAAATCTATCTCCTACAACTTTTGTGAATACTAAAATAATAAATATAAAATACCTAGCTCAAAGGCTGGCACAGGGTACTATTCAGTGGGTTTCTCCCTTCCCTCTTATATTCAGATGCATATGCATCATATGCATACACATGTATAATTATATTGAAAATGTAGAGTTATATATACAAAGTATACATAGATTTAATTATAAATGTGTTGCAAACGTTAAATGTAGCATCAACATAATACAGACTGTGCTTTTGGAAACTTAAACTGAGAACAAAATGTATCTGCTTTTAATTAGAGTAAATATGCAATATATTAAGGGAAATAACCATTTCCCAAAATTCATAAGCAAGAGAATCGCTGCCTAAGACAATTTGCTGAGAATTAAGTGCAATCTGCACAGTGTCTTTGTGGCTATTGTGAATTGCAGATATGAAAATGTTTTGATTATTTTATTTAATTGTCATGGGTCTTATAATTGTCTATAAGCCTAATCTCTATAGGTTTTTAAAAAGATGCTTTAAGAAGAAAGACCACTGACTCAGTTGAAAAGAAAATTATGAAGAGCTAGCTAAGAAGTATCTTTATTTCCTTGTAAAAATCGCATAAGTAATGCAAAATTGAGGAACGCATGACCGTGAATCCCAGCTTTAGGCTGGATTGGAGGAAATTGGGCTATTTCAGATGGCCTCCATCTTTGCATCTTTCCTGCTTTCTTATTCCTTCACTACTTTGTTTCTGGGGTTCTGTTTCTTTGCTTTTGGCTTCTACAGTCTCGCATTTTCTGCTGTCTCTTTCTGTGGCTCTTCTGGCTTCCTCTCTGTTCTACTGTTGGCTGAGTCTGCATGTCTCAAGCCAGGGAAACTTCTAGAAGGTCAGTCGCTGTTCACAGAACATGTCTATAGAGCTGAGTTCTGGCTCTTGCTCTGCTCCTAACAGTGTGGCCTAGGGATGGAGTCATATGATACCTACATTTGAGACACTCCTCAAAGTGGTCTGTGGACACAGTTGGCCATGTCACACCTGCCCTCTGGCTATCGAAGACTGTAGATGCTGCCAATTATAACATGTTAAAGTGCAAAAGGGTATCTTAGAATCAACAATGCAGGTAGTGTCAATTTATAGATGAGGCTCAGGGTCATGCCAGCTGATTTCCTGTGGAAGAGGTGGGAAAATATTAACCGTTACTGAGCATCTACTTGTTTGGGTGCTCTACACACTTCCTTTGTGTCATGTCATTCAAATGTTCAGAAAAACTCTTTGAAATGTGTGTTGCTTTACAGATGAGAAAACTCTTAAAAGGTTAAATAACTTGCCCATGATCACAGACCATGAAATGGCAGAGCCAGAATGTCAACCCAGGTCTTTCTTGTACTGAGCTAGGCCAGTTTGTGAAGGTTGGAGTGGGATCAGAAGGTTGGACTAGAAGGACAACTAATATTCGTAGAAAGCACTCTTTAACAGGCCAGCAAACTACCAGCATCAAGAACACACATGAATAAGTAGATGCAGCTCCCTGGTGTCTGAGGTCTGGTGGTTAATGCTGCCTGTTTGGAATAGAAAACCGCCCCAGCTCGATGCCCCTTATACCCGAGACTTGAGTGGAGTCTCATCAGCTCTTGAGGGCCCATCACCTATCACACAGGAAGCTTCCATTATGCTAATTATCTTCTGCATTCATTTCTTACCACTTTGTCCAGCCTGCTACAGATCTGATCATTGCCTGCTAATGAGTCTAAACCCCTTACTTTTCTTTTTGCTGGTTTTTGGTTGTAGTGGTTTGTTTATTTGGTTCTATGGGTCTAAAAGAATTCCATTCTATAGGAAGATCCCAAAGACATGATTTAAGAGTTTTTCCTTTCATTTCATTCAGCAGATAGACAATAATGAACCAGGAAGTTATCTAGTATAAAAAGGACTTGAAATGGGAGCACAGCCATTTCAGAGTTAGATTTGAGATTAAGATTTCCACTTTAGGCAGAGAGAAATGGTTGGATTTCATTATTACAGATTACATTGTTGCTCCTCAAACTCTAAGCAGACAGCTGGGCACCTGTGTATCTAAAAGGAAAAAGCAAAGGGCAAGAAAAAAAAATGAGGCTACAGCTCTCCACAAGCTGGGAGCCTTTGATGCAGCTCACTTTGCTGCTCCCGTTGTTCCTGAGGCACAGCTATAGGAAGCAGGGCCACCTGCCACTCCTACAAAGCCATGGCAGGTAGTCTAATTTCCAGCTCCATGAAATTCCCCTGGCTCAGAGTAACGAGTGTGAACTCAAGGTTGCTCATCCTCTCCTTGAATCCTTTCCAAAGGCAGGAGAAGCAATTCACAGAGAGGTCTCTGCTGGGGTCTGTGAGATGCCATAGATTTCAACAACACCCATAAGAAGCTACCACATATTGAGAACATCACATATTTCAGATGTGTCATTCATCTCATCTCATTTGAGCCTCACAACCATCCTCTGAATACCTATCTTTAAAATAAAGATACTGAGATCTGGAGCAGTTAGTTAAGTGATTGCCAAAGTTCACACAGCAGCAAATGGCTGAATTAGCACTCAAATCTAGGTCTGAATGAGACCCAGACCACCCTTTGCCTGCTAGGCTACACTCTCTCACGATCTGAATACCCAGGGTCTGGCCTGAACACACCTAAGGTGACTAATCAAAGATTCTGACTCCAGGAAAAAAAATAAAATGCTTTCAGGTTGAGGTAAATTCTGCTTTAGTTCATAGACTCATAGATTTTAAAACAAATAAATGAATAAACCGAGACAAGAATTTTGTGTTTTCTCCTGCTTTTAAGGCAGTTTGCCCAAGTTTGACATTGTCTGGGCTTGATGCCAGCCCCCTCCTTTCTCTTCAGCTCTCTTTGACCACCAGCTCTGACATCCCATCTGACTCTAGGTTGTGTGGTGCTTGGCTCTACCATTTTTGACCCCCTGGATTATATCTTAGCTCTATCCTGGCTCACCCCAATTTAAAAACCTACTCCTTTGGCACATTTCATACCTGGAGCTGTTACCTGAACACCTCTTTCCTTGATTCAGCAGACCAAGTTCATGAAACAACTCTGGAAGAAGGTTTCTGGGAAATGGGTGGGAGTTGAGAAGATGAGCCTCCTAGACGTCCCCACAAGGCCTTGATCTTCACATAAATCCAGCTGAACGGGATCATCCAGGACACAAAAAGAACTACCTGGCAAACCAAATTTAGGTAGTCAAGTTCTGTTGGAACTCTGTCGTTGATTGTTGGGTCTCTGATGTTAGAGAGATGGCACCAGTGATGTGTATAGGGATTCCGGTCTACTGAGTCTGAGTCCTCGTTCAAGGTTCAGTGATGGGGCTTCCAGGCATAGACTAGAAGCTGGAGAGAGAGAGAGAGAGAGAGAGAGAGAGAGAGAGAGAGAGTGTGTGTGTGTGTGTGTGTGTGTGTGTGTGTGTGTGTGTGTGTGTGTTATTCTGACTAAGCAGGTGCAGTGCAGGAAGGTTGTGCTGGGAGGAAAGCCAGAAGGTGTGATTCAAGGAAGAAAAGGTAAGCAGCTATGGGGTATTTAGGAACTTTAAGTAATCTTTCCTTCTTATTCTCCATCTTTTACTTTTGCAAACCCTTCCTCTTTTTTCCTCACTGGCAATTTATTCATTTAGCAGATACTTCATTGTATCTGAGTTCCTAGGATTCTGCATTCACTCTATTCAGGGAAAAGATTCTCATCCAATTTCCTTATAAAGAAGAACATTATTCAAAATATCTTCCACATATCCTTTCTGGAGGGCATTATTGATTCTACTGCATCATCTCATCCTGCAAGACATTTCTCCTTACAGAAAGCTTAAGAAATGCTCAGCTGGTTCTCATAAAGGAAGCTAAAGTCAGGATTCAGACCCAGCAACCATCCAGAGATCCGTGTTGTTACCTCAGTGCTATCAATTCCAAATGAGGCTCCTGGCATAACAGTCTGAGAGATTTGCCAGTTCTAAATGAATGATTTGCTCTTCCACTGGCATTCCATTGTCCCTAAAATCAGGGGCAGAATAGAAGAGAAGGAAGGGAATGGAGAAAAAAAGGAGGGAAAAGGAAGGGAAGGGGAGGGCAAGGGGAGGAAAGGAAATGAAGGAAAGAAAATAGCCATTTCACCTTGCTGATCCATGCACGTAGTAGTGCTCAGTAAATGTTTGTGGCAGAACCCATGAGTAGTTGTTATCTGCGAACAAAGGTTCTTCAAGAATGGTTAAGAATTTGCAGGTGCTGGCAAATGGTATTCCCTTTGGTAGAGCAAGTTCCAAGTTTTTTCTTGCTGAGTAGTTTGGAATTTGTTTAATGGTGTCAGCTTGGGCACAACAACATTATTTCCAGCAGCGAGTACCATTTTTAAGTGCTTACTACCTGTCAAGAACTGTGTTTGACACACGATTTTTTTCTAATCAATTCGATAACACTGGATATACATTTTTTTTTCATTTTAAAGATGAAGATGGTGAAGCTTAGAGAGGTTATGTCACCTGCCCACAATTACATAGATAGCAAGGAGTGTTACTGGATTTTTATCCTGGTAGGTCTGAATTCATCTTGTATACATTCACATGTCTTCGACCTCTCATAACTGAATGCTAAGGAAGAAATAGGAACTCCAAACATTACTTGGGATATGTAATTTATGCAGTGGATAGATGTTCTGAAAGCAAAAACTATTTTCCCTTTATATAACATTTTAGAAAGTATTAAGTACCTATGCAGATACCGCTTTATTTGATCTTCATGCAAATCTTAGGAGACATTATCTTTATTTTTATAGCCCAGAGAATGTCTAATTTTATTGGATCAGGAAGATTGGAAAACTGCCCCAGGACACATGGACAGAAGTAGCATAGCCAGAACTAATCACAAGATTTTTGTGGTCCTAACCACATAATTTCACATCCCAAAGATAGCAAGGAATCCTAAAAGACTGAACAAGAGAAGCAGTCAGCAGACGGGCTCTCGTCTAACACTATGGAAACAGAATTGAAAGTCGAATATGTGCTAAAATATAATGCTTCACGCATGTACATTTAAAGAACATATATAGCAACCACTTTTCAGGGGTAATTGTGCATGGTTTCTATAGCGATAGGATTTATTTCTAGCAGAATTTGCCAACTTAAAATAGGTTTCTCCTCATTGAAAGAAACAAATAAGAAGTTCATCGACATTTGTTTTTTCATTATACAAAGATCATAATATTTGGTTGCAGCAAAGAGACAATAATTCTCACCACAGAGCAAACAGAAAATAAGGTCACCATTGTTGGTCTGGAACAAAATGGATTCCCTTTGGTCTTGAGGAGCTGCAGCAAAGTGCCAGACATGCCATGCCCAGACCGCAGGTCAATGCAATGCCAGCAAGTGTACTATAACGCACAGAAGTTGGCCTTCCTTAAGTAGAAAAAAAAATTTTAAGAGAAAGAATGATTTTCTCCAGAAAAGACTGCTTTACCTTGAATGGAGCAGGGAAGCCCAGAACTAAAAGAAAGCAGTAGTAATGAAAGCTAACACGTATAGTGCTTTCTCTGTCAGCACCATTCTGAGATCCCCTGTGCATGTCTCAGTTACTCTCCCAACAACCCACAAGGTCGGTACTATTTCTATCCCCGATATACAGCGGTGAAAACCGATGCACAGCCCTGGGTCCTGCCCAAGTGCACACGGTGGGAGAAAGGCAGAGCGAGCATTCCGTTCTGGAAGTCTGGCCTCAGAAGCTGTGGTTTTAACCACTCTTCTATGCAGGCAAGGAAATCAAAACAAAAATGTTTCTTGCCCAAACTCCCACAGGATCTTTTTTTTTTTTTAAAGATTTTTTTTTATCATTATTTATCTATTTGACAGAGAGAGTGCAGGCACACAGGCAGGGGGAGCAGCAGGCTCCCCGCTGAGCAGGGAGCCCGATGCGGGGCTCTATCCCAGGACGCTGGGATCATGACCTGAGCCGAAGGCAGACGCTTAACTGACTGAGCCACCCAGGTGCCCCCACAGGGTCTTAAGTGACCAGAGTTAAGATCTAAGACTGCAGGTTCACCGGCATTTCCATCACTCCAGGCTGGCCCTTCATGCACAGGCTCAGGTATCAGGAAAGTGGAAACTCCTGGGAAGCAGAGTGGTGAACACCCTAACACCCGTTTTTCTCACACTTTTTAATAAACACACTCATTCCTCTAGTTTCAAACAGCTCTCTACAGAACTCCCTTGACAGCTCAAACTGTCTCAAACAGCTCAAACAGAAGCTACTTTAAGGGTATGCCTGAGGTTTGGTGGTGCTACAATTTGATTAGCCGATAATTATTGAACCTCAGATTTGAGCTTGAAGTTCCTTTGCCATACAACAATTGTCATGTTCAGAAGAATGGGGTTTGATCTGCATTTTTTTTAGTCGAGGAGTGATGATGTAATAAAATGGCTGCATTCCACACACCAACTATCTTTGCTGACCTTGTGGAAAAAAGTACCTTCATTAAAAACGGGGACTTTGGCAGCTACTTGATGGGACTGAAAACCGAAAGTTTATCTGTGAGCTGAAGCATGAAGATAAACACTGGGGAGGCAGTTTTGTATGGTGATTAGTAATGCCATCTCCAAATTGGGGTCAAATCTCAGCTCTAACATCCACGAAGTCAGTAATCTTGAGCAAGTTATGTAACCAATCTAAGGCTCAGTTTCCTCCTCTATTAAATGGGGCTAAGAACACCATCCCCATAGTGTTGTTAGAATTAGGTAAGATAATCAATATAAAGCAGTTGGAACAGTATCTGGCACACTGGAGGCCTCACTCCCTGGTTCCTTTGCCCTTGGCCTCCAACGATAGTGAACTTCTCTTACTTCTCTTAATTCCATGTTCTCTAAGCCTTCTACTCTGTCTGGAAGGTTCTTGCCCTTTGTGTCTTCTTGAAAACCCTACCTCATCCTTCGAGTTTGACTCACGTGCTTCACGACTCACCCAGGCAGTCTTCAACATCATGTTTCTAGTAACCCACCATTGTGATGCTCATTACACAGTAATGATTGGCCAGCATGTCCTTTTCTTCATCCCACTCCTTGAGTGTGCCCAGCACAGAGCCTGGTACTTGGTGGGCATTCAATAAACAAGTTACCAAATAGATGAACAGGCAAATACTGAGTCTCACCATAAAGTCCAGGCTTATGTTCAATAAAATAAGAAAATCTTCTGGAGGTATTAACAATCTAATGCAATCAATCAGAAAGGATCCAACCAATATAATATAAGGTGCACTCCCATTTCAGTTTTAATTAAACTCCAAAGCTTTAGAAATGATAATCCAAATATAATTAGATCCAGAAGATATTCTAGATCATTTTCACAGAAGGAGACTTGTGAGGCCCGTGGAAGGAGGCTGATACTAATGACCCAACTTGTACTAGAGAAATTCCATGGGATTCAAATTCATGTCCCAAACAGCAAATTATCATAGATTTTTTTCACCACCTAGTAAGATTCTGAATAATAAAGTACTAAGAGGCATGGGTATGTAAAAACATACCATTAAAAAGGTATTGTTTTCACACTAAATTAAGGGTCTATAGAAAGAGTTAGATCCCTTTCATTGTTTCAAGGGGATATGCAGTTCTGGGGCAGTGTCTTTATAATGGAACTAGAGCTAGGAACTAAGTCTAGAAACCAGCCAAAAACCAGCCCAAATCTTCTCTGGCCTACACTGTTCTAGCAGGCAGGATACAAGCAAGTTTATAAGGGCAGAATATTTTCACATTTGCTAAATGAGAACCAAGGGACTATGCACGAAAGAAAACTTTGTAAAGACACACTACAGAATGCCAGCCCTCAGGTAGCATGATGACCAGCCACTGTAAAGCTGTATTAGCTCACAACCGATGGAGAGACTGGAAGTCAGTGGTATCAGGGTAAAGGCCGGGTATCCCAGAGGCCTCTGGGAAAAGGCCCCACAGAGCAGAGGGGAAAGCAAAGCTTACTTTCAGACAGGTCCCATAAGAATTTCTCACCAGATTACACAGGATGTCTCAGGGTTGGAGAAGACCTATAATATAAAAAGCTTGTATAGATTACAATTGCTTTTGTAGACTCCAACTCCAATGTCATAGTCAGAAGGGTGTGTGTGTGTATACATGTGATAAGAACACCACTATATATTCCTCAAGATGAAGGACAATCTGATACTTTTTAAAACCTCGATACTGGGAAGGCAGAGAGTGTCCAGACTGAGACTCACAGAATCCAGTTGATAGGACTTTTTCTGGCTGGGATAAGGGGTAGCTGTGTATGTTGAGGTACATAGGCTGCAGAATCCGTGCCTTCTGCAAGACTGAAATTACGGCAGTTCCAGAAACTGATGCTCAATTCCATTTCACTGGTATTAAAAAAAAAATATTTCAACTTTTATACGCCCACAAGGAGAATGAATTGTGTACTGGCCACATGCAGAGGCATTGCTTTGATAGTTTTATACTTCTAGTTAAGGTCTAAAAAATCTCCAGCTATGAAAGCCGCATATGAACTCTAAACAGTCTGTACATCATCTGTTAAGTTCCCATGCCTGGACAAGCTAATGTCAACTCACCATGTGATACTCAATTTGTACAATAAATGATGAACCTGAAAAAAAAGAATCCAGTATACATTTCTCATCACTTTCCCACTTGGTTGTCTCTAGGTTTTCATAGAACAGTGCTTATTCCCTAATCTGATATCTTCCTCCATGTGGTGGGCACTCAATGCAAGAAATGCTTCTACTGTCTACCTGCGCCCTCCTTGAAACCTCCCCCAGAGAGGAGGGACTACTCTTACTGGTGACTTTGGGAGGGAAACCAGGCAAAGAGAGCTCAGTCCTTTCCTCTATCCTTATTCTAGGGAGTCAGCTGCTCACAGAAAGCAAGGATTCTGTTCTGATTCTCAGTGCTATAAGTTCTTCTGAAGGAGAGCTCCATATGGGAGGCTGGTGGCTTGTGACAGTTGTGTAGGTCTGCCTGATTCTGGAGTACAGTATTAGGAAGCTCATTCTGCTGCACCTAAACCATACTCACCAACCTATATTTGGTTCAGAACTGGGTTGAGGAAAAGGGGTATACTTATGGGCTCCTTAGAACCCCAATCGGTTTGTCGACTCAGTTGATATTACACATGGCATTACCACCTTATCTTTGCCACAGCAGGACAGACAGAAAGCAATATCTAATGAGTGGCCTCTGGTCCTTTGGGGAGAGGCCCAGTCATCAATGGGTCTCTGAGATAGAAGCCTTCACCTGCAGCGTTTGCCGATCTCTGTGGTGCAAATATCCACACAATGGATGGTATCAAGCTACACCTGGCACATCACTGAACAGACTTGGGAGGAGATGTTCACAATCTACTCTCTCCACTCAGTGAAGAGCCAACGCAGCCAACCTGCTGCACCTCATTAGAGCCAGAGAACACATCCTTCCACAAGAGCAGATGCCTCTGGCACATGGCTGGATGCACACCTCTGAGCTGGAATTTCTGTTTGGTGATTGTTTGCTGCCTTGAGAACCAGCTCAACTGCAGGGAAAGGCCAAGCTTTTGTGTCATATTCAGTGGCAAGTCTACTGTCGGCTCAATACATAATTAAAGGAAACAAGATGAGAACAAGGTTACCTTGCAGGTGGCCACACCAGGAGCCAGCCCAGCATGGATTAGGACTTTCTTTCTAAGTTCCTGCAGTTACACATTTCCCTACTCTTATTTTGGAGCTTGGCAATCACTTCTCCGTCACATAAGAAAGGTCATTTTCCCTTAGCCCTCATTTTCTAAGCAACAAAACACTAGAGTTTGAATTCTGTGTAATGGTTGAATGATCATAGGCTGGTTGCTTACACCATCTTGACCCTCATTTTCCATATTTGAAAAAAAATGGAGATGGTGATATTTTCCCAGAAGGTTGTTGGAAAAATTATAAATGACGTTTCTAAAATAGTTAAGGTGGTATGTGGCATGTAGCAGGCACACAATACCTAGTAGACATGTAATCACCTCTCTGTTGGTGGCAAAGGAGCACATACAGCCCAAGGAGGTGGAGGGGCAAGCAGAGCTCAGCAAATGCAGTTCCTTTTCATTCCATTCCCTCAGTTTGTGCTGTTTATATTAGTTCTGTCCACTTGGCCAGACTGTACATCTGTTCTCATTCTGATTCCACCTTCTTCTGGGCCTTCTTCTCAGAAGTCATCCCTGTGAAGGGGCTATAGGAACTGTAAGCAGAAGGGCCCTTGCTCCTAGCAATGGATAAAGAAATTGTCTTTAGCACGCAGGTCTATATGATTAGCATTTCATGTTTTAAGGCCATGCATAATATTCCATTTAGTAGACACACCATATTTTGTCAAATTATTTAACTAGATCCTCAATTAGGTTGTTTTCTGTATTTCACTATTATAAAAAATATTTCATTGAACATTGATATGAAAAATTCTTGCCTACAGTCAGATTATATCATTAAAAGAGTATATATATATATATATATAAAATATATATAGTATTTTTATATATAGTATACATATATACTATATATATTTAAATATTACAATATTTTCACATATAGCCAGCAGGAAATGCATGCCTACAAGAAACACTTTTGAAGCCATTCCAAGCCCTATCCAAGAAAAGTTGGGCAATTTTCTTCATAGTCAACCCACAGTGATCTTCCCTCAATACCCTTCCCATTATTTTTATGTATCACTTCTTTAAAAAATCCAGAATATTCAGAACATGAAGGTACCTCAGGATCTTAGTAAATCTGTTTCTTAGGTTGGGTTGCCCAAGAAGCCCTGTGAAACAAAGATTCAGGTGCAAGTAGTTTTTCTGGAGGTAAAGGACTGGGAAGGTGAGATAAGGAAGAGCAGGAAGCCACTAAAGGGTGCTTACCACTATGGGTAACCGGCACTGGGTACCCTGGGAAAATCACTTGGAGCCGGTGTAGACATCTGCCTCAGAAATATCTGACCCCAGGGACAGGGGACCTGGGATATTTATTCACCAAATCCTGTTAGTCACTGATTGACAGCCCCTGTTGGAGGGCATTTATTCACCAAATCCTGTTAGTCACTGATTGACAGCCCCTGTTGGAGCCCACCTGGCGCTTCCTGTGGCACAGGTGGGCAATGTGGCTTTTGTGGCCGGGGAAAGCCCTCAAGCTTTGCAGGAATGCAAGTATTGGTAGCTGGAAGTCTGCTGGCATGCACTGAGGTTGTAGGAGTGAGGGCAAATGGATGAGATGCCAACAGAATCTGCTAGAATCTGCCCTTAGGGAACACTCGGATGACTTCCTGGAATGTGGTTGTTGCTTTAAGTTGTGACAAGCCAGTCCTTAAAAGAGGACATTCATGATCTAAAGTCTATGCTCTCCACCCTATTATATACCTATTGAATATTGGCTAAGCTATGAAAACAGACCATAACACAACAGGAGAAAGTAGACATAGTTTTACATGTAGGAAGGTGACAATTATTAATTTAATAAGCATCTATAGAGAGCCTTTTAGTCTGCCATACTTTAGGATAAGCACTGGAATACAAAGGTGAATTCAACACAATCCCTGCCAGTAAAGAGCTTACTGTACAGCCAGGTGGAAGAGACAGAACCCTCAGATGAGAAGGTAGGATCTGAGGGCAGAGGAGACCTGTGGCCTGCTATCCAGGTACATGACCTGGGAGGCAGCAATACCTCAGAGAAGAGATGTCTATTTGGTACATCTGGGCAGACAGGGCCGCAGAGAGCCTCACAGAGTCCCCCAGCTGCAGCATGGCCCAGAAGTGGAGACTGGTCCCAGACAATCCCCAAACATGCTGCCCGATGAGACTCATTTGCCCAGAGGGGCACACAAAGCAGCAGAGAACCGTTAGGCATGAAGGGTGTTTGTCATGAAATTGAGGAATGCTGGGCATGACCTGAGGGCAGGATAGATGGCTTAGTGGCCCCAGAGCTAGTGGACAACTAAGAACCAGGTGCCTCCCCCTGCCCCCTGTGCTCCAAAGTTGCCCCAGGACTGGGATGGAGCCAGGGAAGTCAGGAGGGAGGAAATCTGGATTGACTAAGAGTTCTACCTCTGGCAGAATGAAGTCTTGTCAAATAAATTCTATTGAGTTATAGACAAATGAAGCAGAGACATCTGTATACTCCAGTTTGTGAGTTGAAAGCTCTACCCATTGCCCAGTGATTCCCCCAATATCATGTTCTTATCAATGAATCTCCCAGAGTAAAGTAAAGAGAGTATAGTTTTTGCAGTCAGACAGACTTTGATTTGAGTCCTAACTCTCCAGATTCCAGTCCCTATTTGATGTGTGAGGAGGGGCAAATTAACAGTATTTAAACACTTTTGAGCATCAGGTGCCTCACCTGTAAAGTGGTGGTTAGTGGGAGGATTAGAAAACAAGACAGAAGATCATTTTCAGGGGATTCTGAGCAGAGGAGTCTTCCAGCAGGGTGGGGTGTGGTGCTGTGATCCCTGGCTGCCCGTGCTGCAGGGTGATGTCGCCATGTGAAAACAGAGGGGAAGGAACCCTGATGGATGGGTGACCACAGCTCCACCCAGGCTGAGTGACTTTGTGAGGACCTTGTAGAATTCATGAAGATATTCCAGAAGCTCAGGCTGAGAAGGGAGCTTGGCAAGGAAAGGTTTTGTTAGAGTGGAAGCACAGCACCAAGAAACCTCCTAAGAGGAGCTGTCATATCCTCTCAACTTCTGTTCTGCAGATGCAATTATATCAACTCCCAAGGGTGGGAGAATTTGCCACAAATCAACAAGCATTTCCAAAGAATAAAAATTTTATGTATATATGTATATTTGTTTATATGTATATGTGTGTCTGTGTGTATCATACCAGTTTCAAGGTAATGAGTGAGCATTGTGAATTCTGACTTTCATTATGAGAAATACTAAATAGAATGTATCATTTTTGTAGACATACTTACATGTGTAAAGATTTAGGGTTTTAGCAAGATGCTCCTTTTTTCCCTATTTCAGATACATCCAGATGTTTTTAATCTATGCAAAGTAATGTTGGATACGTGCTGCATTCTTCAACTGATTTGCACTCTGTATTTATATGAAATAAAGAAAACACAATGCTTTCAAAAAAAATTTCTTACCACTTCTTATGTCCTGGAAAATTATTTTTCTATTATTTTGCTCTTTGGAGTTAAGATAGTCAAGCTTCAGAAATATTGTTAATATGGGACAAATCAAGTCTCAGAAATTTTGGAAATAATCACTTTCTGCAATATATGTAAAAATATTATACACAGTGTCTGGCATACAGGTAGTGTTTAGCAAAAGTTTTTTCCTCCCTTCTTGCCCCACTGACAGGGGCCAAATGAGAAAGAGCTCCACTTTCTAATCATTCCTGCGTATTGGCTTTCCCATTCCTAGTCTGCCTCAAAACATGAAATAACTTCAGATGTTTCTGCTTCAGCTGCACCAGGTTCTGGAAATGCAGAGAAGACGCAATTCCTGCCCTAAGAGGCTGATAGTTTAGAGAGAGAGAAGGGCATGCAAACCTTGGACAGACTGTCCATCTGACACTCACCAGTCTAGATTTAATTCCACAGTTTCCTGTTACATTATACAATAATCTTCCTACCTGGCTCCCGCTGGCTTTCCTCTTCCTCGGGCCACCTGGTCCGATGAATGGGGTCAGCTCTTGTAAATTAGGCCTGCCTCACACAAGTCCTTCAAACTCTAAACTGCAGAAGACTAATAGCTCCAGGATTAGGCTTGATAGAATCTTTGAAATGGCTTTCTAAATAAAGGAAAATTTGCTTCTGAATTGAAGAGGGGATACTTTTTTAAAAGCAATGACTCTAAATTCAGGGGCACCTGGCTGGCTCAGTCAGTAGAACATGCAATTCTTGATCTCGAGTTGTGAGTTTGAGCCCCATGTTGAGTATAGAGATCACTTTTTAAGAAGTCTTTAAAAAGGAATAAAATAAGATGAAAACAGAAAGGGAGTCAAACCATAAGAGACTCTTAACTCTAGGAAACAAACTGAAGGTTGCTAGAAGGGAGAGTAGTGGGGGGAAGAGGTAAGAGGGTGATGGGCATTAAGGAGGGCACTTGATGTAATAAGCATGGGTGTTATATGCAACTGTTGAATCACTAAATTCTACCCCTGAAACTAATAATACAGTATATGTTAACTAAATTGATTTAAATTTAAAAAAATTTTAAAAAGCAGCAACAACTCTTAAAAAAAAAGAAAAAGAAAAAACACAATGACTTTTTATGTGGCAAAGATAGCTGCCAACTCAAAATTTAGACTTTAGAAAACAAATTCTCTTACCTACTTTCATTTTTGCCCATTAAATCTTACATTTAATAAACATGTCTGGGGTGCCTGCCTTGGGCCAGCCACTGTATTGGCACTGGGCTAAGATGGGTTCAACACCTACCTACCCCCAAAGAGTTCATGGCCAAGTGGAGAAGAAAGGCAAGGCAGCAGACATCAGAGGAGAGTGCAGTGAGGGCAATGGCAGAGAACGCTGACTGGGGATTGTCTCAATCTGGTAAAATGCGCTCTCGCAGAGTGTGTTGCAGTGAAGTTTGTCCCCACTACTATAAGAGCGGTGATCTGGGCACAGGGAATAAGAAATTATTTTTCCTGATCGCGATTTGGCTCTCCAGTGAGGTCGAAGTGGTGTGTTTTAATATTTACATTCTCTCTGCTAATGCTGTAAGCCCATTAAGAAACTGGTCTCCATTTGACAGTCTCCGAGACTCTTTTCTGTGTCCCTGAGGACATCTCAAGAAATGGCAATAGTAGGAATCTCAATGGCATTATCACTCTCCTCACTGAAACTCACTATAGAGTCTGGTTTTAGAACCGTTTTTGCCCAAGTTGAATGGAAGTTTATCCCCTTGTATTTTCAGTCTTGGTCCATTGGTATCCCCCTAACAATTGGTGCTCATCCCTGCGTCTTTGCTTGTCATCCCAAACTCGATTAGATCAAGTAGGAAGTCTTCATCTCTTTCTATTTCTTCCTTTCAAAGGTGTGCCCATGGAGCCTGTTTATTCTCATACTGGGAATGGTGAACTGAGGGGCTAAGGAGACTTTCTCAACTGATTCCAACTCAGAGAACTAATTGATGAGGCATGTCCTCTCTTGTGGGCTCCACCACTGCCCTCTCTAAAGTAGGAAGCTGACCTGTGTGTGCTGGGTTGGGAGTGGAGTTGGAAGAAAAGACCCAAGAGAGGACCTATAACCTGTGGAAGAATAGAAAGGTGGGGGAGACCAGCAGCTGGAGGTGGGCCTGTGGGACAAAAATAGAAACTAGAAGGGTGTCTCATCAATCAAACAGAACTCAGCATGCAGAAGCACTACATAAATGGTGAGAGTAAAAGTGATTTTTAAAAAATATATAAAATTCTTTAAATAACATTTTTAAATAAATAGAAACCAAGTTTAAACTATTTTATGTTTTGAAACTGACAGCTGTTTATTATAAAGTTTTTGCTAAGGATGAAAATTCATTTACAAATTACATAAACATATATTGAGTTGTTGAAAGCATCACCTCAGGTTCTAGGGAAGAGTTGTTTATGAATTTAGGAGAGGAGTGAGAGCTTCTCAGAAAACTTTTTTTTTCCTAATTGAAAAAGGGTTTTATACTGCTGTGTGATTATAATGTGACCACAGTGTTAGTTTTTCTGGTTTCACTCTGTGGAAGGAAAAGAAGCACCCCTCCAAGGAGGAGAGAAGTCATGCTGTACTTTTCTCTCTCTGCTCACAGTTCTTCCTCAATTTAATGAATGGCAATAAGACTAAAATGACAGAGAACAACTATAGATTGCTGTACATACATCTATGTTTCTCCATTGAAGAGTTAAGCTTCATATAAGCTCAGAGACTTCAATAGAAAAATCAAAAAAGGGAGAGAAAAAAAGTCAGGGTTTTTGTCTATAAAAAGATACAGGAAATTTTAGGAAATGTATCAGTGAGGCTTAGGTCAATAAGATGCTAAAATTATACATAGATGTTTATTTCTTTAAATTTTGCTCTATAAAAATAACATTTACAGTGTTCTTTGATGTTCATATATATACACTTAAAGATTTAATTTTTATTTATTTATTTATTTAGAGAGAGCTCACAAGCAGGGGGAGGGACAGAGAGAGAGGGAGAGAGAGAATCTCAAGTAGACTCTGCACGGAGCCCAGAGCCCAATGCAGGGCTCGATCCCACAACCCTGAGATCATGACCTGAGCCAAAATCAAGAGTTGGACATTTAACAGACTGAGCCACCCAGGCGCTCCCATATGTATTTTTTAATAATATATTTTATAAGATGATGGCTGGGTAAAAGGCAGGGCTTCTTTCTCACTTCACTTGCCTGCTATATACTTTCTGACTAAAATTAAGACACCTCAACTCAGGATATCTAAATTGCAGGAACAGTCTATAAGGGAGTTGGGATTAGCAGACTCTTAAGTGATAAATATAAAGTGACCAAAGATATTCAGTAAATGCTTATCTGAATAATCTCAGTCTTATAGTGATCAAAACATCTCAACAATTGAACTTAATGCAGGGAAACCATTCCCATTGAGCTCTGAAGGCAGTCAGTATGACTGAGTTAACACGAACTGAGGTCTCTGCAAAAATAATTTTGGAAGTCAAATAGGGCTTCTATGGAGATTAATTTTCAGAATTGGAAAGCCAAACCAGCCTCTGAAAAAAATTCAATCCCCCCGATATGGAGAATGTATTTTTTGTTATTGTTGTTCTGAGATACAGGTGGATAATTCAAAACGATATGCAGAGTTCATTCTTTGGAATACCATATCTTGAAAGAGGCTAGATAACAAGAAAGCCATATCCTCTTCTCTTGCTTTCATGGACACTTGCCTTAGAAATCCATCAACCATGCCATGAGGAAGCCCAAGCCATCCCAGGCAGAGACCACACTGGGAACCACAGATAGGTACTCTGGCCACTGAGCCCAGCTGAGGCCCTAATCAATAGCATCAACTGCCAGACATGTTGGGTGGAGACACCTCAGATGATTCCAGCACCAAATCATTGAGTGTTTCCAACTGAGAAGCTCCAGACGCATGGGGCAGAAAAGAAGCTATCCTTGCCACACACTGTCTGAATTAATTGACTCACAGAATCTACAAGTATAACAAAATGGTTGTTCTATCCCATTCAGGGTTTTTATGAGGGGCAGGGAGGTAATTATGCAGCAACCATAACTGCAATAGTCAGTATCTTTAAGTCCCTCAGGCCAGAGACCCTCCGTTATAGTATCCAGAGAATAAATCTCAAGTTTTCATCCAGCATGGAGGAGAGGCAAATGCCAGTCATTTGAATTTGGGGAAAGGATCTCAGGATCTAACTGCTTTTTGAATGAATCTAGTCTTTAATCACCCACACTCCTATCTCTAGATGTCATGGTGCCATTGAATCCTGAGCTCATTGAGAGATCTGCTCAGGTTTTTTCTTACCTTTTCTTCTGCAGCTCAGAATTCAGATTGTACATTAAAATAAATGCTGTCCTCTAACCTCACAACACTTCTGACATCAAATGTGTGGGGTTTTCCACACTAAGCAATTCTCCAGTTCTCAGCAGAATAGGTGTCTTACAATTTAACTCAATTCTGACACTAACTACCTGGAGTAAGCTCAGACCCCACAGGTTAAGGACTCAATCCCACAAGATTACTTCCCACTTTAGATGCCTTTGCAAGTCCCAGGTTGTCATCTGTATTTCTGAATGACCAGCTATAAGTCAGGGGTTCCCATGACCCCACCCCTCAGGTTCAATAATTTGCTACAGTGGCTCACAGAACCCAGGAAAATGGTTTACTTACTATTACCGATTTATTACAAAGGATATTTCAAAGAATGTAAGTGAAGAGCCCAGTGAAGATATATACTGGTCAAGGTCCAGAAGAGTCCTGAGCACTGGAGTTTCTGTCTCTGTGGACTTTCAGGTCCACCATCTCCCAGGGCATGTGGATGCCTTCTCGTTCACCAACCCAGAAGCTTTCCAAACCTGATTGTTTAGGATTTTTATGGAGACTTGATTACACAGGTATAACTGATTAAATCACTGGTCATTCATTAGTGATTAACTTCCAGCCCCTCTCCCCGCTCCAGAGGTTGGGGGGTGGGGCTGAAAGCTCCAACCCTCTAATCAAATGGTTGATTTCTCTGGCAACCAATCTCCCCATCATTAGGGGCTTCCCAGCAGTAACCGCTTTAACATAAACTCAGGTGTAATTGAAAGGGGCTTGTTATGAATAACAAAAGACATTCTTCTCACCCTCATAGATCTGAAGCTTATTCAGAACAGGGGACAAAAACCAAATACTATATCAAAAGGTGTTCCTATTGCTCTTATTGATGTGAGAAACAAAGGCAAAGAATTAATTTTAACAAAGTTAACAAATTTAACAAAGTTAAATTTCCTTACTACTTACAGCCCATTCACAAGTCCTTAAAACAGGCAGAGTGACATTCCCCTAGGAACTCAGCTGCCTCAATGTTAATACTTTCCGAAGGGCAAAAGGCAATCTTAGCCCTAACCCCAGGATCCTGTAAGTATACCTTACCATATAAAAATTCCTTTGGAAGCTTCCTTTATCTCTACCCCCCTCCCAAGATATGTGTTGGCGATCATCCCCCAAGCATATGGCCCACCGATATACATGATATACATCTGAAGAGTCTCATGACTAAGGTTTTATTAGACAGTAATAAATGACCTTCTCCTAACAATAGCTACTAGCCCCCTCAAGGTCCTGGAAACTTGCTTCCAAATTCCTTAGAGACTTATGCTATCCCTAACTCCCTCCAACTTGAAATTATATAATGGGACACTCCTCATGACCCCAGTGCAGCTCTTTCTGTCCTGTCCCCATGCTTTAATAAAACCACGTTTTGGCACCAAAGATGTCTCCAGAATTCTTTCTTGGCTGTCCAGCTTCAAACCCTAATGTCTTTCTTACATCGTTATCACTTAGGAAATTAAAAGAGCTTTAGGAACTCTGGCCAGAGGCAGGGAATGAACACCAAAATATATATATATATTTTAAGATTTTATTTATTTATTTGAGAGAGAGAGAGAGAAAGAGCACAAGTGGGGGAGGGGCAGAGGGAGAAGCAGATTCCCCACTGAGCAGGGAGCCTGATGCGGGGCTCTATCCCAGGACCCTGGGATCATGATCCTAGCCAAAGACAGATGCTTAACGACTGAGCCACCCAGGCATCCCCAAAATATATTTCTTGTTATATCACAGTATCACACACATTGTGTTCAAATGACAAATATAAATAATTAAAATTTGATAATACTTTATTAATATGTTTAAATTTTTTTAAGTAAGGTTTGTTACTCCAAAGTAAATGTGACAATCCTCAGGTAAAATATCACAGTTCTCCCTTATTTCTCTCTCAATTTACATTCCCCTGTTCAGAGGCAACCACTGTTATTTTATTCACTGTATAGTTATATATACCCTTCCAGTCTCTTTCTGGACATTTGCAGACAAAATGTTGTGGGGTTGTTGAGTGTGATGGCCAAGAAAGAATTCTTGAGATGTTTTATGGTTCAACTTATTTTATTTAAGCAGCACAGGGACAGGGCCTGTGGGCAGAAAGAGCTGTACTTTTGCTATATGAAGCTGGTGGTTATATGCTTAGTGCTCAAGGGGGAAGGGAGATGTGGGGAATGTTAGATCATAAATGTCTTCTTAGAATTTTTATTCATAAAACTACTTTAGCAAGATTTCCCTGGTGCTTATCACTCAGCTCAATATTTTAACTATTGGTGAGATATACACGTGGTCATGAGACCTTTTAAGAATGTAGCAACTAGCACTTATTCGATCCTTATTAGAACAATGCAGGCTATAGGTGAGCTTTCCAGGCTAAAGGGGAACATTTTTCTCCTTCTATCCCTCATCAGTATGAGTGTACACATACTTGTGGTAGGCAGACTAAAGGCCTGCCAAAGATGTCTGTATCCTAATCCCTGAAATCTGTAAATAGGTTAGGTTATGTAGCAAAGGGAAACTGAGGTTGCTAATCATCCGACTCTGAAATATATTATCCTTTATCTGAGTGGACCCATGTAATCACAAAGCTCCTTAAATGTGGAAGAGGGAGGCAGAAGAGCTCACAGTAATGAGATGTGAGAAAGACTTGACCTGCCATTGTTGCCTTTGCAGATGGAAGGGGGCCAGGAGCAAGGAATGCAAACAGCCTCTAGAAGCTGGAAATGATGGGAAAACAAATTCTCTCCTGGAGCCTTCAGAAAGGAACACAACCCTGCCAACATCTTCATTTTAGCACAGTGAGACTTATTTAGGACTTCTGGCCTTCAGGACTATGAGATAATAAATTCGTGTTGTTTTAAACAACTAAATTTGTGCTAATTTGTTACAGCAGCAATGGGAAACTAATATAAAGACATTGGGAATTCTTCAATAAATGGCCCATCCAGTTCCCCCAACAGGGAAGTTGAGTCAACAAGCCTTATATGCACACTCAATTTCCAATTAGCTCTTTCTCATACTCACAATTGTTAGCAGATGGACAAGAATCTCCAAACAGCTAATGAAAGCCTCATGATGAAAGATAAGAGAACAATACTTTTTTTTTTAAGATTTTATTTATTTATTTGACAGAGAGAGAGATAGCGAGAGCAGGAACACAAGCAGGGGGAGTGGGAGAGGGAAAGCAGGCTTCCCGCCGCGGAGGGAGCCCGATGTGGGACTCGATCCCAGGACCCTGGGATCATGACCTGAGCCAAAGGCAGACGCTTAACGACTGAGCCACCCAGGCACCCCGAGAACAATACTTTTTTAAAAAAAACCTGACATCTTCAAATCTGTTAATCTTCTCCTGTAGGGCTTCTGAATTTTGTGAATTGATAAGCAGCAAAACCTGCCCCCCTTTCCCATCAAGATGCTGAAATTAGTCTTCTATATTCTTCTCTAATTCTTATGATGTTTTAGTTTTAAGTTTTAAATCTTCGATTCTCTCTTTCTTATCTGTATTAAGCCTGAGCTGATGGTTTCAGCCTTTTAGGACATATATAGATTACCAATCCCATTATATTATGGTCTCCCCCTCCCTGAATAGTTCTAGCCCTCAAGGTTTTTAAAGAACAAGTAGGTTGATAATTATGAAAGTAAATTGTAAAAATAAATGTTTAAAAATATAAAAAATACTACTCAAATATAAAGTTTTAGGATAATGGTGATGATGATCAATATTTCCAACAGCCCTGTTCCTTGTCAATAATCGGTAACTAATTCTTTCCAGTCATCCTTATCTCTGAATTCCTGACTTGCCTTTTGTTCCCCTCCTCATCTCTCAAGCCCCCAGAATCCCAGCAAGGAATTCTGCATTGCCTGGGAAGACCATCATCAGAAAAGGCCTGGGTAGCACAAGGATCTTGTTACTCTATTCAGGACTCTAACATACCCTTTGGAACAACTTTGATAACCACAGTGCATCCCCACACAGACACAAGCAGATCCTCCTCTTGCTCCACCCTGCTGGGGTTTATTTACCAGACCAGCATTCCAAACAGAAGCTCCATTCACTTCATCTCCCTTTCAGAGGGAGGCAGAAACACACCCTAGGCCATCATAGAACTGGGTAGGCTTGTTAATCAAAATTTCTTTGGCTTCATCTAACAACAGGGGTGTGTTGAATAAAACTCCCAGAGTCAAGTGTTGGCTCTGCCTCCTTGAAGGGAAAGCAATGAAACAGGAAAGGCATCCAACTGAGATAAAAGCTAAGTTAACAAATGATAGCATTTCCAAAACAAATTTGGGCTTGAATGCCCTGGAATGAAATAGAAGAGGAGGGAGTGTCAGAGAAGAGCACAGGCTGATCTCAGCCCTCTGGTCGACAGAAGGCAGGGGGCTGACAGAAGACCTTGCTATAAGATGTGTGTCTTTCTGACAGTTTTCCCAAGAGCCCATCCTGCCACTATCATTCTGCTCTTCCTGTTTTCCCCATATTTCCTGTCTTCTTCAAGAGGTGCACGCTGAGAGGACATGTTAGGCTATTGTTCCGAGTTTTAAGTTATTTTCACTGTTTTGTCTAAGAAAATAATCTATTGGAGAGAAACACAGAGGTGATTGAGAAGAAATAGCTTCATCATTTTGGCATGGAGAAGGAGCGGTGAGAAATGTGGAACAAATGTGATGACACAAAGCTGTTTGATGGTGGAACAAAATCAAGCTCGTGCCTCGAAGGTCATACACTTGCTCCTAAATCCTGGTCAAACCTCCACTACAAATCACTGGTGATAAGACCCACACGGGTTACCTCTGAATCGGAGTGCTGAAGAAACACAGATGGGTCACTTGGGTGTGCTGCAGAGAATCATCTCAATGCATGATTTCTTGCTACTTTCTCTGTGTCAAGCATTGTGCTTAGTTGGAAGGGGCGTAAAGATAAGCAAAATACCACTGTGCTCCATGAGCACATTATCCAGCAGAGGAAATGGAAAAGCAGGAACATGTGACCCAGTCACTGAAGAATTTCAACGGGATCTGGCAACTGTGTTCATTAAAACTCTTTCGGTTTCAAGGACTAACTTGAGCTTACCTGCAAGTGAAGGTGGATTTTATCGGTGCTATAGTATGGAAAACCAAGATTGAAAAGGTCAGTGATACAGTGGAGTCTCAGAGTCTATTGGAATCAAGGACTTGAATGCTGCTATGAACTTTTTTCCATCTCAAGCAACTGCATCTTCCCCCACCCCCTCTTTCTCTGTAGACTACCACTTGCTTCTCTATTTAAGTATTCAATAACATTCGGCTATTTGCATTCTTCTTGATTTTAACTAAGAAAGTGCAGAAAGGGTCTCGTTGATCCATCTTGACTTATGTTCCCACTTCTGACCAATCCATTGAGGCAAGACAGCAGACTCATATAAGAGCACAGAAGCTCCAGTGAAAACTTCACAACTACCCTCTTCACCTGGGTATATGCCTCCAAGTTTTGCCTCTCAGTCACCTCGTTTCTCTTGGTTATCCGGTTTTTCTGTTTTTCTCAGAGTCATATTCAGATTCTCCTTCTCTGCCAAGATCTTTCCAAAATGATCTGTATGTTTTGAACCAGCTTCTCTATAAGATATTGTCTCATGGACCTCCCACCTCAGCCCCATGAACATGAATCATAATAAGCTCATGATGTGTACGTACTCCAGACTCCCAGAAGCCAGGCACCCTTGCCTAGACAATGAGATTATCCATTAAATAAGCACATGGAGCATCCAAAGGCTGTTAGAATGTGGGTTTGGAGCCCAAAGAAGCATTAAGATTGAAGGCATTGACTTTGAAGGATTATCTGCCTGGAAATGATAGTTGAAGTTGTGGAAGTATATGTAATTACTGAAGAAAAAAACTGTGTGTGAGAAGAGGACCAAAAAGAACATGTAGTATCCTACACAAGGAATAGGCAAAGGATGAGAAGACAAGAAGCCTTCAGGTAAGAGAAAGAAGATGAAGAGAAGGATGGGGATTTGATTGACTTAGATGACCAACTTGTGGACAACAGACAATCTTAACTCTCCAACGGTCAACACATGGTAGACTTTCCGGGTCCATGATTTCTCCCTATTTTTCTGTTTCCATTCCTCTATTTCACTTCTTGATAACATTATCCCTTTAGGACTGAGAAAACACATGGGTCAATCTCATTTTGCTTCCAAGCACCCGGCCTGATAAAAAGGATTGACTAAGTAGCGGAATGGCTAAGGGGCAAAGTAAAGATTTTTTTATTTTCTCATGTATGGATTTTTGTTCAGCCATCCAATAATGTGTTAAAATTTTATATAATTCCATAGTTGCTAGGATTCTAAACAACAAAGTGACAGACTTCCAAGTTTAGGAGACCAAGGTATGCAAGATTGCTTATTATTCTCTAGAAAGGTCTTTTCACTATAGGATATCCATTTTTATGTCACCCTGTTGTCCTTTTATTTACACACTTTGCATTTAAACCATAGCAGGAAATGCACAATCTACTGAGAAAAAATAAATCTGTGTTTGTAATAGCATTCACCGCTTAACTGCTTTGGCCAATTTCCAAGCTCCTGAGTGTATGTCCAAGATGGCCATGCCTAGCAGCTGTGAAAGGATATAACTGTAAATTAACATCGTTGTTGGAGGTCATCAATGATTTAGATAAGGAGTTCCTCTCTCATTAATGATGTAAAATCTTCCCTAAGGTTTTGAAACTCAAATCCTGTGGGTCAGATCATGGTTCTTTGCCAAGCAAGGTACATGTTACATGATGCCTTTTTAATAAACAGCTCATACCATTTTTTCTGCAAAAGACATTTATCATCAGCTTCTGAAATTAGCAATAAGAGAAAGATTCCGTGCCTTTTAAAGATTCCCTTCTTTTTGTACTTTGGACAATGAGCCAACTGAATGATATCAGAAGGATCTTTCCAAAGAAACAACAATTAAAATAAGTGGAAGTAACAATTGAGAGTGGTAACACCACCTTGGACTATCAATACCAGGCCCACACTCAGAGTATCAATAATACCAGGACCACATTCAGAGTATCAATACTAGCACCACACTCGGTGGGGCACTTCAAATATTTTGTGTCAGGGATCATGGTAACTTCTATCATGTCTGCACTGTACTAACTTTTATATACCCTACTATTTCCTATATATTCCCATTCCTACTTAAACCACAGCTCCTACACTTCTTCTTTATGTTAGACATTCCCTTCCTGATGTACTCAAGGGGATCCTCTTAAATGTGGGATCAAATCTGAAAATTGAAAGACAGGCATTTGGGGGCTGAGATAAATTTGAAGAAATGTGTCTGTCTGAGGACCCATGGCAGAGAGGAATTGGGTAAGATAGCTACTACTTTCAAGGATTAAGGAAAGGCAAAAATGGGTTGCAAAGTAATAAGAACTATGGTAAAGGAATTTGAAATCAGGGTGGGATCCCTAGTGAGATATACGCAGAGAAGAATACAACCAAACTCAAGGCCCTCAAATAGATGGAGTTTCCAAAGCACCCCTTTTTCACAATGGCCTGTGAGTGTTTTAGAAGTAGGAAGAATGATTTATTAGATTAGAATAGACAAGATCTATTTAATTAAAAATGTGGACCAAAATCAAATGAAGCATTTATAAACTTCACCTTCATTGATGGTTTCCAAATGCTAAATAACACATTGATCATAAGTGGGGTAATCATTAGTTCTGTTTACAAATTATTTCTAGCTTTCATTTTCTAAGCATTGCACTTCACTTCCCCTTTGAATTTTGATGTGGTCATGTGATTATCTTCATCCAATAATCTTCGAGTGGAAGCCTTACAAGTCAATGTGCAGTTCACCACATTCCCTTCCCCCTGCTGTCTAGATGGTGTCTAGATGGTGACTCTGCCAGCTTGAGTCTCTGAGGGTTTACAGAGGGCTAAGCCCTTCTGACCTGCTTTGGACATGTAGCATGATAAAGAAGTAGGATTCCAAAGTAAAGGAGACAACAGACATAATTCAAAACTCATGGTCATTTTAGCAAGATCTAAACGGGTGTATAGCCACTGACTTGGGGCTTGTCTTTACTGCAACAAAACCTATACTATTCTGATTGATTTGTCAAGGCATGTGTAAACAACTAACAATATCCCATTTCATGACTGCCAACAGGTGAACCTCACTAAAACTGTGCAAGTTTGGTAAGGTGAGGTTAGCTATATTGGTACTGAAAAGTGATTAAAATTTCTGGGATCCAGAGCTCTTGGCTTCCAAGTGAACTCTTTCCTTCCAGATCTCCAGATATTGTAAGAAAATTCTTGCTGAGGAACTATATATATTAGGGTTGAAAGCAACTAACATTTAGCAAAGATCGAGTATTGACCAGAAAAACAAGCCTCTTGTTTATATGACCCTATATGGCTTTGTGTAAAAGTATGGCACCATGTCCCCCCCACCACACCCCACACCTGAGAGCCAATTCAGCTAGAAAATGTTTGATACGGCCAGCAGAATATTGTAAAGAAAAAAATAATAATTTTCATTCCTTTAGTTTAAGCAAGCACTCTCAGTTTTGCTGCTGCCTTCTATTCCTTTCTTTTGTTATATCCAATTCTTCTCCCTTTCTTCACTTCAACTACATTACTTGCGTAGTCCCTGAAGGCACTTGAGTTTGGACCTCTTCAGAGAGGCATGGTGCCTAAGAAGGAAAGAATACATAAAGCCAATGTTCAGGTGTTCGGTGTGACATACAGAAAAGCAGACATGCATGTTACCAACTTCACTAAGATTGTCTCTCACCATTCTTCAACACCAACCACCAGCATGGCCTGTCTCTTTGCCCTCCCCTAGGCTAAGCTGATGCCAAACCCCAGAATCAAGGTGAGCCCAAGCAGGTGTATATGAAGAATTTCTTCCATATGACGTGGGGTAGGAATAGAGGGTGTAGTCACACATTTGGGAAGAACAAGTAACATCTTACACTCTTGCTAGCATATGCAGGATGACTTTATCTCTTCTGCTATGGTTAAATAGGAAAATTGATAAGGGGACATAGGCTCTAAATGTTACCAGAATCAAAGCAGTGAATTCAAACATCCTACTTCACAATTAGGCTCCAGTAGCAATGAGTGTTCCTAGCATCCAGATCTTGGTTTCTAACACCGTTCTTCAATAACAGGGCTCCTTGGGGAAATGAGTCATTCTAGGTCTAAGGCTGACAAAATATGAGATCAGCCTGAAGCATCTTGTAGTATCAGAAAGGGAGTGTTCAGAAAATGAAGAATGGGAGCAAGTCAAAGATAATTTGGAACCAACTGAAAGAACTCCCAATGGCCAAAACTGGAATAATTTAAGCAACAAAATAAATAACATAGTATTGGATTATAACTAAAGTATAAAATAAATATACATGAGTCCATACTGACCATAAATAAGTGATTGAATAAATAAATGGGAAAAAAAGACAAATCTTTCTTTCAGAAGAGTTCCATTAAATATATATAGGTATATATTTTAATGGAAACATATATATATTTAATAGGACTCTATACCACATTCTCCTAAGAGTAGGCTGAATTTAGTGACATGCTACCAAGGGTAAAGTATGAAGGGGGAAAATGGTAACTTGACAGTGGAGAAATCTGGCAAACACTACTCTGTGAAATGATGAGAAGGGCACTTTACCTCTCCAATATTCTTTCCAGAAACCCATAACCCCAGTCTAATCATGAGAAAAACAGCAGATAGACCCAGATGGAGAGATATTCCACAGGGTACCTGGTTAGTTTGTCTCAAGACTGCCAACATCATTAAAAACAAGGAAAGACTGAGAAACTGTCAAAGATCATAAGAAATGGGCAGACACAATAACTAAATGAAATGTAGTAGATACTGGAACAGAAAGAGGTAGGAGATGGAAAAAATGGTAATATTTGAATAATATCTGTAGTTTAGTTAATAGTTATGTACCAATGATGGCTTCTTACTGGTGACAAATGTGCACTGGTAATGTAAGTTAACAATAGGAGAGATTGGGTGACAGGTATACAGGAACTCCCTTTTGCTTACATTTGCAACTGTTTCTTATTTTTCAACTTTGCTGATAAGTGTGGTCATGTTACTGAACCTGACCAATGAAATATGAGTGAAATATGAGCTACTTCAGGTGTAGCTTGCAAACACTTCCTGCTTATGCTTCTTCACATTCTCTCCTCATTTTGGCTAATGAAGACTGAGACAATGACATCAACCTTGGAAGCCACTTACTGAAGACTGAAGACACCAGAGCTGTTGTCAGCCCAGGTTCAAAATTAATGATGTAAGGGAGAGCTATCTCTGACCTAGAATCCCCACCTTGAGTCTTGCATGGCTAAGAAATAAGCTTCTATTGTGTCGAACCATTCAATGTTTGGATGTTTGTAACATTGTCTGCCATTCTAACCCCTTAAGATAATGTAGAAAGGGCCTCATGGTGGTGGGAATGGAGCACCAGGTCACAGAGAAGAAGGGTCTTTAGTAGACAGGGTTGGGGGTGACAGGCAGAGAGAAAATGGCTCAGAAAAAGCTTTCATGGAAGAGGTAGTATTTGACTTGGACCTTTGGGGACAAGTTAAGTATTCCATGCAGAGAGAATAACATAAAGACAGCCACAAGGGCAGTTTTTTAATTATTTTTGCACCACATGAGGTCTGGCTGACTTCATGAGGTCATAACACCTCCCCTCTTCTAAGAGGCCTAAGGTCACTTACAGCCATCCCAGGGTTTACTACAGACATTTTTGCTGCATTAGTAGGCAGTTCCTCAGCCTCTAGTTCCTCTATTGAGTAACAGGGTAATATTTGAGTTACCATCCTGAGTTATCATACTCATTGATTCAACAAATATTTATTGAATGCCTATTATATGCCAGATTCTGTTATAGAAACAGCAGTTTATGTGATAGATGAGAATCCTGGTCAGGGAGTAGGGAGTAAGGGGCCAATATGGGGCATGAGAAGAAATAAGGTAATGAATAAATAAGAAAAATAATTTTGGACAAAGAAAGTGTTATGAAAATGGTGACTATATAATTTATCGTCTACACTAAGACACTTTAAAAAAATGAAAGGAGATATGCTAGGACAACAGGTATAAACCAGGCTATACTAGGCAAAGCAAGAAATATGGTCACCTTGGCTATGGAGATAATAAAATCAGAGGGTGGTAGGTGAGGCCTGTTTAAGGATGTGGCACTTGAGATTAGACCAGAAGGATGAGAAAGAGCTAGCCATGTGTTGATCTTAAGGAAGTGTGTTCCAGGCAGGGTAACAGAAAATGCAAAGACCCTGAAGCAGTAATGAATTTGGCATATCCAAGGAGCATCAAAAATATTGGTGATTTTATGGGGCACCTGGGTGGCTCAGTTGGTTAAGCAACTGCCTTCGGCTCAGGTCATGATCCTGGAGTCCCGGGATTGAGTCCCGCATTGGGATCCCTGCTCGACAGGGAGTCCGCTTCTCCCTCTGACCCTCCCCCCTCTCATGTGCTCTCTCTCTCTCTCTCTCATTTTCTCTCTCTCAAATAAATAAATAAAATCTTTAAAAAAATATTGGTGATTTTAAAAAAACATTTATTTATTTGAGAGAGAGAGAGTGTGTGTGTGTGTGTGTGTGCTCAAGTAGAAGGGCAGAGGGAGAGGGGAAGCAGACTCCCCACTGAGCACAGAGCCCAACACGGGGCTCCTTCTTATGACCCCGACTGAGATCATGACCTGAGCCAAAACCAAGAGTCGGATGCTTAACTGACTGAGCTGCCCAGATGCTTTTGCTGGTGACTTTTTTTAATTGGAGTAAATAATGAGAGTGGTAGAGAGATCAAGTCAGAAAGATACTAGGGGTCACATCATGTATGGCCTTGTAGTCAAGGTAAGGAATTTAGATTCTATTTTAAGGGCAAAGAGAAGCTATGGAGATTTTGAAACTGAGAAATTATATGGTCCCATTTATTCTATAAAATGATCACTCTAACTTCTAACTGGGGACTGGACTTTAGAGGAGAAGGGTAGAAAAGTAGAGCAGTTTGAAGACTCTTGCTGAAGCCCAGGAGAGAAGATGGGGACTTGGGGTAGGTTGGAAGCAGAAATGTTGGTGAGGACTGCACAGATTCAGGACATATTTTGGAGGTGGAGCTATAAGAACTTGCCAATGGAGCTGATATACGGAAGTGGAGAAAAAGCAGGAATCAAAGTTCTAGGCTTTTAGCCTCCATAGCTGAATCAAGTAGCATTACCTGAGATGGGAGTCTTAAGGAAGAGCAAGTTTTAAGAAGAGATAGGTGGTGATCAAGAATCCTGTTTTGGCCATGAATAATTTTGTGAACATATCCCTTCCCATAGCACCAAATACCATCTCCACACTACCTCCAGAGATTTAAGTGTCCAGCCAGGATGTCAGGACTCCAATATCAACTGCCTGATTTCCATTTATTTTTCTGGTAAACATCTCACTCCTTCAACCTTGCCAAAAGCAAGGCCCCTCCCTCACACTAGGGCTACTGGAACTCTCAGAAAACTGGGACCTGGTGGTGACTTCAAGGAGTGACAAGTTCATTTCCTTAGGTTTCCCCTGCCTGCTGCTGCCTTCAGGAACTGGACTGCTTCTACCCTGGGCACCAGAGCATCACCCCAGAATAACTGTCTTTCCAACTACACCAAGAAGGAACATTGTCCTTTAGCCCAAGAAACAAACCATAGACCTCCAATGCTCTGAGACCTCCTAGGTTTGTCCTCAATTTTCCCCCATGTGACTCTATGATTCAGTATGTAAAAGTATTACCACAAAAGGATTTAAGAATTCCTCAATTTGGCATAGCTTAGAGGAGTTTTAGGTAAGGAATCTTATAACTGGAAGAAATACAGGAATGACTATGAGATTGTGAGTTTAGGAAATGTGGCGGGAGACATACCAAGAACAGTGAAACTATCCCATTCCCTTCATGAGATTAGTAGTGCTGGGACACAAAGGGAAGAGCCCTCCCTCTCCCCCCCAGGCCCAGGTATAGGTGATCCAGCTTGGGATCTCTTCCAGCCATTTCCCTTCTCACAGGGCCTAGGGAATGGCTCACACAGAGCCCATGTCTTCCCTTCTTTACCACATTCTAGATATTCAAGATCCTGTGGTTTCTTCCCCACATGTTCCCAAGCCTGTGCAGGCCTCTGCTGTGGCTCCATCTTCTGAAGGGTGGATTATGTTAGCATTTAAGCCCACCTAGGCCCTAGTGAGGCTGCCCGCAAGTAATGCTGACAGAGCTTGGGTGGGTAAGTGAGGGTGCTTCCATGCAGGAGGCTCCCTGTGTGGTGGAATAGAGCCAAAGGGTGGGAAAGGAAGGTGGGTGGTCTGTCAGCAAGGATTAGGAGCCAAGGCTAGCTGCCCCATGCCATCATGTTCTAGGGAGAAACTCAGAGGAGTCCAAGGATTCTAATGTTGAGCCTTCCTCTCCCCCACGTCTTTATAAAGACATATTGTGAAAGCATGAGGATAATTCTATCAATTTATGAGTCTCTTATCTCGATATAAAACTGCCAGGTATTAAGACATAAGGTGTGTATGACTCCATAGGTATCTTACCCTCAGCCCTGAGTGTACCTGATTGGGAAAGTACATGGGTCTTTCACTGTCATGGTCTCCCTGCACCCACCAGAGGTGGTGCTAATGGCTTGCTGCTCTCTCACCTCTGCCCTGCAGTATGTATAACTTAGTAAAGGGGTGGAAGCTCAATTTAATCAGCAGAAGATGGGCTAAGCACAAGCAGTCTCAGGATAGAAATCATTATCACTCTATGCCCACTCCATGTCCTGGGGCAGGGAATGTTCTCTAAGTGGGGGTGAAGGATTTCATGGCTTTCTGTACAGAAAGTCTTCATGTCAAAATATGTGCGGCTGGCTTTAAACATGAGGAGAAAGACACAAAATGGTCGGAGTTGGAGTCTGTATGAGGAAAACGACCAAGACCAATGTTGAAATTTTACAAACGAACAGGCATATCTTTGCTCTGCTGCAACTCAAGTGTGCGTATGTGTGTGTTGAAAGGAGTGGGGAATGGGTGTGTCCACCAATCCATCCAGAAGTCAGACCTACACTCTAAGCCAGGCCACTCAGCCTCACATGTTCAGAATAAGGCATCAGGCCTTACCCCTCTATGTGGGCACCACTCTGAGATCCAGGGAGAAACATCTGGGGTCATTGTTTGGCCTTGCCTTCACCTGCCTATTTGAAACACAGAATGTGCCAGAGATCTCTGTGGCTGACACCTTTTTATATATTAATATTATCTATATTATTATAAATAATATATAAATATAGTAGAATTTTAAATAAATTTATAAAGGGAAAATATATGTAAACACATCCTCATCCTTTTACATATATTTTCTACAAAGGAAGCCAGGAGAAGACACAAGACCTACCTAACACCCATGGAGCCCAGCCTGGAGCTCCCCCGACACACTACCACTAGGGAGAGTGGACACCCGTGCAGCAGTGGGTATTTATTCTCTAAGGGGGTTGAAATCCCCCAGTTCATTCTCTTTTCACTTCTCCCATTCTCCTCCTACCCACTGAGCCCAGAACAAGGGGAACATGGACAACTTCAGAAATGGCTGTCTTTTCTAACACGGTAGTTCCCACCCAGGTCTGACAGCTCACCTTCCCCAACTATCACCTCATCCACTGGGGTTCTGACTCACTCGGTCTAGGTTAAGGGATAGTCTAGGCATGGGGAGTTTGAAAGGTCCCCACATGATTCCAATGTGCAGCCAAGGTCAAGAATCTCTGCTCTAACAGCAACAACACCGCCTCACACAAACACACACACATACACACACACACATACTTTAGTTTTAGGCCAACCTATCCCAAACTGCCCTGTCCCCCAGACCTCACTTAGGGGAAGATAGCCTTGGGCATTGTTTCAGCAGCATTGGGTGAGTCTGTGCTGCTATTATAAACAAAATAATGGTGAACTTGGATACAGTTCACCATAATATGTTCTCTCTTCCCTTGCTTGCTATTATTACCATTTTGGCACAGATAAAAATCAATATAAAAATAGCTTACTATGAGAGCTGGAACTGAAATGCCTAAACCATTTCACTATTTTTAAAAAACACAATGCCTGACAACAATTTGAATCAATACTAAAAATTATTTAGGAAAGATTTTAAATTGTAAAATTATAATACTTAATTAAAGACGATTATCTTTTATTTATATACTTAATAATAACAATAATAATAGTTAATAATAAAAGACGATTGTCTTTTCATTTACTTAGAGGTCTTCCGCCTATGAATCTGAAAATACTCAGCTCCTTTTTTTCAGAAAGGATGAAAGGAAGCTGAAGTGCACACTGAGCTCTCTAGAATTCTCATCCTGATCATTTGCCCTCAGGCCAAAGAAGGCAAAGTCCCAGAGGGCCTTCTAGAACCTCTCAGAGGACCTCCTTCCTGATGCTGACAGTCTTATGTCTCAGACTGGCTGCTGGGCTCATGTCCCCTGCCCTCCCTCACCAGACCATACTTTTTATATTTGAGGGAAGATGTTGAGAACTAACCCAAAAGAGAATATGAAAAAGAAAACGAATTAGAATGTCACTGATAACAGTCTCTGCCTTTACATGGGGAACAAAGAAAGTTAATTTGAAGGATTCAAACAGGGGGTGGCATAGTAGATGACAAGCGTGAGATCAGGAGTCATTGCGATCATAATATAAGACCAACCAAAGAGCTGTTTTTCAATTTACAGTGGCATTTGCTCTTTGATTAACTCGAGGCTGAGAAACAAGTCATTTTCCACTTCACTGGTGGTAAGTCAATATTTTTACTCCAAAGAATGACTGCTTTCATTTTTTACTTTCGCCTAAATGAAATTCTTAATTGATTAGTATTTAACAATGTAAAACATTCAGACAGAGGTGTCAGAAGAACATCTTTCATTTAGCTCAGAACAATATATTCTCAAGAATGTGCTGGCTCAATCTGGAAGTCTTTCCTTTGGCGTGGACACTTTGCTGCCTCAGTCAGAGCCTGGCATTTGCCTATTATGGACGACCAAAGAGGATTCTCTCAGAAACTTTCTGAAGGGGAGAAGTGATGAGCAGTGCCAAACACTCTAAATACATCCTCAGAACAACTCTGGAAGCTGGAACTATTTCCATTTCACAGATTAGTATGGCCAGCCAATGACCAAAACAGAGAGAAAAACAAAGGACTGTGAACATTTAGTACATCCCTGTCATAGGGAAAGAGATGGGAGAGGTTTTCAGTAGAGCTTTAAGAAATCTGTGTTAGTTTGAATTATACTTCTATGTAGGGTGGCTTGGCACTATCTATCAAAATGTAACTACATATTCTAGGACACGACAATCCCAGGATGTGGGATTCATCCCACAGATGCATGAACGCCTGCAGAATGTGCCCATGCATTGTACTCATTTTAGCCGAGCTGGAATCACAAATGCTTGGCAACAAACTAAATGTCCATTGACAATAAACTGCTTAAATCATTTTATGGTACATCTATCAATAGAATGCTCTACAGTCCCTAAAAGTGAGGCCGCTCTTTCTGAAGCAGAGGATCTTCAAAGTATATTAAGTGAAAAAAGGGAGACATAGAACAGTTAATGTTGATTTGAAAAGCATACACATATTTATTTATAGCCACATGTATTCTATATTTAGAGGCTTCTCTGGGAGGATATACAAAAACCTGGTAGTAGGGGCTGCCTCTGTGAGGGGAGTTAAGTGGCTTCAATGAAGGGTAAGAAAGACTTAATTTTCATTTTTTACCTTTTGAATTTTGTACCATATGCATGAAGTAGTTATGAAAACAATTGTTTTTAATTATCTGAAGGGAATCTGTAATCTTCTGTTGAGGCTCAAGGAGGTAAAGCCATGAACCCAAGGTCAAAAGCAATGAAGCCAGGTGTGACCCTGGGTTGGTGTCATTCTAAATCCACAGGTTTTCCTGCCACCAGTGTGCTGTTTGTCCTGTTCTCCCCTTTTCACGTAATGAGATCTTAGGGCTGACCCAGAGCCCTCATCATCTGAAAAGGCACATGTCCCATCTTCAGCATGGCTGTCTTTAACCTCACCTGGAAGAGACCTACCTATAATAAATTGCTAAAGAAACGTAAGAAATTACCTTAACTTTCTTGGTCCAATATCTTAAAGGAAATTTTATTCAACAAAGCTTCTTTTTAATGTTTTATAGCAAACCAAGCTCCTGAATAATTTATGTGAGAAAATATTATAAATTTATGTTGTGACTTTAAGTTGGAAACTTGACTACTCATTCATTTATTTCAAGAACATTTACAGAGGGCCTATTATGTACCAGCGACTGTACAGGCTCTCAGATTATAAAAATCAATAACACATGCATCAGCCCTCCAAGAGCTTGGATGGAGTCTATTGGGAGGCAATCAGGCATACAAGAATCTGCAATATGAAGCAGAATGTGATGCCAACTAGAAGCCAGATATGGAAGGGTGTGGAACAGAGAGGTAGGAGGTACTTGCTGAGTTGTTCCTTCAGAGTCCTGGTCATTAGTCATAGGACTCAAGGGGCACCATGAGTGAGAAGTGAGCCCAAGGCACCGGAAAGTTCAGGCCCCGTTTCAAGGGGCAGCCACTGCTTCCCTCCCTGCTACCGATGCCTCTGAGGGCCAGTGTTGCCAGATCTTCCTATTTTATGAAAAATCTCTTGACTTTTATGTAGTGGCTTATATTTTTTAAAAAACCACCAAGCTTCTCAAACAAAATGTGTCTGTGGGCAAATTCTGCCCACAGAGCACCAATTTGAGAACCCCTTTCTTGTGTTTTCATGTGCTTCCTGCAGTTCTCCCATGGACAAATAGGCAGTTCAATCTCTTGCTCAAAAACAAAGGCCCTCACCTTTCTTTTCTCAGGAGGAACTTCTGGTGCAACAACCTGTCCTCTCAGCCTCCTGAACATTTACCAGTGACCTGCCCCTTACACCATCATGACTTTATTAGACTGTCCTTGAAGACAACTTTTTAATTCTGAATCTCCAGGGCAAATTGTCCCAAAGGGTTTCTGCAGCCCACCCTGAACACATTATCATTAAGAGCTGCACAGAGAGTTACTATGCCCATAATACCAGTACTGCTCTTCTATGATTATTCCCACCACATCCTCACTATTAACTTTGATGTAGGGCTTTGCTCACAGACTGATTGCCTCAGCATTGGAGACATATGGGAGAAGGAACCAAGCTCTAGAGTTTTGGGAAATTTTCCAGAGTTACTTGAATATGGCAGCAGTCTGGGCTTGAAGCCAGAAAACTTGGATTTGAGTCCTAGTTCTGTCACTTATTCACTGTGCGGCCTTGGGCAAGTCATTGCCAGTTAAATATCCATTTGCTCATCTTGACAAGCAGAATCTGATGAGAATATTCCTAATGGAACTCTGGCCCTTATTGTTGAGATTCTCTTATCCTGATCTGAATGGACTTAGAGAAGGTCTCCGTGAGAATGCTATGAGTCGACACATGGCAGATTTAAATGACAACTGCAGGGCAGGGGAGCATCCTCCAAAGGCATCATCATCTTTATGAGGTCACCAGAGAATGAAGCACATATTTTGTCAGAGTAAGTTCTTGTCCTCAAATGCTTGAGTCAGAGTGAGGCCATGCAGCATGAGGCCCAGAAACATGAATGTCTGGGTTCTTCGCTTTCTCCACATCTGAGCCAAGTTAGCAATCCCAGGTAATGGATGCTCTGATGTGGAAGAAGAGGCCATGGGAGCACAGAGGGCAGGCTCCAACCCAGGGTTAAGGGGAGTCTTGGAAGTCTTTCCGGTTGAAATTTCTTTCAAGTAGAGGACTAAAATGTGAATAGGAATTAGCGTTAACCTTAAAAATAAAAGTCAGTTATTTTGCCAGCAAAAGTGGGTTTATTATTTGGGGCATGCAAGCCATTGACAAAACCATAGACAGGTCTAACAAACAAAGGAGATAAATTGTTATTTTTATGCCATATCATCACAACCATATTAAGCCATGAACTTCTATGATCAGTTCCTTAGTTCATTCATTTATTCATCCATCATTCATCCATGCATCCAGTCAGGCACCCATTGATCTATTTATTTATTCACCTGTCTCCCATCCAAGAAATAATGCTGTGGTTTCAACCTTGGCAGCTGACTAGAATTACATGAAGAAACTAAATATCCCAGTGCTTCAGCTGCATCCCAGACCAGCTAAATCAGAATCTGTAGGCGTAGGACCTGAGCATCAGTATTTTTTAAATCTACCCCCAAAATTTCAATGTGTAGCCAAGTTCAAGAACCACTGAAATGATGTGTTAATTTACATACCCATCAACTTAACCAAGGTCCTGCAATCAATTGCTCCACTTTCCCCTTATTGCTCTGCATTCTGGTCTGTCTATCCCAGGCCTGTGACTTGTGGGGAACTGGATATTCAGTCCAGACCACCTGCAGTCTATAGGACATCATTGTGCAAATTAGAACAGGTACCCCTCTCTCAGAATACATTGCTTCATTCTGTTTAAAAATGTCATAATATTGGGGCGCCTGGGTGGCTCAGTCGGTTGAGCGACTGCCTTTGGCTCAGGTCATGATCCTGGAGTCCTGGGATCGAGTCCCGCATCGGGCTCCCTGCTCAGCGGGGAGTCTGCTTCTCCCTCTGACCCTCCCCCCTCTCATGCTCTCTCTCTCTCTCTCTCTCATTCTCTCTCTCAAATAAATAAATAAAATCTTTAAAAAAAATGTCATAATATTATATACTGATTATACTAGAATAAAATCTGTCCATCTGCCATTTAATGAGATGTTGTAATAAATATATGAATCAATGACATTTACAATGTGAATAGAGAATCCTTATATGTGGTAGCCTTGTACAGTGTATAACTTATACAGCCACATAGGATGATCATTGGTCAGGGCAGGTGTCTGATTCTGACTCTCTGAGTTTCTGATTGGAGCCTAGTCAAGATGATCCATAAATAAGGGGAATATATTTCCAAAGCCTAAATATGTATCCTTGGCACTGAAAAAATCTTTTGTTTTTCTGATTAGTGGATTCATTTAAATGAAGAGTCTTGTTAAAGGCATAGAAATTAAATAACATCTACTTACTTATTCAAGTAAGAATCCAAGAGGATTCTTACTGGGAAACGAGAGACACACAGAGCACCATCTTTGCTGTGCTCTTCCTCCAAGGCATCTCATGCTCAGAGATGGCTGTTTGAGAAGGAAAACTAATCCCTGCAATCTCTCTCTTTACTAACCCATGGTAGGCACACTGCCATGTGGGAACCTGGGCTCCCTGATGGCCAAGAAAAAGAGAGACAAAAACTGACAAGAGTGATGATGGTCTCAGACACCCACATTTGTCCCACAAAAGTTCTGGAGGAAGGAGATGCACCTTCAGATGAGGAGGAGCTGTGCTGGACTGGAAAATACCATTTGTGAATGCGAGCATCTTCTACCCACCAGTGGAGGACAGAACAAGGACTACTGGTCAGTAGATAATACAGAAAAAAATAGTAGTGAAGCTAATCTTTCGAAGAACTATCATTTAAGTGGGGGTGGGGAAATGAGGTTATAGCTAAGTCCCCATCCTTCACAGAATTCTTTGCCCAAGTAATCTAGGGTTACAGTGAAAACAGTCATATTCTAGAAGAGAGGATTGCAGTCCTGGTCCTGATATTAATCAACTATTTGATCTTAGGGGAGTCAACTCATCACCTGGTACCTGTGAGGGCACATTTGTGGATTAAGGGGATGAACTAACTGACTTCCAAGATCCCTTCCAGATCTAGAGGCAGCAAAGCATGGAGCAGAGACTCTGGAGCCGGAACACTTAGAAACACATTGTGGTTCTACCTCCTGCTAGCTGTGTGACCTTGGGCACATTACTCATCCTTTCTGTGACAGAATAAAATAGGATAAAAATGGTACTTATTTCATAGTCTAGCTGTGAGGACTAAATGAGATAGCATATGCAAAAAGTACTTAGAGTTAGCCTGGCACACAGAACATGCTTAAGAACTCACATGAGAGCAGGGATCTATGTCTGTTTTGATCACTGATGCGATGTGAGTACTGATAACAGTATCTTTTTTTTTTTTACTGATAATATTATCTGGCACATAGTAGACACTCAGTAAATATTTGTTGAAAGAATGAATGAATCACTGCACACCTATTAAAAAGCCCAAAATCTGAAAGCCAGTGTCTACTATAGAACAGTTACTGTGTGGATGAGTTCAGACAGCCTCATATCATATAACATTTAGCAAATATCAAAATAAATATACTAAGACACACACATACACATAAACCTGTATCAGTTTTGTTCCTTATGACTTGAAAAGTGAGGGATAAATTTGTTGAAAATTATCTGGGGATTCAAAAAAAATTTTTTTGGATAATATATACTGACTAGCACTGGAATCCTTAATTATGAAACTTTGTAGCTATTGTTGGAAAATGACATGCCTCCTACATAAAAACATTGACAAAGCAAGGTGGTTTCCAACAGATATGTGACCACTTACCTTTTATAAAGCACACTTTTGCACCAGGATTACCTCATGCCCAATCAGAAGCAAACAGCAAAATTTAAAGATGGGCAAATAATTCCCATGCCCGGTCTTTAAAGGTAATTCTGTACACAAAATTCTCACTTTATAGGTATTGGCTGGAGCAATTCAGTTTGAACAGATTTAGTAAGTATTTTGAATTTTTAATTTGTAAGAGGGCTTTCCCCTCTTTATGGTAAAGAATGAATAAGATTTCCATATCCTTTTATGTAGAACAGAATTCTGCAGCTTAAGGTTTTAATCCTTTCAAAAATCATATTAAGCAAAATGTACCTGTCATTGGATCCGAATACAATTAAACATAGTAATTGCACTGTTGTCATTTCATGACCTTTGGGATTGTGAAAATGCTAATTTGTGCTGCTTACCTTCAATGCGCTTGTGGCTGGGGATTGACGGCATTAACAGGATGGACCCCCAGTTGGATTAGATGATTCATATGGTTACATTTTTAAAACTTTTGCATGTTTAAAATACATCTGACTTGTTCTGAGGAGTCTGGCTGCCTGCTGACAAAGTGAATAGTAATATATAACTGAGGTCAGTCAATCGATGTATGTAGGTAGTTGGGCCAGAGAATGTGATGACATTATGTAAACACACCTCAGTATGCACACATTTTTCTAGTATAATTCTTGGATACTTACTTTGAAGAGTAAAGAATATTGATTCTAAAATTCATGTAACTTCTTATCTGGCAGTAGGACTCTAGGGAAGTAGTTTTCCGGGTTATAACTCTAGAATCAGTTCATCTGCATTCTTTTATTTGCCTGTGTTAACATGTTCCCCAAATTTAAAAGCCTGGATTCCAAAAAGAATGTGGAAGTGTTAAAATGTGTATAATATGCAAACATTTTAATGCTGTTTTCTGCACTGTTGTTTTTGTTTTAAATATTTTATTTAAAAATTTTTATTAACATTATTTTGCTTGCTCAATGCTTTGTGATGAATCAATTAAAATTCCTTTCAATGTTAAAAAAAAAAAGCCCCAAATCTGGAACATTAACAACATCAAATATGGTTGAAGATGTGGAGCAACAGGAACTCTCATTCACTGCTGCTGGGAATGCAAAATGGTACAGCCACATTGAAGACAGTTTGGTGTTTGGTAGAAGACACTTTGGTATTTACCCAAAAGAGTTGAAAACTTATGTCCACACAAAAACCTGCACATTGATGTTTATAGCAGCTTTATTCATAATTGAAAAAACTTGGAAACTCCCAAGATGTCCTTCACTGGTGAATGGATAAATAGACTGTGGTACATCCAAACGATAGGGATATTATTTAGCACTAGGAAAAAAAATGGACTACTGAGCCATGAAAAGACATGGAATAGCCTTAAATGTATATTATTAAGTGATAAAAAGCCCATCTGAAAGAAGCTACATACCGTATAATTCCAACTAAACAACATTCTGAAAAAGGCAAAACTTTGGGGATAGTTAAAAAAAATCAGTGGTTGCCAGGGAGGATGGCAGAGAGCACAGAGAAATTCGAGATCAGTGAAACCATTCTGTATGATACTATAAAGGTGGGTACATATCATTATACATTTGTTTAAAGCCATAGAATGAATGTACATCAAGAGTGAACTCTAATGTAAACTACGGACTTTGGGTGATAATGATGTGTCAGCGTAGAGTCACTGATTGTAACAAACGTACCACTTTGGTGGGAGATCTTGATGTGGGAAGGTTATGCATGTGTGGAGGCAAGGCGTATATGACAACTCTCTGTCCTCCCTGCTCAGTTTTGCTGTGAATCTAAAACTGCTCTAAAAATTTAGTTTATTCAAAAAAAAATAATGAAAAAAGAACATAATGTATCATATAACGGTCAGAAGGAAAAATTATATTTTATATATACATTATATATATAATACACACATATGTTCTACTATGTATTACTGAACTTCTAATTAAGTTCTTCTAATGAAGAATTAATTGAATATGGGAAAAATGAGCTATAGCAGTTGATACAGTATTGCCAAGAGTAGCTAATTTGGGGCAAGTTATCATTTTAAAAAACAATACTGAAAATGGTAAGCAATAGTCACTGCAATTAAGGAAAGCATGTTATCTGTTTCTTTCCTACCATCCTTAATTTAAGTTATAGGAAAAAAATAGCAGTTAGCTAAGTAAGATTTCCTCTGCAACACTCATTTTCTGCCTACAGTAATATGTAGGCAGACAAACAAACAAAAACAGTGCTTTTCTTTTGTGAGTGCTTAGTACTTGGTGATTATGAAAAACTCAGGGCTTCTCAGAGGCAGCATCTTAAACAATTTACAGTATAATAAAATTAAATTCTTTCTTATCAAAATATGATTGGGAGAGGGACACAAAGAAATGAAAGCATCTAGAGGGTGTTCTTGGAGGGGGTCAGGAGTGTGGTGAATGTGATGCTATGTGACCTTCCAAGGCTAGGTCATAGAAAGTGATACAGCTTCCACCAGGCTTCCTCTCTCTCTTAAAACACTCAGTTTGGGACCCTGAGCTACCATGTAGGAAGTCTAAGGCTGCCATGCAGTGGGAAAGCACAAACCAGTCCACATGGTGTGATCCCATAGAAAAGCCTTGAGACCACCTGATGAAAAAGATACTGGCCAGGCCACAGCTGCTCCAGCACCCTACCTCCCACTCCAGTTCCAATGGGAGCTGACTGACCATTCCTGCATGACAGACCCTGAGCCAGAACCACTTACTGAGTTGTCCCCCAGTTCTTGACCCACAGAAACTAGGAGAAATAATCAGTGTTCTCATTTTAAGCCACTGTTTTGGGATTTTTTTTTTCTGTAGCAATATTGTAACTGAACAAACTCTGTAGCAGACAACAACCAAGTCTGACTTATTCTGGTCCACACCCTCTCAAGCCTTAAATGGCTACTTGGTTCTTGAGAATATTGGAATTTTTCTGGCAGGGATTGAAACACAACTTCCCTCAATCTACCTGGGAACTTCCCTCCTGGAGATATACCAAAACCCCAAGCTCCTGTTCCTGCAGTTAAGACTGAAGCATCATGGATGACTCCAGCCTTGGCCCCCAACTTTGCTGGCCCTTGTCAGATTACAAGGGAACTCTCACTTTTCAGCAGGGACCCTGTTTTCTCTCTTTGCTTCCAATAAATGTTAAGCCCCTCAAAAATCCTTTCTCATTGGCTCTTTCTTGAGAGGTTTCACATTTCCTTCCTTTTCCCATCATTTCCCATCATTTTCCTCAAGTCTCAACATGACAGTAACTCCAGTGTCTTCTTTTGTCATTAATGTTTGACTGATTATGAAAGTGAACATCTATAAATCCTACATCCACACTGACAAGCATAATGAAGAGCTGATTCCAGGAGGATAAGTTACATCTATCATGATGAGGGAAGAACTCTATCATAATAGCAATTCAGGGTGTTTATTTACACATTTTAAAAGAATAGCTATACTTCCGGTAATCCTTTCTAATAACGTGTCCAAGGAGCTGTTTACACAAATCTCCCTTGATAAATTCAAGGCCTGGCTGCTCTTCTGGGATGGAGACATCAAAGAGAGAACAAGTACACATCAGACATAACATGTCTCAGGTGCCTGAAAAGGAGTTCTTCAAAGTTGACGGCTGGGAGTAAGGAAGTGTAATTCCAAGGTGACCACAGGGGACCACAGGTCTGACTTCTTAGGAGCAGCTCACATGCAGTAGAGCAAGCCCAGAATCTGGAGACAGAAACCAGCATTTATATTCCACCTCTGTGGCTTACTGGATACATGACTGGAAAAAGTAAGGTTTCTAAGGCCTAATTTCTTCATCTGTAAAATAAGATATTAATAAATCTATCTTAAAAGGTATGTAAAAAAGAGTTGAAAAAGGCATGCCAACAAAAACTTGTGAACAAACCTTTGTAACTATTTACAGTAGCCCAAAGGTGGAAACAACCTGAAAGTTTATCAACCGCTGAATGGACAAACAAAATACAGTATTTCCATACAATGGAATATTACTCAGCCATAACAAGGAATGAAGCACTGATGCAGGCTATCATTTGGATGAACAATGAAATCATGTTAAGCAAAAGACATCAAACAAAAAAGGCCACATACTGTATGATTCCATTTATACAAAGTGACCCAGATAGGTGAATCCAGGGACCAAAAGCAGATCAATGGTTGCCAGGGCCTGGGAATAGGGAGGAATGAGGAGTGACTTCTTAATGAGTACTGGGTTTCCCTTGGGAATGATGAAAATGTTCTGGAACTAGATAGTGGCAATGGTTGCACAATATTGAATGTTTTAAATGCCACTGAATTATACACTATAAAATGGTGAATTTTATGTCATGGGTATTTTAACACAACAACAAAGTAAAGTATGTAAAGCACACATGCCCCCCACCCATGTCATTAGACTGAAAGTAAACCAGCTGCAGCCTGGAACAGGTTGTCCCAACCACTCCATCACAAACCGAGATTCCCATTAAAAAGTCAGTATAAGAGAAAGGACGATAGGGATTCTGAATTATTTGCTTTGGGTGGGATTGGGGCACATGTATTTTGCAAAATCTCCCTGGTGATTCTTCAAGTATGCTCCTAGTTAGGAACTTCTTTACTTCCTACAAATAGGCTCTGGCCCAAAACTTTGCTTCACACTGAGAGTCCTGTTTATCACCTGAGTTCATCCACAGTGAAGTTCTCTGCACCAAACACATGTAACTCACAAGACATTCTCTTCAGGGACACTTTCAGAAAGACAGATAAACCCCCTTGGTGGCCCAATTAAATGGAGCTACCTATTTTGAGTGGACTGAATTGCAATCAAAACTCGATCCTTGGCTTTTATCACTGTGAGAAACCACCATTAAAACAAAACAAAACAAAACAAAAACCTTCTAATTATTTTGCAAAATTGCTGTTGAGTGCTTTGTATAGTGAATTGAAGAGTTTCCCCCAAAAATGGTATATCCAAGTCCTATCCCTGGCACCTGTGAATGTGACTTCACTTAGAAATAGGGTCTTTGCAGATGTAATTAAGTTAAGGGTTTCGAGATGAGATCATCCTGGATGAGTACTGTCCTTACAATAGAAAGGAGAGGGAGTCTGGAGGCACAGGGAGAAGGCCATGGAAGACAGAAGCAGAGATTGGAGTGGTGCATCCAAGGAACGCCAAGGATTGGCAGTAGCCACCAGTTGCTAGAAGAGAGGATTCTCCTGCAGACCCTCCAGAAGGCGCCAACCCTGTCAACACCCTGATTTTGGACTTCTAGCCTCCAGAACTGTGAGAAAATAAATTTCTGTTGTTTTAAGCCACAAATTTGCATGAATTTGTTACAGCAGTCCCAGAACACTAAGACACTTGGTATCTTATATCACACTTTATGTCAGAGATTAGACAACAAATTTCCTTCTCGAATTCCGTCCAAGGAAGCAGTGTGTCTCTCCAGATGAATATAGATGCTCACCCTCACCCAGCAAGGAGATAGAGAGTTGCGTCCTGCCGTGTTTTGCATTCCTCTCTTCAGAGAGCTCAGATGGAGGTTAGGGCTCAAGCTGCGTGGTTACCCAGCTTGACTCTTGTAAACACGTCCTTGCTTTTCGATATCTGTTTTCTCTTTCATTTTCAATCTCATTGTGAATTTGCTTATTCTGTATAGGTGTAGTTTTATTATAAATCCCCTAAAATCCCTTTTGAAAAGAAATGACCGTAAGATAAGTAATAACAGTGCGGCTAAGAGAGTGGGCTCAAGAACCAAACTTCCTAGGTTTGAATCCCAGCTCTATAATTTAGGAGCCATGTGACTGTGTGGGCACTCCATACCTCTACTTCCTCGGTGTGAAGAGGGAATAACATTAGTATGTGCCCTAGAGGGCTGCTATAAGATTAAACGAGTTAATACATATATGAGAAGTACTTAGGACAACACTTGACAAGATGAAAAGTATTCATTCAGTAAATGTTAGCTATTACTCTTATTTGTCCATATTATTGCCTTAGTTAAAATGCTCTACTGATGCTTCATTTCTAGCAGGATGGAGTTCAAGCAGCCGAGCAACCAGCTTCGTAGGGGTGCAGCTTATCTCCTGCCAAGGGGGTCCTGCCGGACCCTCCAGCAACACTGACCACATCCACACACTTGGCTGTCTGCTTTGCTAGGGATGCCTTGACTAATACCTACTCATCCTTCCAGACTCAGTCTGGGTCACCTTCTCCATGAGCCCAGCCCTGGCTTCCCCACCTGTGGTAGGTGGTCCTCACCCAACCCCCTCAGCAGGCCTGCCTCCATCTCCAGCCCACCACAACCTGTTAGAGGGACTTGCACTTTGTCTCTCTCGTCTGGGATGTGTCTGAGTCTCCTGATTTCTGTTATCTCTCTGGGGGGACGATGAAAGCTCTGAAGCCCTGTGAAAGATTGAACTGTCAGGCTGTGGTGAGGGAGGGACTTGTGTGAAGTCTGTATACTGATCAACCAGGATGTCCCCAGAAGGGCTGGTAGCACCTGGCAAGCCAAAGCTCTCCACGTCCCACAAACCACGGAACTGCTAATGCTTGGGATAAAAGTTCCATTAAGGCCTTTGACCCCCAGGGTTGTTGTTACTCAGTTAGCTAAATATCATTCTGCATTTAGCACCACTAACCCCTGCTTTTGAGGAAGTTAAAGAATAACAACCTTTGAGAGATATAGATTTTCCAGATGGCTTTGTTTAATCACGTTTGGAATTGTGATATTAAATTCGCTGAGAGGTTTTTCCTTGTGCCCTTTATTTTTTCCAGCTTATTGAGGTATCGTTGACAAATAAAATTGTAAGATATTTAAAGTGTATGTTGTAGAAATTTATTTATTTGTTTTTTAAAGATTTTATTTATTTATTTGACAGAGAGAGACACAGCGAGAGCAGGAACACAAGCAGGGGGTGAGGGAGAGGGAGAAGCAGGCTTCCTGTGGATCAGGGAGCCCAATGCGGGGCTCGATCCCAGAACTCTGGGCTCATGACCTGAGCCAAAGGCAGACGCTTAATGACTGAGCCACCCAGGTGCCCCTGTTGTGGAGATTTAATGTACATATATATAGTGAAAAGATTCCCACCATTTGGTTAATTAACATATCAGCACTTTATTTATTTATTTATTTAGAGAACATTTATGTTCTACTCTCTTAACAAATTTGTTATGTAATACAGCATTATCAACTATAGTCATCCTGTTTTATACTGGATCCTCAGAACTTATTCATCTGATAGTTGAAAGTTTGTACCTTTTAAAGAATCTCTCCCTAACTTCCTACTCCCCAGCCCCTGGCAACCATTTTTCCACTCCCGGTTTCTATGAGTTTGATTTTTTTTTGTTAGATTCCCCATATAAGTGATTCCATACAGTATTTGTCTTTCTTTGACTTTACTCAGCATAATGCCCTCAAGATCCATCTGCATTGTTGCACATGGCAGGATTTCCTTCTTTCTCATGGCTGAATAATATTCCTCATGTTCTTTTTGAAGACCTCAGATCTGGGGCTTGATGTGATGCGTGTGTATGTGTATGTGTGTGTGTAAGAGAGATACAGAGTGACAGAGAGGGAAAATTGGCCAAACATTCTCCTGTGGTATCATGGAAACATCCCCATTTGAGAATCCAAAGACATCAAACTTCAGGGGAAAAAACCTATACATGGACCCATGTTTAGCTGGCCCTGCATCCCTTCCTTACACACAGCCCAGCTCTCCGGCTTCTTCCCACAAAGTCCAAGGCCTTCTCTCTCGGGTCTCCTCATTCCTACCAAGAGCAGGATACATGAGCTTGAGGCCTCTAGACCTGGAGTGCACCTGCTGGAACAGGAGCCTCAACCTGCATGGGGAGAGATACAGAGCAACCAGGCTACAGTTTTCCAAACAACAAGGGACTTCCTGCATTCCCTCCCAAGGCTGCACCATTTTTTTAAAAGATTTATTTTTTTTAATTGTTATTTTTTTTTAAACTTTTTATTTATTTATTCATGAGAGACAGAGAGAGAGAGAAGCAGAGGGAGAAGCAGGCTCCCAAGGAGCAGGGAGCCCAATGCGGGACTCAATCCCAGGACCCTGGGATCATGACCTGAGCTGAAGGCAGATGCTTAACCATCTGAGCCACCCAAGCACCCTAAAAGATTTATTTATTTATTTGATAGAGAGAGTGCGTGTAGGCACATGAGCACAATTGGGGGGGGGGGGCAGAGGGAGATAATCTCAAGCAGACTGTCCGTTGAGTGGGGAACCTGAAGTGGGGCTCAATCCCACAACTCATGAGATCATGCCCTGAACCAAAACCAAGAGTCAGACACTCAACCAGCTGAGCCACTCAGGTGCCCTAAGGCTGCACCTTTTAACACCTTCCTCCATTCAAGGAAGCCCTTGGTGCTCACTATGCCCAGCATTCATATGCAGAAAATTAAGTGTTGGTGAGTGAATGGAAAGGGAACACAAGATGATTTCTCTCAAGATAGCCTGTAGCCATCAGCCAGGATGTAAACAAAATGGACAGAATAGATCCTGGAGTTAGGCAGACCTGTATTAGGTCTGGGGTGAGAAAAGGAAGGAAAATGGGAACCTGCCACTTCCAGGCTTGATTTTAAAGGCCTGTGGATGGGTAGCTCATGCTTGGCTCTCCTCCCTGCATTGAAGGCTGACACAGTGCACTTTCCTGCACACAGAAATCCTGGCATTATAGGTATCAGCCTATACCCTATCTCCACTCGGCCTTTCAATTGCAACCTGCCAGGAGGGAAGGGGTGGAAATCTTAGTACTCCTTTGAGATCCTCTGGCATTGTCTCATCATTCAGCAGGTAGGAAAATGGGATTCAATGGTGCTTACACCAAGATTAGGCTTATCTTGAACCTGAGTTGCAAGTGAATGCATCTCTGGCTTTTTAAAGCAGGACTCAGATCATTTACAGAGAGACCACAGATAAGTCAAGTGCAACCCAGGAGGCAAGGCATGAAGTCAAATTCAGTTCAAGTGCAGGATAAGGGGTGCCAAGTGAAGCAACCATTGGCCTGAATTGTGTTCTAGAGCTAAGATGAGACATTACCAGCAGCAAATAGGTGACAGTCAGTCAATCAACGGACAATTATTGAGCACCTAGTAAGTGTCCTGCACCCTTCTAGTTACTGAGGACAGAGAAGGAGCCTCTATTCCCTGAAAACGCTGGTGGGCCAACCCAAGTTAAAAGGTGCACTGTGGTGAGGTGAGGAGCTTGGGCTCAGACTGAGTTTGACTCCTTTCGGCCTCTTACATTTGTGACCTTGGGCAAGCCATGCAGTCTCTGTGCCTCAGTTTCCTCATCTGCAAAGTGGAGGTAATAAAAGTAACAGCCTCAGAGAGCCCCTGTGAAGTGAAATCAGTTAAGTAAGGCACCAAGCATGGTAAGAATTTAGTTATCATCTTCCTGGATGCTAATCTTATTAAAACACTGGGAATAAGCAATGCTTGCTCTGCAGAGCATTTTAGAGGCCACCCATGGGGTCTGACAGCTTGTGTCCCTTCAGTGGTGACAAATTGCTGCCTGGCTTCAAACAGGTCACTCATTGTTCTCAGCCTCCATTCCATTCCCCAGTCCGGGGATGGCAGAGGAGGGAGGATGCCAGTTTGCTCAAGAGGCATTGGCAGGTGATATGAGGTCATCTCCAGCAGAGTCATGGCAGGCGGCTCTGTGTTTGCCATGGAAAGAGATGGCAAGGCAGCCTGATCACAGAAGGGCACTCAAGGCTTCATCTGTGTGGGAGCTTGGGGCTCCCAGAGGTTGTGTGTGCTCTCATGAGCTGCCAGGAGGGTAGCATCTGGAATGTTATGGCATGATTTATTGAAAGCCATACTCAAGTTAAATCAAGAGTGAAAAGATTAATTACTGAACTCACAGTTTTTAAAAATATATAATTGGCTTATTTTGATGAAGTTAGGATAGGAGCAAGCAAGGAGATGATTGAGTGTCCTGCAAGTAAAATTCAGGAAGTCTTTCACTACTCTGGTTTGCCATCACCAGGACACAGTCTGAAATAATAGGAGTATCCAGCAAAAAAAAAAAAAAAAAGCCCTTGGTTGTGTTTAGAACACCTATACTGGGCGCCTGGGTGGCTCAGTTGGTTAAGCGACTGCCTTCAGCTCAGGTCATGATCCTGGAGTCCCGGGATCGAGTCCCACATTGGGCTCCCTGCTCAGCAGGGAGTCTGCTTCTCCCTCTGACCCTCTTCCCTCTCGTGCTCTCTCTCATTCTGTCTCTCTCAAATAAATAAATAAAATCTTAAAAAAAAAAAAACTAAGGTTAGAACACCTATACTGTCCCAATATGGTAGACACAAATCAGTTGTGGATATGGAGCACTTGAAATGTGGCTAGTCCATGTGCTGTATGGGTACACCCTGGACTTCTCAGACTTAGCAGGGAAAAAAAGTGTAAATATATCATTAATAATTTTTTATTGGTTACATATTGAAATATAATATTTTGGATATACTGGACTAAATAAAATATATTACCAAAATTAGTTCTGTTTCTTTTTGCTTTTTAAAATATGGTTACTAGAAAATCTGCTGCTTCTGTCGCTTGCCTGATATTTCTATTAGATGGTGATGTTTAGATAAGGGATGGTGGTCAGGGGTTCTGCTTTTTCCAGCAATGCTGGTTGATCCATAATTGATTCTTCTTATTCAAATAGCAAGAAGACTTTGAGATAGAGAAAACACTGGATAAAGAGACTACAGATCCAAATTATCATTTTACATCAGTCATCAATTTGCTGCATGGCCTTGATAATTACAATAATAGTAGCAAACCTTTCTACAATAGTTTTTATAGTTCAGGCAACATTCTAAGTATTTGACACATGTCAGTGTCTCACAACAATTCTATAAGATGGGAACTATTATTTGCTCTGATTTCTACATAGAGCCACTAAGGTGTGATGAGGTTAAGAAACAAACCCATATCTACAATAGTAATAGCCAAGATATGGAAGCAACCCAAGTGTCCGTCAAGAGATGAATGGGTAAAGAAGATGTCACACACACACACACACACACACACTGGACTTTTACAGCCATAAAGAAGAATGAGGTGTCGCCATTTCTGACAATGTGGGTGGACCTAGAGGGTATTATGTCAAATGAAATAAGCCAGACAGAGAAAGAGAAATACTATATGATTTCCTTTATATGTGAATCTAAAAAACAAAACAAAGAAATAAACAATAAAAACATTAAAGATAGAAACAGATTTATAAATACGGAGAACAAACTAGTGGTTGCCAAAGGGAAGAGGGGTGAAGGAATGAGCAGAATGGGTGAAGGGGTGACGATTAAGAGCTATGAACTTCCAATTAAAAATTAAGTAAGTCACAGGGATGAAAAATAAAACATACGGAATATAGTCAATAATATTGTAATATACTTATCATGATGAATATTTCATAATTATTCAATCATTATGTTGTACACCTGAAACTAATTTAATATTACACGTCAACAATAATAGAGAATTTTTTTAGAGAGAGAGAAAGTGCGTGCACACACACAAGTGCAAGCATGAGCAGGGAGAGGCAGAGGAAGAGGGAGAGAGAGGCTCTTAAGTAGGCTCCATGCCCAGCACAGAGCCTGACATGGGGCTCAACCTCACCATACTGAAACCATAACCTGAGTTGAAGTCAAGACTTGGTCACTTAACCGACTTAGCCACCCAAGCTCCCCAAGAACAATATTTTTTGGTAAAAAAGAAACAAGTCCAGAGATCACAGATGAGAAGTGTGGAGCTGGGATTCAAACCTAGGAAGCTGTTTCCAAGGTCAGTGCTGTGAACCACCTCATTGCCTCTCAACTTATGCAGACTAGCTTGGGTTCAGTTTTGTTATCTACAAAACAGAGTTAATGACTCTGTTCTGTCTACCTTCCAGGACTGTGATGAGGACCAAAAAAAGACGTGGCTGACCATAGACTGATGGTACACATGTCAGATGGCAGAAGCTTTGGAAAGGCAATCACACTGAAAGAGCTCCCCATCTGTAAAGCTATTAAAATCCAGAGCCCGTTATTTCATACAGTGCCTTCCCAAATGCCCCCAAATGGAATTAATATTTTCCTCTTCTTGTGATCCATAGCATTCTGTGATACATCACAGTCCTTACAAATCTTGTCTTTCATTGCATGTATGCATCTATTTCCTTCCTCACAGTTCAGGCATCTTAAAGGCAGACTGTTTTGAAGATCAGTGTTTCTCAACTGAAGGTGATTTTGCCTCCAGGGACATTTGGCAACATCTGGAAACATCTTTGGTTGTCACAACTTGGCAGGGTGGGAGTGTTACTCACTTCTAGTGGGCAAAGGTCAAGGATGATGTTAAACATCCTACAATGCACAGGACAGCCCCCATGACAAAAGATTATCTAGTCAAAATGTCAATAGTGTCCATTGTGCCTCAGACATGCTTGAAACAATAGGTGCTCAATAAGTGATGAAATATTGATTGAGTAAATGAATAAGAAATATTATAATTACCTATTTGCCTTGGATATAATTTTCATTTAGTTACATTCAACAAACACATATTAAATACCCACAAGACATGCCAAGCACATACTATAGCTGGAAAAGGGGGATGCAAAAATCTGAAAGACAGAGGCTCCTGCCCTCAGGGTCTGGCCATCTCCTATGCAAGTCAGGGTCACAACAAGGAGCCTGTCAAAAATGTGGCAAAATGATGAGCGCCATAGTCTTCACTGGCTCTAGGCAGAAGCGCCACTCAGGAGCTTTGTAAAAGGACAGATGGCCTGACCAGTCTGGATGGAACTAATATTTTTTTTCTCAATTTTTTATTTTGAAAAATTTCAAACACCAAAAAGGTAAGATAACAGTACAAGAAAGGCTTAATTATACACATTTTGATAGATAGAGATAGATGATGATTATAGATAGAAGACAGATAGATGATAGATAGATAGATAGATAGATAGATGAGAGATAGATGATAGATGATAGAGAAATATAAACACACACACACACACACACACACACACACACACACACACACACACCCCATTTCTGAACCATTGGGAAATAAGTTGCAGACATTATGACCTCAGCTAAAAGTATCAGCATGCATTGGACAGACCTAGTAATTTAATAGGTCTGGAGTGGGGCCCTGGCCTTGGACATACAGCCCAAGTTTTTCCAAAGTTCTCAGAGAAGCCATGAAATAGAGGGGTTATGGGGACCAGGCCACTCTTGGGAAAGAGGAAATGTTTCTAGAGGAGGCAAACTGAGTTTTGAAAGTAAGAGTCATCCAAGTAAATAAGACAGAGAGGGAAGTTCTAAGCAAAGGAAATAATGTGAACACAACTTCAGGGGCTAGACATACTATGGCATGTTTTAATATTCCTAGAACACAAACACACAAGGTGAGGCTGAAAAGGAGGGAAAGACCAGTCACTAAGGCTCATATGCCACTATGAGGTGCCATGAGGAGCCACTGAGCATTTAGGGCAGAGGAGGGATGTGGTCAGATCTGGCTGCCAGGTGAAGAGGTTGAAGGAGGCAATGATGGAGGAGGGGACAGCAGCTGAGCTATTGCATTAGTCCTAGAGAGAGACATGGGAGTCTGAGCAAGGGCAGTGGTAGATTTGCAGAGGGAGGAGGGAAGAATTCAAGGGGGATTTGTTTAGGAGGTAATCAGAACCACTTGGTTCCTGATTCCCTTCTCCCCACTCTGGGATGGAGTAGTCCCATCTGCAAGCTTACTTCTCTAAGTCTTTAGCGCTCATCATGAACCAAGACAGGGTGATACGAGGAGCTTCTGCTCAAAATCAAATCACTCTTGGTACAGTCTTAATTCTGACAGATGAACTCTATCCTGTCTCCATGAGAGTCCTCAGTCTTAGAATCTGTGTTCTTGCCTTGTTCCTGTGCTCATGCCTACATCTGTGTCTCAACAACCTGCCCAAGCCTTCCAAGATGGGAGTCCTCACAGTCCTCCTCCCTTTATCAAAGATCCCCAAAGACTTTGCCTGGATCTCTGAGTTCCACTTGCTCCCCAACTAACCACTGCACTTTCTATGCACTGCTGGGCCCCTCACACGTGTCAGCTGTGCTACTGTTGCTATGCCTTTCAGATACCTTGCTGTACCCACCATGATGGACATTCCACGGCCCCATCCACTCACCACCCTATCTAGTGTCTGGGTCTGCTTCCAGGACCCCTTCCATCTCAGTTACCACAGTCCTGGTATATTTACCCATTTCTATTTTCCATTTCCTCATCTGCACATGGCCAGGAGGCTTGCTTGAGTGATCCTAGGGCATCTCGGGGGTCAAATGTCTTGTCAGTATCTTGTCTGATTCTCAAATCTGATTGATGATAACAGCACCAGAGCACATGCAGAAAGCCCATACCTTGGCTGTGGCTATCTTCAGACTTAGCCTAGCAGCCACATAATTTCAATATTCAGTGAGGGCAAAGCCATCAGAAAGGCTTGTTTTTAGTCATTATACCAACAAAATATGCATTGCTTGGTTGATTGCACTGTTAAATCATCTTATGCTAAATATCTCATTAATATCCTTCTACCGCCCTAGTATTCTAGTGATACTTCACTCTGTTCATCTTAAGTATATTTATCCCTTTCATTTCCCTCAATCTAGTAAGTCAAGGCAAAATGCCTCCATGTCCCCTCTGATTTCAAGAGAGTCTACCAAAACAGCTACCTTTAAAGAGGCCAAAAGAGAAGAGAGACTTGAGGACAAATGACATCAGTCTTGGGCCTTGGACTTGTCTCTTCAAGTTCTGCTCTGCTGGCTGTGCACAGAATGAATTTTGGCTCCCAGGTGGTGGTGGCCTAGACCCACTATTTCTGTGGGCAGATCGCAAGAGTCTTTCTTGCCAAATTCCTCCCAGGTGGGAGGTGCTGAATGCCGGGAGCTCCCAAGGTGGAAAGGATCTGCAAGTCACTGAGGCCAACCCTCCTATTTTACACATTAAAAAAAAATGAAGCCCAGAAATAGCAAGTGCCTTCCCTGAGTTCACACATCTAATTAGTATGTGTTTGTCTGCTGTCTCTACTTGTCTGACCCTGAAATTCCACTTCATGTACTGCCAACCACAGCTGTGCTCACACACAGGTACGGTGGTGTATAAGCAGGTACAGTGGTGTATTCACTGCAGCCTGCAACACAGAAAAGATGGGGAACAGCCTCCGTGTCCACCATGGAGAACTGAATGTCCAGTGAAATACTAAGCCCCCGAAAGAAAGAAGGAGGCAGTTGTCTATGTGCTCATGTGGAAAGGCGCCTGAAATATGTCAGAGGAACACACGAGGTGCTGAACTGTATGTATGTTGTGTTACTACTTGCATGAAAACGGAAGAAGAGTATTAATTTAGATGCACAAGTGCTTATCTGTCTGGGAGATAACACCATGACCTTGTTTGCCTATAAAGAGGGAAACTGCATGGCTGGGGATGGGAGACACTGTAAAAATTTAAAAATGTTGAACTATATTATTATATATTCAAAAACTTAAATGAACATATTGGCCACATATCAGACTGGAGGCCAGTAACTTGCCCAAGGTGATACACCGGCTAAATGGCAGAACTGCTGCTGGGACTTAGGCCTCCTTATTCTTGACCTGCACACACAAAAGTTTCCCAAAACACTTCTTAAAGTCTAGAAAGAGAAAAGTGGTCAATTCAGAAGAGGAGGGGGAAAAAGTTTAATGAGGGGAGGGGTTCTAATGGGATGAGATGGAGGGAGAAGACAAAGGAGGCAGGCCGGAAGGAGAGCAGAAGTGGAGGATGGGGGGTGGGAGTCCCGCGAGAGCTGAGGGTGGATGTGGAGCCAGCACCCCTCCTAGACTGGAGATGACTGGGGTTCAACAGCTGCTGTAGCCAAGGCTCAGGGGCAACAGCAAGGGTGTTAGAAAGGGACAGGCTGGGGGAGCTGCTGCCATGACCTCTGTAGAAGGGTCATCAAACACACCAGACCACGTCCAGGCCCAAAAACCAACTCCACACACCACCTATGCTCCTTGAGCACAGACTCACCCCAGCTCCAACCCCACAGCATAAACCCTTCCAGGACGACCCCACCTCACCATGCTGTGTGAGCTCCCCCAGCACCACAGCCTCACCCAAGACGGCTGTGCACCAATCTCTCCAGCCTCCGGACAGAACAGCACCCTCCATGTGGCACTTGTTTCTCCACTGGAGGCCTGACAGAACCTGCTGAAGGTGCTGATGGGGGCCAACCTGGGGCTGCGGCCAATTTGGCCCTGGGCAGGGGTTTACAGCCAACTCCACGATTCACTCTTACATTTTCTAAATGTGCCCCTTCCAGGAAGAGGACAGCTCTATCAGAGCCCCATTTTAAATACTCTCCCTCCTCAGCTCTGCCCTTCCCAGGCGCAGGGGAGAAGAGGTGTGGGTGAGTCAGGCCTCGTGCCGTTTTCACTGTCTCATAATGGGGAATAAAGGTATGGTTCAGGAAAATCTAAAGTCTTCACTCTACAACCTTTGGGGTCATGGCTCCTTTGTTCAGTCTTTTCTTTTTTTCACATGTAAAGCACAAAAGCAACTTTCTGATACTGTTTAGATAAGCTGATGCAAACGCAACAAGAAACTTAGAGAAGACCTCTGCAGCCCCCATGGCCCAGTTCCTATCTTGTGCTCAGTTGAGACTAGGGGTTGCAGGGGAACCCTGGTGGTCGGCTGTGTGGCTGCCTTGAAGTCTCACCGCAGCCTGGCTCTTATAGGCCTGGGTGCTCCACCTCCAGCCAAAACTGCATCGGAGGTGCTGAGGCATTGCTCTTGTTGTTGGCAACAAGGCCCCTCACCCTGGAGGGGAAACAAATCCTAGAGATTTCAAATGGCTTGCCTTAGTCAATATATTGTTAGGTAGGTGGGGGAAAGGCATCAAAAATGGTGCCCATCTGACATAGGAAATCCCTATGTTCAGAGAGATGACACAGTGAAACTTGAATGAATAAGTCCTCGGGAGCAAAGAGCCTTTTACTACATCAGCTGAGCACAAAATGGAGTTCGGTCTTCCAGACCCTTCCACTCCAAGTTGGCGTGCAGCTGCTGAAAGGGGGTAGGGGCGCGGTCTCAGCCCAGGTGTGGGCCTCTAGAAGGTGGACCAGTTATGTCTGAGATGGGGAGCTCACACAACCATCACCAATAGTGTCTCACAGGTCTTGGGAAGTGCATTCCCTCAGTCACAGCAGAGTGGGAAGGAGAGAAGGGGACCCATCACAAGGCTGTGGGCAGGGGATGCATATCTGGGTCTCATCACTGTACCTTTTCTATCTTCTTCTGATTGAAACACTTTTTCCTAATAGAGATGGTCACTGGACTTTCCGAAAATTTTATTCATGAATAAATGTGGAAAAGAGCAGGAAGCATTGGCTGGTAATCAGATGCAGAGTAATTGTGAAATAGAGAAAATGACACCTAGCAATTTGCAAGCATGGCACAGGATGGTCTTACCTGTAATACTAACCCCATCCCCCACAACATCTCCACATTCTGCTTTTTACCCCATCCTATAACAAAGGCCATTCTTGCTCCACCATTTTTCGAGCCTTGATTGAGCCCTAAATTGTCAGTACCTGGTCCAATACTGGTCCTGGGAGAGTGGACTGGTATTATTGGGTTCTTCACACTATAGTTCAAGCCCAAAGGCCAGACTAGTTCCAGGAAAACTCTCTAAGGGTCGGCTTCTCTGCCTCCATCAACCACCCATGTGCTCCAAGCTCAGCCACTTCCCTCAGGAAAATCTTCGAAATCGTCTCCAATTCAGACCCACTGCTTGGATGTGGCCCACTGTATATCTGGCTTGGGCCATCATGGCACCTCAAGTGGCACTTATTTTCCATAGATTTTGGTGTCCAGATGATAGCCAGGCATTTCCACACCTCACTCAATGAAGCTAAAGGCTTTTTTTGTGAAAACATAAGAGCAACTAGATTCACTAAACTAAGATCAGATGACAGACTGACCCCTCTCTATGCCAGCTTGCTGATAGTCATCTTTTCTGAAACCAAGCCAAGACTTAAGCTCTTTAGGAGGAGTAAGCCTAAATCTAATTTAGCAGGGAGATAAGATGCCAGCTCTTCAACACCGCATCTCCAAGTCCCTTATTTCCCTCTGCAGACATCTGTTGCTTTTGGCTTCCACATCATAATGGCATCCGTCAATAATAGCAGTGAAGTTACGCCTGGGACTCCAACATTGGACAGACTTGTGTTTATTCATTTCTTTTCCCTTCATTAGGAATGGGTTTGATTATAATTAGTGCACTCCATGGAGTGCTTTTGGGTTTCAGAATCTTTATATATCTTCAGTAAAAACATTTCCTTTTCATACCAAGATACTTGATAAATCAGTGTTTAGTGAACGTTGTACATTCAATCTCATAAATAAATAAATACAATGTGCACATAGATGTCTCGCCAAGTTCCTGACGCCTTCTCAGAGTGGGAACCTGCGGCTGGTGGATGGAGGGTAAGTCATGCCCTGGCCACTGCCCTTACTGCTGTTGGCTTGAGTCAGGCCCTGTGCCGTTTGGTTATGGTTTAGTAAAGCACCTCTGACCTTGGACTCATGTTCTCCCAGAGCAGCAGGAAAGCATTGCCAGCCTTCAGTTAAGGAGCTTTTCCCTGATGTGCGCAGTTAATCAACAGGCCATGCAAATTAGATGGTAATTAATTTCTGGCAGCAAGAATGTGTCCATCGAAACTGCTGCTATAGCTGCATATGCTATGTGGTGACCACTTTTGTCTCCAGAGAAGCCCTTCATCTTTCTCCAAAGTTTGAGGGTGTTGGACTTGTATAAAGAAGGCAGGGTTTAGAGCCTTTGGGAATCCCAATCTTTTTATTCAGTCCCACAGGTGACCTAGCCCCAGAACAGAGGGTCAGTCTGGGACCGTATACTTTGGAGCCCCCTCAAGCCTGCGCACCTCCTACCCTATCTAATGAGTCATCTCCCAACCCACCTGCAGTCCAGCTACATGTGGTTGCAAGATCAGTCTTCCTGAAGCACAGCTCAAATCATGTCACTTGCCTGCCAAAAACCCATGATGGCTTCCTGTTTGAACTTCAAAATGACGTCTAAACTCCTTTGTGATGAACTTACTTGAAACTCTGTGTGGTAAGAGAAATTTCTCATTTTCTGATGGTTGTAAAGCTGAAATTTACGCCTCAGATGGTGGCTGAGAGGTTTCCTCATTCCTGGCAGACCACTCTCCCAACATGTGTCCCACTACAGGCTGCTTTTTAAGGCAGGACGTGGCACCTTTAAGCCAGGATTGCTTCTTGTCTGTCAATTATCGCAGGCTGCTAGGACAGTCATTATTGTCAATTATGAAAATTTCATCTGACTTGGGTGTGAGAAAGGAAACTGATGGTACCTATTCCTAGACTTCGCCATTCATAGTTATAGCCAAGAGAAATAAATGTGTGAGTGTGTGTTATACATGATCATAGACTGTACAGAGTCTTTTACATGTCTTCATTGCTAACAGTTTGCTAACCAGGGAACCCAAAAAAAGACATTAATTGCCCTCTAATTGCAAAAAAGGCTTATGGACTCAGGGCTAGAAACTAGAACCAGAAGGTCTCAGTACCGGCTGGGAATGCCTACTGGGAAGGGGCTGCAGGCAGGAGAGTTTAAAGGACCCGAGGTTAAGAAGGAGCAGAGCATCAAAGTCAGCCCCCTATCAGGAAGCTGAAGTCAGGGAAAAAAACAGGGACAAGGGGGGAGGTAAGTGCAAGCTGAGCAATTAAACGAACAGAGGCAGACAGAGGGAAGTCTGAAACTGAAGAAAGCCCAGACAGAAACCTCTTCTAGCCTCCTGCTGCAGAGGCCAGGCTTGCCAGGGTGAGCGCAGCCCCAGTCCAGGCTCTGCAGTGCTGCTGTGTCTGGTCCCCACACCTGGTCTGGCCTGGGAGGACCACCCGGCCCCTCATCAGTGGCAACCTTTCGCCCTCCACCATGCCCAGTTCTGTATGTTCAAAACCTCCCCACCTAGCTCACATGCACCTGCTTTCTCCATACAGGAAGAAACCTGCATTCCTCCTAATCTCATTTCTGTAAAGATTTCAGGCTCTGCCACTGAGTTCACCTTAACCAGAGGCTCTCAACTCCAGCAATACATTAGCATTACCCAATGAGTTTTTATAAATTACTGATGACTTCACCCCCAAAGATTCTGATTTTATGTGGTCTTGGGTGAAACCTTGCATGGATATTTTTTAGAAAGAAGCAGTCCAGGCGACTCTGATGTGCAGCCAGGGCTAAAGATGACTGACTTCCTCAGCCAGCAGAATCTTAGCCATAGAAGACACTCCTTGCACATTTAGAACAAGCAGAGTTTATGACACCCCCTCTCCCTGGCTGTTTGAAGGACATCAAGCACACCCCTGCCACAGGGCCTTTGCCCTCACTCTTCCCTCTGCTTGGAATGCCCTTCCACCACAATTTCATGGCTTGCTCCCTCACTTCATTCAGGACTGCTGAAGTGTCACGTCTTCAGAATGGCCCTACCTGATGCTCTTGGCTAAAAGAACAGCTCTATTACTCTCCACCCCTTTACCTTGCTTATTCATAGCATTTCTCTCTGCTGATATATATTAAATTTCTATTTATTTATGTATTTATTTAGAGAGAGAGAGAAATAGACGGGAGAGGAGCAGAGGGAGAGGGAGAAAGAGAATCCCAAACAGGTTCCCAGCACAGAGCCCAATGGGGGGGGGGGTTCAATCCCACATCCCTGATATCTTGACCTGAGCCAAAATCAAGAGTCAGACGCTTAACGGACTGACCCACCCAGGTGCTTCAATATACTAAATTTCTATTTAACTCTGTTTTTATTGTCTAATTCCCCCAGCAGAATAAGGGGCAGGAACATTTTCTCATCCACCATGGGTATCCCCAAAGCCCATGACAGCTTCTAGAATATAATAGAGTTTCCATAGATATTTGTTGTCTGAATAAGGAACTGATTTAACAGAGGAGGAATCTGGGGCTCAAAAAGAGGGAGTGACTTACAGCCATCAGGAAAGCTGCTAAATACCCCACAACACACAGGACACCCCCCCCCCACACACACACACAGCAAAGCCATGTCAGCAGAGCCGAGCTGAGGATGGCTGGGCTAGCGGCCAGGTGGGGAGGTTGGTAGTGAGGAAGAGACATCAGAGCTGGACCTAGAAAAGGTGGCAGATAGGGAGATGTGCAGGAGCTGGTGGGGCAGGACATTAAATGCCTGCTTCTGTCACTTCCCAGGGTGTGACCTCTGTAAGTCACGCCCTTGTTTTGAGACTAGAGCCTCCTATTGTGCCAACCAAAAATGTCTCCAGATATTGGCAAATGTTCTTCCCTGGAGGACAAGATTGTCCTGGTTGAGAACCACTGCAAATCTACCCTCTCCTCCCTCAGAACTTCAGCCTCACTTTGTGGGAACCCTTCTTAAAGATCTTGTTCCATTTTGGGGTCAAGAGCACTCTTTGAACTGGTGCATCTTCTCTCCTGCTGGACTGTGTGGCTTTTTTTTTTTTTTTTTTTTTTTTTTTGAGAGAAAGAGAGCATAAGTGAGCAGGGAGGGGTAGAGGGAAAGGGAGACGCTGACTCCCCGCTGAGCAGGGAGTGGGATGCGATGCCATGCTGGTCTCAATCCCAGGACCCTGAGATCAGGACCTGAGCTGAAGGCAGATGCTTAACCACCTGAGCCACCCAGGTGCCCCTGGACCCCTGGACCATGGGCTTTCCATTCACCATCTCCCTGACTCCCCTGCACACACTCTCGCCTCTGCACTTCACAACAGGAACAAGGGGCATCCAGGGGAATCGGTTTCTAGAGCATCTGGCAACTTTGAAGACAAACTGACCTAACTTAGGGCCAAACAGAGATAAATCCAAAATCTGGAGATTCCAGCTATCACTGGCTGCCTTGTGGGTGTAATGATTATTAAGCCATTATGCTAAACTGGTTTGTAAATAGCTAATATAGCTCTGATACTATAGGGAAAGCTTGTGAAATAAAAGACCAACAACTCTCTATTAGTCACTGAGAGCATTTGATGAAAGCTGGGAAAGAAGCGCGGAGAGCAGAAAACCAAGTGACTTGATTGGCGGTTCAGACAACGATCTCTGAGGGGCACCAGGGAGGGCTCAGGACTGACTCATTTAGCATTTAAAGATGTTGCACTCTGTTCATTCAAAGGGAAAAAAAAAAAAACAACCTTTTTTTTGTTCAGTTTGGCTTTCTTTCTTCCTGGTTTAAGATTCAGCACATCACCCGGGTTGGTGGATTTCACTAAAATATTTTCCCCAAATGACCTACAGTTCCATTTTCTAATACACTACCACCCTCCCCCAGCCCAGAAGTCAGAGACTGATATTCTGTCATTTTCAACCACCAGCTGAAGCTTTCCTATTCACTTTTGTAACACCACTGCTCATTACAGGTAAAAATAAAGGAAGTGATCACTGCACCGGTGGAAAATCAGCTGCAGCTCAAAGACAATATAACTCTAAGCTATAGAAGGGTTGGGAATCCACGGCTCGACTGAGCAAGTATAGGTCAGCAATTTCATGTTAAATTGCCTATTGCAAGGTGGGGCTGGAAGATACTGCAAAGCAAATTCAATTTACCTTGAAAATAGTGAGATGCAAAGCCTTGGAGATGGAAAATTTCTTTGAAATTAATTATCGCTGTTCAAATCCAGCCAATCTCTTTCAGCAGTAAGGACAGTCTGCGCCTAGAGATTTCATCTCTTTGAGTGCTGCTGGAAGCTTCTATTGGATCTTGATCTAAAATCAGCTTGAGTCTAGCATTAGAGAGGATAGCCCGTGCTGTATAAGGAGCTGCATAGTCAAAGGGTCAGAGCTTCAAATGCAGAGGGAAGAGAACAGTAGGAAGCAATAGCTGAACCAAGCAATCAAGTCTGATTTAGAGGCCTTAGTCTGGTCTAGTAACCTAGGTAACTGTCAATTCTTTGTGTGGAAGAGGAGAGATGAATGTCTCCTTCACTCACCATACCCAGCACACCCTCAGTCGTGGAACACATAAAAATCTAGCAGAGTGACACATCCTTTTTCTAAGGTGCAGTTCACAGCACCCTTACTTGGAGCATCCAGGCACAGAGGCAGAAGTTGTGAAGTGAATTAAAATCATCAGCAACAATTGGCAAGGAAACTTGAACAATAAAGGGGGTGGTAGGAGTGTACGCACACACCAAGGACTGGGGCTCGCATCCCACAAAGGAGAGGGTAGCTCATTTCCTTGCACGGATGGCTCCTTTAGATCTGATGTCATCATCCACTACAGATGGGAATGGTGAGCCCAGGTCTGCCAACTGTGCTGTTGGCCCCGCATCACGCAGGCCTCCAGTGAGCTGGGGGAGGGTGTCTGCGTGAAAACACAGCTGAAGGAACAGGTGAAAACAGCCACAAACACTAAACAACAGAGGAACTGTCATTGTTGGTTTGTGGTCTTTCTGTTGCTATGGGAACAGCCAAAGTAGTCAACATTTGGAAAGCACTTGGAGCCCCTCTTGTTACTGCTTTTGTGGCTGCAGCTGTAGGTACAGATGACTCATGGGGCTGCAGGCAAAGCTGTAACTCACAGGATGGAGGGGACAAGAAAAAAATGGATCTATCAGCAGATTTTCTTTTTTAGAAAGTGGAAGCTCGTATCCATACATTCAGCCTGAGGTGGCACCCGCCCACACTCTCCAGTATGAGCATTAAAAAGGGGCATCTCCAGGTGCCTGGCGGGCTCAGTAGGAACAGCATGTGACTCTTGATCTCAGGGTCGTGAGTTCAAGACCCACGTTGGGTGTAGAGATTTTTTTTTTTTAAGATTTTTATTTATTTATTTGACAGAGAAAGAGACAGCGAGAGAGGGAACACAAGCAGGGGGAGCGGGAGCGGGAGAAGCAGGCTTCCCTTGGAGCAGGGAGCCAGATGTGGGGCTCAATCCCAGGACCCTGGGATCATGACCTGAGCCGAAGGCAGACGCTTAGTGACTGAGCCACCCAGGTGTCCCAGGTGTAGAGATCACTTTAAAAAAAAAAATCAATAAATAAACTGAAACACAGTTTCAGTTTCAGAACTCCCCGGCTGAAGGGATGAGAGTCACAGCGTCCTGAGACCCCTGGAAAGAAAGAGTTGGGTGGAGAAATTCACCTTCCAGGTGCTGTGACCTCGGGAAAGCAGCTAGTAGAAAGCATTCTCACAGGGAGGAAGTCAAGAGAATAAATACCCCAACCTCACTCTGCTCCCTCCAAACTTCTTCTGGGATTCACTGGCTGACCTGGAAAGCCAGAGGTGAAGAGAGTTCTTTGATGTGGCCTGTGCAGGTCAGCCAGCTGGGCAGAGAAGCCGGCAGAGGGTGGAGAGGACCTGGGAGCATACACAGGAGGTATCCACCCTCCAAGGCAGCACCACTGCAATCATTTATTTCCCATTCAAACATGTTCAGAGCTGTCTTCTAGGCACTGCACGGCATTCTGGGGACACCCACCATTTGACATGTCCATTCTGGGTCCCTAAACTCAAGCAGGTTTTTCCAGCAAGGGAGATAGCTTGCTTGCTTGTTTCCTTCCTTCCTTCCTTCCTTTCTTCTTTCTTTCTTTTGCCTGTGAATCAGAATAGATCTAACAATCTTGGGAAATTGGAATTCTTTTCTCTTTATTTCCAGCCATGTGGCTTAAGCTTCCAGTTTGGGTGACTAGAGGGAGCTGATGTTATCTTGAAGGCTCCTGACACCTTGCATTTTATGAGTTTGTCTGCTCTCTAAAATATCAACCAGAAAAATATTAAAGTTTACCAATGTGGCAACAGACCCAGAGGGACAATGTGTTGAGATCATTTTTGATATGTGTTTAAAAACATGAAAAGCATAGCTGACCACAAAAGGGGGGAAAGGCAGTGTGAGTTTTTTTTCTCCTTTCAATGTAAGCAGGGTGGTATAGGTTTGTTTTCTATGGACAGTGCTGATTCACCAGGATTTAAGGATTACTAATGAGTATTTTCCCTTCTCGTTAACAAGTGGAATATATTAAGAAACTACTCAGCCACTCTGTGTGGCTTTTAATAGAAACCTACTTCTCTGTGTGGATGAGTAGAATTTGTTTTTCATTGCATATGGGGGCTGCTTGCCCTTTTCAGCTTCACAGGGCCTGAAATGTAGTCGACATATTTCCGCTTTTCACATTGAACAATCCATGCAATCTGTTTAAACAGAATAACCAAATTGTCTGACGTTTCTTAGAATCCAGAATTCCTTGCCTTAGAATTCTCTTCTCTACCTCCCCTCACTCCATTCCTCTTGCCCCACCTTCTGAGCACCTTTTAGAGAAGATGCAGCAGGAGATGACATATTTATGAACCCAACATCTAGTCTCTATTTCAAAATATGCAATATACCATAGACTGGAAGGAATTATTAGCCCAAATGTGACGGGCAAAGACCTGTTATCTTCTCATATTCAAACACTGATAAAAATCAATAACAACCTAACACCAATAAGTAAATGGACAAAGGACATAACTAGACAAGGCATTCAGAAATCACATATACTGAAATGAGGAATTTAGCAAATATTTTTAATGATAATGCTTGACATCATAAAGCAATAGTTAATTGGGCTAACCCTGTGTCTATTTGGCTTTCTATTTCTGGAGTTTCATGTTAAGGGAATAATCTATCAAAAAAGCTATCTGCCATAAGATGTTTATATATCATATAATACTGTTACATACTGTAGCAAAAAATGGAATTATTCTAAATGCCCAACATCCACAAAACATTCAGTTAATTGTAGTATATCCATTTGCCTGAATATTCTGTGTCCATTAGAAATGCTAATGATATAACAACCAAAAAAAAGAAAACTATGTATATACTAAATAATAATTTTAAAATATGCACAGTGGGGAAAAAAAAAACCTGGGAAGGAATACATTAAAATGCTAAGAGTGATCACATGCATGATATTTTTTCTTTTTCTTAAGTTCCAAAAACTTTTTAATAGAATAAAATTCAAATATGCATAAAATGCATAATTTACAAGGAAAATAAAATCCTACCCATGTCACATCAGGAGCAGTTTTCCACCAGCTTGAGTTCAAACAGCAGGAAAAATGGTGTCCTCTGTTGTGAGTCCTGGAGAGTGGGCCCATCTCCAATCACTGGGTAATTTTGGTCAAGCCCCTTATCGTTCTAATTTTGTTTTCAGAAACTAAGAGAGATGCACTGAATTATCTCTAAAGCCCCTTCTGGCCCCCAAATCTATCAATCTTGACATTCTAGAAGGAAGAGTATGTGCCTGAATTCACTGAAATCACAAACAGGCCTTGAGACACTTCCTCACATAAATCAGGTACAAAACGTCAGGCAGAGAAGGGATAGAATCAGAAAACAACGTGTGTTTGTTTCATCAGACACTTCTCAGAAAAGATTAAACAGTGTCTTTCCCACTGAATTCATCACAGTCTCTGCTTCTTGTTTTTAAATCCAGTCTTTATGGAAGAACAAGCTTTATCAATTATTCAGCACATGTCCATCTATTGTTATTCAGCCATGTGGAGATGGCACCTTTTATGTAGGATTTGGGTTTCCATATGCCAATACAAAGCCTATGTCTCTAATTTATAGGTCCTTCTGCCCTTTTTTATATGGTTGTACACAATAGAGCATACTCGGAGCTTCTACAGAGTGTCTCAAGCTGAAGGTGACCCTGGATCACAGAATCTACCAATTCTTCAGAGGCGCAAGTGCGGCATTAGTAGGGGATTTCTTAGTGTGCATCAGGACCTGGAAAACTCTCCATTTTTTCCCCAATGATAGAGGTTTTAAACATTGGATTGGTCTTTTCTTAGGGGCCAAAGGAAGCCAGTCATCTCTTGGACTAAATGAATATCATCAGGCTGCTGACTACTCCCAAATTGATCTCAGAATCATGCCCAGCTGGACAACTCCACTTGGATGCCTCATAAGGCATTTCCCACTTAAATATCCAAAGAGAATTCTTGATTCCTGCTTTCCACTTCTATATTTGGTGCTCCCACAAACCCTGGAGTCATTATTGGCATCTTCCTTCTCCCTCGTCCTTTGCAATCATTTCAGCTGAGGTTCCAGCCATTGTTACCTCTCATGGGGGTGACACCAATAACTTCCTAATTCCTCTCTCTACTTCCACTTCTGACTCCCCTCCAAACTAGTTTCCACATAGCAGCCAAAAGTTCTTTTCAAAACATGGTCTGAATTATGCCATCCACCTACTTAAGACTTAATCCCTGTCTTCCCATTGTTCTTAGAATGAAATCTAGGCTCATGCCACTGGGTCCTGGGGGGTTCAGGACAGTGCACTGCAGTCCCACTGGCCAAGTTAGCTTGCCAAGTGTGTGATCATGCCTTAGAGCCTTTGCCCCCTCTGTTCCCTCTTTCCCCTGCTCTTTGTGTGGCTGACTCTTCTCCTTCAGGTTTCAGTGTCAATGTGACTTCTGCAGAGAGGTCTTCTGTGATCACCCATCCAAAGGATGCCCCACCTTCATTTTTGTCTGTGACAATGCCCTGTTTGTTCTCTCTGAGCACTTTCTAAAACTTGTAATTATTTTATCATGTCCTTGGTTACTGTTCTTTATCTGATCTAGATCATCAACTTTAGAGAATTAGAGATTCTCTTCTTTCCTATGTATCCCACATCCAGCATATAACCGGTACTCAATAAATATCTGTTGATTAAGTTAACTAATAAAGAAGGCCATTAAGTATTCATATTTTATGGTTAGTTGCTAGGAAATCATTCTGATTAACCTAAGCTGATTGAGTCATGCTACGTCGCTCCCTCCACCTCAGCGCAAGTAGAGGTCCTGCTGCACAAAGGGAAAAAAGAATTTGCAGCCTCATTTCCTGAAACCAACTCTTAAAAGAATAGAAAGATCTATTCCTTTTTTAGGAGGGCATCTGAACAGTTTCCTTTTCTAGAGCCTCTCCCCTAGAAAGTTTTAGTTTCACAGGGTAAAGAGAATATTAATTCTAATTTATGTGAGCTGTTCTCCATTTTATAGTCAATTGCCTTGTAGCTCAATAGCATTTATGTTTATCATTAATATGTGTCAGATTGATGTTCTTTTAAGTTTTATTTAATTACAGCTCCAGATAATACAGTTTTCCCTTTTTTTTAAATTAGAGGAAACAATACATCAACCGGATGGACTATTATGCAACCATATAAAATTATTATGTAAACATAGTAATAAGCAGCAGTATTTATGATTCATTTTAAAAGGCAAAGGCAGAATATATAATTGCTCTGATCTGTAATTAAAGCAATCAGAGTATGTATACAAATGAACAAGTGCTAATAGGAAACAGGAAAAAACACTTTGGTTTTCTAGTGTGCTGGATTTATGTATGTTCTTTTAAAAATTATTATTATTCCTTGATGCAATATTAATTGCACACTAGTCATAGGGAACATGGGTTATAAATACATTGCTGGTATATACCTGAAGTTATTGTACTGACTAGAAACACCTGGGGCTAGTCTGAGACAGTCCCACTGTTACTATTCCTGCTTATTTGGACTGCCTAAAAAGTGTGCCCTTCTGTTTAATGTCTATGACTTTAGTGCCTGATTAAACCCTTCACTTAAATATTCCTATGAGAAAATGACACCAAGATGAGTCTCCTTAAAGTAATATTTCCTGTGTGTGCTCCATGAGGATATCTGTGTGAAAGTGTGTTGGTTAGGGTGGAGGAAGCAGGGAGGACAATGTATTTAAAATAAATGCAGTAAAATAAGTAACAAGGAATGAGACAGATTTGTATGTCCTATATGCAACAATTCCCAAGATTTATTACTAAGTTAATTTTCTTTAAAAAGTAGAAACATGTTGGGGTGCGTGGGGGACTCCATCAGTTAGGCATCAGACTCTTGGTTTTTACTCTAGTCATAATCTCAGGGTTGTGAGATTGAGCTCCCATCATGGTCCAGCTGAAGATTCTCTCTGTCCCTCTGCCCTTCCCCCACCCCCTCTCTCTCTCAAATAAATAAATAAATCTTAAAAAAAAATAAGATATGTCATGCTCACTTCAGCAGCACATATGCTAAAATTGGAACGATACAGAGAAGATTAGCATGGGCCCTGAGCAAGAATGACCCACAAATTCGTGAAGCGTTCCATATTTTTACTTTTAAATGAACATCTGACTATAAAAATACAGTAGAAATGTGTGCATTATACCATCGTTTGATAAAAACAAAATAAAACAAAAAAAATCAGAGGAGAATATATATTTATACTTGTATATTTATACCTATATCTGTATATAGAGATTTTCTTAAAGCATGTCTTTGCATAAATACATATGCCATATATCTATAATATAGATGTGTATATTCTATACACACACGTGCACACATGCTGTTAAGCAAAGATTTATCTGGAAAGACAGACAACACACTCATGGTAATAGCTGCCTCTAGGGAAGAGAACTGAGAGACCAAGGTGTGAGGGAGGTTCACCTTTCACCATATAAACTTTCATACTGTTTAAATACTTATCTTGGGCATCTATTAGCTATTCAAACAAACGATTAAGTCTTTGTTAATGAAGATAGAAAGCCATTTGCTGACAAACCAAAATAACCGCCTATGAAGCAAATTATGTTAAATATGTTTCATGGATGGATTTTTTAAAAATACATGAAGGATAAAAAGTAAAACAAATACAACTAGCATTATTAAGTGCTGCCTAAATTGTGTGCTGAGCATTGTGTGTGGCACAATGGCACAGATATGTCAGAGAAATGTAAGAGGTCACTATCTGTATTAGTTTGCTAGGGCCTCCATAAAAAAATACCACCAGCCAGGTGGCTCAAGCAATAGAAATTTATTTTCCCTGCAGTTCTGGAAGTCTGGAAGACCAAGGTGTTGGCAGGTTTGGTTTCCTCTGAGGCCTCTCTCTTAGTCTTGCAGAGAGCCGCCTTTTAGTTGTGTCCTCACATGGTCTTTTTTCCATATTGTTCATCCCTGGTGTCTCTTTGTGTGTCTTAATCTCCTCTTCTTATAAGGACACAGATTGGATGAGAGCCCAGCCTAACAGCCTCATTTTAACTGTAACACCTCTTTTAAAGGCCTTCCCTCCAAATACAGTCCCATTTTAAAGGTTTAAACATATGCATTTTGAGGGACACAATTTAGCCCACAATACTTGCCTTGAGAAGTTTTCACTTGAGTCGGTGAGCTTAGCCAGATATGCTTGAAGAAAAGAAAAGAAACAATGTTAAAGGCAGAACACAATTAAATGTCAAAATTAATACAGAAGCAAATGGGTGAGATTTTCTAGAGATTGCCAAGAACAATCTCCTATCTAAAAAAAAAAAAAAAAGAGAGAGAGAGAGAGAAAAGAAAATCAGGAATCTATGAAGAAGAAAACAAGTTAATCCTTGCCACAGGTTACTGTGCCAGGCAGTGAGTCTGTCTGCACTGTTTGGGAAAACTATTAGTTCACTAAATTATAATGTGATACGCATATTTCCACACCATACCAAGGCAACTCATGAATTCAATCAGTCTAGTGGAAAAATATTATCCCTAATGCTATTTGAAGTTGTCTAGGCAAGAGAAAATTAGATTGTTGGAAAATTTTGTTACCAGTTAGTTTATGACAAGAACGGGTGAATGGGATTCATACATGTAAAAATACAAGAATTCCTCCATCCAAGAGAAGGCATTATAAATCATCCTTCTTAATCACTTCAGGCAGCAAATATTGAAGTGAGGGCCTCTATGAGAAGCCCAGGCCTTTTTAGGGCTTGTCATAGGTCAGAAAAGAAAACCACCACATCTGCCTGTTGGAGCATGTAATCTAGTCAACAGAAGCTTCCAGGTTGGTTAGGTGCTCTACCTGTTATTTTAACACCCTGATACATCTTCCTTACTTGCTTCTTCTTACCCAATTTCTCTCTCTTCTTTCTTTCCTCATTTTTTTTCTCATTCTCTTTACCTTGTCAATAGACAGAGCACATGATCCAGAATCACACCAAAGTTATGTACTCCCTAACCTCCCCGCTGCACACAATACAATGGTGAAAGTTGTATATGACCCACTATGTACAGGAGCTCCTAATCATATTCTGTTCAACTCACCCCTCAGGAACTGGGAGGGCTTGATCAGGCAATGTGGATGAAAGCATGCAGGAGCAGTGAAGCCCTTTTCAAAAGCTGGTATTACTACCATGGAGAAGTAGAATGAAGAACTGGAATAAAAGTCGGGCTATTGGAGCTGGTCAAGCGGCCCAGCCCGCTATAACCATCACTGATCTGGAAGGCTCCGGAGCTAAGAAGATGTCCTTGCTCCCCCCACTGTGAAATGAGGAGCCATGCAATGAGGGCAAGCCCCACCAGTAAATATATCAGGAGCAAATATACATATTGTGGGACAAAGGGAATTTTGGTATCTTCTTGCATTTTGAAAATCATTTATAAATCAGTATTGACTATTCGGTTTCCTTCAAAATGCCTGTCTTATGCGTATCTCAAGGGAATACATTGTAAAACAGAACAAATGATATTTTTGGTGCTCTGAATTCCAGGAGAAGGAAGAGACCCAATAAACTCAAGTGCCCATCAGCAACTCTATATGATTAATCATTTGGGGAAGATGATGTAGTGGCTCAAAGACAGCTTAAAAGCAGAACAACAGATGAAGTTGGTGGGCTGTAGCTTGACCACACAGATCTCCTTTTCCTCCAAAATGGAAGCCATGGTCACCGTGTAACAGTGGACTCAGCCTGCACCACTCTCTGCCCCAGGCAGCCATGGCTATTCCCTGATTGCCTGGTTCCTGTGACAGATGTCAGAGGAGGTAACTCTTGGGACAATTCTCCAGGCCATTGACCTGGGCAACATAGAATCCTCGGGGGAATCCAAACTAAGAAAGTTGTCAACTATCATTTCCTCAGTTTAAAATTCTGGAGGAAAAACACCACGGATGTTTGGGGTTGGGGGAAAGCATCAGACCACTTTTTTGGATTAGCTGAGCTCCGTACACTGGTTTGTTTGTTTGTTTATCTGTTTGTTTCTCCCCACTAACCTGATATAAACAGTCAATCTAAATAACAAAATTTCATTTTGCTTCAAGGCCAAGCCTGGTTTTCATTAGAACACCTATTTGTTTTGAATGAGAGGCCCTTGGATCTTCCCCTTTCTTACAGAAAAGTGTCCACATCCAATCTGGGATGAAGGACTTTCCAGTTACCTCAAGGGTGGGGAGGAAGCTGGGAGCAGAAACCTGTTACATCATACCAGTCAGTGCCTGTCTGTCCACCAGATCATACCAGTTCCTGCTAAGCCGAGCCAGAGAGCATCTGGAAGGGCAGCGTGGAACTCCTCGCTATCATCATTTGTCCTTTCCTCCCCCGCGTTAGTGCTTCCAAGAAGGGGGAGGCCAATATGAAACTGGGGAATCAGATCTGCTCTGTGCTTACAAATTATATTCATGCCTAGGTGGGCCTCCCCTGGGGATGGCTGTGCCTTCCTGAAACTTTGCCAAGCTTCCAATGGGAATTTGTAGAAGGAGGTTAAGGAGGGATGAGGAGGTGCTGCATTTGCACAGATGTGGAGCTTAAACCCCTGTGTCCTTCCTGCTGGGAGGTGGTGTGCTATGAGAGAAAAAGCATGGGCTTTGAAGTCAGACAAGTCTGGGTTCGAATCCTGTTTCAGTCACTGTGTTAATCAGCTCAGGCTAAGTTATGGTGAAGTAACAAACAAATCCAGAATGTTGGTGGCTTGCACTAACAAAAGTTTATTTCTCACTCATTCTACTTATCATTTGTAGGTCAGCTGCAGTTCTGTTTCTTGTTCTTCATCTCAAGACCCAGGCTGAGGAAGCAGCTTCTATCTGGGAAACTGACCTTGTGGAAGAAGGAGAGGATACAATGAAATCATATGCTGGCTTCTCAGGTTTCTGCTTTCATCCTTTCCATTCATATTTTACTGACCAAATTAGTCATACAGAGCAGGGATAGTTAGCCCATGCCCAACGAAGGATAGCAAATATATTGAATAATAATACAACTTTCCACAGCCACCTACTAACTGTGCGTCCTTTGGCAAATTTTTGTGAGGTGAAAACTTCAGATCGTTGTTAGAGGGTGAACCTGAAGATGATGACAGGAAGGTTAAATAAAATATGGATTTTAAAATTGAGTATAATATGGTAGGAACTAGACAAGTTAGTTCCCTCTCACAATTCATATACCAGACTTATCAAAGAAACTCTCATCCTTTCAGAATTAGCTTTTCTGATACTCTTCTATGCAGCTGTGCCAATGTTAATTAGTTCTCTTGATAAATACTTGCATTTTAATGATGGCCTTACATGCTATTTTAACTTCTTAACTCTAACGGTGGGAATTTCAGACACCAAAAGGTGTTGATATGCTTGACCACTTGCTTCCCTGCATCTCTGACCCTCTAAACTTTCCAGTTTGGACCACTTATCAGAATGCGAAGGAACTATAATGCATCATGCCATGTAAGAACACGAGAGTCGGGACAGCCTCATTTCAGTCCCCCAGGACTCTCAGAGGCTAAGATGGTTTCAATGACACCATGCAAAGAAGTATAGACATTGGAGGAGGAGTTACAGGGTTGCCAGGAAAGCCACTGGGCCAGGTGAAGTGATACCCTATTGGGAGAGGAGGGTGGAGATACAGACCACTGGCCAGGCCAAAGACACACAACTATCTCTCTCTGAGGGATCCTCAGTACCAACGGTGGGGCGGGGGAGAGATCAGACAAAGTTTGAGACCACCCTCAAAGAAATCTTGAATAGTTATCTATATAACACCACCCCATCAGCAAAGGCGACCAGCACCAAACAGAACCGGATCAAAACAGAGCTTGGCCAGGGACATTGTCCTGCCACATATATACGGTCAGACATACAATATGACCCCTGCCTACACCATCTCTCCTTCCAGCCCTCTACTACCCCAGAGGATGGAGCTCTAGAAAAGGAGGCAACAGGGTGTGTGCATCTCACCTCCTCTGCTTCCCCCATCCAGAGGTCATGCTCAGGCCTGTGCTGCAGGGAGGGGAGAGAGTGAGCTTTAACAGACTTTGAAATTGAACTGGACTCTTAATTAGCAAAAGTGACAAGAAAGTTATGGAATCGGCTGAAGATGCTGCAGCAAGAAACAGGAAATAGAGGACTTATCAGAGCGTAGTTTAATTGAAATTGGAAAAAATAAAGCTGTTATACTCCACTGAGTTAAATCTCCCCAATAAATTGTGAAACCTATTTCTGAATCATTACCTGATTGTATTTCCCTGATTAAAGACTAACTTTCTAATTCCAGAGGTGGAGTTAAAAGTGGGTTCTTCTTCCTTTAAATAGTAGCCATTAATTCAGGGAACATAGACTGGTAAGCCCAGATAAAACCTAACCAAGCTTTAATTCTGCCTTTCAGTCTGCCGTGTCCCAAAGGGATCCCAAAAGGAAGTGGGGCTCCCAACCAGAAAAGAGTGAAATTTTTTTTCTCATTTCAAGAGGAATTTCACACTTACAGATGTGAAGAAGGGATGGAGTTGTTCCAACTGCCTGTGGGTTCCTAAGAAAACTAGGTCTGCTTCCTCCAGTCAGGAGAAAGGACAGCATGGTAGTAGTTCTCAGAAGGTATACCATGGAAGCATGGACTGTGTGTCCCATTACCTGAGACCATCCTGGAGAGACTGGGTAAGCCCTGATTCTTAACAAGAGGGGTAATGCCATTTCTTCGCTAATTAAGCTGATGCATTCATACAGCAGATACATACTCAGCACCACGATAAGTCAGGCATTCATCTGCTTCGCTGTTAGGATACGTCAGTGAACACACAAAAATATCCTTACCCCTATAGGGATCAGATTGCAATTTGGGGGAGAGAGATAATAAACAATGATCATATAATATATATTTTTGAATCAAGTGAGGAAGTGGGTTGTGCAGTTATCTGCATTCCTGCATTCAAACAACCAATTGACTCAGCATTGAAAGATTACCCTTTCCTCTGCTATTCTTTTCCAACAGGCCATATACCACATGAGCAACTTCGTAGAGTAGTGTCAAAAGGTTAGCCATCATTGCCTTGACCTTTGATGTCAAGAAGACTTAGACTGAGCAGGTGCCCCTCCTTGTAAAGACTATCTGTGATAAGAATGATGTACTCTTAGGCCAAGCAAAACAATTAGAAAACATCATTACTTTCATGCCATGCTCAGAGTACCTGCACTCTTTTTTATATCTGCAGATTATATTAACATTCAAGTTAGAAAAGAGCCTTTCAAAAAACATCCAGAGCCTGGCAATTTCTCACCAAATCTATCACTCTCACACTGATGTGACCATCATTTTTTAATCTAGTATATAACCAAAGTTACAAACCAAAACAATAATGAAAGAATATATTATTTAGAAAATGATATTGGGAGAAAATATCAATATGTCAAAAAAATTAAGGGAATCCCCATCTCTTACTATATATTTTAAAAAAACAGCCCTTCTTGTGATTAAATATCTAAATGTGAAAGTAAATATAAATGAATAAGGACAGATTTCAAATCCTGAGTTTGGAAATAGCACAAAGATATGTGCTACCATCCCTTCAATAGAATGTTGTACTAGAAGTCATAGCAATATGAGGTGGGAGGGAGTATGAGTTTAGAAAAGAAGAATGCAACTGTCATTATTTGCACATGACATGTAGTGTAGACAGTTCACAAACTATAAATACAAACTTTTATAAATAGTCATTTAATTTAGCAAAGTTACTGGATACCAAGTCAATATTTAAAAATCAATAGTATTTCCATATATAAACAAAAAAATAGAAAATAGTATCTTCATAACAGTATTAAAAATATCAATTGCTTGGGAATAGACTTAACAAAAGATGCACAAAATCTCTACCAGAAAACTCTAAAAAATTGCTGAGATAGATAAAAGAAACCTAAGTAAGTGAAAACCTCTAGCATTTTATAGATTAGAATATTTCACAAATAAGTTGATCCTCCCCAAAATTGACCTAAATATTCAACACAATCCAACTTGAAATCCTAAGTAGGTTTTTCTATGGAAATGGACAAGATGATTCCAAAATTAATAAAGAAATGCAAAGGATCATGAATAGACAAAAATCTTAAATAATAAGGAAAAATGGAAGTACTTGAATAAATTCAAGACATATGAAGATATAATTTTAATAGAGAGCAGTGTTTATGTGGGGTTAGACAAATAGATCAATGAAATGAACAGTCTAGAAATAGAGCAACAACCACACGGATTTGTGAAGTGTTACCCAGGTGGTATTGCAGAGTAGTGGGAAAAGGCCATCTTTCAGTGCTGACTCAATTGGTTATTTGAGTGTTTTAAAAAAATTAAATGACCTCTCCTTCACTTTTCACAACGAATGCCAAATAGATTGAGGATCTATCTGTAGAAGATAAAACATTACAACTTTATGGTGATAATATAGACTCATGTTTTCATATTAGAGATAAAGATTAAACATATAAAAAACACTAAGAACAAAGGAAAAGACTGATAAATTGAAGTGTACAGTAAAGTCAAAAACTTCTGCTCATCAAAAGATACCATTAAGAGAATGAAAAAAGCAAGATATAAGTAGGAAAAGATATTTGTAATTCATGAAATGAAAATTTATAAAGAATTCCCATAAATCAATAAGAAGTAAGATAACTCAACAGAAAAATGAGCAAAATAGTTGAAGAGACAATTTACAAGAAAAGTTATCCAAACGGTCAATGAAATGAAAAGGAGTTCAATCTCATTAGAAATCAGGAAAATACAAATTAAAACTAAAATGAGATGTTGCTATACATTTCCTAGAATAGCTAAAATAAAAAAGACTGATAATACCTAGTGCTAACAAAAATGTAGAGTAACTGGAACTCTCATACACTGCTGGTGACAATGTAAATTGATACAACCACTTTAGAAAACTCTCTGGCATCATGTACCAAAGTTACATATATGCATCCTCTATGACCCAGCAGTTCACTCCAAAGTACATATCCATCAGAAATGCATACACATGTGTACCAAAACTTATGTCCAAGAATATTTATGCAATATTATTTGTAACAGTCCCAAACTGAAATCAACACTGTCTATGAATATATCAACTGTGAGATATTGGGCCACTATCCAGAAATTAAAATGAATAACATACTGCTATGCTCAAAAATGAATCCCACAAATGCAATTCTAAGTGGAAGAAGCTAGATACTAAAGGATATATTCTATTTCTTTAAAGTTCACAGAGAAGAAAAATGCAAAGATGTTAGAAGTAGAAGTAATTTTAGTGTTGATTTAAAAAATATGTCCACAAATTTTTTTATGTTGCTCCCTTCAAGAAGTGGAGTCTAGTTACCTTTCCTTTAAGGGTGGGCTGGACTTAGAATACAGCTTCCAACAAATAGAATAAAGTGAAAATGACAGTGTGTGACTTCAGAGACTAGGTCAGAATAAAGCACTACAGATCTTCCACCCTCCCTCTCTTCTCCCCTTTACCACCTCCACTCTGGGAAAGCTAGCTAACACATTCTGAAGAGCTCCAGGGAAAGACCCACATGGTGAGAGAATGAGGCCTCTTACAATAGCCAAGAGGACTAAGGACCCCCATAAAGTCAATGAATGAGACTTCTTGGAAGAAGATCCTCCAGTCTTAATAAAGCCTTTAGAAGACCATGGCCCTTGACCACATCTTGACTGCAATCTCATGAAAGTCTGAGCTCAAATCACCAAGCTAAGTGGCCTCTAGAGTTCTGACATTCAAAAAGTGTGGGATAATAAATGTTTATTATTTTAACTCACTAGATTTGGGATAATTTGTTATGCAGAAATAGATGACTAAGGCAGAAAAAAAGGTTAGTAAAGAGAAGACAGCAAAAAGGAGACTTATATTCTTAATGTTCTATTTCTTGTCCTGAAAGTGAACACATAAGAGTGTTCACTTAGTAATAAACCATTACGCTGTACACTTAGATTTGTGCAAAATTTTACATCTATTATATTCCAGATATAGCCCAACCTGAAAATTTTGCTAAATTCAACCACATCATCTAAAAGGTTTTTGTTCTTTAAAGAGATACTAAAGACAAAATTAACAGATACCTGACTATCTAGGAAAAGAGGTTTATAATGTCCATGACTGACAAGATCTAAAATATATAAAGAATTCTGCCATGCAAAGAAAGGTAAGAAAACACTAAAGTGGTCAAATAATAAAAACAATTCATAGGAAACACAATTACTTAATAACCATGTAAAGAAATGTTCAACTTCACCAGTAAACAGAGAAATTCAAATAAAAAAATAGAAACATACCACTTTACATGCATCATATTGGCAAAAAATAGATAATTTCAAGTGCTGATGAGAATGTGTGAAAACAGAATCTCTCTTACACTGCTGGTGGAAAGACAAATTAGAATAGCCATTAAAGCAATCAATCCTACAAAGCATGCTTGTACTTGACAGCTCTGTCATTCTACTCCTGGACATATAACCTCAGAAACAAATGTACAGGGAAACATATAAATTAATATTAATTGGAGTGTGGTTTGAAACAGCAAAGAATAAGATTCAACACCACGGGATTTCATAAGTAAAATACGGTTGATATATTAAGAAGGAAACCTAGGCAGGTATCTGATAGAATGAACTAGGCCTGCGTATTGCAATAAGAACAAAGCTCAAAACATAGTTCTGAACTTTAAATTAAAGAACAAAATGATATTTCTGACAAAATGCCATTTCTGTACACTTAAAACACACAACAATACTACGTATTTTATTTACATACATATGTGTAAATAGGCATATGAATAGTAAAATAGGCATTCATAAAATAAGCAAGAGTAGGTCCTTTGAGTGAAGGAGGAAAGACAGATTGGGTTTAAAGGGATATGGGAGAAAATATTGAAATAAAGTATAAATAAAGGAAGGATTTTCTATGAACCAATGATGATAATGAGGCATGAATTTAGGAGATAGTGAGGCATGAACTTAGGAGTACGTATGATGAACTAATTCTGTACTCCAGAATGAAGAAAAGGAAAGGAAATTCGTGAACAGTGGATAACCCATTAAACTACCCTGGATAGGAAATTTAGCTTCAAAGCTGTCAAGGCCTCATTCTTAACCGCACCAGCCTCTGCCATACACTTTACCATACAGCTCCTTTCTCAGCAAGAATAAAGGAGAAATGAAGGTACTCTGGGCCTACCTATAGTGAGACTGTATTGGCTCCTACAAAAAGATAATATCTTCTGCTTCTCTGCCCACACACCCACCTCCAAGAGAAAAAAAGAAAAGCCCTTACTGCAAATAGTAATATTTAAGTTTAATAAATACCATTTATGAGGCATCTACTGTTTATCAGGAACTTTGCTGGCACTTTACATGTGTTATGCCTGTAAAGCCTTACTACAATTCAGTAAGTTAAGTTTCTTACCCCGTTTTACAGATTAGCAAGCCAATGCTTACTGAATTAACTTCTCCAAAGTCATATATCTGGCAAATAAATTAACTGAGCTTCCCAGCCTCTCTGGTTTCTACCACACTGTGCTGCATCCACACTCGTCTTTCAAAGAAAGATACAAGCCCTTTGGGACAGAAAAATCTAGACATCATATGACTAATGTATAGAAAAAAGCCCTATGTTTAAACATGTTTTAAGTGTGTCCCTGGAGGTGGTGCATTTGTAAATACAGTCTTGGCCACAACCCTGACAATAACTGCTGGGAAAGGTGGTCCAGGAACAGCTGCTGTACTATGTGTCCAGACACCCACACCCTGGCTGCCTACACATATGCATGGCATTTGTTGCATCAGAACATGGGGGCAGAGAGCATCTACACTCACTGTGCTTCCCCCACACTTGTGTGCTGAGCCTTTCTTGGAGCCAATGAATCACATAAGGAATTCAACAATACAGGACCGTGTTGTCTCTCAGTGATGACTGCTCATAAACACTTCCTCCTCTATTAGTCCAAATGGAATCCACCCACCCTTTGTCTAGCCTGTCCTCTAGATAAATATCTTCATTTCTACCCCTCTCCCCAATTTTAGAAACCAGTGCTGTTTTTACATACCCACACAGAAATATCTGTTCCAGCACCAAGGACAGCGACCCTTGGCTTCTTGGGTTTGTGGGTGGGAGACACTGCCATTCTAAGAACCACACCAAGTTTAAGGCAAAGGTCTTCTTCAGCAGGTGAAAGGGACTTATAAATATTGTCTGATCATTCCTGCCTAGCTGATCAACCCCTACTTTATTTCCAGGCCATCTCGTGAAATGAAAGCCATAAACACTAATGACTGTTTTAGGCAATCACTGATTCTCTTAGGGCTTTCCAATAGCACCCACCAGACTGTACTGTAATTTTCAGTGTACTCTCTGCCTCCTCAATTAGTAAGCTCCTGAAAGGCAGAGATTTTATCCGTTTATTCCTAAAAATTAGCATGCCATTGAGTACGTAGAGGCTTTATAAATGATTGCTTAAATAAATGAGATCCAGAGCCTGATGATGTGTCTAAATAAAAACCTAAAGGGTGTACAATGTTTTAAAACTAAAACCAAGAGCTAAATTCTACTATCACTTTCTCAGTCCTCCTTTGGTTTCCTCCCCAGCCCCAAGCTTTCCCCACCCCATTTACTCAGGCCACCATCTTAGATCAAAAGAAGAATCATTAAACAATTTATTTATCCATTCAAAAATATGGCCTAAGAATTAACTGAGTGTGGCTGGAAGGATGGTGAAAGGGAAACTCAATGGAGCTAAAGGATGATGATTTCACTTAAGGTCATGTCAACTCCCAAAATCAAAAGAGAAATTATAAAAAGAAAAAGAAGCATACAAGAGTGCTCAGCGAAAAATGAGAAGAGATTGTCCAAAGCCAAAGGAACTACAAGGAAGTATTGACATCATAGTACAGAGTACAGATTAAAAGTTGGAAGCAAAAGCAAGCATAAGTGAATGCCATTATCTCTAAACATGGAGATATGAAGGAAAGTTTAAGTCATACTCCATCGGGATACCATCTATTTAGATGTTTAAGAGAAACTGAATGCAAATATCTCTTAATGTAATTTTTCCAGAAAAAAAAGTTTCACAAATAACCCCTGGCATAAACACAGGCAACTTCCAATCAAAGCATTTAGTCATTTCTGCCATCACTGAGTAGTTCCAGACATACTTTAACAGCAGTTCAAATTTAACATGACAAGATATTTTAAGAACTGTTCACTTAGTTTTACAACAGCACAGAAGTACTCCTCTCCAAAATGATGCAATTTTCCATGAAAAATTGGTGCTGAAGTATAAATCATGAATTCTGATGCAGATTGTTGCAGAGTGAAGCAATATGGAAAAGAAATTCTACTCATTTTTTTCTATAAATGCACAGTCTTTTGTGCATGCTCTGATTTTTCAACTACTCATCTGTGACATGAATAAAAAGCATAATTTAATTTGATTATAAGTTTATTCCATTGGAAGAGAACAATTTTTTTTGCACAGACATATGGAAGCTTTGGCAGGTCATCCATCTGAGTGACCATGACTTACCATAATGATCCCTACAAAAATTATTACACACTGATGATTGGAGATGATCATTTGAGTAATGTGTTCTACCACTAGTAACACATTCAAATAAGAGTAGCTTTAAAAACTTATAAGTGAATTTTTCTCACACATAAAAGAAGATTCTAGGTAGGAAGTCCAGGGCTGACCTGGCAATTCTACAGTCATAAAGGACCCAGCATTCTTCTATCTTTCTGCTCCACCACCCCAACACATGGGCTCCATTCTCAAATCCCCTCCTGATCCAAAATGGCTGCCTGGGCTCTAATGATTACAACCTGATTCAAGGTAGGGAGCAAGATAAAACAGAGAAAGTCAAGAAAGTCACACATCACTTGTCAGTTCACTTTTAAGATTTCCCAAAAGCCTTAGAGACAGAGTAGACCAAAAATTTTAGACTTTAGCTAGCAATTTTCCAATCAGAACAGAAAGGCAGTAATATTGGATATCAAGTAGGTGAGTAGCCCCTGTTATTCAGATAAGGAAAATAAAGTTTGAAGTGGCTAGCTGGCTTGCCTAATCTCATACAGCTAGTAAAGACAGATCCTAGACTAGTGTCCGGGCATTCATTCTTCTCTTTCTGCTGCTCTCCTAATAGAACCCTGATTTTATTCAGATATCCACTCCTCACACACATGGTGCCCTTGTATTGGCAAAAGCTGTCCACGCATCTAGCCCCAAAGGTGGACTTGATTCACTTAAGGTCATCCCACCTTCCTTGCTATAATTGGCTCCAGATATCAATTAGATCAATTAGATGGGGGGGAAAAAAGGTTTTCTCATGGCTTCTGAATAGGTTACTCCTTGATCTTCTAGAAGGAAATCCCTGGAAGCAATACTTTATCTATCTGCCTTTATATTCCCTCATTGGTAGATAGGAAGTTTAATTCTACGGCAACACCTCAATACCAGCATGAAGCTACCATGCAGAGGGGAGAGAAGAACCAAGAAAACAGCAGAAAAATAAAGATGGCGTAAATGGATTAAGTTGGCATAGATAGTACCTACCTCTGGATTACTGGTAAATCTCCTTATTCTTTACGATGATTTGAGTTTGGTAGTTCTTGTTATTGTCAGGTTGTCAGACAGTCAGACACACCTGGTTTAACACTGGTCCCTACTTATTTGCCTGCACCATCCTGAAAGACTCTTTTTCTTTCTGTAATGAGAGCCATAGTATTAACATGTTAGTGCCTAACAGCGCTTTGAAATTAACATACAAAAGGCCATGTGAGTAATAAGTGCTATCTTGAATTTAGACTAACCCTAAGGATATTTCTATATTTAGCTATTCACCACAGTAAGTATAATTAAAGTTTCCCTTTTTTTCTGCTTTCACAGAAATCCACATTTTGTTTCTTCAACAAAGCCTCATGTCATAGTATGGGTCACAGCATGTCTTCTTTATCTCAACAATCATGTCAGTTTTGTGGCTTGACATAGATTGAGCATCATTTGACTTCCCATTGCTTAAGTCTGAATACATTCTTCATTGTGTCTGATCTCTAGCTCCTGTTGCATGTCAGCTGTCTCCTTAAATTGTTACTTGCTGGTGCATATTTAAGGCAGCAATCTAATCAGCTGAAATTGATGCTGCTACATTTGCTCCTGGGGGAGTTTCCATCACAAATACTACCGTAGCATGAGTGAACATGCCATGACCAAAGTCCACCAACAGGTTAACCTCTATCAACACTGACTTTTTAGAATTGTACACAAGCTGTCTTTACTGACAGCTGTTTACACATCCAACACTGTTGATCCCAGTGCTTATCATAATTGGACATTTTAAATATTTTTTGTTGTGCTAAGTATTTTTATGATTAATAGTTAAATAAGGAACAGGTCATTAGAGGATGTAAGCAGATTGTCAACAAATACACAAATACTCATTAGAGGATTATTAATGAATTTTAGCCAGTTGATGGACATTTGCTTTAATAGCATATAAAATAAATAGATGACAGTGTTTATAACTGAAGTTATTCACTTATATCAAGATTGAAAAAAGCATTTGATGTAATATGTATTAATAATGGAAGATTATTAGTAAATTAGCTCAAAATTGGCCTGTTTACATATCAATTGTCAATTTAGTTTGTTATAGTCCTAATGGTCTATACACAATAATGTACTTCAATCTGAGAAATAATAATGAATTATATACTTGGAGTTTACTCCCTGAGATCTGTCCTTAATCATTTTTTTTAATTTTTATATTTTATTTATTCTTTAAAGAAAGCTCTATGCCAGGGTGCCTGGGTGGCTCAGTCATTAAGCATCTGCCTTCGGCTCAGGTCATGATCCCAAGGTCCTGGGATAAAGCCCCACGTCGCCCTCCCTACTCCGCGGGAAGCCTGCTTCTCCCTCTCCCACTACCCCTGCTTGTGTTCCCTCTCTCACTGTGTCTCTCTGTCAAATAAATAAAGAAAAGAAAAGAAAAGAAAAAGAAAGAAAGCTCTAGGCCCAACATAGGGCTTGAACTCATGACCCTGAGATCAAGAGTTACACACTCACCCAGCTGCCCCAAGCACTGGCTTTATACCCAAATAATGAATCATGGAACACTACATCAAAAACTAATGTTGTAATGTATGGTGATTAACATAACATAATAATAAAAAAAAAAAGAATTACATACTCTACCAACTGAGCCAGCCAGGTGCCCCAGTCCTTAAAACTCAAGTTTTAAACAGTGATTTTTTTTACAATGTCTTACTTAAGATTAAAAGATTAAGATTAATGGCTTTTGGGCAGTAACTGTTAATAAATTTGCCACAAGCTACCCCCAGTTTTCCAAATTTGGTTTTTTACTAAAAACACACAGTACAGGGGCCTGGGTGGTGCAGTTGTTTAAGTGTCTGACTCTTGGCTTCAGCTCAGGTCATGATCTCAGGGTCATGAGGTCAAGCCCTGCACATGGAGTCTTCTTGAGATTCTCTCTCCCTCCCGCTCATGCTTTCTCACCCTCTCTCTCTAAAATAAATAAACCTTTGAAAAAAAAACACAGTACATATTACATATTAGAAGAGAAATATAAAATGTTAAGAGCTAAAGGCATCTCAGCAATCATCTGCTACACCTACCTTATTTTACAGATAACGAAGTTGAAGGCAGGGAGGTTAAGTTATTTCCCCAAAGTTGTGATGATACATAGTGTTTAGAACTTACACCTTCTAATTCTTAGTCTGTGATCATTCTACTAGCCCACAGTATTCGATAATTATTACTGTTGATAAATGTTTAATCATTCTTAAACACAAACTTCTATTCATTTGCACAATAACTACAGCTTTTATTAGAGTACAAAGTCTACTTAGAATTCCCAATTAGATTGATATTTCTATATTATTTCCAGTCCAGAAACAAAGTTCTCAAATTCAACCTATACATACGTCTAGTGATAAGATAGAATTTGTGCCATAAATACAGATTTCAAAGAGTTTAAATGGAACAAAATGCATTTAACCTTAAGGTTGATTTGAATGTTACTCTGCCTATGTTTGATGATTCAGAGGTACTAACAATATCCTGAGAGTCATTATTACAAATATTAACCAACACTGAACTATTAATTCACAGATAAACTGGCCAGCAGGAATTCCCAGTATATAAGATAAAAATTGATTTTCCAAACTTCAAAAGGTAAGAAGTAGATCTATAAACTGACATATTGATAATGAATGGATGGCTGTCTGTTTGTATTTTATACTCAAATCCCTCTGGTAATAGAAATCAACTTGGAAACATTGAGCCAAGCATGCTAAGACACTTTAAGAAATTTGGAAATCACCAGTTATAAATATCTTAATGTCATCTCCAAATCATTTTTTAGGATTAAGAATATAAGGAATTCTATTCAAAATATTTACGGACTTCTGAGGTTTAGAGAAGAAAGTTTCAGAGATAAGGTCCTCTTATTATTATCCACTTGTAAATTTACCAATTACAGGCAGCCTGAGGAGTTACCACTTAGTAAGCAGCTACTATGTGCCAGGCACCATTTGGCACTATATAGTCACCAACTTACATAACATCTCTCGAATATTATGAGGTCAGTGTCATTATCTCCTTTGTCATATAAGAAACCTGAGGATCGAAGAGGTTAATGATTGCTCATGGTTATGCCACAATTTGGTGTCTGTTCCAAAACCCATGTTTTTTACCTCTGGATATTCCAAGGAGAATAACTAGTACAGTACTTTGTACTGCAGAGCATAATTTCTCCCCACATGACACTGTCCTAGGATACTGAACATGTTTCTAAAAATAACTCATTTTATCATAGAGGCATCCATCTGGTCTTTCTCCAGCTATTCCAAAGTCATTGTTTCCTGTGCTCAGCACCATATATCTAAAAGCCACTGCTGCTGCTTTTTTCGGCAACGGGAAGTTTAGGATAGAACATTTTCCAAAGCAAATCTGCTGCTCTGAGTGATTGCTCTGAAATCTCTATTCCTCATTAAATGATGACAGCCATAAAAAAAAAGCAACAACTTACATTTGCATTATAAACTAGAAAATGCTACTAAATTAGTGATCTTTTCTTTGATCACAACAACGTTGTCAGGTAAGTAGGGTGAATATTATTCTAATTTATCCAATGAGAGAGACTGAATTTCAGATATAAGGTATGGGACTTGCCCAAGGTCACAGAGATGGGATGTGGCATCAGTGAATTCCAAATCCAGTACTCTCTCTGTTATTCTCAACCCCTTCCTATAGATGGCCCGTGTCTATAGATGTCCGCCTAAATGCTTTATAGAATGAGGATAAATAGACAATATCTCAAAGGTAAGAGAGATTGGGTTGGGGGAAGAGTATACAATAATATAATCCTACTCTAATGGGCTTTGTTTGAAGTTTCTTCCCCTATATCTGACTCCCATTCCTTGATAACAACCCAGTTCGCTCAGCCCACATATGATTCAGGGTAAGTCAACCCCATGTCTGACTGCAGGGACAGCATATCAATTGGCATAATCCAAATATCTGGTTAGAGCTTTTGATCAGGAAGGGGTATATGACCTAATCCAGGCCAACGAAACTGGAGAGGATGTTTGCTAGGATTTCGTGTGATAAAAAGGCATGCTCTCCCCTTCTGGATGGCACATGGGGCAGATGTAAAGCCTTTTTGATGCCACGCTAAGTTCTTTTTGATGACTGTGGTAAGCCACTGAATCAAAAAAAATGCTGAACTCTACCCTACATATAATATCTATCATCTATCTATCTATCTATCTATCTATCTATCATGTATCATCTATCCATTCTTGTCCTAAGAAGACTCTAAGGCAGGCATAGGGTTATATGAGCCAATAAATTCCCTTTATTTTTAAGTCAATTTGAGTTGGACTTTCCTTTCCTTACAACCAAATACAATCCTCACTGATTCATATATACATACATTATATGTTCTTGGTTAAAAATGAATTGCCTAGTTTTCAGTGGCAACTCCAACTAAGCCATTTCAATGCCACTGCTCTTAAACATAAATAACTTGGGGCCTGGGCCATTGCCTTCTGTTACTTTTCAGATCAATAGCTGGGTGTAATTTGCCAGTCTTCTCCTTCCAAGCAGCCCTTTCTTCTGCTAATTTCTTATGGCACTAAAATGAAAGGTATTTTCAGTAAGGCAAAGTTAATTAACATACTTAACATCTTCATTAAGAGTTTTTGAGTCCAGCTAGGTGACAGGTAGAGTTCAAGGGAGCTGGGAATTAGGTATGATATTTTGACAACTAATGACAAGAAGACTGATGTCTGGTAGCTGTGGTCATTGAGTAATTAACTACATTTAATAGCATCTAAGAGCCAATGAGATGGTATGTGGGCGGCGGACTTGATAAAGTGTACAGTACTGAACAAATGCAGACTGGTTCTTTTAAGAAGAAATTTAATCACAGTTATCACTGTCAATATGGCAGGTCCTAGGGGTATAAAAACCAGGCAATGCATTTGTCACTTTTATTTACCAACAACTTTAATGGGGTCAGATAAGAATTTCTAGGCATAAGACCATGATTATTATGAGACATTTTTTAAGGATCATATCACTTAAGACTGCATTTACCCAAGTGTGTTCTACTGAATAGTAATCTCAAGGAAAAAGGATTCTATAGGCAGCAAAGTGTGGAAAAGCTCCATTGTTTTCACCTACCTATAATCTATTTCTTTCTCCTGATAACAGTGTCTTTTTTTTAAAGATTTATTTATTTATTTATTCATGAGAGACAGAGGAGGAGAGAGAGAAGCAGAGGGAGAAGCAGGCTCCCAAGGAGCAGGGAGCCCGATGCGGGACTCGATCCCAGGACCCTGGGATCATGACCTGAGCCGAAGGCAGACGCTTAACCATCTGAGCCACCCAGGCACCCGTGATAACAGTGTCTTATCCCCAGTCCAAGCCCATGTAGTTTATGCGGTTCTAACCTCTTATCCTAGAACTATCATGGGTACCGGGCATAAACCAGCCAATTAGCACATTCAATTTCCCTGAACTTAATGATTAGTAAAAGAATGGGCAAACAACATCAGTCAGTCCAAGCCATGGGACTTGTGCTGGAACTATTGAAAAAGAGATACTTTCCTTCCACTGGGGTCATTAACCTGTTTAAAAAAAAAAAAAAAAAAAGTGAGCCTGGAGCCAGTGGTGGCCATTTGCCACCTTTGAAGAGAGCTTGGCTGAGGCAGAAGCTAACTCAGAAACAAGCAAAACCAAAAGATCATGACAAACACCTTGTGAAGGTCTTTCAGCACCTGAACCCAGCTGTGTCTTAAGTCCCTAACTTTTCAGTTACATGAGCCTTCCATTTAGAAAATCATTCACAAGAAAGACTGCAGAGATCAAGTCACAGCCACATTCTCCTTACTGCTCACACTATTTCAGATCACAGCAAGGCTAGCCAAACTGCTGGATACCAACTGCCCCTCACTCATACCTACTCTTCATTCACACATGCCATCTTAGGGTCTATATAAAAAAAAATTCTCAGTTCTACAAAGCAATTCAACTTTAGGCATTCTGTTCTTCCTCTTTTTCTTTTATCACAAAGTCCCATGTTGGTCCCAAATGACATCTGTGTTTCTCAAATCCCATCAAGTCAGCACCCAATATGTGTTAGCCATTATAACTTTTTTTAAGATTTTCATTTAATTATTTGAGAGAGAGAGACAGAGAGCATGAGTGGGCTGGGGCAAGAATAGATGAAGAAGCAGACTCCATGCTGAGCAGGGAGGCTGACTTAGGCGCTCAATCCCAGGAACCTGGGATCATGACCTGAGCCAAAGATAGACACAACCAACTGAGCCACCCAGGTGCCCCTAACTTTTATTTAAAAATCTTCTGGTTTTTTCAACCAGGTCGAAATCACCCAAAAAGATGCTTTTTTACTTGTATCCTCCCATAAACATCTCCTCCAATAACTGTACTAAACCAGCCCAAGTCTCATCAGGGAAGGCTTCAGGGCATAGCAGTCATTTCCATATCTCATATCACTGAAGATTATTTTACCCCCAACATAAACACAATACATACAATTTAGGATTTCTTTACCTTGTAATTCACTTACCCAACATGGGGAAAAGATATGATTCTCAAAATCCCTAGTGCTATTCCCTTAACTAGACATATACTCCTCTCATATCCAAAAGTCATGTGGCTTTCTTGACCTATCTTTCATGTTGACGATTTTTCTCTTGTTTTACGAGGATTTCAAACCAGCCAAAAGCACTGGCATGTGTGAAATTGGCCCAAGTTTAATGCAGAGATCATAGCAAAGAATTAGGGATATTAAAGCTACTTACAGAATTCAGAAGAGATGGGCACTTGCTTGTTAAATCAGCCATTGTCAGCATCTGTTCTGGACAAAACAATTACAGTCTTTAAGCTATTGTGAGATGAGATTAATTTTGCCTCATTTCCCACTATAGCTTAAAGTACTTCTTCTGATGATACATTAATTGGTACAAATGTTTCCAAGACTAAACATAGTGAAAAGAGCAGCAGCTGGTTCAGCCTGGGTAGAGGGCTTAAGATGCTGGGGAGTGGGAGGAAAGGCATCAACACTATTACTGCACAGTCATCATCATCATCTTAATCACCATATCTTCATATCAGAAGGTGGAGATTCCAGGGAACAAGAAGAAAAGATCAAGACTGGAAACAAATCTCATGGATGAAGCAAACCTTTGCAATTACTTATCAGGGCAGGGTAGGGATAAAGGGAGCGATCCTTATTTTTCATAACATTATACATTAGATTAGGTGTGCCTCCTATTTGATCACCATTTTAATAGATACTCAAGCCTCTATTGAACATGGATATATAAACATAGATCAAAACAAGAAATAATTCAGTGTATCTCCTATGCAATAATACAAGTCTTGGCTAGATAATTAAAAGGGAGGCCTGTAGAGTCAGAACCTAGAAAGCAGTGAACTTGTATTCTTCAACACTTGGTTCAAGACTTGGTCCAAGATGCTAAGTCATGTTTTAGGATCTGAAAGTTCATTAGTCGTTGCCCCAAGCCACATGGAGAAGGTGTCCCAAGCCAATCTGAACACAGAATGAAGGGCCAGTGCCTAGGGTGATCACCCAATCTGAAGACAGAGGGCTGCAGTTAGTGGGGTGACTGAGTCCTCCAAGCACTTGAACATAGCGACTCTTGCTTGAATCATCTTATAGGCACTCCTGGTACCTGATACGATGGACATAGAAAACCTCAATGCAAGGATAACCAAACACTGTAACATTTTGTTGAAGGAGGGGGAGTGGGGCAGCCAGGCTGTAAACTCTCCCTCCCTGGGGATTCTGAAAACAGGTATTTGTGGTCATTGACTTAGGCCTTCCTCTACTAGGACCTGGAGGAGAGGAACTGGAACTTCACTGCCTTTTCTAAATTATCTCATAGCTTTCATCTAATGTGTTTGAATGCTTTACAGAGTCTTTGGTCTTCTTAAGAGCTTTAAGGAATGAATAAATGGAATAAAATATTCTCATTTTCTAAAAGTCATTGAATTAAACAGGAGAAAGCTTATACACAGCAGGTGAATACATATCTTTAAAAGGCTGACAATAAAATAATCACTGTTTTACAGGATGGATGCTTACTCAGTGTAGTGATTTGCCTGCCCGTCTCATGAAGGGAATGTGCTGTGAACATACTTGACCCACTACCAATAAAATCCATCCTTCACTTGGTGGCAATAGCAGGGGTTGCAGAGACTGGAGCAAACTTACAATCCCATTAATGTGAGCTTCATTCCTCTTCCCGTATTTCTCTCTGGTGCTTATTGATTGTTTTGTATTCAAATCTGCGGCTGAGGCTGTCGCCTCTGTTAATGTGACCTTTCTTACATGCAAAGGTGGGTAAAAAGACCACCCCTTGACCCATAATCATCCTTACATTGCCTATTGTTATAATGGGTCATTGGTTGGTGGCAATGGCAATAAAATCAGCAATTTGCTGCTGTCTGGGGCTCAGGAATTCTGATGATGGGCCCAGGAACTCCTTCATTCAGCACAAACTATTCCCCTTCTCATTGCTGCATTAGGTGTGAATGGTCACCAGGACTATTCCCTAGCTTTCCCCGGGGGGAATTCCATGACTTCCGGTTCACTGACTTTAGTCTATGGAAGAACTTTTAGAAGGAGAAATCTGCTCCCATTCCATCATTTTTCCCAAGAACAAATGAAGGCTCAGAACAGGAAACTGCCATAGTTAACCCTACTCAAATAATTGGAGGTTGAGCCTCTTCAGTTTCTTTCACATACATCTTCTTTTTACTAATAACATTAACAATAGCCATTGATGAGCAACTATATGTGCTGGGCACATTATGTATATTATTTTCAATTTTCATCATAACTCTGCAATTAAGCCTTATCATCCCCTTTCACAAACTGGAATACTGAACCTCAGAGAACTTGAATGATTTGCCACATGCCAAATGCCACGTCAGTAACAGGTAGTTGAATTTGGATACAAATCCTGCTCTGACTCCCGTGTCCCTGCTCCTTCTCATGATGACCTCAGCAGCACATGGGACAGTTCTAGACCCCATCATTCTCAATCTCCAGAGGAAGACTCCCCCGTATCCATGCTAGCCTTAACTATTCCATCCTCTCCTTAGTAGCCTCCCTCAGAAGAAGCTTGGCCTCCCAGGAGGACTGTATAATCCCACATAGTAGCCACTATGAAATCGGATGTTTCAGCCGTATGTCTGCAAATGCCTACTACAGCAGTGCCAAGTCTCAAGAATTCGAATGTCACTGTGAACAAGTAATCTCTTCTCCAGGACCAATCCTGCTTTGCTCTGTAAGAGTGACTTGCTTAGACTCCCTGGGAGACGCCCTAGGTTTACAGTCTGGCATTGATTCTGATTTACTCTCTGTGTTGACCTTGACAAGTTATATAAGCCCTCTGAGCCTCTGTTTCTTTGGGTGTAAAACAAGCTAATAACACCAGAGAGGAATTTTATGAGGACAAAATCCGTAAATGTCCTAATAAAGGGTCTAAATTTTCTAAGCCATAAAGAAATGATCATTTCCTTTCCTTACCTTTCTCTTTTTCTCTGCCCCTCCCCTCTCACAGTCACCATAACCTCTCTTCCTGACTGGGCTCTTTCTTTTGATGCCCCTGCTATTACTGAAGTGTCCTGGCATCCTATAGTCTCTGCAATTAAACTTCCTTTTCTTTCTATATGACACAGAAGGACCCAGGAGAGAAATAGACTAATGGTAACCTTGTTAGCCTGGAAAACTCAGATATGGGAGATCATGACAAGAAGGAAAAGATTGATATGATGGAATCATGGAATTTTAGTGATAGAGAAACTATATTATTTGGTAGAGACTTTTAATGTTAACTGTATCTGATTCTATTCTCATTCCAGGCAGATGGAAGTATTATTCTTCTCCACCCCTCCTTGTAATTGCAGTTGAGTTCTAGCCAATGGGTTATGGATAATAGTGATGTGCATCACTTCTAAGCCAGAGCATTTAGTTGTTGGTACAAGGTCCTCCAGCCTTGGTCCTGCCTGCCAAAATGAACTCTGAAGTATCATGTTGGTTGGAATGGAGCAACATAAAATGGCATAGAGTGACTACATGGAACAGAGCCCATAATGACCCACAGTGGAAACATGATGTCAATAATAAGTATACTAATTTTAGGTTACTGCCAGTTTGCGCATGTTTGTTACTATAGCATAACCTATAGAATACAGCAATCCAAACTTTGACTTTCCTGTCACTGCCCCTTGAAAAAGGTTTTTTTGTCCCTAGTAGCAAGTCAGTGACTTTACAGATCTTTTGGGAAAGAGCACTAGACTGAAAGACAGGAAGCCCATGAAATGAGTTTTAGCCCTGGCTTTTCTACCAACTATAGGACCTTAGGTTATTCATAACCTCCAAGTCCTCACTTTTCTCATCTATAAAATAAGAGTTAGCATATTGCCAAATATGAGACACACAACACCACTGGTACTTTAGATTCTTGCTACTCAAAGAGTGATCCAAGAACCAACAACACCAGCATTCCTGAAATTGTATTAGAAATGCAAGTCTTGGGACACCTGGGTGGTTCAGTTGGTTAAGCGTCTGCCTTTCGCTCAGGTCATGATCCCAGAGTCCTGGGATCAAGTCCTGCATGGGGCTCCCTGCTCAGTGGGGAGCCTGCTTCTCCCTCTGCTTGTCACTCCCCTTGCTTATGTGCTCGCTCTCTCTCTCTCTCTCTCTGACATAAATAAATAAATATTTAAAAAAAAGAAAAAAAATGCAAGTCCCCCACCCACAGACTCCTGAGTCCAATTCTACATTTTTAACAAAATCCCCACATAATTCCTATGCACATTAAAGTTAGGAGAAATATAAGGTCTCCTGGGTGGCTCAGTCAGTTAAGCCTCTGACTCTTATTTCGGCTGAGGCCATGATCTCTGATGGAGAGATCAAACACGTCCCCCAACCCCAGGGACTCTCAGACCAGCCGCAGCCGGGTATAGAGCCTGCTTAAGGTTCTCTCCCTCTCCCTCTGCCCCTCCCCACTTTGAGCACCTATGTGCTCCCCGCTCTCTAAATAAATAAATACATACATAAATAAAGTTAGGAGAAATGCTCATTTTGATGCTACTAGGGCTGAACACTAAATGCCATATAATCATAGAGTGAGAAGTTATTCATTTTCCACTTGTCTTTCAATCTTTCTGATTACTTCATGGAGAAAGTCTCAGTTTGATGCCAATATGTCTTTAATACTTCTTTATAGTTGCCAATTTTCTTTTTTAATAAGGAGAAAACAAGCCTCAGGTTCCTAGGCAGGGAATAGTATTTAGCTTGACTATAATGACATTGTTTTATTTTCATTGTGTTTATTTAAATGGTTATCTTGTATTTATGGCAACTGATACCAGTTTTTTATTTAAATTAGTAATAGAAACCTCTTCAAAATATATTAATTTAAGTAGAAAAGTGAATGAATTTAAAGAAAACATCATAAATGGGAAGAAGTGTTTGCTCTAATGTTTCCCCGCATGTCAGGGAACTCCATTGGTTTGACATTCCTAACTCCTCTCCACAGCTTCATCATTAAGGGATTTTATTCACTCCACATGGGGTGGGTGTGGGAAAAGTGCTATATGTCACTGTAAATTTGGGAAGAATGAAACGAACATGCTAGGACAGAATCTCCCTTCTTCCTCTTAGAATTTAGATACCCAGAGTATAATTACTTGTAGATAATTGACTTACAAACTTCCAATCTAATTTGTAGAATCCTAGCAGCAGGTTATTTATTCAATATACCTTTATTGTGTGCCTATGACATACCAGGCTCTTCTCTTCTCTTCTGGCTACACAGAAGCACCTCCCCCTTTGGAGGGTTTTGGACCAGCCTCTGGCCAGGCTGTTGTGGTGCTTTTGATTTCTCAGCTTCCTAATACACTCAGAGGAAAATGTCAGTAGCATTGATGAGCTTGGAATCCTTCTAGAAGAAAGCATCAGGTACTCATCATCATAAGTCATGAGACCAAAAAACAGGTAATTGTTCTTAAGGCATCTGGCCAATTTTCTCATAGCCTAACCATAATCCACCCAAGCAGGTCTATCATGAAGGATTTTAGAGATTACCCTGCTAATGACACAGAATTTTAGCAAAAAGCCCTTACGTAAGAGGGCACTGCCCCTTTCTTGCAGAGTAATCACTTTTATTTCTCGGCCCCTGCATTTGCCTTTGTCAGTTCTCCACCATTCAATACAGTAGTGCCCCTTCACTCCTTACTATAACACTACATTTTGTTTTCATCATGGTACTTATCTGTACTTCTTTGTTTTCTTAGAGTCTGACTCCCTCCACTATATTGTAAGCTAAAGGAGAGCAGGAATCATCTCTGTATTGCTTGTGGCTGTATCTCAAGTGTCTAGAACATGTTGAATAAATGATTCAACCCTCCCATATTCCAGTTAGAACAAAAAAACAAAGATGTGTACTTTCAAGGTCTAATTAGCAGTCACTCTGTAGTAACATTGCTTAACCCTGGAACTGATATATGCATCAATTTTTCCTGCTATGTGTGACTCTAAATGCTCAACTACATTTTTATCTACTGCTTTTCTATTTGTTGGCTCATATATGCTCTGCCAACAGCTGAAAAGTGTCTGCACTGGCTTATAAGGGCAACAGTCAACAGGCAAGAGATAAGAGCTTATAAGTAAAGGAGTAAGACCCAAGGGAAACCTTATCAAGAAATCTTTGTTAAGGTGTAACTTTCTATGGGTCTAAAAGAAATCATTGTTAGGGTATAACTTTCTATTGCAATCAATCCAAGATCTGTCCCCCAAGCTCCCTTTCCTGCCCCTAGCTAGGTAAAGTTGACTTGGGCATTCAAAACTGGTTCAAAAAAATTATTCAGAGTCCCAGAGCAATTTCTGGAGAAACTATCCAAAATTCCCTAAAATTTATACTCGTCTAAGTAGCTGCTTATAAAGGCACCATTTTTGAGGCAAATTATTTCATGCTTATTCTTCCATTTCTTGTGTTTTGTCATGACAACACAAAAGTGGGTAGGAGTCAGAGGCAGCATTTTACTTAGTCTTGACAATATTTTTAAATGATATGTTTAGAAGCATGAGTTGGCACCTTCTGGTCTTTTGATCTCTCTAAATATAAAGAGGTCAGATTGATACTTTCTAAGGAATATTAAAAGGAAATAAACCAGAAAACTGGACTGGACTCTACTTAAAGATAGGGGAGCTTCCTTGGAAGTTTCTGGTTTGTGTGAGGATTTTATTGGATTTATTGGCAGTGGATTGGAGATTCATATCATCATTTAGGTCTGATTAATAACCAGAAATTGCTCCTGGATGCTGAATATTTTTTACTTTGAAATGAAATCCATTTTGAATTTTTAACCCAAATCAATTTTACCTAGCAAAGGCAGAGAAATCTAAACTCTCCTGTCCTGAAATACAGGCACAAACTTATCTCAGATATTAAATACTCATAACCCCTGTGATTGTGGCTGGTGTTGTTCTAAAAATGAAAGGCCGGGGGGAAAATGAGATTTAATCCAGCAGTCCGTCACAGAAGAGTGAAAATGAAAAAACACAATGCTCAAAACACCACACCCCTTGAGTTACATGCACACACACAGACTTACAGAAATACATTGACCCTTTTAGTAGCTGCCCATCTTATGACAAATCCTATCTTCCCGTCATGCCCATAATTCATCTAGAACAAATTCAGGGTTTTATTCAGTCCATAATATTAACAGTTTGCATTTGTTTACTTTTTATCTTTCACAGTGTGTCTTCTCACACATTATCTCATTTTAGCATTACAACTATCTCATGGAGAAGGCAGATAAACATTCTACTCCCATTTTTTGGAAAGATTTTATTTATTTATTTATTTGAGAGAGAGAAAGAATGAGCAATAGGGAGGGGCAGAAGGAGAGAGAGAGAGAGAAGCAGACTCCCTGCTCAACAGGAAGCCCTATGTGGGACTCAATCCCAGGACCTGAAGATCATGACCTGAGCCAAAGGCAGAAGTTTAGCCAGCTGAGCTACCCAGGCACCCCTCTATTCCCATTTTAAAGGTGAGACTCTGAAAACGTAATTGATTTGCCAAAGATCATACAATAAGTAATGGGCAGAACCTGCACTAAGACTCCAAACTTCTGATTCTTTAACTCTATGCCTTTCCTGCAATATTTCAGAGCTTCTTGGGTATCCCAGGAGGTCTGACATACCCTGCAGGACTCTCATAACCTTAAATTATGGGGATTTCTCAAGACTTCAGACCTGGATGCTATTCCAAGATAGTAATGAGCTTGAGCTACGTGTACTTACCAAGACTGTCCTGGCACCAATCAGTGAGTTTTCTGGGAAGAACCAGAGCCTCTGAGCTAGAATCCACAACCTAAAGGTAGATTTGGACTGCTCCATCATAGAGAGACGGTATCAGTCAGCCAGTATTCTTCTCAAACATAAGCCCAGTGAATTTGTTTCCAAGGGTAGAGAGTTACATTTCATTAGTTCCCATGTATTCTGAGGGCTTGGACCAAAGATGCAAAAATTCATGTAGGCACTTTCCATCTATATCAGTCTACTCAATGCATGTTAAGTAATTCTTTCTCTGATGAGACCAAACATGCCTGGGTTGGTACAATCTAGTCCTCATCTTTTTGAGTTGTAACACAGTTCTGGGATACTTACTATAATGGAACCAGTGAAAAATGTAAGTCTTGTGTCTCTTCTGTCCCCTTTCAGACTGGTTATCTCTCTAACTTAACCTCACAGATGCCCCTCCCAATTTTATAGAAGATATGTGCGTTCTGCTGGCACAAATCACAGTCCTCTTGTTTTCTGAAATTTATTTCAATAAAGGCAGGAGAACTCTTATTTATTGATTTACAAATATGTGCTCACCATGCAATTTCAAGAACATTATCATTTAGAATTCTCAAAACAGTCCTGTGAGGTGGTCATTCACAGATGAGAGAAGAAAGGATAGGAGTTAAATAACCCAAGGTCACACAGACTAGAATTCCTGGTGGGTCTTCAAATCTCAAACCCACAGTCTTTCCACTCATAAGATGTTGAGAACCCAAAGATAAATTTGACCTACTTGAGCTTTGGAGAAGGAGGAGGGTCTTGTCTTTTTTAGGAAGAGAGAAGAAATCAATCTCTCCCATCCTTTCTTTCCAGTAATGCTGGGGAAGTGGAAGAAATTTAAGAGCAGCAAGGCTCAGCAAAGGAAGAGGGAAGCTTTCAGAGGGTAGGAAGCAGGTCTGGAGAGCCTGCGTTGTTCAGCGCCAAGTCCAGCAAAGGTGGAGCTGCTGGAGGATGCCCTCTCAACACACCGACACTGCAGACATCTGCCTGGTCCTGCTTTCTCAGGGCAGGGAACAGGCAAGGGACCCCCTAAGCCTTAGGACAGCCTGAGATACTGGAAGAGGCACCCGGAGGCTCAGTAGGCCATAGAGGAGTTAAGAGTGGCATATAGCTGGGTGGGTGTGTGTGTGTGTGTGTGTGTGTGTGTGTCTTGTGTGTGCGTGTGTGCGCGCTGGGAGGCGGGGGCGTCTGGAGAGAGGCCTCGGCTCAATAATGTAAGGAGTTGGGCCGCCCACGTGATTCCAGGAAGGCGGAGACAGGCGAGCTGGAGAGAGGACTGACAGGCCGTCTGGAGGGAGGTGAGGAGGGGGGCGAACTGAATAATTGAGGAGCTGTTCAGCAGCAGCGGCTGCCTCCTGCCTTCCTTTGCCACCACCACTCTGCATCAGAGTGGGAGAGACAGACTCTGGCGCTGTAAGTGCAGACGGCTAGCCACCAGTCCCTGCAGCCAGTTAATCGCCTCCAGCCCTCCGGTGAGTGAACGTCCCCCTTCGCCGCAGTCTGTCCCCCTCCGAGCCCCCTGCACCCAAACTGGACCCCCGCGAATAGGATGGTCGCCTCTTGTTGAATGAACCAGGGAGCCGGAGCCACAGGGAGGGGGGAAACAGGAACATGGCGCGGAGGCTGAGGGCGCCCTCCGGGAAGGGGTCCCTTGGAAGAAGGAGGGAGCTGGGTTGGGATCTCTTCGTATCTGGCCCGGAATGGGGCCTGGACAGTGTCCGGGGTCGGGGGACGCCGGGTTCCGACTCACGGGAGCGGCCAGGTGGGGTTGGGGCAAATGCAGCCCTGGCGCGGCCGGAGTGAGAGGCAGAGGAGGGAGCCTCGAGCAGTGTCCGGGTCGCCTGGGTCTCCACAGATGCCGGGCCTGTCCTTTCCTCCCTGCCTTGTCACACGCCCGGCTCCCGCAGCTAGGTTCTCGGCCTCGGACTGAGCCCACGGAAAGAAAGGAACGTTTTTTTCCGGCCGTAGCCGGAGGGGAGGGCGGAGACAACGTCTGTCCTTTTACCTGGGAGCAAACTCTTCAAAAGGACTCCAGCTCAGCCCGATACCCAGACCAGGCTGGTGCGCTACGAGGGGCATCTGTCCCCAGAGAGTGGTGATACGCGGCGGGGCAGCGAGAAGGACGTGATGGGAGAAATGTCCTGGGAAGCTCTCTGGCCAGAGCGGGCAGCCCGGGGGAGAGGATTCTCGCCTACACTTCACCGTGTCTGAGCCTCCTCTCTTCCCCCATCCCAAATACATCAGTTTCTTACAAATCCAGAGCACCAGAGTAGGGCAGTGTGGCCTCGCGTGATACAGTCCCAAACCTCCTTCTCCCACCAGAGTCATCCCCCAAGTGTATTTTATATTGTGATGGAAAAGTAAGATAGAAGTCACCACATGACTAGAAGCAAAGGGAAAGCAGGGGAAAGATGGAAGGAAAACTAGAACAGCAGGGCTCTCTCGCCTGCTCCTGGCACTCCTCACCCCACTACCTGTGCGAGGCTCCATTCAGAGTTCTGCCTGAACTGAGAGTCTCGAACTGGATGCAAATTTAAAGGAAAAACTTGGGAGGGGGAGCAGGTGGGATCTCGTCGGAGTGGCGGGGCCAGTCACTGGAATGAGTTGGCCAAGGACCACAGAGTGTAAACCCGCCTGTCCCCCAGGGTAAGGGGTTCTGAAGAACATCTTAGGCAGCAGAGCAGCTCCAGGGAGGAGCCTGGGCCGCAGAGCCTACGGCTGGGAAGGGCGCTGTCCGCGGTGCTGAAAGTTCGGCGAGGCTGGGCGGTAATATTGCGGGGCAACTGGCGGCTCGCTGCTTGCCAGCGTTTCCCGCAAGCAGAAACTGCCTTAGAACCATGTAAAGGAGGATCATGTGGAATAAGCGAGCTGGAGAGACAGGTATAGGTGCTCTGTGTTCCCCGGTTCTCTGCCTTCCCCCGGACTCCTCTTGGAAGGAGGTTTTCTGGACTCCTGGGTAGAGGAGCAAGGAATGTGTGTCACTCCAGAATCCAGCTTTGCTAACTTCAGGTGGGAATAAGACGTGTGGCTCCACTTTCTATGTCCCTCTGTCAGTGCGGTGAATCTTCCTACTGGTAAACTGTTGGAAAAGCAGTAAACACTTCTGTGACTTTCAGGAACCAGAGAACTGTGAGGCTACCAAAAGAAGAGGCTTCGTTAATGGAGTGGCTGGGCTGTCTATTTATGGCTATGGTTTTTCTCTCTTCAGCACCCTTCCCTCCCCACCACAGATTGTTTACATCCTCTAGATATAGATCTCTAAGCAGCCCTGCATGGTTGTTTCCTTGACTAGTCTTTTATATTATGGGTAAAATGGGAAAGAATTGAGCCAACTTGGGGAGACCAAGTTAAGAAAATATTTACTGAACACCTACTATCTGCTGGGTAATATTATCTCATTTAATCTTCATAATGGTTGCTAACTATAAATATCACAAAGGTTAGAAAACTGAAGTTAGATGTCTTGAATTCAGAGCTTGGATTCAAATTCAGATCTGCTTAACTACAAACTCCAAGCAATTTTCATACCCTCATTTTGGCATTTGGCCTTGGAGAGCTGTTATTGGAGAATATAGCAAAAGAATGTCAAAAGAGGAAGGTCTACGTTCTTTTTCACACACACTACTCTCTTCCAACCCTTTCCTCTTTAATCTGTTCACCCACCCACTGTCACTCACTCCCACCATACCAACTGCTTTTGTGCATGTTGATTGAGATACCCCTGTTCACACAACTTGAGCTTTAGGATTACAAAAACAAGTTAGAGGACTAAAACAACAAGCTTTCCTGATAGAGCAGCAGGGCTTCATGGGATCTGGAGGACTAGAGCCTACACGTGCTTTGATATTTAGAATTATACTCCTGACTTTTAGGGCTGGAATAACCTTAAAAGTCATTCAGCACCATGCAGATCACTGTTTTACAAGAAGAAGAATTTGGGGACCAAAAGACCATTATTAGTCTAAATCTCATGATTGAAAAGTTAGGATTGGAACCCCATTAACTCTATTCTAAGGTCAGTGTCCTTTCCACTACCCTCATGGTGACTCAAATATTCTTCCCTGCTTCTTTCTTTGGTTATCTTTGACAAGAACATCAGCATCAGTAAACTACATTCAGTAAAAAACCACAAATACAAATACCTAAAATACAAACACTCATGTTACCTTCCTATTCTTTTCCCCTCTGGTCTCACTGTTTCAGTGCTGTCTGGCCCAACATACCGGACCCACCTTCCTCACCATCAGTTCTCACTATGGTAGCAATTTGCAAATGGGGATGGGGCTATGGCATTTCTCTACTTGCCTTTGTGTTGCCTGTATTTCCTCTTCTATGGTCTATTCCCAACAAAATAACTTTTCCAAAAGAAATTATCCTAAGCACCTTCCTATGTTCTCACAGGTACTTGGAAGAGGCCTTAAAAAGATCTAGGCAGAATTATATGATCGTTGTAAGTGCTAATATCAATCAACTGTGGGGCACTATCATAGGTCCTTTCATAAATAATTTCTTCGAATCTTCACAATTCTGTCAAGTAGATCATTTCATTAGAGGTGGTCCTAGAGTTCTAGTCCACTCTAACATGCAGCAGATCTGATGTTCTATGTATTTCTTCTTGCTTCTCTTTCAGCCCCTAATAAAATCCCAACTTTATTAATTGGATTCTTATAACCCTAATAATTACATTGGCAAGGAGGAAATTTTTATACTGAATTGAATTGTTCTATCCTGCTCCAATATGTAAAGTTTAGAAATTCAAATTCAGTTCAAATGGTAATGTTCTGTTCTTTTATCTCAATATTTACCACAAAATATTCTCCCTTCATGTGTTATCTTTTACTTAAAGATCCCTATATACTTTCTTAATTCTAATGTTAACATTCTGCTTCAAACCCCATCTATTACCAAGACACAACTCATAACTAAATACATAACTTCTATTGTACCCTCACAGAGTGATCCTGCAAGGATGTTGTTGCTGGGATGCTCTGGGCCTGTAAACCATAATCTCAAACTGTCTAGAACCACTCTGCCCAATATGGTATCACTAGACACATGTACATTAAGATTTAAATTTTAATTAATTAACATTAAAATCTTCAATTTTTAAATCACACTAGCCATATTTCAAGTGCCCAATAACCATATGTGGCTAATGGCTACTTAAATGAACAGTGCAGATATAGAACATTTTCAGCATTGCAGAAAGTTCTTTTGGACAATGCTGCTTTGGAAAGTGCTAAAAACATCCTCACGGCAACTGAGAACTTGGAACCGGGAAGAAGAACTGGACACTTTGCTTTGAAACTTCTGCCAAGAAAGGAGGAAAAGCCACTTGTGGCCTAGGACACCCCCAAAAGCCCAAATAGCCTCAAGACAATAAGGCTAGCAAGGAGAATATATGTCTCACTAAAGGAGCTGGCGACTATGGGATTTGCTTCATATGGATTCCATTTTACCATGGAGTAAAACCATGAATGGGTCTTGCTGGTTTCCTGGATTCCAGCTTAGAAATAACCTGGAAGTTCTTATTCAAAATTCAAGTTTTATACATATATATACATATATATATACATCACATATACATGTAACAACATGTATATATATGTGTGTGTTTATGTGTTTATGTACGTGCATTTTGTCTTAGTAAGTATAGTATGATAAATATAGAAAGAATACAGGACTTGGAGATAGTAGTAAGTGTGCCACATACTATTTGGTGACATTATAAGGCCCTCTAGAGCTCCATTCCTTCATTTGTAAAATGGTGATGAGAATTGCAACACCCATCTCAAAAGGTTATTGTGAGACTCAAAGTATAGGTAAATGAAAGTACTTTGCAGAGCGCATGATTGATATTTACTTATATACTATTTTATTATATAGTATACAAATATATAGTATATATTTGTATACTATACTGTATCTACAAGAGATCTTGATAATCTCATGTAGATATAGTATAGTATATAAAAATCTCATGTAGATACAGTATATAATCTCATGTAGATATAGTATAGTATATTTAAAAAAAGGGTAGTTTAAACTGAATGCATTTCTGAATGTTTTTAATCCCAGATAAATAAATTTTGCTTTTGTTGTCATTTTTCCCTGAAAAGTAGAATGCTGAAGAAAAATCTTTTTGGTTGTTGAGATTTCTTATTGGTTAATTTCTATGAACTGAAATACTGTTTATTGCTCATGGTTTACTTTATTTCGCCCTGAAAATTTTCCCTTTTCCAGGAAAAAAAAATACCTAGGAAGTCTCAGTGGTTCTGAAACAGCATTTACCCTTTAACTAAAAGGTTTTTTTTAAAGAGCACGTGCGTGAGCGAGTGCAGGAGCAGGGGGAGGGGCAGAGGGAGAGGGAGACAAGCAAACACCCTGCTAAGCAGGAAACCTGATGCAGGCTCAATCCCAAGACGCTGAGATCACGACCTGAGCCAAAAATCAAGAGTCAGACACTCAACCAACTGAGCCACCCAGGTACCCCTCTTTAACTAATAGCTTTAAGTCAATTGTCAGTAATTAGCCTGTCATGACAATAGTGGTTCAGATAATAGAAAAAGTATTATTGATATTCTTCAGCATGGGTGGGTGAAGGAGATGATTTATTGAGCCTCTACCCATCTCATGAGTTGATAAAAACAAAAATAATTCTATTTCATGCATTGATTAACCTAAAATAAAAGTAAAGACTATCAGTTTGACTGAATTCTTAAAGTTATATTAAGAATGCTGACCTTAAATAAAGGATCTTTACACTATCCCTTCTCTAAGGTAAAATCTGTTGGGGGTCATAAGTGGAAACTTAACTTACTGACAGGGGGATAGGGAGGCCAGAAGATCCAGGGCACTATGCAGCTATTCTCCACCACCTCTGAACCTTAATCCATACCTTTTATAGAACAAGGGGCATTGTGGTGAGGTCAAAGGGTAGTTATCTAAAGTGACACCACCTGTGTGCCAGTCATCTCTATTCATCATCTAAAGTGGAGACTTCTGTGTGCCACTTTAGGGACAATCAGAACAAGCCTTCCCATATTCTGACCAAGGCACATATTAACCTCCAAGGGGCCTGAACACTTAGCCCCAAGGAAGGTCACTGCATAGGCATGAACAAGATGAAAGGCCAAAGATGGAGTCAATGTTGACAGCACTCCTACAACTTAGCTAACATTTACTCCCAAACCTGGCATCTATTGCCTATACCTGAACCCTGATCTACAGTTTTTATAACTCAAGTAGGAGTGTTTTTTTTTATATCCCTGACTGAGTCAGGAAATCACAAACGCTGTCATGCCTTCTTTAATAGATCACTATTTTGATGCTTAAATATTTTTGTCTTACAACACAAAAGTTAACACAATTCAGGCATTATAGAAAATAAGCCTGCAAAGGAAGCTATTCCATTAGATGAGTCTTAACTGTATTATGTTTGCTATTAATCCTGAAAACTCAATGAATAATAATTTTATTTATTGGGGGGAGGGGCAGAAGCACCTGAGAAATCAAGCTGAGTATAGCTCAGGGCTCTAGATTCTATCTCTGGTTCCAGGAGCTCTGGCAAGTTATTTTCTTTTCTGGAACCTAGTTTACCTTTGTTCAGACTTTGTTAAGGCATGAATGGCAATTTATAAGATGCTCTGCCAGAGAAATAGCTGAAACATACTCTCAGCCCCAAATGCTGGTCAAGCATGCCATTCTCAGGCCTTTGTTGCATATGAAATTATATTACTAAAGGGAAAATTAATGAGATTGTCAACTCTGGTCTCTAGTAGCTCATGCTGGCTTTACTAATAGACACCTTTGTTGGGAATCATGGTTTATTCATTTCATTGGAATTGTTTGTCTCTTGGAAGGAGGAAAATACACTACCTTGGAGCTGAAAAGTGTTTACTTTTCAGTGTCTTTAAGCTTGGAGGATTTCAATAATTTTGTATCCCAGGAAAGAAGGAGAATTAACAATGTAGCTTTGAAACTTGTGCTGGTAGCAAGCAATCATTCGCTTAATAAAGTAACCGAGGCTTGCCCTATATTGGTAGTCATGGGTGTTTGGAACTCCTATAGCCTGGCACATGAATTCTCGATAAATATTTGTTGAATCCAGGCCATTGTTTTGGGTCAGTTCGTGCCATACACTCATCTAGCCAAGAAGTGAGTATACTCTGTGGCATCTTCCTTTAGCAAATAAAACAGGAGAAAAGCCCAGAACATCAAATCTTACCCTGACAACCACGCTTATAACCCTTCTGGGAGCATAGGTAGTTGTGGGCTAAGACAGATTGCTCCTGAGAATTGGGTCTTGCTGCCCGAGGGTCTCACATCTCACTGTGATGAGGCAACTCCATAAAGCCAAAGCTTAAATAGAGTTGTATGCTATTTTCCACTTTTACTTTAAAGAGATATTTATTATTTCCTGGAGAAAGTATTTGACTGGCCTTGATGATTGTTGCAGGCAATTACTATTGTTCCTAAATTCAGAAGGAGCTTAGCTTAGAGTTAAAGCACATACATTAATTAGAGAGCTGTGACATCACAGTCTGGAAGATCACAGCATATCCTTTTCCAGGAATAATTGGGCCTTCCTTTAAGAGTTTTAACTGGTCGGGCACCTGGGTGGCTCAGTTGGTTAAGCGACTGCTTTCGGCTCAGGTCATGATCCTGGAGTCCCGGGATCGAGTCCCACATTGGGCTCCCTGCTGAGCAGGGAGTCTGCTTCTCCCTCTGACCCTCTTCCCTCTCATGCTTTCTATCTCTCATTCTCTCTCTCTCTCAAATAAATAAATAAAGTATTTAAAAAAAGAGTTTTAACTGGTTGTTACTGACAAAAATGAAAGAAAAATAGATCATTCTGTTCCAGCAAATCAATAAACAAATGTCTAGAATTAACTGATTCTCATTTGCTAAAGGCAAAATATTCCAACCCAATAAACTTTCCTACAAATGAGCAAGTTGGCTTCCATGGCCTGTTCATGTATTAAATTGTTATTTTTCTTTGCTTTTTAAATAATTAGCAAATTTTAAAAAATTGCATCCAGGTGTTTGAACATTCTGATGATGAAATGGTCTTCATAATTATAAAGACTTAATTGTTCATTACAGTTATATTTATACAATATATTATTGTGCCAATGTTTTGTAATGATCATATAACCCAACTCTCTCATTTGACAGAGAAATTGAGACTGAGAACAATCACTCTAGTTAACAGCAAAGGCAGAAGTAAGATTTGAGCCTCCTCTCTCTCAATCCACTGTTCTTCGCATCTTTCAATCTCAGGCATTTTTCATTAGTCATGAAAATCTATTTAGTCAATGAGTTTAGCCACCAAAATTTACCAGGGCTACCAGGAGGAGGAAAGTATATGTATTTGGATTTCATAGTATTTCCATTTGCACCTCCAGGTGAAAGAACTTCTAAGTCAAGGATAGTCAACAAGTAGAAATTTCATGGGTAGAACTATGAGCCAGAAGAAAAGCATCAAAACCCCAGAATCCTTATGAAAACCTGGGCAAGGATTTAAGGGACACATTAGCCCTTAAATTAGCCATTATCTTTATCATCTTCATCTCTAAAACAAGAGATTTGAATTAAATAATTTCAGATCCTGCAAGATCTAACATTCTATGGTTCTATGAAATGAGACCAAGGATTTGAATTATTCAAATTCTGCCTCATTCAGCCCACATAATAAAAAACAAATCAAGATTCTTATTTTTACACCATTACTTATTTGAGGTTCACATTTCATGCTAGTACTTCACTTAATAACAACAATAATAATAACAGCATTAATAACCATAGCTAACAATTATTGACTTATTTACATTTACTATGACCCTATAATGTTGGTAATGCTAATATACCCATTTTACAGATAAGAAACCTGAGTCCCAAAGTAATTAAATAATCTGCCCAAATTGATATAGCTTTGTGCTCTTGACCACCATGCACACTGCCTCTTTGAAAAGCACTGGTCTCTCAAACAACTGATGGGCATCATTTATAGGCTACTTAACACACAAGCCCCTTTCTGGGGGAATTTCCATTTTACCTATATTTTCTGGCTAGAAGAGCAATCAAAAGATTAAATAGAACTTCAAGTCTCTGAATCTGATGAAGCTGTATAGTGATCTGCATTGTCTTTCTGCAAGTTGTCTCTTGCCCTTTTGCGATTGATACCATTGATCAATTGTTTCAATGGTTTAGTAATGAATGTTGGTGCTTTACAAGCATGTATGCACTGAGGACCATTCTGCTGTGTTTTTCTCAGAATGTGTGGACAGCTTGCATTGCCATAAATGGATGGATGCTAGTACAGGATTCAGCACCTTCTAAGGCCACAGAAGTCACCCTACCACATCTTCATTATTCAATGGCATCTTCTGGCTTTTGTCTCCAACTTTTTGACTCAGAGTAACAATCTAGACAGTTTTTAAGGTAGAGGAAGAGAGAGAGTTTCCAGAATGTCATTTCCTGGTGGTGGGATTCAGTCAAAAGAAAGACTAAAACATTCAAAATCATGTGTGAAACTCATTTTCTTCTCATTAAACCTACCTTATCAAATTAGCCATAAATACAATATACCACAGTACCCATCTATTTCACTGTAGATTTCAACATGTACTAAATCAGTTCATGGGCATCCTGCACTTAATGTCATGTCTAATAAGCTGAGAATGCTCTGACAGCAGCCTAGTATGTACATATATTTTACTACATAAATATATGATTACATAACTTATATAATATAATAAATACATAAATATTTTATGTATTTTATATACATAATTTTATTCTTTTTTAATTTTTTAAAGTTTTTATTTAAATTCCAGTTAGTTAACATACGGTGTAATATTAGTTTCAGTTGTACAATATAGTGATTCAGCACTTCCATAAAATACCCAGTGTTTATCACAACAACTGCACTCCTTAAACCTCATCACCTATTTTACCCATCCCCCTACCCACCTCCCCTCTGGTAACCATCCGTTGGTTCCCTACAGGTAACAGTCTGTTTCTTGGTTTGCCTCTCTCTCTCTCCCTCCCTCCCTCATCTCTCTCTCTCTCTTCCCTTTGCACATCTGTTTTGTTTCTTGAATTCCACATATGAGTGAAATCATATGGTATTTGTCTTTCTCTGACTGACATTTCACTTAGCATAATACTCTAACTTCACCCATATTGTTGCAAATGGCAAGATTTCATTCCTTTTTATGGTTGAGTAATATTCCATATACATATATATATATATATATATATATATGTATACACACACACACACACCACCTCTTCTTTACCCACTCATCAGTCGATGGACACTTGAGCTATTTCCATAATTTGGCTACTATAGATAATTCTGCTATAAACATTGGGGTGCGTGTGTCCCTTTGAATTAGTATTTTTGTATTCTTTGGGTAAATACCTGGTAGTGTGATTGCTGGATTTTAGGGGAGTTCTCTTTTTAACTTTTTGAGGAACCTCTGTACTGTTTTCTAGAGTGGCTGTACCAGTTTGCATTCCCACCAACAGTGCAAGGGGGGGGTCCCCTTTCTCCACATCCTTGCCAACACCTGTTGTTTCTTGTGTTGTTGACTTTAGCCATTCTGACAGGTGTGTGATTATATAATAATAACATATAATACAGTAAATATATACATATATTATATACTTAATATATGTATTATTTTACATATTTTATATACATTCTTTTATTCTTTAGTTCTAGTTTCTGACTTGCTAAACTAGCCACATATCCCACCAATACCAAAACCAGTTGTAGAATGCATAAGTCTACTTCTACCTCTGTGGCTTTCTAGATATTTTGTAGAGAGTAGGATGGTTTAGAAGTCAGCTGAGACCTGGTTTCCAGTCTCAGCTTTAAAATGGCTGTGAAACCTGAGACAGCACCATTCAACTTCTTTAAAACTCAGTTTCCATACCTTTAAAATTGAAGTAAAAGAATATGCCCCTCATATCACAAGAAGGGCCAATGAGATAGCATTTGTTAAAACTCCTTATAAACTATAAAGTCTATACAAAAAAAAAATGGGTTTTCCATCCTTTCAGTCCTTCTCAATCAAAAATAACTCTCAAACAAAACAAAACTCTCAAGTTGCTGATACCCAGTCCTAAACCAAAGTTCACAGCTAGATCAAAGTCTTATGGGTTAAGAAGATCTTGGATTGAAATATGCATGTTGAGAAAATGATATTTATAATGTGGGAGGCCTTCTTCTAAATCAATGGTTCTCAACCTGGGGCAGTGCTACCTCATTAAGGGGTATTTTTTATCATCACAAACACTGGGGAAAAAAGGAAAGCTAAATATCCTGCACTAGGCAGGACAATCTTGCACAATAAAAATAGTATCATACCCAAAACGTCAACAGCTTCTCCTGCACTGAGGAAGAGTGCTCAAAGTAATGTGCTGTTCATAGTCCCTAAATCCCTAATTGATATGGAGAGAATTTACTCTTGATATACTCCCCCAGGTGAAATCCAGCCAGCCACACTCATGTGAAGTCTGCAGCAGCTCAGAAGCAGTACTGGGCTTCCTATAATTTTATTAAGAAGGAAAATATGAGGCCAGAGATCAATAGCTTTCAAACTGGCCCTCAGAAGCTTCTACAAGAATCCCCCCTCTAACATCAGCAGGGGCAAGGTGTCCCAATAGTTAACGTGCCATATTGCAAAGCCCAGACTAAAGGTTGACATATGGGGACCCAAAATGAATGAGTCATGATTCTGAAAATCTTTGCAGTTTATTGGTGAAACATTGGGTTATGCCCTTACTTTGTGACAAGCGTGGGTCTAGCTGAGCCCTGGACACAATCCTTCACTTCAACACAATCTGACAGTCAGACAGATGTAAACTCCACTAATCAGGTATGCAACATATCAACATATGCTATAACATGTTATGAGGAAGCCTCAAGGACAGACCAGGGAATGATTTACATCCATAGAGGAAGTACAATGGAATTGTACTTTGAATGATATGCAATGTTTTCTCATTTGAGTAAATAAGAAAGAAGGCCATTGTAGAAATGGGAACAGCATAAGCAAATACTGGAAATGTGAATGTAAATAACATAATTGCAGGCTGACATGGTTAGTTAGAGACCTGGCTGGGAATGGTGGAAGGTCATATCAGAAAGACTCTGGAAACTTGAGTGCAGCTAGGTGGATATATTTATTCAGCCTGAAGTTTACCCTTTGAACAGAGTTTTTATGAATATTTTAGAAATACCACTGAATTCAGGGTTGGTTCATGGCCAACACCAGAATCATTAAAGTTTAATTTCAGGGCTAGAAGGAACCTCAGAAATCACCCCAGCCTTCCCCCTTTTCTGTATTTTACAGTTGAAGTAATTAAAACCCAGAGATATCAAGTGACTTGCCCAAGGTCAGCAGCAAATTAGTGACAGGACAAAGACTAGAGCCTAGTCCATCCTCTTAGCTAATAGCATTTTGTCTTGCTCTGTGCTGCCTTCGGGAATTTTATTCATCATCTGAAAATAATCCAATGTAACACACAATGTGATTATTAAGTATTTATGAAGTTCCAAGTTTCCCATTGCTCACTATTAAGATGTAGTTCCTTCATTACAACCAGATGATAAATCACATCCTGGGCTGCTTCTACATGAGAGCATTCTCTCAGAAACACAGACAAACATCATACCAAACACATGGGCATGACATTCTTCCCCCGCCTCACATGCCCTCCCCTGCCTCCTCATTTCAAACTGCCAGAGATTATAGAGGCACAGCCTGAACAGAAGGCATCTTAATCTCTGGTGGTTCTGTAAATAATATGCTGTTCATGCTTGCATATAAATGATCACAGCCTCTCTATTTTCTAGATGAGGAATCCTTCAGAAAAATGAATTTGCTTGCCCACATAGCACATCAGATAGGATTTCAGATCCCAGAGCACCAGACCTCTTTGTAACAGGTTTGAATTTTTTACCTATCTGCACACTCCTAATAATTTATCCAGGCTTGTGGTCTTAAATTTTATTTCATAGTCTATTTTGTCTTAAATTTTATTTCATAGTCTACTTAGTATGTGAATATTTAGGTTCTGAGATTGGTTATTCCCCACTTATTTTTCTCTGGCCACCTTTCCTCCACTTCTTATTCAATATACATCCAATAGAAATTATCTAAATTAACATACTCATTTTACAGAGTGAAAACTGAGAACCAAAGAGGTAAAGCCACTTGCTCAAGTTTGCACAGTCAAAAGCAACATTGTGGCTAGATTCCCTGACTCCCAGTCTCATGCTATTCCCTCCACACCAAGCTGATGCTTTCTATGGGTTTCTTTCTAATGCTTTCTAACACAGCATTTTCCCACTCTCCACCATCCCTGCCCCCCATTCATTACATAACTCCCTAAGGATGGATGGAAATGACTACTTGCACTGCCCAGAAGTTCATTCCAAAGCCTTATTTAGAATACCCACAACTTATCATCTCCCACACTATACTGGTCCATCTATCTTATTAAGACCTGTTTATGGAGGAGATTGACATACTTCCTAGTCTAGAAGATATATATACAATCATTGCCATTGCTCAAGTAGAAATTATCACAGAGAACAGTGTGCCCAAGAGGAAAGAGGACAGGGTCCATGGCTCTCATCATTTAATAATAGAGCAAAGTCATTCCAAATTCATTGTAAGTGGCAGGTTATTAGATTCATAATTCCAGAGACTAGACAATTGGGTAATTAGATGGAGTTAGGCAATATAGGTAGTAGCCAAGAAAGTGAAAAAAGACAACTCCCACACAATTTCTTCTTTAGGGGTGAAGTGTTTTGCCTGAATTGATCAGCGTGGTGTGCTTAGTATAGTGTACATAAAATTTACAATGATAGGTTTTTTGTTTTTAGAAAATCAATGGAATTCACACTTCCTGTTTAAATTCCTTCTGGTGAGTCATTTTAAGACAAAAAAACAGGTGGTGTTTGAGTAAAGAGCATATTGAAAATAGAAGCAGAGAAGAGGGCAAAGAAATCCAAGAACTGGCTTCTCAGGGAGGGCTTCATAGGCTCATAATTGTCTCACAGTCTGACCAGGCATATTGAGAAACTCAATTTTATCAGTTCTCTCAAAAGTCATCTAGCTCTGCAGAATCAAGCTATGCCTGGTTTGTAAACTAATGCAATATAGTCACATGCAATGGGGGGAAGTTGTAGAGTGTTGCCCAGGTCATTCCCTTCCTGGTATTAGGATAGCAGGAAAACCAAATGAGTGATCAAAGATAAGCTGTATGCACAAGATAAGGATCAATGGCATTAGACAGACAATCTCATGAAATGTGCCCTCCAGGCTGCAACAGAGGCAGAATTCTTTCAGATTCCACCCAAGAACACCTTTCAGATTACTGGAACAGTTGTGCCCTTCAAGTTGACCTTCACAAAAGGGTCTTGTTTCCACTTTCCCTAGTGTTGGAGAAACTTCGGCAAATACTTTCAGTAGAAGACAGAGATTTATCTAGTCTCTGTGCAGTTCTCCTCTTCTGTCAGACATGTTATAGCTTGTTAATTCATAGCCCATCTCCTATTAGTTACATGCGAGTTTCCTTTAGGGAGTTCTGGTAGATGTCCCAGTTTAACCACCAGTCATGAATAAACTGCCCTAGGTTTTTTCTATAAGGTTAGGTTAGGTTATTTCTGTAAGGGGCAAATCTCTTGTACTCTGTGCTGGTTCTGTTTATTCTGCTTCAGAAGGTACCATCATCTGACCTTGTTCTGAGAGCACTGGGGTCCGGTTTATCCTTCTCAGTAATTTCCTTGTATGGACCCTGACATTTGAAACTTTATCTGTTCATCACTCAATACAGAAAACATTCATGGGTGACTATGACTCATCCACAAAATGTCAAAGGAGTCAACTCTCAAAAGGTTTTTTTTTTTTTTAATCATACAATTACCTCTGAAAGAGGCCAAATAACCATTTTAACTATTTTTATTCTCCCCTTGACCTGACTGGTTACCCTGGTTCCAAGCAAGCACAAACTACACAGACAGTTTGGGATCATTTTAAATTCGTTCCTAGTCACACAGACTTTTGACACACTTTCTATTCCAGCATCAGAATACAGAGGAAAAAAAATATCTGAATGAGTATAGACTGTTGTGCCAGAAATAAATTCCTAATATAGACAACTAAAATATGCCTCTATAGAATTTAGCTGTCAAAATAGAACAAAACTTCTCTGTTTCAATACTATCTTAATGACTAGTCCATGTTCTTCCTCTCTCTGCGCCCAAGTTATAGTTATAAATAAATACTATAGTGCCATTGCAGTACATTAAGAATCTGGGGAGAACTTGTCTATTGAGCATAGTGATGTTATCTCTTTGCATATATGATTCCAATATGGCCAATTATTGAGTGTTCTTAAAGTCAAGAATAACAAGATAGCTACATCATAATAACTTCTGAACAGAAGAGCTCACATTTACTCATTTAATCTTATGAAGTAGGTATGATTATCCCAATTCTACATATAATGATTATCAAATTTAAATGACTTGCCCAAGGCTTTACAGCCAAAGAGGGTTAGGGTGAGATTCAAATGCTATGCCACCTGACACCAAAATCCTCACCACTCAAACTGCCCAACCACAGTTTTAAAATTCTCTCTGAAAAAGACCAATCTTAATGTGTCTCATATGAGCAGATAGATAATAAGAATGATTTTGCAGGTCTACCTTCCTATGGTCTTTCAGAGGATTAGACTCAGGGGTCCAAAGATTTGGTATGGGACTTTGGGTAACTCATATCTTTTCTAGGCCTCAGTCATTCCATCTAAGAAAGAGAAAAATAGTGGTTCTTTAGTTAGTTAGTTATTCACTTATTCAACAAGTTTGCTAAACACTGAAGCTACAATGGGAAAAAACACAGACCAGGAGCTGTTAGTAAAAATAGAAACCACTGTTTAGAATATTGTTACTAAAATAAAAACAATACCAAGTCCCCATTGCCTATGGTATGGGGATCCTAGGGTTGCATCCAAGATTGATTGTTTAAAAAAAAAAAAAGGATTGGTTTGTTTGGTTTTTTAAGATTTTATTTATTTATTTGACAGCGAGAAAGAGAACACAAGCAGGGGACATGGCAGAGGGAGAGGGAGAAACAAGCTCCCCATTGAGCAGGGAGCCTGATGTGGTGCTCAATCCCAGGACCTTGGCATCAAGACCTGAGCTGAAGGCAGACGCTTAACCAACTGAGCCACCCAGGCACCCCAAGGATTGGTTGTTTTGCTTTCATTTTCATAATCAGTGAAGTGATTTGAATTCTCATGTAATTGTCAAGTAAACAATATTTTGGGCAGAACTAACCAATTAAAGCAAGTTATTACTTATAGAAACAGAAACCTAGATCCTCAAGTTTCCTGTGTATGGTTTTTGGAAGATAGATTTGCCTTAAACTCTCAGTGATATACACTGCATCTATAGATTTAATAAATTCGTATTCTAGAAATTCAAAGTATATTTCCATTGCCTACAGGAACTCATTCCTTTCAACAAAAGCTGAGATTATTTGACTGCCCCAAAGCAAGAACATAGTATAAGAAGACTAATAAGCTGTAATGGGAGACTGACAGCAGAAGGAATATTTATTAAGCAAAACAGCACGGGGGATTTGAAAGGAAGAAAAGTAATTTGAAAGGCAATTTTCAGTTTAAGAGAATTCTAAAGTTTAATATTGTTGATGGACTAGAGCATATTAAGGAAATGTTGAATGAGAGAGTAAAAGAGAAAATTAAGTCAACAACAAAAAAGAGACGGAAAGAAATTACATTCATTCTAAGGCACTTTTCCTTAAAATTACATTCTTTCTAAGTACTTCCTCTTTAAAAGTCATGTGGGGGCATTTCCTGGGCAGTGAGAAGGGAAGAGACACTTCATCCCCCCTAATCAAAACCTTTACCAGTATCTCGGACCTGAAAGTAAAAGGTACATCTCACACATAAACGACAGTTGGCTCTTTCTCAGTTCTGCATTATTCAATTTGTCACCAATTTTCAGAAGCCACTTGTGAAAGGCATCATCACAAAGCCATTATCTAATGACTCCGAATGTACCAAGCCAAGAGGCCTAACTTATACACAAGAAACTATTTGGACTTTCAAGGTGATTTTTTCCCTTAAAACATGGAACATCAAGTCTTTCCTAGCGTAAGACCAAAGGAAGAAAGAAAGAAAGAAAGAAAGAAAGAAAGAAAGAAAGAAAGAAAGAAAGAAAGAAAGAAGAAAGAAAGAAAGAAGAAAGAAAGAAAGAAAGAAAGAAAAGAAAGAAAGAAAGAAGAAAGAAAGAAAGAAAGAAAGAAAGAAAGAGAGAGAGAGAGAGAGAGAGAGAGAGAGAGGGAGGGAGGGAGGGAGGGAGGGAGGGAGGGAGGGAGGGAGGGAGGGAGGAAGGAAGGAAGGAAGGAAGGACGAAAGAAGGAAGGAAGAAGAAAGAAAGAGAAAAATACAAAAGGGAAACCACTGTCATTAGAAAATGAAGTAAATTTGCCAGCCTAATCTTACAGCTCAGCTTGCATGCAGGTCCAGTTTCCAGGCAAAAAGTAGGATAATATCCACTGTAAATGTGTAACTCGGGATATGACTGCAACACATCACTCTGGGTGGTCCATTTTAACTGAACTTTTAATATTAAAGCAAAGGTTTCAGTGCTGGCTTTTTTGCATTTTTAAAAATAAACTATAAAGTGATCCTCACTAAAATTTGTTTGGGGCTCAGCCACAAATTCTGTGGCTCTACGATGAGTAAAACTCATCTCTCCTGGATCTTGAATGCAGCACTAAAGAAATTAGGCTTTAAGCCATCAGTGGGAGCCACCAAAGGTTTCAGGGCAGAGGCATTGTGACCAGAGGAGTGACAGAATGTTCTGACAACAGTGAGTGGGATAAATCAGGGAAACACAGAGAGAGGGTGGAAACAGAAAAGCAAGTCAGAAAAAATGTGCAAGAGAAAATAAAAAACATTTCATAGCTATAGAATCAGGGACCATTGTTGCTATTTCTTGGCTGGTATTGAACCATATAACCCAAATCTTGTTTGAGATGAGCATAGCCCTATCGGGACTGGGGCGAGAGCGCCCCTCGCTCCTTGGCTTCACACCTGACATTGGCAGTCCCGCTCTCTCGGCAGACAGGAGCCGCTCTCCACTGGCGGTGAAAGAGCTGGCAGGGCTGGGCAGCAGTGCACAGAAGAGAGAAACCAGATGAGTTTTGCCCGCCTGGAACCAAAACAAAGCCAAGTGGAGGAGTGGAGCCGGGTAGTGGTTTCACACCCTCTCCAGCTGTGTGTGCCTCCGCTCACACAGGTCCTTTTGCTTTGGGGGGTCTGAGATGCCTCATCTACAAGACAGAAAGGCTGCCACAGATGATTGCCGTGGTTCTTACCAGCTGGAAAATTTATAACTTCAGCAGGACATTATTAATTTAAAGATGCATTTCATGGATCATATTCAACTCAGTTCAACTCCAGGGTGGATAACTGCACAAAATGCTGAAGCTCCTAAGGGCTTGATTTTCTCACTTTATTTTTCTGCCCTCCATTTCTTGTTTTTTTCCATTACTTCTCTAAGGCAGTACTTTTCCCTCTTCCATTTTTTTTCCTTCATTTTCTGGTGACAGCAGGGAAGGGGCTGTTTCAATAAGACAAGAAGCTGAGGTCATCTGTTTATCCACAGGACAAGGAGGACCCAGGGCCTAGGCAGCCAGCTCTTTTCCACACCATTCTGCTGCTAAACCTCAGTCCTCACCAGCAAGAAGAGAAAGTCTTACTCAGCCTCCCTTCTGACTTATTTTTTTTTATCACTGCTTTCTCTGCCAAACTGCAGGCTCACAGATGTTCTAGGCAACTCTCTCCCTCACTGCCAGCAGGCCAAGCCAGGTGATTGCTGTCACCCCCTTCTCCTAGGAAAAGTATTTGCACAAGTCTTGGTGTAGTTTTAGCTTGGTGATAAACGTGTGAGATGCCATGCACACATACACACCCAGTGACAGTGTCCCATCCACTACTGCCTCTATTTAAATTTGGCCTCCACAAATCCTCAGCAGAGCCATGGATGTCACACTTCCCAAGAAAGAACTGGACCTTGAATTAGTCATCTTCTAGTCCCCCAGACTACATGTGCATTTCAGAACCATCACCTCCTTGCCTTGCTCAGTGGAGGCTGAGCTCAGATAGGGTCTCCCCTACCTTGTTACCCTCCTTCACCCCCACCTCCAGCCCAGAGCTTCTGCTTGAGTGACTCACTTCCTGTACTAGCCCCGTTCTTTCTCTTTCTAGACAACTGAATTTGCCCTTGAAATAATGGTGAAGAACACAGAACCTCTTTCTGCTGGTCCTCAGAGTCAGCAGAGGCTGGAGATTTCCTCCTAATACCACAAGAACCAGATTATTGGTTACCAGAATCCTTTAAAAAATAAAACACTTGATTCACAAGAGAGGCAATAATCCTGCAAAGTGGACATTATCATCCCCATTTTTTAGATGAAGAAACCAAGGCTCAGAAAGACTATGAAAGTGTAATAGGCGGGCGGAGACTCTAACACAGATCCATTTGACTTCAGAGGCTAGAGCCCTATTACTTCTGTGAAATGGTAAACCACTAAAACTTAATAAAATAAAACCAAACCCAGAGAACCAAAGGCAGACCTCTGGAGTCTTGGAACTACTGCCTCTCACAAGCAGCGTGACCCTGGGCACATCTTTTGGGTTTCACTTTCTTTGTCCATGAACTGAGAGTGCTGGATCCAATTATTTCTTCCAGCTCCAGCACCTGGGAGCATGCTTTCTAGTCCTTGTGTCTCTTCCACAGGGGCCACCAGCTAAAATCGTACCTCAGCATAATAGACTTCTAACAACAGGAAGTGCCACTTCAGAGGCTCTGGAAATGATTCAGATAATCATTCTGTTCTCCAGAGAGAGCCTATCATTTCTATGACTTCAATTACCCGCCGGTCAGGCTGAGGTAACATTCACAACTGTTTATTCTGTGGCAAGCAGACTCCATGGCATTCTGTGCTGACATTGGAGAGAGAATCTGGGCTCAATATGTGTTATCCCCAGTTTAAAGAGGTAATGATTCAAAAGTGAAACAGGGAGAAAAAAATATTACACACCCACTCATACATTTTTGTAAAGATGTATTTATTTATTTTGAGAGAGAGAGAAAGCACGTGCAAGCACGGGGAGGAGGCGATGGGCAGAGGGAGGGAGAGAATACCTAGCAGACTCCCCACTGAGCAGGGGGTCTGATGTGGGGCTCAATCCCAGCACCCCAAGATCATGACCTGAGCCAAAACCAGGAGTCCGATGCTCAACCACCTGAGCCGCCCATGCATCCCCACTCCTACTTCTTGTATGAAAACCCATTACAAGAACCTGCTACAGATAGATAGAATTATTTACCAGCAAAGATTCTTCATTGAATAAAAGGAATCACCAGGACTCCTCAGTAGTGTATATTTAGTCTAGTAGAGACAAGATTTGATGGAGAAAGAGATATTAAATCAATGCTGATTGAATGCAGATCATAATCAAAGGGGGGAAATGTGTTGTTTAAAGAGAGAAAATGATATCCTATTTGCAACAGTTTTGCTTACACACAACCCTTAGGAACCAGTATTTGTTAAACTGATGTAAATGTATCTTTTGTGTGGCAGGAGGCCCACTGTAAATCTATACAGGGGGATCTGGGGTGTACACTGGTAAGGGAGAAGAAAAGGAGGTAGAGACCAGATGTGAGTGAGCCTCATTTCTGCCTAGAAAAGCATCATGGTGGCAAATATTGTATCAGCTTAAAAAAAAAAAACTGGAAGGATGTTGTTAAAAAGGATGATGACATTTGATGCAATTCTTTGCATTAAACAACCAAAAATGATGCTTTTTCTAAGCCATCTAAAATAACAATAAGACTCCTTTGGTCAGCATATTAACCATTAAAGAAATTTTGACAAGTGAAAATAATATGTCTGCAGCACAGCCAGAAATAAGATAATGCTAGAATAAGCAATATTTCCTGGGAGGAACCAGGAAATCTTATCACTGCCTCTGTGGTTTACCATGTCCTGACCTACAAACAACAACACAATATCAATAACACCCATGGATAGATTTTTAAAGTTTATACCAATTTTGCACATGGCATTTCTCACTTAATCCACATCTCAATCCTGTGGGGCTCTTAAGCAGAGCAGATATACTATCTTCATTTCATAGACAAAAAACATGAAGTCCAGAAAGATAGAATTATTTGTCTGAAGACACACAATTTTTCTATAATAGATTCATCTAAAACCCTGGCCTTCTAACTCCTTGTCCAGTGATCTCTCCACAACACTGCAATAGGATCTGAGGTTTAGGACACCCCCAACTTTATCAGTTTAATGGAAAACAACTTATACACTTTATATGAAGATACACACAGAACAATTGCCCAGACTGGTGAGTTTGTGGATCAGTGAACAAGTATTTGTTGCAGGAAGCTTAGTAGGTTTGATATTAACCCCAAAAAAGACTAAAACATGGGTAATGTGCTCAGCAGGCTAACAGTTGTGAGGGTCTAGACTGTGAAGGGACTTGAGACCATAAGATGTATAATCAAAAGAAGTATTAGTACAAATTAAGGCTCAGAGCATGAAGAGACAAAAAAGTCAGAAGAAAGAAATAGGAGCACGTTTTTGCAGGTAAGGATGAGAGGAGGAAGAGTTATAATACCCAGTAAAGGTACTAATGCTTAAGGGCTGGGATTTGAAGGCCCATGCAGGAAAGACAAGCAGATTTATGCTCCCTGGAAGAAGGGAGTTGGAACTGAGACCCCTCCATGCAGCTAGGACCCTCAAAGGACCTCATTATCAGTGAAAAAGGGGGACTAGAGAAATACCCACTGCATCACTGACCATCAAGGAAACGTGTCCCTGCCCAAAGTTCTGAGTAGAGGAGAAAAAAATGTCTTGCATGAGAAATCAAAACTTTAAGCCTTTCCGTGTAAGGATTTAGAGTCCAGGTTCACACTACTCACGTGATACGAGAATCCCAAGGCTGAGAACTTAACATGAAAATCAGGCATGGATACCTGTGAAAGCACCTGGCAGAAGAAAAACACAGAACAACCCTGGAGGGATGTGCTTCCACAACCCAGGCTAGACAGGATACCCCAGAGAAAACAAACCCTGCTAAAGTTAGCTCACACACAAAAATCAAAAAACATATAAAGAATACTCCCCCATGAATCAGAATGATTAAAAACAAAGAACTGGAGTTTCACATTCCAAGAAGCTGATATACAGAAAATCTAAAGGAGACTATGAAATAAATGAGTTTGAAATAATTAAAGAGCTAAAAGAAAGGGGGCAGGGAACCACAAAGAAAAAAGATATAATGAGAAAAAAGTAAACTGGTTTGAAAAAGAACCAACTGAATATTTAGAAATAAAAAATATGGTCTTGAAATTTAAAGCTTAAGCAGATTACACCTAATTAGAAAGAGACTTGGTGAACTGATAGATTTTAAGGCAATTGCACAAGATGGATTAGAGAAAGATTAAAAAGCTAAATATACAAAAATACCATTAAGAGACAAGAAGAATGAAATGAGAAGGCCAAGCATTTATCAAATAGGCATTTCAGAAAGAGAGATCAGGGAAATGTATAGGCAGCAATGTTTGCAAGCATAATGTCTGAGAATTTTCCAGACTTTCCCAGAACCCTTAATGAAAGTACAATTAAAGAATGTTCTCTCTTTTTTTAAGTTTTCATTTATTTATTTGACAGAGAGAGACACAGCGAGAGAGGGAACATAAGCAGGGGGAGTGGGAGAGGGAGAAGCAGGCTTCCTGCTGAGCAGGGAGCCCGATGATCTGAGCCAAAGGCAGATGCTTGAAGATTGAGCCACCAGGGGCCCTGAATTAGAGAATATTCTTAGGGAAGAAGGAGATTGAACCCAAAGGAATAATGAGCAAAGAAAGAAATTGGGAAACTTGTGCATAAACCTATGGAAGCATCTACCTGTTTAAAAATAAATAAATGAATGAATGAAAAATAAAGGATGATTATCAAAGCAGTGGAGTCTTAAAAACAAGGTGAGAGTAAAATAGTAAGCAATAATAATATTGAAGGATAGGGGGAAATTAATAAGAGTAAAAGAAGTTAAAGCATTTGTTTTAGGCAGAAAGGAGGCAAAGATACTGACTGGCTTCAGATTTTTAGTTAATATTTAGTCAATATTTAGTCAATATATTTACAAATATTTAAGTTAATATCTGTAACTTACAAAAATAATATATTCTATAACAATAAAATGAGTAGAAGGGAAAACTTATTCAGTCTATAGAAAAATAAAAGGAAGGGGGCAGAGGATGCAGCAAAGAAAAGGCACAGTAAATATACAACACAGTACAATGGATATAAATCTAACTATTCCAGCAATCCAATAAATATAAACAGGTTAAATGAGCAATTTTAAGGTTCTAAGAGATTTTTAATAATTTTATTATGAGATATACTCAAAAAACATGAAGACACACAAGTTTTAACTTAAAGGGGTAGAAAAATATAATCAACATTTTTCAAATACTGATTAAAAGAGGCTATTGTAGCTCCATTAATATCAGACAAAATAATTATAGGATAAAAACATGATTATTATAAATAAAAATGGTAATGACATAATAATAAAAGGATAAACTTACCAGGAATATGTCATAATTCTGAGCCTCTGTACCACTAATGACATAGCCTCAAAATATATTAAGCAAAATTGCCAAATGGATAAAATTCCCAAATGCGAAAAAATAAATTTAAAACTTCTAGATCAAAGATAATATAAAATCTTTGACATCAGAAAAAAAGAATCTCTTAAACAAATCACAGACACACACAAAAAACAGCAAATCATAAGGTAAAATATTTAATGACTACACTAAATTCAAAGACTTCTACATAAGACACTATTTTTTTTAAAAAAGAGGTAAGCCACAGATTCATTATAGCAGTGGCATTGTGAACAACACATAAAATATTAGAATGCAGAGTAAATGTTAAAATAGAAAACAAGACTAGCTCCCACAGTTCATTTCTTCCTTATATATGTAAGAATTTAAAAAAAAATGGGGGCAACTGGCTGTCACTGTTTTTTACCGGTCAACACTGGAGTTAAATGTGCTTGTGTATGTGTGTGTGTAAGTGTGTGTGTGTGTGTGTGTTTACTGCTATGTATTGCTCCCAACACATGGTGATGGTGGCTATATATGTGACTGAGGCAATTTCATGTATAGGCTAAAATAAAATAAGTCAAACAGATTAATTGAATATAATTTTTATTGAGAATTAAAACAATGTCCAACTATGCTCAGGATTTTCTTGAAAAACACTTATTGCCATTTTTGAGAAAAATTATTGTTATTGAGAAGAGCTGCAAATGCTGAGCCACTTTCTGATTATGCTATTATTTTCCATGAACCAAAACCTTGGTCCATTTTGTGCAGATTATGCGGGGCTCTGTAGAGAAGAAATGCTTGCTTTGTCTCTCGGGGAAGAGGCTTATCTTCCAGTTAAATGATTTTTTTCTGGCTTTAGAACATAGGTGTCTTTTTAAACAAAAAAATTTTTGCAGGACTCAGGCTGTTTTGGATAAAGAAAATCCAATCCCCATTCCCATAACTCCTTTTTTTTTTTTTTTTGGTAAAATTTCTCTCCTCAATGACTTGAAGAAGTGGGTGACTAAAGCATTATCCCAACTAAATTTCTCTTTTAAAACAAACTTTACATTAGCTATCAGAAGGTGGTAGGAAACAGCACAGGAGGTCTACAAGTCTTATATAATTTTAGCATCTTTCATTTTAGGTTCTGAAAGCCAAGCTTCATCAGAAAGAAAAATCTCTTTAATTTTTAGGATTATGTCAGCAAAATAAGTGCACTTTTTTTTCTGATCTCCTTGATACCATAATAAAAATAAACTTAAAAAAAAAAAGAAAAGAAAGAAAAGCCACAGACCTAGGGAAGATACATTTGATGACTATAACAAAGAAAAGATTAGTAGAAATCATATGCATTTTAAAATTCCTACAGATATACAAGAAACAATGTAGACGAAAATGAACAATAATGTGAACAAGCAGTTCACAGAAAAAGAAACTCAGATGGTCAAAAGCTCATGAAAAGACCCACTTGACTAAAGGAATATTTAGAGAAATACAAATGAGACCATGGAAGCCATTTCAAACCTATCATATAAGCAACAGTTTGAAAGTCTAGTAATACTCGGTGTTGGTGAGGTTACACATTGCTGGTGGAAGTACAATTTCTACCTCCACTTTATTTTTTTTTAAGATTTTATTTATTTATTTATTTGTCAGAGAAAGAGAGAGAGAGCACAAGCAGGGGGAGTGGCAGGCAGAGGGAGAAGCAGACTCCCCGCAGAGCAGGGAGCCCAATGTGGGGCTCCATCCCAGGACCCTTGGATCATGACCTGAGCCGAAGACAGACACTTAACCAACTGAGCCACCCAGGTGTCCCTCTGCCCCCAATTTAAAGAACAATTTGGCAAAATCTAGTCAAGTTAAAGGTCTCCCCACCTTAAAGCCCAGCAACTCCAACCACACATGTGTCAGGAGACACATACCACAAGGATATTCACCACAGCTTTGTGTGTATTCATGGTGAAAAGAGAAGCAACCAAACTCCCCAGCACTAAGAGAATGAGTCAATAAACTAGTATATTCATACAGTGAGATATTGTACCTGAATTAAAATAGATTATCTAGACCAAGAGACAAGTAAATCTCAAAAATAAAAATTTGACTGAAAAAGCTAGTATATACTAGCTAGTATAAACATCCTGACATTTACAACACAATAATCTATATGGATACAACGTATGTGATTTTTAAAAAAAAAAGTGTTAAACATCCATGGAAATGATGCACAGGGTCTCTAAGATAGTGGCTCCCTGCATGGAGAGAAGAGATGAAATAGGGGGTCCTTAGCTATTTACTGCTACCTTGTATTTCTTTTTAAAAAGAGAGATCTAAAGCAAGAATATTAAATAGGACTGGCTATGATATTGCTGTCTATACTTTTATATATGTGTGAAATATTCATAATTCGTAATAATTTTATTTTCATGTGTTCGTTTTCAAAATTTCATTTTTCAAGGAGACACACCATGCTTGGCCCCACCTCAGAGCAGGATGGTGTCGGTGAGCTTGGGGGGATTACAGAAAAGTCTTCCTCACAATTCATGAGAGAGTGGAGTTTTGGAGGACACAGTCCCATGCAGAGAGATGGGGATGGTAAGATCCTCAGGCACGGCAGGCAGGGCTCTTGCACACTTCAACCAGCCCAGTCCTACTCGTACTTGCTTCTTTGGAGACAGGATCCTGGCAGCATTGGCCACAGGTGCTTCATAATGGAAGGAAGTTCCTCTTCCTGGTTACTACTGATCCAGATAGATGACTCAGCCAGGCCAAAGGGGTAGCAAAAATTGACCAGTCCTTCTTGCCTCTGAAATACCAGTGCACCAAAAGGGTGCAGTTCTATTTGGTTGTTAATTACATACTGTGTGAGACTGGAATCCTACGTAATAATAAAGTCAACCCCAGTGTGGCCTCCCAAATTCAAGAAAGAGAGAGCTAGAGAGGGAGGGAGAGAGAGAGATGTATAATGCCAGTTTAATCCATTTGCTTGTTTTTTAACTCAGGTATTAGAATTTGTAATTTTTTTCAAATCTGTGGCATTATTCAGAACATGAAGTAATCAGTGTTAATGAATGGATTAATCCCTTTCTTGAATAATGCAGATTAGTGAATATTCAGGGATTTTTTTTTAAAAAAAAGATTTGCCAGAGAAAATGAAAGTGACAAAAAATTACTCTGTGAATGCTACGTGTCTTACATAAAAATAATTTAAAAACTGTTAACAGTAGGCATGTTGAAGTGATAGAGTATAAGACTTTTTCCTTTCTAAATTTTCTACAGTGATAGTTTATTATTACTTTTATAGTAACAAATGTTTTAAGAAAAGGGTAGCATTGCATTTCTGACACCAATTACTTCTACTGATTAAAAGAAAGGATCTTTTCTGCTATCCAGAAGACAATTTTGTAATTGCTTAAGGAATTGGTTTTAATTTAGTAACAATCTACCTTTCCAAAAGAGAAAAGAATCGCATTCTATATTCTCCCGCTGAACAAATTCAAAATTCGAAACAACTCTTTGAAACTACTAATGTGCTGTTTAAATAGGTCCTTTAGCAGTATTAATACTCCTGGTAAGAACATATTAATTAGTAATTTTGTGAGGTACAAGTTTAGAAAGCCCTATCTGTCATTTGTGGTTTCGTGAACAGACTTGCACGTATTAATAATACAGTATTAATATACCTGGTAAGAACATATTAATTAGTAATTTTGTGAGGTACAAGGTTAGAAAGCCCTTTCTGTCATTTGTGGGTTTTGTGAACAGACTTGCATACAGCTGAACTTTCCTATATAAGCCTCCCAAGACAGTCACTTGGCCTGGCAGCTACTAACATGAAAATCAACAGCTCACATCCTTCAGCTCAGCAGGGACACACACAGGGAAAACTATTTATAACAGGAAGGAATTGCCACCCCTCTGTTTAAGGTGTAAGGAGAAGCTGAAACCAGCCATTCTCGTACTATAACCTTATACTTACAGCCAATGAAAAAAGCCCCATCATTGAAATCCAACTTTGTAATTCTCCATTCAGAATGACATTGTAGGAAAAACATCATGTTTAACTCTGTTATTTGACATTTTTCATATGAAATGGGTTGTGTTTCCTATTGAATTTCAGCCACACAGCCTTATTACTGAGCTACTCACATCTACCATGGTGATCTGAAAATAAAACTGGCTATTTGCCCAGATACCTCCGTGTACAAAACACAGCAAGTTAGAAGTAGAATGGGGATTTATTTTTTTTTATTTTATTATGTTATGTTAGTCACCATACATTACATCATTAGTTTTTGATGTAGTGTTCCATGATTCATTGTTTTCTTATAACACCCAGTGCTCCATGCAGTACGTGCCCTCCTTAATATCCATCACCGGCTAGCCCATCCCCCCACCCCCTCCCCTCTAGAACCCTCAGTTTGTTTCTCAGAGTCCACAGTCTCTCAAGGTTCATCTCTCCCTCCAATTCACCCCCTTCATTTTTCCCTTCCTTCTCCTAATGTCCTCCATGCCATTCCTTATGTTCCACAAATAAGTGAAACCATATGATAATTGACTTTCTCTGCTTGACTTATTTCACTTAGCATAATCTCCTCCAGTCCCATCCATGTTGATGTAAAAGTTGGGTATTCATCCTGTCTGATGGCTGAGTAATATTCCATTGTATGTATGGACCACATCTTCTTTTATCCATTCATCTGTTGAAAGGCATCTCGGCTCTTTCCACAGTTTGGCTATTGAGGACATTGCTGCTATGAACATTGGGGTGCATATGGCCCTTCTTTTCACTACATCTGTGTTTTGGGGGTAAATACCCAGGAGTGCAATTGCTGGGTCATAGGGTAGCTCTATTTTTAATTTTTGAGGCACCTCCACACTGTTTTCCAAAGTGGCTGTACCAATTTGCATTCCCACCAATAGTGTAAGAGGGTTCCCCTTTCTCCACAACCTCTCCAACATTTGTTGTTTCTTGCCTTGTCAATTTTTGCCATTCTAACTAGTGTAAGGTGGTATCTCACTGTGGTTTTGATTTGAATTTCCCTGATGGCTAATGATGATGAACATTTTTTTATTTGTGTGTTAGCCATTTGTATGTCTTCTTTGGAGAAGTGTCTGTTCATGTCTTCTGCCCATTTTTTGACTTATTTGTTTTTTGGGTGTTGAGTTTGAGAAGTTTGAGAATTCTTTATAGATTCATATAGGTCTTGGATACCAGCCCTTTATCTGTAGTGTCATTGGCAAATATCTTCTCCCATTCTATGGGTTGCCTCTTTGTTTTGTTGACTGTTTCCTTTGCTGTGCAGAAGTTTTTATCTTGATGAAGTCCCAAAAGTTCATTTTTGCTTTTGTTTCACTAGCTTTTGGAGATGTCTATGAGGCCAGCATTACCTTGATCCCCAAACCAGGCAAAGAATGGGGATTTAGAACTTAAGAATTGCAAATCTGAAAGGGAATTTAAGTAGTTAATCCCTCCCACCAACCTTTTTCCTAAATTGAGACTACCAAAGCTCAGAGAACTCCTGCCTGAATTGGGCTGTTGTGGTTTACCATTGGCATTGACCAAGGGACAAGGGGACACTCGGGGAGCTCCTGTATTCCCAATATATCCTTCTTACCCGCAGTGTGTTGTAAACCCAATTTCTCCGTGACAGTCAGGACCAATCAGCCCAACCAAGATAGTAACCCCCTTCTTTCCCTTTTGATTCAGAGGCATGAGTCTTGCCTGAGATTATAAAACTATTCAGTGGGAAAAAGAGGACTTGCCTCTCAATAGTTGGTAATAAACAATATTTCCTGATGCTCTGCATTTCCTAAGCAAGTTCCATGGAGCATCTCATTTGATCCTTACAATAATACTTTTGGGGAAGATGCTATTATTACCCCCCATTTTACAAAAGGAAGGTATCAAACTGAGATGTGACAAGTTCAGGTTACAAGCTCACACAGCTGGTCAGTGACAGAGCCAGGATTTGAATGGAGGTAGTTGGAGCCAGATCTCTGCTCTTATCCACTAGGTCACATACTCTCTTTCGGTCTACGTCTCCCAGTCCAATGACATTTCTACGACACAGGCTAGAAGCTACTAAATATGAGAAGCCTGAGGACAGTCCCCTTCATCTCCTGCCCCAGCACCAGCTGACACAGAATCAGTGCTTGTTAAGAGTTTGGTAAATGGATTTCCCTGATGAAATCTTGCCATTTGCAACAACGTGGATGGAACTGGAGAGTGTTATGCTGAGCGAAATAAGTCAATCAGAGAAAGACGTGTATCATATGACCTCACTGATACGAGGAATTCTTAATCTCAGGAAACAAACTGAGGGTGGCTGGAGTGGTGGGGGGTGGGAGGGATGGGGTGGCTGGGTGATAGACATTGGGGGGGTATGTGCTATGGTGAGCGCTGTGAATTGTGCAAGACTGTTGAATCACGGATCTGTACCTCTGAAACAAATAATACATTATATGTTAAAAAAAAAAAAAGAAGAAGAAGAAGAAGATAGCAGGAGGGGAAGAATGAAGGGGGGAATCGGAGGGGGAGACGAACCATGAGAGACTATGGACTCTGAGAAACAAACTGAGGGTTCTAGAGGGGAGGGGGTGGGAGGATGGGTTAGCCTGGTGATGGGTATTAAAGAGGGCACATTCTGCGTGGAGCACTGGGTGTTATGCACAAACAATGAATCATGGAACACTACATCAAAAACTAATGATGTAATGTATGGTGATTAACATAACATAATAATTAAAAAATTTTTAAAAAAAGAGTTTGGTAAATGGGATTGAACTCTAGGTAACAAAGTTGGGCAACTCCAGAAACCTGTTCTTAAAATCAATATGGAATGACATAACTCAGAGAGAGTTACAAATGAAGGCTGGGTGCAAACTTCCTGACCTGAAGCCATGAGATTTTAAACAATAAAACAGTTGGTTTGTGGGTTTGTTTGGGTTTGTTTCTTCAGCACTTCCAATGCCCTGAGATTGTGCTAAACACTTCAGGTAACTTGTTCCATATTAATTGCTCACAACAACCCTGCAAGATGGATGCTATCATCCCCTCAATTTACACATGAGAAAACTCAAGCTTGGGGGGCTGGAGTAACTTGCCCAAGACCATACAGCTAGTAAACGGCAAAGACAGGCTTTTAACACAGGAATGTCTTATTCCAATGTGTGCACTTTACTACTATAAATATAAGATCTGTGTAAATACAGCCATTTTGACTTTTTCACAAAAATCTCTTTATCAGCTTGTGAATATAAAGATTCATGTTGGGCACTCCCACCCCTACTCCAGTTATTCAGAGTGGTCTTTGGGGCCCAGTGGCTAGAAAGAGGAAACCATAAGGACAGTGACAAGTTCCCTCTCCCAAGCATGGTTGGGCCCTTTCCTCTGAGGTACAAACAGTAAGGATGTACACAATGCCCAGGCTGCAAGCATTGAAATTACTTATAACCTGGCCCCAGCCCTCCTTAACCACACTTCCTCCTTTACTAAGCCCAGCTCAGCCTATCTGCCTCTGTTGATAGGATGTCTACATCTCCCCACCCTGTTCCCTGTGGACTCGGGCTCAGCTGCATAGTAGAACTGCCCACCATTGCATGGCTTCTGCAAAAGTGGGCTCCATGTTCCAGAGGATAAGCTTAACAGTGAACTCCCACAATGCATCACATTAGAAAGTGATGCACACTCAGGAAGGGGAAAAAACCAATTCATCCCTGAAAAAGCAGGAAGTTAGCACAGAAATACACTTAATAAAATTGTGCTCCATAATCTACCTGGAAGCCACTGGAAAGAACAGGCAGTGAGAACTCACAGGAAGCCTGACCCATCTCCCCAGCTGATTAAGATGGAGAGATAGGTGAAAAGACAGGATTCCTTGAGGGGCCAGAAAGGCCTCATGAGCACTAAGTTTTTAAATGAGACTCCCACTTATTCATGTATTCCTCTGGGCTCTTATAGGACCTTCTTGTTTTTCTCCTCAGTGCCTCAGTGGTTTTAATTTTACTTTTGTTACAAATACGTGATAGGATTGTGGGAGAGCCTGGTAAACTATATTTCAGCAAGAATAATGTAGTTCTTAAAATTATTTACCTGAAATATCAATGAATTGGCTTCCTTTGGTGTGTCTGTGTCTGTCTATGGTGGACAAAATCAAAACCTAGTTCCTCTGCATTTTCTGGGGAGTGCCCAAATAGGCCCTGTGTCCAGACTCTGCTATTAAAAATACACATGCAGAAAACAGGTTTAAATGGTAACTCACCACTTAGTGTGCTGTTATTGAAAAAGAGGGTTTATGCCTTCCTTGAAGAATAACCCTGGTATATCAAACTTTTGTGTCACCATCCAGAGCACATGATCCCTACATGATTTATTAAAATGTATATTACAATAATAGCTACGACAATTAAAACCCACTATTACAAGGAGCCTTACATACATTATCACATTTAGTTTTCCCATCAACCCTGCAAAGTAGGCATGATTAATAGCATTTATAGAAGAAGACCTAAAAGCCAGAGAGGCTAAGGTACTTTGCCCAAGGTCACACAGAGGAGAAACTGAAGCCAGCACTGATGGAATACAAACCCCATGGACTTCCCAACTTGTCATTTTGCCTGTCAACAGCTAGACCCACTCCTCATACAGGCTGTAGGCCATCCTGAGCCCCATGGGAAATTAGCTAGCCATACCAAAAAAAAAAGAGAGAGAGAGAGAGAGAAAGCTGTGATCACAACTATTTGTGAATAAAGTATCTTAGATAAATATTATTAGCTCAAGTCAGAAGGTACAAAAACCATAGGAAGTCATTGCTAAAAGGTAACATAATTCAGTGCTTCCTTTTACAAACAAAAGAAACTCCTGAGGAAAACTGAGACCCAGGAGGTGAACTGCCTTTTACTTCAACCAACATATGTAGTACACCCACTCCGGACAGAACTTTGTGCCACTTTACACAGGATAGGCAACACATTTTGTAGGAGAGAGAAAACAAATATGCCAATTATTAAAATAATAGGTAAAAGAGATGTAAGCTGTCATCTTTTAGGAATCTCTTCTAAGCAAACAGCAAAAATGTAATCAAAGATTTATAGGCAAGCAAATTCACTGTAGCATTATTTATAATAATGATGATAAAAATTGATAGAAACCTAACAACTAACAACACCCAACAATAGATGGATGATTGAGTAAATTATGGCACAACTATATAATGGAATATTGAACAATGATTCAAATCACATTTTATAAGAATGTTTGAATAATCTGAGCAAATATCCAAGACATAATAATAAGTAAAAACACAAGACTATGATGTTGTATGTACAGTTTGAGCATAATTTTGGACCATTTTGCACTAAAATGTTAACGAAATGTGGCTAATTTGAGGCATGGGATATGGGTGATTGTTTGCTTCTTTATACTCCTTGCATTTTGCAAATTGTCTCCAATGAACACTATGAAAGCATAACTTTCATAATTAGCTTAAAAAGCAATATATTTTTCAAGTGCTTGGCAGACATTACTTTCCAACCGGAGATATCTGAGGGTAACGGAATAAAAGACTGGGAAGGCACACTGGGGCAAATACCCTGCCAAGGACATGAAGTTCATTCTTTTTGCATTAAAGGAACTGTTGAAGGTTTCTGAGCAAAGAGCTGATAACCAGGGCTGGACTTTGGGAGTTGTGTCTGTGCTGGGCCAGGAGGTGGAGAGGGGTGAACTGAAAGCAGTAGCTGATCCAACTTCCTGTTAGAAGTGGTGAGAGTAGCTGTGGCTCACGAAGGCTGACATGAGTGAGGGCTGTGGCAAGAAAGGAGGGGGCCATACCAGGGACACTGCACAAGCCTAGTGGAGCCGAAAGAAAAGCCCCCCAGTGAGGAGAAGGAAATGCTGAATATCAGTTAAGGTGCATTTTCAACATGGAACCTTGGATTTCGTACTGAACAAATGAAACATAGACACAGAGGAGAATATGTTGAATTAAGAACCCTTACAAAAATCATTTCTCCTCAGTTTAAGAAGCCAGGAGCTGCCATCTGACTCAGTTAATTTTGTTCTGGTCATTCCGAATTGCATTACTGATGTCAAGCCTGCGCAATGCAAGATGTAATAGAAGAATATTCTAATCACTCCTAGGCATTCCCAGCACAGTCCCAGACGGGGAAGAGCTGACAAACTCTGCAACATTTTTTGTTTATACTTTTCTTGATCTTGCTTTTTTTTTCTTTTTCAGCTTTGAAATCCACAGTTTTCCCCAATGACTATCAGAGTCACACCAAAGAGGGGTTAAAAAAGAGAGAGAGAGAGAGAAAAGTTATTGAAAGCATGTACACCAGAATATTCACAGTGCCATCTGTAGGCAGTGGAATTCATGATGGATATTGCTTCGTTTTATTTAGCCATATTTTCAGATTTTTCCAATTAATGTGTGTTAAGTTTGGAAAGAAAAAAATAATTTTAAAGTGTAAAGTCATGCGGAAAAAAAGGTGTTTAACAGTGGCTTAGGCTTCAGAGCCAGCACAGGAGGATTGGTGTCCAAGGTTGACTCCAGGGCCAATGTTGGCACACAAGTCACTTAAACACAGCAGCCGCCACTTCAGACAAACTTAGTCTTCCAACTGTTTCTTTGTAGGGACCTCTGCACTCTGGCTCCTTTTAGATGCCCAGGGCCTTCTCATCTCTCCATAGCCTCTCCTCATCTTCCAACAGACATTTCCACTGTACTTGAATATCTTACATGAGGCATTTGGGTTTTAAACTGCCTCTTTCCTTTATAAAACAAAAAGGCTTTGACTTGTTAGAGAATTTCTAGTATTTAAAAGACTTTCTGTTGTTGGTGATGATAATGAAGGGGGGCGGAGAATGTTAATGTTTTGAACCAGGTGCTTTCTTCCCTACTCCGTGAAATTATACATAAAGACCCCTGTCTATCTTCTCAAATAAAGGCAGGTACATGATATAAATAAATGACCATAAATCTTTATGAGCTGCAAGGCTAATCAATGTTTCAGGAGACCTAGAGCAGTAAGAATTTATGGTAATACTGCGGATTCATTCTTTCAATCAAAATTCACTGACCCCAACAGTATGCCAGGCATTGAGGTGGAGCCAGGGTTGCCAAGATGAACAATGTAGGGCATTTACAGCCAGCAGCAGAAAAGAATCCAGCTCTTGCATTTCAGAATGATAAATGCCGGAATGGAAGTTTCCCAAAGGTGTTTTGGGAGCTCAAGGCAGGGAAGCACCAGCTGGAGTGAAGACCCACAAGTCTTCCAAAGGAGCTGATGAAGCTGGTCCCAAAAGATAAATGTGATTTCCAAAGAGCTGTCCCTGTGCCCAACAGAGGGGCAGTGTCTAGTGGCAAGGCCAGTTCCAGAGGCCAGATGGTGTACAGGATGAGGATCTGAAGGGTAACGGAGTCGATGGGGCATGTTGAAAAACTTGAACTTCACCTCACAGGACATAAGGAGTCATTGAAACTTTCAGGGAAGGAATAACCTGGAAAGACTCATATTTTAGCCATGTAGGAGATGGGCTAAAGAGGCAGAGAAAGAAAGATACCGAAGAGTGCAGAAAGTAACTTTAAAGAAGTGGCTCTCAAAGGTGGCATTACCTTTTGAGGGTTGTTCTAGATATTTACAAGACCTTTTAATTGTCAAAATGATTGGGGGCACACTGACATTTTGCTAGACGCTAGATTATTGCAATGGGCAGCATAGTCCCACACAAGGAAGAATCGCCTTGCCTCCCACGTGACTTTCAAATGTTCCACAAGACAATCATACAGGTAAAAATCTGTTAATAATTGTCTGAATTCAGAACTATAATTCCATTATACATGTAAATGTTGTGTGCAAATTTTATATATGCTAGGTAGATGTATAGATCTATAGAATAGAATTGAGAGTTCAGATATAAACCCTCACATTTAAGGGTAATTGATTTTATCAAGGGCACCAAGGCAATCCAATGGGGTAAAAATAGTCTTTTCAACAAAAGGCAACTAAATATCCACATGCAAAAGAATGAAGTTGGACTCATCTCAGATCATATGCAATAATTAATGCAGGATGTATCAAAGACCGAACTGTAAGAGTTAAAACTACAAAACTCTTAGAAGAAAACATAAGCATAAGTCTTTATAACCTTGGATTAGGCAATAGTTTCTTGGATATGACACCAAAAGTATAAGCAATAAAAGGAGAAAAGAGGTAAATTAGACTACATTAAAATCAAAAACTTTTGCAATGCAAATGACACCATAAACAAAGTGAAAAGACAGCCATGAAATGGGGAAAAATATTTGCAAATCACATATCTGGTAAGGGTCTAGTATCCAGAATATATAAAGAACTCTTGTGATTCAATAACAAAAAGACAAATGACACAATTTAAAAATGAGCAAAAGATTTGAATAGACATTTCTTTAAAGGAGATATACAAATGGCCAACAAGCATATGAAAAGATGCTCATTAATTATTAGGGAAATGAAAATCAAAACCACAATGAGATATCACTTCACACTCACTAGGACAGTTATAGTAAAAAAGATGGACAATAACAAGCGTTGATGAAGATGGAAAGAAATTGAAAACTTCAAATATTGCTGATGGGAACATAAAATACTGTTGTTGCCTTGGAACGCAGTCTGGCAGTTCCTCAAAATGTTAAACATAGAGTTGCCATATGACCTAGAAATCCCACTCCTAGTATATAGCCAACAGACTTGAAACAATATGTCCTTACAAAAATCTGTGCACAAATTCTCATTGCAACATTATTTATAATAGCCAAAAAATGTAGATTACCCAAATGGCATCAACTAATGAATGGATAAACAAAATGTGGTATATCAATGCCATGGAATTTTATACAGCCACAAAAAGAACTGAATTTCTGATACATGTTACAATATGGATGAACTTTGAAAACATTATAATGAAAGAAGATGGACACAAAAGTCCACATATTATAATATTGCATTTATATGAAATGTTCAAAATAAGCAAATCCAATGAGACAGAAAGTAGACTAGTGTTCCCCAGGAGTTGGGGGAGGGGGCAATAGGGAGTAACTGCTAATGGATATGGGTTTCTTTTGGGGGAGAGGTGATAAAAATGTTCTGAAATTAGGTCACTGTGATAGTCATACAACTCTGTGAATATGCTAAAAATTGCTGAATTACACCCTTTAAAAGGATGAATTTTGTGGCATGTGCATTATATGTGCTGAATTTTAAAAACTGATACATGCTGAATTTTTCAGAAAAGCAACTAACATACAAATCAAGGAAAGATGATATTAGGTTTACTTTGGAATTTTACATGAGTTGTTCACCATTTCACAAAATCACTTCACGCCTAAGTGCTCATTAGTAGCATTTGAATCACCAACACTCCACCACTTGATCATTGTGGCTGTTGAAATCACAGGGACTCTAATGCATGGATGCAAGTTTGAGTACTTCATTATATGGTGCTTGAGCATTTACAGTTTGAAGGGCATCTTTCTTATAAGTCAATTGCCCTCCAGTTCTTCTTCATATTATGAGTGCACTGTATTGATTTTTCTTAAGTAATATCTGTGGATTGATTATATTGTCTATGAATCTCATGTCAGGATAGGCATAGTTGTAATGCTCCATCATGTTCGTGGTGCGATGTGTGCTGTAGTAAAGGGGGCAATGGAGCTTAACAAATTGAGATCCATTGACCTATTTTCAGATCAACCCCTCATTAAACACACTGGTAGCAAATATCATTTAATTATAGCCCTACGTCTTCCTCTTTTCCCCTCTGCACATAAAATCACCAAAAAATAAAACCACAGCAAGCCCAGCTTTGGCATTTCCCTAGACTGAAGCTTTCACCCACCAGGGCTCTGCCCCCGAAATTATAAAGATTTCCTTGTAAAAAGCTTAAATTGCTTTCCTGTCTTCACTCTCATTCAGACTCCCCCTGCCTCTGTGGGTTTGGGAGGAAGCTGATTTTTGCTGATTTGTCTACATATGTTTTATTCCCCCCCCACCCCTTGCTCACATTTAAAACGTGGAAGTGACCAGGGTAACCACTGTTTATTCTCAAAGGATGCAATCTTCATGTCACTGTTCAAACTAAGTGAGTCTCTCTAGGATGTCAGGTGGGGATAACTGTTAACATTTTTAATTTCGGAGATCATAACAAGTGTCACACTGGGGCACTTAAACAAATGTCCTTCACATGGGCTGAGTATAAAAGCTGTAGAGGAGCAGCCTGGATAGGCAGAGAGGGGCTGGCCTGGTGTGCAGAAGGCCAGTGGCCAGGTCTACCTCAAGCTGTGTCAACACCAAATGAGTCACTTTCTCTCTCCAAACTTGTGTCTTTTCATTTGCAAGATGAGGACATGCCTGCACTTCCTGCCTTACAGACTTAGGACAATTGACTATGAAAATATTTACAAAGTGTCTTATAAGGTATGTCTACTCATTTATTCTTACCTGTGTCCTGAGTGCCACCTACTTTCCAGCAGGCCCTGAGCACCCAAGAGAGACACAGGTCTGCCTTCATGGAACTCAGAGACTAAAAGGGACACAGAGTCTAATGAATAAGGACACAATTCATGTATTACATGGAGTACTTGCTCCAAAGGAGAAGTGCAGAGTGATACAGAAGTTTATAGTGGGGGGATAGAGTCCAAACTCACTCAGGGATCAGAAGTGACATGCAGGGTGAGGCCTGGGGATCAATAGGAACAACCTAACCAGCAGGTCCAATAGTCTGGTTTATTTTTTGTTTGAAATACTGATTGTTGGTCCCCACTCCCAGAGATAGGGATTCGGTAACTCCATTGAAAAGGCTGAGGAGCTGTGTTTGTGCAGATGCTAGATTATTTTGCCTTTTTAAGTTTCCTAAGTGATTCTCATGTGCAGCCCGCATGGGAATGACTGAGCGAAGCAAAGAAGGGGAAGAGCAAAACAGGCAAAGGGAACAGCTATTGCAAAGGCCCGGAGGTAGGATGGAGCCTTGCTGCTACATGCAGATCAACTGTACAGGCACAGGCATTTTCTGGAAGCTTCTTAGAAATGCAGAATCGCATGGTGTGGCTCAGTCAGTTAAGCGCCTAACTCTTGGTTTCAGCTCAGGTCGTGATCTCCTCTGTCATGAGATGGAGCCCTCTGTCAGGCTCCCCACTCAGTGGGGAGTCAGCTTGGGGATTCTATCCCTCTGCCCCTCCCCCCCAAAAATAAATAAAACCTTAAAAAAAGAAAAAGAAAAAAGAAATGCAGAATTGCAGGCCCCATCTCAGACTTACAGAAGCAGAAACTGCATTTTAACAAGATGCTCAGATGATATTTACATACATTAATGTACCCAGGATCACTAGGTAGAGCCACAGGCATATTATCCTGGGGAGCCTGTCAAGTAGTACAATCTTTTGAGAGGACAGTTTGGCAAAGATGCGTACCTATTGGTAACTCCACTTCTAGGAACTTAGAGTAAGGGGTTATACAAAAATGTCTGCAAAATATATGTCCACTGAAGCATTGTTTATAAGAGCAACATAATGAGAAGAGCTCCAATTTCCATTTAAAAAGGATTAAACTAATTATTGAACATACCTGAAACGAGCAACTCTGACAGCTCTATAAAGTGGCATTTATCTACATTTACTGTCATGGAATGATACCTCTGATACACTAATGAAAAAAAGAAAGATCATAAAATAATGTCTTAATTTTGTAAAAGTGTGTGTGTGTTAAAAAAAATACTTATGTCTAGAAAACACTCTAGAAAGTCAAATACCAAAATAGTTCTTCTCTCTAGTGGAAGGTAATGAAGTGGTTTGTGACTTTCTTTTTAGACCTCTCCAAATTGTCTGAAATTATTTACAATAGGTATAGATTGTTTTGTTTATAAAGGATGGAAAATATTTTTATGTTCATAAAAGAAAACACCCCCCCCCCCTTCAAAAAGTAGAAGCTACTCTATTTGGCTCATTAGTCACTGCAGGAGACAGCAAGGAGGAGGGGGAAGAGGAGGGAAGGGGGCTCCTGACAACCTGAGGCTGCTGGTTGCTCTATATGGTGGTCTCAGCTCTGGCTGCGCACTGCGATCATCTGGGGAGCTCTCCAACATCACCAATGCCTAGTTCCCACCTCAGACCAATTAAATGTAAATCTCTTGGAAATGAGACTGGACATTGTTATTTTTGAGGCTCCCCAGGTGATTCAAATGCTTCTAAATGATTCTAAAGAGTTGAGAACCCCTGGGAGTCTAGCTTGAAAGACTCATCCACCGCATGTGATATTATTCATGGTGTTACGGCTCTCACCAACAATATTAGTTCAAGTCCAACCTTTAGGGTGAAAAGAAAAATGATTGGACTAGTGAAAAGCTGGTCCAAATTACCTTCTAGGGTCAGCTGTCCATCTGTGTGAGGGGCCTCCCCTCTGATTGCTTTCTAGGTGGATGCACAAGGGAACAGCACAGTTTGACAGTGGGATTGCTCGAAGAAGTGGCTTGCAGGTCTGATTGGGAGTAGAAAGAGCCTCTGTCTAAAAGTACAGTGCTGGATGTCATATCTTAAGAAATTATAAAATGCCTTCTTATTTTTCTCTTCTGTTGTACTACCATATAAACTCGTTCCCTCTAAATGAGTCTGTGAAAATAAGAACATTAATTTACATTAATGTTCTAGATTTCTAAGTACCATCAGGTTGGCTGTACTGGCATAGCTCAGTCATCATTTAAGATCCCCTAAGTCCAGGGTGTATCACAGGGAAATTAGAAGCATCAAGGAGACCCAAATACAGTTGCCCTTTCTCCCCATTTTTATAATGTCCTAAGAGAGTCCTGCCTGTGTCTCTTCTCAAGCTGCTTTCCAATGGACTCCGACTTTCCAGGTCATTGGAAATACTGGTGTGCTCCTCCCCACCAGGAAACATTAGATTCTGCCTCCTTCTGTCTGGGAACTGTATGAGTCTTCATCTCCAGATAAGACAGCAATCACATCTTGTGATCAGATGGGCAGACTGCTGTCTGACAAGTGACAGCATTTCTTCTCTTCTGAAGCCAAAAAGGATTGCCTAGGTGCTTTAAGCCTGGGTGCACCAGTATTTAAGTTTGGTTTTTCTTTGTTAAACAGAGTTGTTTTCTCTGTTCATGCCCAATGGTTAAAGTGAGGTTTCCTATTCAGATAATTCCTAAGTCACTAATGGAAGGTAGAAAAAGGCAAATCAATGTAATGTTAAATGTTGTTAAGAGATTACTGGGTACAAGACACTATGCTTGGCTCACCACGAGTTAACATAAGGTTGGTTTATTCAAAACCATGCTTAAAAGAAAGTGACAGTCTTCTAAACCATAAATGATTGTATTTTTTTTTTTCTTTAATGATAATAGTAGCCAACATGAACCTAATTGGAAGAAGTTTGTTTGGGGAATAGGGGAATAAATAGCAAAGCTTGAAGTAGATAAAACTGTAGTACTTTTAGCCAAAGGCTGTTTGATTCTGCAGCATATATTTTGTTACCAATCATGGAAGAATTGGGGTGGGTTGAAGAGAAGAATAACAGAGAAGAAAAAGACAACAAAAGAATAGTTTGGGATAAGCCTTCAAGAATGTTAAGAATGAGTACACGGCTTACTACCAAATTAAGCTATTCCAGTTTGGCCAATGAGACTCTGTGGGCCACGTCACCTCCCCCACGCATGTTGCATGATGTTCTGCCACTACGTGGTACTCTTCTACTGTTACTGCATTCATAATAGAGGAAGGGAAAAAGACTTTGATAAAGGTGAAGGAAGAAAGATATGCTTTCGGATCCTATTTGGAAAGAGATGCAGAGCAAGAGGGCAGGGTGTGCATCTCTAGTGACCAGAGCATGAGGCATTAGAGGCTGGCATCCTGGCTTTTCCACATTCTGGCTTCCAAGACTTGGATAAATCCCCTAACTTTTCTGACACTCAGTGTCCTCTTCTGTAAAGGATACCACTACCTCTCTGATGTTATTTTGGAAGTTATTAAGTGCAGACTTTATAGCTTCTAGCCACATGTGGCCATTTAAGTTAAAGTAATTAAAACTAAATACAACTTAAAATTCATTCCTTCAGTTGCACTAGCCACATTTCAAGTGCCTAATAGACATGTGTGGTTAGTGGCAACCAGACAGCGTCCATAGCAGACAGCACAAAGAACATTTCCATCATCACAGAGCTCTACTGAACAGGGCTGCTCTAGGTGGTCTGGAGCTACACAGCCTGCCCTGAAAGCTCAGCTCTGCCATTTAGTAGCTGCATTCATTGCTCTGTGCCTCAGTTTCCCCATCTTTAATGTGGAGGTTGTTAAAATATTAGTGCGACTAGTGTTGTTGTAAAAGTAATATAGGGACACCTAGGAGACTCAGTCAGTTAAGTGTTGGACTCTTGATTTCTGCTCAGGTCATGATCTCAAGGTCTATGGGATGGAGCCCTGTGTTGGGATCTGTGCTGGGCGTGGAGTCTGCTTGAGATTCTCTCCCTCTTCCTCTGCCCCTCCCCCACTCACACTTGCTTACACTCACATGTTCGTTCTCTCTCAAATAAACAAATAAATCTTTTTAAAAATATATATTATATATATACACATTATATATATATAAACTCATGGCTGGTACATAGTAAACATCATATAAGCGATGCTATTATTTAGGTGAGGGTTACCCAAGACAAGGCATGGGCAGTATTTGGCACATAGGAGGGGATAGGGAAATATTTCTACCTCAGGTGTGCAAACATAGAAGGCAGAGAGGGAAGACACTCTTATTTAAGTACTATGATTTATATTTTAGATATATGACCACTTAACCTCTCAGTTTTTAGCATCACAATAAGAAACTCTCTTTTTGTCTTTTAACCCTTTATCTACTGGAAACAAAATGAGACTCAGAATCCAAAATAATAAGGGAAACTCTTTCAAACCTTTGAAGTGCCCAAGGGTAGTTCACCCCTTTCTACTTGGAGTTTCCTCACAACTGAATGGAATGGGGATTCTGGTCAGACCCAAACCACAGGCAGGAAGAACTTATATACTCAGCCGTTGCTTATGGCAGGTGGAACCAATTAAGCATTCTCTATACCAGGCTCTGAATGCAGAGACTCATTTGTTGGCATACTCTTCAGTTGTCAAAATATAAAAAGTAATTTAGCATATCTCTTTTCCCACCCCCTTGGTTCTAGAGAGATTGTGCTTCATACAGATAGAGGAACCATGGGTTCGTGGACCTCACTGATGCAGAACATAGGGCAATGGGCTTTTCTTGGGCTGATTCTAAACAGCAGGCATCATGGCCTTCTCTTGTAGAGAAGGCATAAAAGAATAGGTCAGATCTGGGCAGGTGTCTTCTGGGGGAAGCAAAGAGGTCAAAGACACCAGGGCAGCAGGTCCACCAGCCTAGCGTGGCAAGGGGCCTTTACATTTTCAACCTGAGCTTCAAGCTCAGAGAGGGCAACAGCTTCAGACAGTCAGCTCCAAGCAGGGGTCAGATGCAGAGATGGCCAAGCAGTCCAGGTAGACCTGAAAGTCTGTAAACCATTGGATGCTCTACCTCAAGGAATATTTGTATTCTTGTTCATATTTGTCAAACAAATTGTCACATTCCTTTTTCATGTCTCTTTACGCTTTGAGACCACTCTTCCAGCAAAGACATTCCCGGCATCAAGGCACAATGGTTTCTTGATATTGACTCACACTGACCAATACATGGTCACACCAGAATCTCATTCTGTGATTCCATGTAATAGTAGACACTGTATTGAGAACTAAAAAAGTACCAGCAGTAAGGGTATTCTAGGGGATGCGTTCTTTCTTTTAAAATCCTATTACACTGAAGAAGAAAAAAAATCACAAGAGCTTATTCCTAAAAGAATGATAGGAGGTCACCGTCCAGCTTGCATGTGACATTCACCCCCCGCCACACACACACACACACACACACACACACACAAAACCCATAGCTCTCACTGCTATAAGATGAAATCCAAATCTCTTCGTGTTGAAATGAGAGTGTTTTCAGAAGGGGAACTTAAACAACTGTGTTGAATACCTCTGACAGCTCAGGTGAGAGAATTGAGGGCTAAAATATGTTCATTGGATTTAGCACCATGGAAGCCAGTGATGACCTCAGCAAAAGCAGTTTTGGTGGCAAGAAAGATATGGAAGACAGAATGGAAAGCCTCGATGACTGACAAGATATAAAGAAGTGGAGATAGCCCCTAGGGCAGGAGCTTTAGTGTGGCAATATATAAAGAGGGCAGGGTGTTTTGGGTGAAGAAGAATGTTTTTACTTGTTTGTTTTATAAGATGAACATACTAGAAATAATTAGAATTCTTACAATAGTCCATGAAATTATCTGAATTAGTTGCCTCTAGGGGATGATCAACATAGAAAAAAGGAAACCACGCTATGAGAAAGCAAAGTCAGAGGACGGAGTTGTTTGCTTTAGGGGCAGATTCTATCTTCCCAGCAGGGAGGTTGGCTTGAGCTTTGTGTAGCAACTGGGAGAATCCCAACTCCAGGTTTCTGGTGATCCGAACCTGCTGTGTGAAGCTGATACTGTAACCAAGTCCTAGCTTCCCCTGGGCCTGAAAATTCTATCTCCAAAGTGAAAAGAACTGTAATGATAATGGCTAATCTAATTTTATGGGAGGAACAGATCCTAAAAAAGTTTTCCGTAATAAAGATACATAGACACGAAACGTAACTACGGAAATCAAGGATATCTCTTCATGGCCAGAAATAGGAGCATGCTCCTTGTTCTGGGATCTTCTGTGTTCTGTTTTGGTTTTTAATTAAATATTTCTTTTCTGATTTTAAAGGAATACATACCGCCCACAGGGGAATAAAATGAAATAGAAATCATTCCCATCACCACGCTTAGGTCCATATTTTTAACATTTTGGCACACTGCCTTCAGAAGGAGAGAATGAAATTGGATCACACTCGATACTCAGTTCTATATCCTTTATTTATAGTAGCTTTAATTTAATATATCCAGAGTACTTTTTGTGTCATTAAATATTATTTTAGAATCATATTTTAATGTTAGCTTAGTATTTTATTCTTTGAATAGCTCATAATTGATTGAACTCCATCCTTAGTTTTGGGCATTTAGATTGTCTCCAGTTTTTACTACTATAAATAATATTTTAATAGATACCCTTGAAAAAAAATTTGCACCTGATCATTTCCACATGATAAATTTACTTTCCAAAAATATTTATGGCAGTTTATACTCCCATCGTCAGTGTATGGAAGTATCCCCACCATCAGCAATGAGTGGGTTTTTTTAAACTTTGCCATGTTAATAAGTGAAAATATTTCCTTTTTTGGCATTTCTTTGAATACTTGTAAAAATGGACATATTGTCTCATATTATTAAACATTTGTATTTGTATTAACAGTTGCTCTTTGCTGTGCTCTATGAGGAATACATTCAAACTCAAGAACTTGCAGCCTGGAAAAATTTGAACTCGTTTGGTAGCAAACACTTTTCAGCTAAATAGCTTGTAGTTTGGAAATTCTTTTCAAAGTCCCCAGGTGAAACCTGGCATTTTTCCGTGAATTGGTGCTGTTGGAATTGAAAGATGCGCTCCCAGCTTTCAGATTTCCTAAGGAAATGACTGATAACAGTCAGGAAAAGAATCTGCCCCAAAGAAGAATTCTCTGGGCTGTGGATCCAGAATGTACCCTGAGGGCCTGCAGACTAAACAACCCTGCGCAGGCACTGTTCTCAAAAGAGGCTCAGAAGTTAGACGTGAATACTGCACCCACAGGGCAAAGCACATCTCTATTTTTCAAAAACATGTTAAATTCCCAGGCTATCAAAAGTCTCAAATATTTTCCTCCCAGAAAAAAAAAAAAAGCAGTGAAGCAAACTAAAAAATATACTTCTCTTCTATGGTGCATCCTCTATGATTTAAGAGGTTTTTGCTGCTCTGGATGGGCAAAAGACAGAGGTCTAACAGTTGCTGCATGGAACAGCTATATCAAAAAGTACAACTCTAACCTTAAGTGGATTTTAATATTTTAATAGTGTGTATTTTTCATTCAGTCTTCTCTTGACTTAATGAATATAAAAGAATCAAAAACTTAGAGAGATAATTTATTTATAATTAGACATACTTACTTATAATTTAGTTTCCCAAAAGGATTTGTGAAGGCATTCAACAAAAAGGATTTTCTCGTTTGTAAAATCTGAGAATTGGACCAGTTGATTTCTCTAATTTTGTGTTCTTGATTTTATGCACAAAGACTAATTAACAAAGAAAATCATCTTATATTGCAATAGATATCTCAAGATGGCAAGGATTATTACAAATTGCTATTATAAATTATATCTTTAATAAAGAAATACTTTGTGCCCAACTGTCTTCTAAGCACTGTGGAGGAATCTTTATTCTACAAATATTTCTTGATTACCTGCTATGTGCCAGTCCCGGCTGTGGTCACTAGGGACTCACCAAAGAACAAGATGGACAAAATCCCTACCTTCAAGGAGTTTATGTCTAGAGGGAGAACACAATGAAAACAGAAACAAATAAATATCAAATAGGGATAAATTACTCAAAAATAAGTAGATAAAAGGACAGGTGGATGGATAGATAGACAGAAATAACATGAGGGAAAGAGTACAAAAGACGGAGCTGCTTTTAGCATAGGTAGTTCAGGAGGGCCTCTGCCTGCAGGCCGACAACCCAGCTGAGACTGGAATCGCGAGAAGGACAGAGCCATGCAAAGACTTGGGGTAAGAGATCCCAGGTAGAGGAAGAAGTGCAACCCTTGAAATAACGGGCAGTTTGGGGTGTTTCAAGAAGAGAAAGGAGGACAGCATGGCTGCACCAAGGAGAAGGCTGGCAGAGATGAATTCAGGGGTGAGGTAGACACCAGACTGTGTAGGGCCCTGGAGGCCATTGTAAGTAGTTTAGATTTCATTTTCTTTCAAAACTTGGAGGGGTTTTTTTTAAAGATTTTATTTATTTATTTGAGAGAGAGAATGAGATAGAGAGAGAGCACGAGAGGGAAGAGGGTCAGAGGGAGAAGCAGACCCCCCGCTGAGCAGGGAGCCCGATGTGGGACTCGATCCCAGGACTCCAGGATCATGACCTGAGCCGAAGGCAGTCGCTTAACCAACTGAGCCACCCAGGTGCCCTCAAAACTTGGAGGGTTTTAAGGAGACCCTAGTCCTTAAGTATATAACAATCTGTGCAAGGCATTGAAAAATACATGCTGACTTGGGGGCTCCATAGGAAATCAGAGAAGAGGAGTCCCAAGTGGTTAACACACATTTAATGGCAGATGGAGTATGAGCTGTGTTCCAAAAGAACATGAAAATGTGGATGGCTACGGGGAGAAAGGTGAGAAAAACAGCAAAAAGAAAGGCTAAGAAGGGGTGCCTGGGTGGTTCAGTCGTTACGCGTCTGCCTTCGGCTCAGGTCATGATTCCAGGTCCTGGGATTGAGGCCCACATCGGGCTCCCTGCTCAGTGAGGAGCCTGCGTCTCCCTCTCCCACTCCCCCTGCTTGTGATCCCTTTCTAGCTGTGTCTCTCTCTGTGAAATAAATAAATAAAATCTTAAAATAAAAAAAAAGAAAGGCTAAGAAGTAAAATCATTGTAATTAGTGGGGAGACATACTCTATCACACTAGATGGTCACTTCCTTGGCAGGCCCACCTTCCTGGCCAACTCAGGAGCTCTTGGAGGAACAGGGACATCTTCTTCCTCCTTCTGTCCCTGCATCTTGCACACATGGCGCCAGACATTTACTACATGCTCCGAGCCCATTAAAGCAGATGGTGTGTATTGAGAACAGTACAAATGAAGAGTAGAGTGGGGCTGGGTGTGCAGAGTCAGGCTTTGTTAAGAGCTGGAAGTTCATGGAGCATGGAAAATGACATACATTGATTAAAATTAAGATTCTGTCCACTTGTCTGTTTATGGCTGTATCACATAAAAATGTCCCTTATCAAAACTTGAAGGATCCACTTGAAATTATCTGACTTAAAATGCAGACTCTTTAGAAGAGTAGAAATTTCCTTTGGGGGCAGTGGAGGGAATCTCAAAGAGAGAGGTGACTGGCATCCGGAATAATGAATCCACAGTACAAAAGAGTCCTGAGTATCAGTTTAGACAAAGTGAATAGAGAAAACGAAACAGTTTCAAATATGAGCTCCACCCCCAAAGGCACAAAGTCAGTTTTATCCAGTTATTGATTTGTGTTTAGCTTCTCTGGTGAGAGTAACTAAAAGGATGTACCTATTGAACGACTTTTCTGAGCAACGCTGGGGAAGCGAGCTGGTTAATCATGTGAAGAATAGCATTTGGAAGACTCCTACAAGAGCCATGCTTCTCCAAACTGGGGTGAGGAAATGCCCACTGAGGCCAAGCCACCAGGAAGAGTTCTGAGGTACATTAAACACCCCTGTCCATTCCTTTAGCTCCTAGGAAAGACAAATATATTTTAAAGGAATATTACCACTTAAAAAAAATTGGGCAAATGCCTTATTTTCCTTTGGGGATCATTCCAAGCCTGGCATGGGAGTGATATCATACAAAGAAAATGTAGGTAGCTCCATTCACTTTTTTTTTTAATTTAAACTTAATTTTACTTAAATTCAATTAATTAACATATAGTGTATTATTAGTTTCTTAAATACGGAGCAGTAGGGAGGGCCAAGGGTGGAGGAAGGGAGACCCACATTACCATATTACCCGGTGTGTGGGCTTGGATATGTCCCTTCAGTGCTCAGGCCCCGGAGCTGCTCATCTGAAAGTAGCTGAGTGAACTACTCTACCAAGGGTATTTTTGAAGAACAGTGGGCAAATGTAGTTCTGGTTAAGTTTTTTTTTTTTTGGTAATTAGGGATGGAACTTTGGAGAGAGGGTATGGAGAAAGGCTGAGCCAAGTATTTTCAGAAAAAGAAAGAAAGAGGTGGAAGTACGCCACAGTGTGGGACTATGAAGAGATATGTCTAAAGAGTATGAAAAAGGTTTGTGGGCTGAAGAATAACCCCTCCAAGGGTGCCCACATCCTAATCTCTAAAACCTGTGACTAGGTTCCTTTACATTATAAAGGGGATCCTGTAGAGGTGATCAAATTAAGGATCTTGAGATGGATATTACTCCTGGATTAAATGAATGGGCTGATGTAATCGCATGGGTCCTTATTAGAAGGGGCCAGGAGGACAGAGAGGAGAGATGATGCTATGCTGCTGGCTTGGGAGATGGAAGCCAGGTGCCCAGTTCCTGGTATTCTGTGCCTTGTAGTAATTTCTCTTGTGGCCACAACAGCTACCATTGAGTTAAGCACATAGTAGAAACTCATTAAATACTTTTGGCAATGATTAATTTAATGCAATTTCTTAAACATTTTCTAATCGCATGGAAAAATTAACTGATTTTCTTGTGTGATTTGTCCCTTCAGAAAGAATTGTTCCCCCAATAAAATCTGCTTAGTGGAGAGTTTTGTATTTCCCTGGGCTCTGGTTTTGTTCATATTGCCATATGTACAATGAGTAACACAGGACCCCGCACAGAGACTGGAGCCCCTGGACCTGGGATCAGTGGGAGGAAAGAGTGGAAGGTGACATCAGGCTGTGATATTGTCTCTGACTGGGGTGTTGGAGGAGAGAGGTGGTGTCTCAGCGCTGAATAATCAGATCTCCGAACAAGCTTCTCCTCAATTCTCCCAATAAGTAGATGCCAGGCATTCCCCTGAGAGTGTTTTCACAACAGTTTCTGCCAAATATGTGCACAGATAATATTCGCAACCCCTGAAGTGTTGACAAACAGAGAAGCAGAGTGGGAAAATTTTTTAAGCAGAAACGTCCCAGACCAGGTAAAAAAAATCAATTATCTTCATAACGTTAATATATATATATATATTTGTTTATTTCTAGCAAATGAGGTTAGAATGACTTTTTATTGTTTTGTTGTGCTTGGTGTCAAAAGCAGATGAATTTTGGATTTATACTAGTCATTAAAGGAAATCAATATTCATAACTTTACAGAATTAATTGTGGAAGTACAGGAATGAGCACATCAGCGTCTCTAAGTTTATATATCAGATGCACAGACTTCTGCCCATTCCAGAAAAACCAGCCTCAAAAAAAATTATAATACAATTGTTTTGTCTAGTACATAGTAGTACATAGTGAGAGAAGTTATACTATTGTCACAGCTTTTCATATCCTCCTTTATATGCAACCTCACCCTTTGCCATGTGACTTACCTGTCTTCAATGAAAGGAATATACATCCCACTCCATTAACTTTGAGCTTGGTCATGTGTCTCACCTTAACCAATAGAAAATCCGTGGAATTCCAGTTCCAACCAGAAGCAGAAGAAGCATCGTGTATTTCCACCAGCCCCCTATTCCTAGCCTGTGCCACAAAAGAACAGCCTGTGTCAGGTAGGGATTGCTCCTTTAGCCTGAATCTCATGTCTGAGAAGACATGTGGAGACTCACCGTCCACAGTGAAGAAAAAACCTTGAAGCCAATCCACAGCCTGGAGTAGAGTCATAGCAGGAGATTAAATGTCATTGTTATCCTGAAACTTGATGTCATTTGTTACTGCAGCAAGAGCTGATTAATGCACTCAATAACATTTTAGAGACAGAAAAAGAAACAAGATTTGAAAAGGAAGCTGAATTGGAACAACCTTTTTGCTTAGCTACTCAATTGTCATAGATCCAGACTCCCCTTTAGAAACATTCCAAGCAAAACAAAACCAGCTGTGCCTCAGATTCTGCATACAATATAAATGGGGTAGCGTTGTTAAGTAATATGGTAGGTGATCACAAGATACTTGAAGTGGGTTCGATCAATCTGACATTGCACAAAGACTAGCTAGAAAGATTAGCAATCTAAAAGTCAGGAGCCCTACTTTTGAGGTCAACAGTATCTCTGAGTCAATGTGTCAGGAACCAGCATTATATAATTTAGGACACACACACACACACACACACACACACACACACACACACACACAGAGCCTAGACTGATCAAAAACATCTTCCTTACTGCTTTGTCATGGTCCCAAAATGTCAACAATGATAAACTGCAGCCTGCCTAAGAAGTATAAATCAAAATGTGATTGATCTAGAAGCTGTACCATGTGAGACACTGCTGATCACTGAAGAAACTGAAGATGTATTGTCTGGGGATGCTAAAACTCCCAAGTTATGTCAATTGTCTTCGAAAGCCTAAAGACTTTTCCTGTAGGCAGATTAACCCTAATCTGTATAGATACAGAAAACAGAACTGGAGACGACAGGAGAAAGCTACCAGGACATAGATCTCAATTCCACTTACTAGGATGTTCTGTTAGGGTGGGGCAGGCCCTGGGACTCAGACACCCAGCGTACAGTTATAGTGACTGACAGGCAAGCCTATCCACAGTCAGCACACAAACATAAAGCCGTATCTGGCAAGCTTGGACGGAAAAGAAGAGCAACAGAAGCAAGGACCTCAGCAGAAATTCCACCATGAAAGACTCTGGCTGAGTGAGCCTCAGTAAAGCGACGGGTGTAAAGGTCAGAAGTGGAGCATGTTTTCAGGGATAGGGTGATGACTTCAGGTGAACGCACCATGCCCTGGCCACCTCATGGTGTGTGTGCATCTTGTGGAGAAAAGTCAATGGCATAAAAGAATGAGAAGAGGTGAAACACCCAAAGGCCCAAGCAAATCTGTTAAGAAGCCTGTTTAGATAATGAAACATAGGAAAGGAGGAAGCCATTCTCTACAAGCATGAGAAAGGTAAGCACAAATCCTTGGAAGGAAAGTACCAGGACATACAGTTGGCAGCCAGAAGAAACCCAAGGGAGTTTCAGCAGAGGAAAGCTATGGGTAAGGACTGGGCAGTGAAAACTGCCTAGGGAGGTAGAAGTGGTGGGAGGGGGTGTCAGCAGTAGGGGACACCAAGACCTGGTCAGGGAGCAGGGTGGTGCCAGCTAGCGTTCCCATGGCCCTCACACTGTGCCAGGCACTGTGCTAAAAGCTTCACACTTGTTAACTCCTCTGCTCCTCGCCACAACCCTATGAGCTAGTACCAGTATTATTCCATTTTATAGATGGCAAAACTGAAACACAGAAAGGCTCCACCCAATGTCACTTAGCTAGTAAGGGCAGAGCCAGAACCCAGAGAACTCGACTCCTGAATTATGTTCTTAACCAGGAGCCAGAAGCTCAGCCCAGAGGAGAAGTAGGAGGCTAGTGGGGAGGAGGGTTGGCACTGGACCCCAGGATGCGGGAGTGGGGCAGGCCTCAGAAGGCTCCTCCAGATCCTGCAGTCACCAGGTGGGGCTCGTCAAGCCAGGAACCTCTTAGTCGGACTGTAACCTCATTTTGCCAGGGGACGTTGATTAGAAGAATCTTGTAGCAGCCCTAACTGTCCACCTCTGTGAAGGGGCTGCTTCTATCAGCCCAGGTTCCCTTCTGCTCCACATGTTCCAGCTATTCTCAGGGGATGTCACGGAGGGATTTTTGTAATCCCTTGGTGTATTTGCAAAATCAAGCAGGAATGATTTTTGCTGTTTACTGTTTTGTTAGCCTTCGTTTCCTTCCTCTCCTCACCTCCAAAGGCAGGCTCCAACCTAATTCGATAATCCTACCTACTCAGTGAACTTCTAAGCCATGATTATTTTCATCCTGACACAAACCTGCTTTTACCATCATACTTGGAGTCTGCTGAACCCTCAAGCACACTGGCGACCACTACAATGATGACTGTCCCCTCCCAGAGGCCCTGTAAGCCTTTCTTAGTTATAGCTGTGAAGTATTTTGAGAAACTTGAATTAAAGTGCTAGAGAAAGCACAACACACATTTATTGCTCCTCTTGGAAAGACAACAGCAAAGAGCTTCCAAAACTATCTTTGATTAACATAATCCGAGGGTAATGAATATGGATATTGTCAATAGTCACTTAGAAGCATGTTTTCTCGTACATTTTGTTCTCTCCGGTAAATTTCCAACCAAGAAAGAAAATGCCCCAAGTCCCTGTTTGCATCAATAAAGCAAACACTCAGAGGAATTACACAGAGGGAATAGAGCCAGGAAGGAACGCTCACCACCCTCAACCTGTGTTCCAGTTGGTTCACTATGTTTTCACCACGCTTCTGATTACCTATCAAATAAAAGCCATCACCTCCCTAACAAGCCTGGTTCATTTCTCAGCATCCTTGTGACAGTTGCTGATGAAAGCTGATCAGACAAGTATCCCAGAGGGTGTTTCCAGACCACACAGCATCTGTAGTCACTGCTTGCAAGAGACAGCTGCCTAGAGGCCCAGCTACCTGTCCAAAAAGAGAAATAGGAGGTACCTGTCAAACTTGTGGCCCCATGTGGGAAATGACAATGCATTAGGGTTCTCCAGAGAAACAGAACTAATAGGACATCTACAGATATATATGAAGATCTGGATTGATTATAGGAATTGGCTCCCATGTTCTGGAGGCCAACAAGTCCCATAGTCTGCTGTCTTCTAGCTGGAGACCCAGAAAAACCAGTGGTGTAATGAAATCTGAGTCTGAAGGCCCAAGAGTCAGGGTGGAGGGGCCAATCGTATAAATCCCAGTCTGCGTCCAAAAGCTCAAGAACCAGGAGCACCAATTTGCGAGAATCCAAGATGGGTGTCGTCTCTGGCAAAGACAGTGAATTAACCCTTCCTCTGCCTATCTGTTCTATTCGGGCCCTCCAGGGATCAGAAGACACCCACCCACATAAGGGAGGACTATCTTCTTTCCTCTACAGATTCAAATGCTAATCTCCTACAGAAGCACCCTCACAGACACACCCAGAAATAATGTATCACCAGCTCTCTGGGCATCCCTCAGCCCAGTCAAGTTAACACATAAAATTAATCACAGGAAACAACGTGTTTTTCCACACGCAGCGCTTTGGTCTTCCCTGGTGGCATGTGGACCCAACTGCACCTTGCTAGAACCACCCCTGAAGAATCCCTATCTCTAGGCCACACCTCAAGCCAATTAAACTGGAATCTCTGGGGTGGGAGCCAGGCAGCAGTGTTTCTGGAAGAACCCTGGGCAATTTTAGTGCGCGGTCAAGATGGAGAACCACCGCAAAGGGGTCAGGAGATCGGAAAACACTGTGACCTTCCCTCAGAAAGCCGACATTAAGGCCGCCTGCATTTACCACTGCCCTGCCCTGACACAGGCCCACTCTCCTCATTTCTGACACAGGTGACCTGTGCGGCTCTCCATGGCCCTCCTGACGGTTGTTCCCCTTCCCATGTCCCCTGTCCTCGTGCACAGGCTGCTGTGTAACTGCTCTGGTGATGGTTCTCTGTTGGCTTGTCTGTCTCCTCAGCGGCGGGGCCACGCCTCATGCACCTTTCTGCTCCATCCTGGAACTAATTTATCATTAGGACATGATTCTTCGGTTGACTTCACGGCAGCTAAAATGAGCTTTTTAAAACGTAAATCATACCATGTCAGTCACTGTAGTAAAACACTGTAGTAAAACCCGCGGCTTCTCACCGCGCTCAGAGAGACTCAAGCCCTGTCTTGGCTTGCAAGCCTCTCAGGCTGACCCTGAGCACCTCAGGCAGGAGGCTCAGGAGGAAGGACATGAGCTCACAAGCAGGTGTCCCAGGGCCAAGTGCTGGCGCTGTGGGCTCCTTGACTCTGGAACAGTTACTGGACCTCTCCCAGCCTCGTCTCTAAAGACTGATTTGTTGTGAGGATTAAATTAGCTGGCACAGTAAAGCTCTGACAGGGCACTGGAGTCCTCCTCCTCACCCCGTCCCAGCTTCGTTCAGTCCCGCTCTCCCATTGGGACCTCTGTGCAGGAACGCTCTCTCCTGACACCTGGCATGGCCGACTCCCGCTCACTCAGGGGCCAATGCCAATGCCATGGCCTCATATACCCTCTCTCACCCCTTCAGCACCCCATTCTGTAGCCTTCATGACCGGGGTTAGTTTGCTAGGGCTGCTATGACAAAGCAGTATTGTCTCCCAGTTCCGGAGGCTGGAAGTCTATGATGAAGTTGCAGCATGGTTGGTTCTGTCTGTGAGGAAGATATGTGCTTCATGGCTCTCTCCCGGTTTCTGGTGGTTTGCCGGCAATCCTTGGTGTTCCTTGGCTTTTAGATGCATCACCCTGGCCTCTGCTTTCATCTTCACACTTCATTCTCTCTGTGTCCAAATGTCCTCTTTTTACAAGGACACCAGTCATATTAGATTAAGTGCCCACCCAATTCCAGAAGACCTCATCTTAACTAATTACATCTGTAACAACTATTTCCAAATGAGGGCACATTCTGAGACACTGGGGGTTAAGGCTTCAACGTACAAATTTGCAGGGGGGGGACACAATTCAACATCTAACATACCCCTCATCCCTCCCTGGAATGATCAGGTTTTATTTATCATCCTGTGTACTGTATTATATTCTTTCTTCACTGAACATCATCGTTTATGTTGTCTGATTTTTCTGCAGTAGACACGCTATGGCTTTATAATAAGAAAAACAATAAAAGATAGGCTTTTTTAAAGATTTTATTTATTTATTTGACAGAGAGAGAGAGAGAGCACAAGCAGGGGGAGCGGCAGGCAGAGGGAGAGGGAGAAGGAGACTCCCCGCTGAGTAGGGAGCCTGATGTGGGGCTCAATCCTAGGGCCCTGGAATCATGACCTGAGCCAAAGGCAGACATTTTGGCTTTTAAGGAAAAAGCAAAAACAAACCTTATTCCTTGCATTGTGATTTAGGTGTTCATCACCTCCCATTCTAGACTGAAACCTCCATGTGAGCAGGTAACATGTCTTTGCACCCCCAAGCCTAACACCATGCCGGGCACATAACAGATGCTCAGTATATGCTGGCTGAGTTGAAATTAAGTAGATATGTACATTAATTTCTCACAAGAGCTCAAGAGCTCAAGCGAAGCAATTGTTCTTGCAGCCTCCCTGGTATATATGTGACACATTTTCTCAATCTAGAGATCTTTTTAAAAAAAAAGAAAAGAAAAAAGACTGCTGACACTCTAGGCTTTTCAATAACTCTGCCATATACAATGGCACTATCCACCTGTACTGATATTTAAGGTGTTGTCAAGAATTAAAACACAGCATGAAGCAACACTATCAAATCTAGGAGGAAGTTAAACCAGTAGGTCCATCACCCAACCCCTGTGAACCAAACTGCCTCATTTCGCCTGATTCTTCTAATTAGGTTGTGTTTGCAAAGCCTTTAGAAGCACACAAGTGTTACATTAAGTGCTAAGTAGTATTAATTAATAATATTTGTAGATTACATGGGCTGGTACTTCTTGTAAATGTAAACGTCCTAAGCTTGTCAGCACAGTAGTTTGAATCAACGTTCAGCTGTACTTTAGAAGGTCTTTAAAGAATTGTATAAAGCTTCTGATTTCCAAAGAAAGTAGCTTCATATAATCTTCGCATTCTCTAACTTGTCAAAACTTTGGAAATCATCTAATATAAGTTCTCAGCTCTATCAAGCCCAGCACCTCTTTTCTGTAATAAAGGTTTTGTTAGACCCTGAAGCAAAATGCATGAATAACCTACCTGTATATAACATACTTGAGTAGGTAAACACTCAGGTGAGCACACAGGGAGCTGTCAGATGCTTTCACTGTATAAAGAATCACTGTCAGTGTGCTGGTTCCAAACAGCAGGTGGTCACAGGTATGCTGCATGGGAGATGCTGTACCATGGGTGGCGTTGAAAGGGGACCTTGAGTTTCTGAAGCAGTGAAGAATTCCTTTTTGGTTCCAAACTAAAGAATTTACAATCATCCTTCCATTTACTCTATAGTTGCATTCCTGGAAAAGTCGACGTACTTGTATATTAAAACCATCCCTGAAAATTCCATGTGTTTATACATAAAACAATTAGGTTTTAGGTTTAGATCATCATAAGAAGAATTTTTATCCACAGGAATGCCTGTGAGGTCATTGAAAAATGGATGACACCATCCCACCCAGTTAGCATCTCTGGGGCTCACCCACCAAATGCCAGGAACACTTCCTCTTAATCTTTGAGAGCAAAAAATCACTCAAGACCCTTTTCATTTTATTCAAGAGCAAAGTTCCAAAACAACCCCATGGGGTGGGATTGTTCCTCTTAAAAGTCATAAATCTAATTTTGCATCTTTGTATTTAAAAAATGAGGATGTTGTGTCCCCAAAGAATATGCCCAAAAACCACAAAGTCTTCCAAGAAGAAGAAGAAACCAGGTAAGTCTTGGCAGACCCAGGCCAGGTGAGCATTTTCCACGTGCCAGGCATTGTCTTAAGCTCTTTTTAGACACTAATCTAATCTTCACATCAACACCAGGCAAAAGACTTTATTAACCCCATTATACAGTGGAAACTGTAGCACAGAGAAGTGGAATGACTTACCCAGGGTCCCACAGCAGTAAGTGGCAGAGCCCTGACTCAGACCATCTTCTTCAGAACGACTCAGGGACACAGCACAAACAACAGATTGTTATTTAGGACTGGAGGTGACACAAAGGGCAAAATGCAACCCTCCTGCATTGTGAGTACACAAGATAGACCTGTTCAACCAGTTCATTATGTTGACCTCCAACCATGCCTCCAAGTGATCGTTTGTTCCTGCTTGGTCTCATCGTCTTCTTTCTTGTGTTTTTCCTGCAGACATTCATGCCCAGGAGAAGGCTGCTTTGGGTCCCTTTGGACCTTTCCTAAAAAAGGAGATCCCTATTCACTAGATGAGTTCCAGAAGCATCCACTAAGGCTCCCATAGAACCTCTTCCATCAGTTGACCTTCACCGTAACCCTTATCACGCAGGATGAGTGGCTTTCTTGCCTCCCTGGACCCCCGGCGGGTGCAGTGGGGGGCCGCCTGGTATGCCATGCACTCCAGGATCTTGCGCACCAAACCAGTGGAGTCCATGCTGGAGGGAACTGGGGCCACCACAGCCCATGGCACCAAGCTAGCTCAGGTGCTCACCACCATGGACCTCATCTCACTTGGCGTTGGCAGCTGTGTGGGCACAGGGATGTACGTGGTGTCTGGTCTGGTGGCCAAGGAAATGGCAGGACCTGGTGTCATTGTGTCCTTCATCATTGCAGCCGTTGCGTCCATATTATCAGGTAAGTGTCTCAGTACAGTGGAAGGCCTGTGGAAAATCTGTTACTGCTCACCCCCTCCTCTAGAATATTCAGTGATGAAATGTATGAAGTGTCAACAAAGGAGTCATCAGACTCCTTTCTTGCCTTGACTGCCAGGGAGTTCAAGACTCAACTGTAGTAGCTTCCTTTTTCTTGGTTTTTCGATACAAATAATTATTCTGGTGTCTGACCACCTCCCAACTTCTCATTCCTTGTCATGACCTAATGGCTCCATTTTTATCATAACTTTCCCTTTCAATGGAAGATAGGTTAATCCCTTTGTCAGAATACATATAATACATATGTATAATATATAATATTATATTATATATATAATATAATACATAAAGGCTAGGCAGAATAGCAAAATGACAAGTCACTAAATCTGACATAATTGGGATTTGATGAGCCAAAAACTGGCATTGTGACCCCCAAGCAGGAGGAAACCAAGCTAGGAAATGTAAAGCCATTGTGAGAATCACAAAGCACCATCTGCCACAAGCACTTCAATAGACTGTATTCTACAGGGATAGTTCAACCAGTGCCGTCTCTCTCCTTGGGAAAGAAGCATAAACTCATTTTTTAAATAAGGTATCATGAATTATATATTGATAATTTGTGAAACGACTCTCCTATTTTCCTTTTCCTTTTCCCTCGTTTTCTCTTGAGATGTGACCCACAGTATCTTCCCAGGAATAGGTCAATAGATAATTACTTGAAAAAGAAGTAAAAAGAACACATCCCGCTTCATGAGCACTGTATTGCAAAAGGATGACATTTTGCTGGGTTTTTGGTGGCAGATCATGTGGGTCAGCTCATGTCTTGACAGGGAACGTGATGGCCTCATCCAGTGCCTCAGAAGCAAGAATCCTAGCATATATCATAAATCAAGATTCCTGTGTACGAATGCACACTATCACAAGAAGAGTTCTACATGAATATTGTCTATCCAGACTAGCCTTCATCCACGGGGGATGCACAGCCCAGGAACACACAACCAGAAAGTGCACCAGTTTATATTTGACATCTTTTTAACTTAATGAGGGAAGTAATTTCAGGCTGATTTTATTTATCTCTTGTCAAAGCTTACTTCCCTGTTGGTTGTACAACTATCCATTTTCCTGAAGTCATCTCTAAGATGCATGAATAGCCTAATAATTGAGGTTCCTTCAGAAAAGAGGACTCTTTTCTTACAGATGAAAATAAATTATTCACATGGATGATTTCTGTGGATACTTCAAAAGCTGTTAACCTGATTGCAATCATTTTCAAGCTTATTGGCAAAGAAACTATTTGGAGGGAAGTGCCAGATTCTTACTCACTATAAATTTATAGATCGAGAAGTGTTAGCATATAGAACAAATTAGCGATAGTAGGACAAAAGACAGACATATAACAAGGGGTCCCACCGAAGGTACAGGGCAGATGGCTGAGTCCTGCACAGTTAATGCAGATGGACCACTCTCCTCTGGATCCATTCTGTTATGACCCTGTCCCCCAAGCCACAGTGAGTACTGCAAACAAATCACCCACATCTTATCCTTCACATTGCTACATTATATTTAGAAATCAGAACAAGGCTCAGTTGCATTCTGGGAGGCTGTCCCCCTGCCAAGTTGCTCATGGCACTATATAACCCAGACTTTTCTGCTGCTTATATGGAAGAGCCAAGACTGACCCAGCCAGTGCTGTGCTGGGACCAGCTTGCACCAGCTGCCAAGAGCCCTAATTGTGCACACCTCTCCCCAACTTTCCTTTGTTACCTTGAAATTGGCTATAGTAGGAGTATTTACACCACAAAAAAATGGCAAATGCTCCAAACAGAGTTTGGTGTGTTGGTTGGTTGGTTTCAGAGAGTCCATTGTTAAGCATTTACCAGGACACCACTGGCCCAGCTCTACTTGAAGGTCCTGGAACTGCCCAGTAACTGGTGCCTTCACCACTGCACCAGGCACCAAAAGAAAACCCTACCTCTCTCTCAGTCAGGGATGCCCCCCTTCCACATGTGGCTTCATCCATACCCTTCTCTACCCTCTGTGACTGAGGCCAGCCAGAATTCTCTGATAGCCCCCAGCCAGAGCCCAGCTAGAGTATTTATAACAGAAGACTCCAACCAGACCTCTCATTCTATGATGCTTTGTCACTGAACAAAGGGAAGGCCCCCTCTGCTGTCTTTTTGCCACTCCCATATCATCATCCCTGTAATTGCATCTCCTCTGACCAAATTCCCACCACTTCTCCACTTTTCCATATCACGATAATCGAACTCTCTTGTATCTTCAGACTTTTTAATACATGTTCCTTTCTCCTTCTGGCCTTACCAAAACTGGATCAACCCTGAAGACACCGTTGAAAATACTAAGAAAGTGCACTAGGGGGGTAGACGTGAAGCCAAAAAGCGGGATGTTTGAAATTAATTGAGATTTCAGAAGGGGTACTGTAATCAGCGATGTTAAGATTAGACTTGGAAACTGGCTCTGCCACTGAGTGGCTGTGAGACCGTGAGCAAATTCCATAACTTCTCTAAGCCTCAGTTTCTCCACCTTGAAAATGATCATAATGATATCTCCTTCACAGTGTTGCTGTGAAGATCAGAGATGCCTGGGAGTGCTGCTGCAATACCTGGCACATAGCGCTACATAAGCGGTTATGATTATTGTGCTCCAAACCCTGTAGCTGGAGCTTGTACATTATCACATTTAAGACTCATAACATCTCTGCACCGCGCCTGGGTGGTGCAGTTGGTTGAGCATCAGACTCTTGGTCTTGGCTCAGGTCATGACCTCAGGGTTGTGAGATCCAGCCCCACATCGCGTTGGGCTCCACCCTCAGTGCGGAGTCTGCCTGAGATTCTCTCCCTCTCCCTCTGCCCTTCCCACTGGTCCTCTCTCTAAAATAAATAAATAAATCTTTAAAACAAAAAAAAAAGATTCATAATATCTCTTCAAGGTAGGTTTTATTATCTCCAGTTGTACATAAAAGAAAACTGAAATTTTAATACCAGAACCTAGATTCAAATTTGTTATACCAACAACATCTGTCAACACTGACTATGAATTTAAATCATTTGGGGAAGTTTTTTTTTTCTAAAGAATGGTTTGGGGGAGAGAATTCAGCTTTACTGAGTAATGATTACATACAGTAAAATGTATTCTTTTAAATATACAACTCTATGAGCCTGACCAACACATACAATTATGTAACCTCCACCGTAATCAAGATACAGAAGAGTTCCATCAGCCCCAAATAATTCCTTCATGATACCTTTTGCAAGTCTCCTCTCCTCCACCCCCACCCCCTGGCAACCACTAATCTGTGTTCTGTCCCTCTACTTTCGCCCTTTCCAGAATGTTATATACATGGAATCATTCAATATATAATCTTTTGAGTTTGGTTTCTTTCACTTAGTATGATGTATTTAAGATTCATTCATATTGTATATATCAGTGGGTCGTGCCATTTTATTTTTGAGTAGTATCCCATTGCATGGATATACTACAGTTTATTTATCCATTTAGTAGTTGAATGTTGAATTGAGTAGGTTCCAGTTTGGGGTCATTATAAATAAAGCCATTACAAATATTTATATACAGGTTTTTGTGTGAACACAAGTTGTCAGTTCTCTTGAGCAAATACCTAGGAGTGGAATTGTCAGACTGTGTGGTAAGAGTAGGTTTAACTTTATAATAAACTGCTAAACTCTTTTCCAAAGTGACTGTATTATATTTCATTCCCACCAGCCATACCTGAGAATTCCAGTTGTTCTGTTCCTTGCTAGCCCTCAGAATTGTCAGGTGTTGCTTTTTGTTGTTGTTTTATTTGTTTGCCATTTTAAAGGTGTATAATGATATTTCAGTGTGGTTTTCACTGTCATTTCCCTAACTGCTAATATTTTGAGCATCTTTTTATGTGTTTATTTGCCATCCATCTTCTTCGGTGAAGTGTTCAAATCTTTTGCTCATTCTTTAATTGGGTTCTTCATTTTCTTATTATTAACTTTTAAGATTTTCTTATATATTCTGGATATAGTTCCTTTATTACATATGTGATTTTGTAAATATTTTCTCCCACTTTGTGGCTCATCTTTTAGTTTTCTTTTAATTCCTGTATATTTCCTTTTAAATACATTGATGCTCAGGCTCTACCCCCAGAGATTCTATCTCAGTTGGACTGGGGTCAAACCCAGGGAATGATATTTTTTTAAGAGCCTCAGAGGATTTGAATGTGCAGCCAGGGTTAAGAACTACTCTATCATTGGGACCAAAACTTAACTCCTGCTTCAACTATGACCTACAAAAAGAGAAAACATATGTTAGGATATAAATTATTTGGCCAGCAGATTCTTAAGAGATTTTCTTGGCCCTGTGGCATCATACCCTGTGCCATGCAAACTAGCTTATACAATGAAACAAATCTAAGACAGAGAGCCACTTCCTCTACAAATTGACAGGAGCCAAATTTACAGAAACCTCCCAAGCTCCTCCTACCAGTCATGTCCCAACACCATATCGCCCACAGCCCTATTGCAGGTGGAGGGAAACTTATCAGAGGAAGCAGCTTGTGCTGTAACCTTTACCCTCTGTCCATAAGGTCTTATCTACTCTTTAATAGTTCAGCAGGCCACAGCCAGACCCCATGCCCACACCAAACATAAAAAAACTCTTTGAATACACCAGATTAAATAAACGAGATAGGGGAAATAGTTTTCCTTCCTGTTCCCACCTACAACCATGTTGAAAGACTGAGGAACAGAAGCAGGATGGCTTCCAGAGGTTGTCTAATTCTGTTGACTCAGGAAGAAACACGAGCAAAGCCACCATGCCAGTGACATCTGGCCACTCAAAGCCCTAAGAGCCTCCTAGGAACTTGAGTGAGGATGCCTGCTTTGACTTTTTTCCCTAAGTTTATTTCCAGTTCTCTGTTAATATTACCAAATTTGAACCTTAAATAGAATGTAGGTCTGAATGACTCCTAAGCTCATGCACATCCTACAATAACCCTTTAGGCCTGTATCTCAAATGGTTTTGGTAGGGATGAAGTGACAGTGTGCTTACAGGGCATCAGTCCCCAATCTGATGCACAATACCAGTGAGTTTTATTATCTACTCATAAAAAATAGTTGACAAAATCTAATAAGATGTGGTTCAGTAAAGATATATTGTGTACCCACCATCTGCCAGTTCTGGGGCAGTACCAAAAACAAATAAGAAATTCTACTCTAAAGGACCCATTGCTTATGGATGGAGATGAACATCCAATCTGATGGGTAACTAGGGCAACAATAGTAGTAATAATAGTAATAATAGCAGCAGCAGCTACCATTTATTGAGCACTTACTGTGTACCAAAAGTGTTCTAAGTGCTTAACACACTATGTTACTTAATCCTCACATCAACTCTATGCCATAAGTGGTGTCATTATCCTCACATTACAGATGAGACAACAGAGATTTGTGAAAAGTTTGGTAACTTGCTTAAGGTACCTGATTAAGAGGTGACAGAGCAGGGAATGGAGTGAAAGCAGTCTGACTCCAGAGCTCACATGGTAATCCCTTTGCTCATCTGCTACTGTGTTAGCAGATTATGGTCAGATTCAATCCCACACAACAGAAAACCAAAAACAAGAGACAATTTCACTTCTTTCTTGTGTAGAAAGAATCTGGAGGGGGCTGCTATTGTGGCTCTGCAGTTATGGGGATTCAGCCCTTAGTCTTTGTGCTCGACCATGGAGGATGCTTGGCTTCCCTCCTTAAGGTGACTTCAAGATCCAAGATGGCTGCTGGAGCTCCAGTCAGTGCATCTGAGTTCCAGAAGGCAAGAAAGAGAACAGAAAGTTGAGACAGGTCATTTCCCCTATTTCTGTCCCCTTTTTAAGAAACTTTTTCATAAGTCCTTCTCTATAACTTACATGTAAGTTATCTCTATAGGTCCTTCTCTATAACTTACATTGGTTGAAACTGGAACACTTGGCCACAGCAAGTGAGGCTATGAAGTGTGGTCTTCTGACTGGGTACATTGTCAACCCCAGTATTACAGAAGCTCTGCTAATGGAAAAGAAAAGGAAAACTGCCTGTCACTGCTACATCTATAGTGGGTGTACAACCCCTAAGCCCTCTAGCTTGCTGAGATCAAGTTCTTCTGACATATTTAAATAAAATTGGTTCTGATTCCCCATAATGTATAAGTGGAAAATCTAGAGTCCCCCTCAATAACTCAATAGGGAATTGTGAGGCTTACCTTTTCCTAGTTCTGCCAACTCTGAGTCTCTGCTCCCATGGAGTCTCTGTCTCTATCTCTCTACAATGTCATCCCAGGCATTCTCCAAAGACTATTGTCCCCTAACTAAAATGGTCCATCAGGATCATTCACTAAACAAAGTGGGTTCTTAAAGGAGGGACTTGGGGACCAAGCGGGAAGCCCTGCCCAAGAGGACAGGCCAAGAGATCAAGAAACACAATCAGATCCGTATTGTAGTAACACGGTGGGAATAAAGTAGAGGTGGAGATACTGGTGTTGCACGTACTTACAGAACAGGCAAGAGAGTATGAGCGGAGATCAGAAGGAAGCTTAGGATGGAGAGGGTGTGGGCAAGGGTGGGCGAGGGAGGATGTAGCAGAGGGATAAATGCCCTCTCTAAATGAGAAAAGAGAACAAATGAAAGTGTTTTTGAAATAATGTCATTAGAATAACAGATTTACAACAGTTCTGGTGACAGAAAGTGAAAGTAGAAGCAGAAAACCCTAGGAAAGTGGACCGCCACAGAACACCACCATGGACGATAAACAAATCCACGTGTGCAGAACACCGCAGGGGGGCTCCCACATAGCCCTTCCTTCCTATCCTCACCCACACGGTGGAGAGAAGAGTGACTTGATTTCTTCCCTCAAAAGATAGTCAGTGGTTAAAGTAACTTCCTGGGAGGGAGGCAGATAGTGGCAGGGCCAGAACCCTCACCTCAAAATGCAGGACTCCAAAGCTCATGCTTTTCCATTTAAGCAAGCTGAGATCTTTGAAGCCAAGCATCTAAAAGGCAATATGGGCCATCAGGCCGAGTAGCATTTTTCTTGGCATTCTTAATTTAAGGTTTGGCACTAAGGTTTCTAATTTGTATTTCCTGCCATCCTCATTTGCCCTTTGGCATCTTCTAATCCATCATCAGGTGAGACCATGGGAGCTGAAACCCTGGGGATGTGGTGAGGGGAGCAGCGCTCTGTCAAGCAGATGCCTTTCCCACAGGCAGGGCTCCCAAACCTCCTCCCTGGGCTGGATCTTTGCAAAGCCTAAGCAGAATCTCCCCATTGCAGTATTCATCTCAGGTTGGATTTTCATGACCAAGGAAGATTTCTAAAGGTTCTGTCTATTTAGAGAATCTGCTGAGTTCCCTTGTTTTGTTTTTCAGAACAGACCATTTTCCCCTCCTCAAACTGAAGCCAGACTAGAGAGATGAACACAGGAGGGTTGGCCTTTTTGCATCGCTGGTCGTTCTCAGTGATCTAGGATCACTCATTCATTCCACAAGCTTGCAACTCTTTGTTCACCCAAAGGTATCTGAGTGCTGCTCTTAACCATACTGGTGGTGGGAGAGGCAAAAACACTGAAAGAGTATAGAGGAAAGGCAAAGATGAACAGATGAATGCCAGTCTTCAAGCCTCTGGAAAACCAGCTCTCCAAAATATTGTCCAAGCTCACAGCTCTTTGTCGAAATATTAATAATGATAGCAGCTACCCTCGATGTTTGTAAAGTCTCTAAGACATAACTTATTAAGCACTTGGTAAATGTTAGTCATTATTATTGTTGTTGTTTTTATTATTATTAATCCAATACCATGCCCCGGGCACTGTGCATTTAATGCTTTCAACCTCCCGACTATTAGTGTCCGCATTTTATTAATCATAACAGCTAAACCACTGGGGACTTCTGATATGCCTGCACTAGCTGCACACAGCTGCATAATCCTCCCAGCAAATCCTACAATATAAGTGCCATTGTATATTTATTTTGCAGATGACAAAACTGAGGGTCAGAGAAATAAGGTGACTTATCCAGGCCCTTAAGGCAAGCATTGGCCAAGGTTGAATCTAACTTTGATTCTGCCTGGCTCCAGAGGCTATTACCCCCAAACTGCCTCATGCAGATGCATGCCTCCAAACTTAAGAACTCACCAAAGAGAATCATGCGTATCAAGAAACCCTTCACTCTTGTTGGGGTTTCAAAAGAGCAGGTAGCTCACCCTATTCTATTGATGAGTTGAGGACTTTTCTAGATCATAACTTCTGTTACCCAGGTCATGAAAATGCTTTCTAAGCTCAGCGCCTTTCTGTCACCTGTCAGCAGTGAGAAGGGTGTTGTGAAGTTCATGTAAGTCTTCTATATAGAGCTTCATTGACAGCCCTGTAGGAAGGATGTCAGTTACCAGTTCAGAGAAGGTGAGCTCATTTTAATAAAACTCTACAAGTCACTTAAATTGCTGATTCTGAAATGAGCTTCCTCCAGCAAACCAAGGAGAACCTGGGCTCCTTTGACATCTTCTACGTCTCCTGGTAGAGTGGACAGTGCATGCCAAGAGCAGCTAGTGTGGTGTGGGAGGGACCAGCTACCTGCTCTGGGCTCAGCATCATGGCAGATGTGCTGCAGAATGCAGGAAAGAACTCTGAACATCCATGCAAAGAAACCAGACAGGCACACGTTGAAATCATCTTGAGCACTGCAAGAGACCACAGGGCCCGGGACAGAAGTCAGGACACCTGAGCCCTTATTCCAGCTCTGTTCTTCAGCAGCTCAGGACACTTAGGCAAGTCACTCACCTCTTGACTTCAGTTTCCTTCTCTGCAAAATGAACAGTTCAAATTCTATTGCCTGTAGGAGGGTAAGAAAAGAACCCAGGGAGGGGAAAGATTTGTATAGAAAGGTCCAATATTTCAACATTATGCACATGCGCGCACACACACACATGCACACACACACACACACACACACACACACACACACACTTTCCAATACCAGGTAGCATCTGGCGCCAGGTGGGGTTAGCCCTCTTGGAACAGATCCACCTCACTGCAAGCCCTGCTCTGCCATTTACAATGGTTATTGAGGGTATTGAGCCCTTGGCACAGCTGGGAGGTGGCAGAGGCCCCGGGCTATCACCGCCACCTGTGAGCAGCCTCGCCCCTGTGCATATTGCCCTCCTTCTCACAGCCATACAAACGTGACCATTCTCTGGGTGTGTTCTGTCAAGTGGGAAAGATTGGGAAGTCCCAATAGCCTGTCTAGATCTTGGATTCATCATCTGTAAATGGAAATAGTAACAGTTTTGCGTCATAAGCGCCTCATGAAGAGTGTGTATGTAAAGTGCTTAGGATAGCCGGTGTACATGGCAAATGCTCAGTATCTTTTCCTCATGTTCTTATCACCACTGCCATACAATTGTCCAGGTCTCCAACCTAAGGAGGCTCCATTTGTTCTTAATGCGAATGAGCTTCCGTGTCTCAGAATCTGAAGCCCCTTGGTGCATACCTAGCAAAAGACCCAGCAGGCCTGCCTCCTATCCACCCTTTTGCCAGATGAACTTTGCACAAAGAACATTCTTTTAGATCTGAAGGTATTTTCCCCAAGAGGAATTCTCATCTCTACCAGGATAGCCCCCTTCAAAACAATTGTGCTTCAAAACGTGCAAGGAGGCTACGCCTCAGAAAACAAGTAAATGAATACATATAACTACACATTGTGGTAAGTGCTGTAAGGAACTTAAACAGGCTCCCATGACAAAGTACTCCTTCTGAAGAGGTGATATTTAAGCAGCCTCAACTCTGTGCACTGAAAAAAGTGCTCAAAATGAGTAAGGCATGACCGCCATGAGATAAAAGCCCGTGAAGAGGAGTGATGCCAGGCATCAACCCTCACCCTAGAGGAGCCTGGTACAAAGCTGACTTTGTGTACGGAGGCTCAGGAGCTTTGCACGTGCCCAGCATCTGCTCCGAACACTCGGTGCCCCTCCTCATGGTGTCCTCCCTGCACATTAGCCCTGTTTGGGAAAAAGTTGCGATGGCACCCCTCTTTTATGAGGGGTGTCTCATGTCTCTAGGAACGTCCTCCACCGAGAACAGATCCAGGCCCATGAGAGATTCGCTGTGTCTCACGCTCCTGGGCATCTGCTGGGAAGGCAGCCCATCCCAGTGGAACCCGGACCCACCTGCTCGTCAGATGGTCTGAGGAGCCACGTAAGGGCTGGAACGGGCTCTCTTAGCACTCACCTTTAACCCCAGCCACAAAACCGTCAGGGCAGGGAGGGATGGCTTGGACCCCTCACAGAAGCTTCTTAGGTCTGTTGGCCCCCCTTTCATCGGCTTTAGAAATGGGGGCACTGCGTACTCATAGAGAGTGGTGAGCTGAAAAATATCTGGGTGCACGAGAATGGCCAGCTGTCACTTTACTCCTGTTCTGTCCTCTCTGCACAAAGCCTTCCTAACCCAGTTGTCAGAGTCATCTGAACAAGGGGTGGAGGCCTCCTGAAGAAAGGTTGAGCAAGAAAACGGGAAATTTCTCTCCATCCTCACAATTTCTGACTGGACCTGCAGAAGAGAACATATGTTTCCAGATTAAAGATGTAAAACCTAAGAAGGAACTTTTCCAGGTTCTGATTTAGAAGTGAATTGGGCACACATAGGGTTTGGTCTAGACTCCAGATGATTTCTGATATCCCTGCCAATGCTAAGCATCTAAAACCATCTGCCAACAATTCGTGCTTCCAACCCCTTTGATCCCACCCGCAAGGCAGAGGCTCCTGCATAAACACTCAGGAGGCTACTGCTAAGAAAGTCTGTGGGATTCCCCTTCTTCCTCTGTACTAATCCCCATGGCTCCCACTGGAGGAGTGCCCACTGCATGTCAGAACAGTGCACACGTTCCTTTACAGACCCATTGCACCCCCCCAGTAGGGACCACTATCGCCACTTCCCAGATGGGGAAACTAACACTCAGTGAATTGGATGCCTTACTCAAGGCCATAGTTAGTACTAATTGTAGTTGTCATTTAGTAAACACTTGCTGTGTGCCAGGCACTGGGCAAAGTGATCTGTGTGCAATATCTCATTTAGTTGTCACGACCACACTCTAGACCTCTCTCCAGAGGCTGGGTGGCTCCTACAACGCTCACTGCTTCTCCTAAAGCAGAGACGGGCTGCTGATGGTGGCCTTGGCATTTGCAAACAGCTGACCTGAGCATGAGATGAGAAAGCACGTACAATAGGCCTAGCATAGGTGGATGCCAAAAAAAAAGGCGCGTTTCTCTTCTGTAACATCTTTGTCCTTCCAAGACTGTCTTTGACATTGACCTGAGGTCGTCTACATACAAATGTTAGGAGCAGAGAAAAGGGCAGCCCCAGCCCACCTGCCACCACAGCAATGAAGAGGGACCAATCCAGGTCAAATAGGCTCCAAGAACAGCTAACCCTGTGGGTCATTTAGTTGAAAGCAACCACATGAGCATTACTATTATTACCATCTTCATCATTTGATAAAGCAATAAAATAAACTAGCATACGCTATTGATGACATTAACGATAGCATGACCAAACGATATAATACTCTAATTCATCATGCTATGGAAATTGTACCTCTGACAAGCTCTAAAATATTTTCACAGAAGGAGATCTAGAGAAGAAAGTAAACAGATAGTTTGGTCACATTTAATCAGTAAATTATTAAACTTCCTTGACCTGTCTCAGGGGTCACTTCTCTGACTATGAGAACATCTTCCTTCCTTCCCATGTATGTGTTGATAAATTGGTGTTCTGGTTTGGGGACCTTGCAAGCTCTCTGTTCCCTACCCAAATTTAATTGGAGTCCTGTCAGGTTTAGTAATGAATAGTGTCACACACACACCCTGATTGTTGATGCTGCCCATCCCCTAAACACAGGCTCTTACTGTCCACCTGGGGCCTGCTTTGTCAGAAAAATTATAAGTCTCTTCTTAGATGCAAAGAAACGGGCATTGCCAGACAAATTGCTTTTCTTCCAGACGCATTTGTTAAAATTGCCTGGGCTTCACTGACAGGTGATGGAGTGACCAAGGTTGCTCAGGTCGATGAGACAGGAGCAGGGAAGAGAGAGAGAGAGAGCCTGATGGATTCCTCCTGGGAAAAGAAATGCACAATTTTCTTGGCTAATCAAGAACATTGGGAAGAGGACATGGGTGCAAAATGGCAGGTTCCCACATGCCAGGGAGCTGAAGAGAGGTTTCTGAGAACTCAGCAACCTGCTTCTCAAGGGGGACAGCAGTGATGGGGATACTTCATTATTCACCATTTGGAATTCAGTGTCACAAACAAAACAAATGTTTCCAAGAGAATTCACACTCTATTTCTCTCTGAGGTCCTGTGATTTCTCCTTACAGCCCACTCCCAATCCACATTTAAGCAGTAGTACCAACCACAGCAATATAGACAACACGTCTTAGCCCTGCTGTGAATTTATAAACAGAAAAAAAGATGTTTTGAGAAAACTAACAAAATGAGAAGGAAATGAGTAACAACCATCTCAGCAAAATGCTGTTTGGTGAGGACTTTCTTAGAGACTTGTTTGGTGGGATGCACTGGTTCAGTCCGATGGCTGATTCCATCCTGTGTCTGGGAGATGGCAGATAATTGGCTCTCAGGAGTAACTGACTTCATGACTGAGAATCACTGATAGATACAGTATGTTCAAAATAACTGCTCAGGCTTGCTATCTGTGACCTATGGCCAGTCACCCAAGAAAGCCCTACTGACCCTCTGAGCAACACTCCCGATGTTATTGATCCCAGAGGCCTGAATGGAGCTGCAGTGTTGGCAAATTATTTTCTTGGAGACCCCTCCCCACCCCTTCCCATATCCTCTTTCCCTAGGGAGAGTCCTTCTGGCTGTCCAAAGACCTTACTTCAGAATTCAACTTTGCAGCTTTTTAAAGCAACTCCTGCATTTTCCCCCAGCCCCTGCAACTAATATCTCCTTTGTTATTTTATAATAATTGTTGGTTTTCTTGTCTGTCTTCTCCACTGGACTATAAGACCCACAACAAAGGAACTGTGTTCTTCCTCTTCACCTTTAAATCTCTGAAAGCTAACATAGATGCATAGAGATGGAATCTTATAAGTGTTTTGGATGGATGGATGAATGAATGAATGAATGAATGAAAGCTCCTAGAACCACATATCAGTAGCTTTGATTCTAGCCATTAATCTCTGTCCTTAATCAAAGGGGCAGCTTCAGGTCTGGGGCTCAGGCACATAAACCATCAAGAGAACAACCCCAGTGAGCAGTTGACACCCATCCCGCACCATGCTCAGTGCAGCCCCGTGAGTCCACAGAGGAAGGTCAGAGCTTTGGGGAGATATGGGATGAGGGGGATCCTGAGCAGACCAGCCTCAGGTCTCCCAACCCCCTCCTCAAACAGAGCCACCCAGCTGTTACTTATTTTTGTATGAGACTATCAAATGCACACTACGTGTGCAAAGAGGGTTTTACAGCCAAGACAAAGCTTTAAAACTCTAGAAGTAGATGGACTGGGTGGTTTTTTTCAGCTAGATTCCCCCAATTTATTAAAAAGGTCTCACTCCCTCAGTCACTTGATCCCAGTTCACCTCTGCAGACTCATCCTCCTCAATCTCCAAAGCAGCCCACAGGTGTCATTCCAGCTACCCCTTCCATCTGCCTAAGATCACCCTTTCCCATTTTATTTTGCTTGGAAAAGCCCAGCTCACCCTTCAATATGTGATCAGAAACTTACCCTTTCATCCTGACTTCCCCAGCAATGAAGGACCGTGCTGTCTAAAAACCACTCACCCCACTGGGCTCCCATAACACCTCATAAATACTGTATAGTATTAAATACTGGCTAGGCAGAATCACCTGTTTATTAAACTCTTTCCTGATTGGAATACAGATGCTTCAAGGTCAAGAGATCTCTGTCTCTGGCATTCACTTCAGTGCCTCACATAGTAGGCACTTAACAATGTGTGTCACTTAGGGGTGTCTGAGTGGCATTGCTGGTTAAGCATCTGACTCTTGATTTTGGCTCAGGTCATGATCTCAGGGTCATAAGATTGAGCCCCGCATCAGGCTCTGTGCTCAGCGTGATGTCTACTTGAGATTCTCTCTCCTTCTCCCTCTGCCCCTCACCACACTTGCATTCTCTCTCTCTTTAAAATAAAATAAAATCTTTAAAAAAAAAAACGGTGTCACTTAAAAGAAATTAGGAAGTCAGACGTTATTGTAGGAAATTGGTATGTTAGTTGATGGATAGGTTAGGAAATTAGTCAACAGGTTAAACTATATGTTAATGGAAAAACCTCTATTTAAGTAGAGTAATTGGCATTCAAGTGTGAATAACCTCTAGATTTACTCTTTCCAGGTGAAAGTACACTTTTAAAAAGTACTTGTATATCTAATGGCTTTCTTTAGTGGAATGTGAAGGAAAATATTTTTCTTTTTTTTTAAGATTTTATTTATTTATTTGACAGAGAGAGACACAGCGAGAGAGGGAACACAAGCAAGGGGAGTGGGAGAGGGAGAAGCAGGCTTCCTGCAGAGCAGGGAGCCCGATGCAGGGCTCAATCCAAAGACCCTGGGATCATGACCTGAGCTGAAGGCAGACACTTAACGCCTGAGCCGCCCAGGTGCCCGGGAAATATATTTCTTGAGTGGAGAAATCCTTCTCTTTCACCTACTTGCAGGTGGATCTTTCTCTTTTACACCCTCTTAGGAAGGAGGAGATGGTTCTAAGAGAGTAAAAGAGAACCAGAGCAGGCTGTGCGTGGTGGGACGCACAAATAGTGATTATTTTGATTATTGGAGGCACCATACTGGGCACAGTTTGGAAAGTTCAACATCGTCCACGGGCTCTCTGCGAGTAGTTAATGTAAGGCTGGCTGATTATACCTATTTGTGATAGAACCACAGACTCTCTGAGTTCAGGAAAGAAATTCACAGTGAAAAGGACCAAATTTCTCTGAACTCCAAATCATACACCATTTAGGGTACGCAAGAGGAGATCATTAGAGAATATTTCAAATACGGAATCCCCTTGGCATCTTATCCCAACCCGCTTTTCAATGTGTAAATCCTAAGTTTGCTCCTTAGGCTGGCAGTTTGTCGATTTAACCAAAAACAGTCCTGGGTATAGAAATAAAACAAAACACTAGGGATGTGACAAAATGAAAAGAAGGGTATGTTTACAATATACTTAAAGAGTGGATAATTTGAAAAGGATATCTGACCTGCAGGCTATGAGAAATCACTCTATTCCCTCTTGTTCTGCTCAAATGAATCCTCTGTATTTGTCGAGGACCTGGACTTGCCATCTCTGAACAACTACATTGGGAAACTTCACCCAATGGTCTGCAGCAGGCAGTCACTCATGATGGCTATCTTTACCCCGACATTGCACTTCATATTGATTTTCTCCAGCTATGCTGTTATACTTTTGGAATCAATATATCTCTCCCTCTCCAATCACTTGATGGTTAGCCAAGGAATGCAGAATCACTTTGATAATAGCATAAGGCAAATATGACTAGGAAGACAACCCCAGGGGAAGAAATTTTTTAATGCATTACTAACTTGAATAGAGAATATTTATAAATTTTTCTCTCACTTAGAATAGTGATTCTCCACCCTAGTACACCGAATCAACTTTAGGTAATTAATACTTTGAAATTCTTCTTTTGCTACCCTAAAATGCAAACTAGAGATAATGCTACCTTCCTGCACACTTAATTTTCTTTTTTTATAGTTATTGAAATTATATTTTATTTTTTTAATTTTTTATTTAAATTCCAGTTAGTTAACATTCAGTGTAGGGGTGCCTGGGTGGCTCAGTCAGTTAAGCATCTGCCTTAGGCTCAGGTCATGATCCTGGGGTCCTGGGATCGAGTCCCACATCAGGCTCCCTGCTCAGCAGGGAGTCTGCTTCTCCCTCTCCCACTTGCCTGCCTCTCCCCCTGCTTGTTCATTCTCTCTCTCTCTCTCTCTGTCAAATAAATTAATAAAATCTTTAAAAAAAAAAACATACAGTGTAATATTAGTTTCACGTATACAACATAGTAATTCAACACTTCCATAAAACACCCAGTGCTCATCACAGCAAGTGTACTCCTTAATACCCATCACCTATTTAACCCATCCTTCCATCCAACTCCCCTCTACTAACCCTCAGTTTATTTTCTATAGAAAGGGGTCTGTTTCTTGGTTTGCCTCTCTTTCTTTTTTTTTCCCCTTTGCTCATTTGTTTTGTTTCTTGAATTCCACATATGAGTGAAATCATATGGTATTTGTCTTTCTCTGACTTATTTTGCTTAGCATCATACTCTCTAGCTCCATCTATGTCATTGCAAATGGTAGATTTCATTCTTTTTTATGACTGAAAAATATTCTTCTTTGTCCATTCATCAATCAGTGGACTCTTGGACTATTTCCACAATGTGGCTCTTGTAGATAATGCTGCTATAAACATTAGGGTGCATGTATCCCTTTGAATTAGTACTCTTGCATTCTTTGGGTAAATACCTAGTAATGCAATTGCTGGATCATAGGGTAGTTCTATTTTTAACTTTTTGAGGAAACCTCTACTGTCTTCCAGAGCTACACACTTAATTTTTTAAAAAGTCAATATGCCCTGAGTATGGAAGATAAATTAAAGAAAAGTCACTTTTAGTAAAAATAATATTTCAGTGTGTGGAAGCCGGGGCATAAGTACAATAAGAGAGATAATGATGTCGTCAGAAGTCTGCTGTCATTTACAGAACCACTATGAATGCACACTCACACAGGTGTGCTGTTTGATGTTTGAAGACCATGACTCATGTTGCTCTTGATGATATGATTTTCCAAAATAATGGCCAACTCTTGGTAAATTCCAAACAAAACAAATTACAACTGTCCCTCAATTTACCCAGTTGTTGCAGCCCTAGAAAATTCAATGTATATGAAATCATGAAAAAAATGTGTTAATATATAAAATGGAGATAGACTCAGGATCAGAAATTATAAACAGGTTTTTATAATTTATAAACCTGTTTTTATAAACATGTCCATTTTGACCCATAGGAGTTATGGAACACACAGGACAATGCCTCATTCTGTGGGACAGTCCCACACTGTAGAATGTCTAACAGCACAGGCTCCTACCCACTTAATGCTTCAGGTGCCCACAATCCTCATGAGAACAATGGACACCCTCACAGATTTCCAAAATTCCCCCTAGGCAGCAGTACTACTTTTGCTGAGAACTACTGGTTTCCTGTATTGTCTCCAGGGCTGCCCCCACTGACTCAAATGACTGAAAGTTGATTCTGTGAAACCAAAGAATGATAGCACTAGAAGGGACCCTAAAGTTTATCTATCTGGCCCCCTACCTTTACCCATGTTAGGAAAGTAACCTGCCCTTAGACACTCAGTTATTACATGACCTAGAATAAAAACCATGGTTTCCCTTTCTTTGGTTTTTATTTCTTATTGAAATTAGAAAGATACCTTTGAATATGTCTCTCTTACACACCAGATATTTGAGAAAAGTTGAGTGATTGACAACATTTTCTGGCTTTTTTCAGGACATTTGGGGTTGAAATCACTCTTCACCACTGAGCTTCATTGCCAGGGTGGATACTCTGTAGTGCCCACTAAAAGCCTGGATTCTTGCATGCAAATAAATCAGAAAGATGCAAAAATAAAATCCTTTACAAAGTGTCCAAAAGAATGGTCTCTAGGAGCAGAAATTGTCTTACCCAGTTAGTGTCTAATTGATTTTCCCACTATTCTTCCCAAACTCCAGCTATAAGCATCCAAGCAGGATGGGAACTAAATGACTGACTTCATATGCTCCTGCACCGTGCCCAGCTCAGGGCCTCTGTCTCTGCCTCAGGGCAGCAGGGCACTTGTTCCTTCACAAGACCAAAGGGAGACTTGGCTATTTGCCAATTACCCTTGGCAAGTGGGTTCTGATGCTGAATTGGGTATTTTTACATCTAATTTGGCAGATCAAATATTAAGGAGAGAACCACTGATTGCCCAAACTTCATAATACTGGCTCTCCAAATTAAATTTACAATCAAATTTAATGTCAATTTCAAAAGCATTGGTAGAGAAATCTCAATTTACAAGCCTTGTGCATTATTAGGAGTAAAGAGGGTGAAGAGAAGAAACTCATAGGATATAAGAATTATTGGGTAAAGCTGTGGATCCTACACCAAAGAGTAGAATTAGGATTGCCTCCTAATCCCTTCCTCACACCACACTAAAAGGGCAGCCTAATGTGTATCTGCAAACCCAACTCTCTTCAGGAGATGAGAGCACAAAAGTCCTTCAAGCATTCAAGAAAACACTATCAGGTCCTCATACTCAGTGCTTTTACACTCTATACTCTCCTCATGGAAATATTCTCCAGCCCTTCCTTCAGAGAACAATTCCTCTTAATTTTAGACTCACTCTAACAATTTAAACATCACAGGTGGTCTGCCTGCTCAAAATCACCCCTGTGTCAGCGACAAAAAAAAAAAAAAAAAAAAAAAAAAAAAACAACTGACAGTCTGACCTCCAGGAAGAAGGTGGAAAACTGTTTTACAAAGGGGTAGGGGGGGGCCAACATAAGAACTCAAAATAAACGGTGGCCTAGGCTATTCAGTGCAGACACTGATGGCTTTGCTAGCCCTGAGAATGTCTCCATATATAGAACAATATAGTAATTGATGTAAAAGAAAAGGAAACTATGGCCAATATACTTAGCAGCAAAATCCATAAAATTCAATGAAACAGGTAGAATCCTAGAGTGTCAGAATAGGAAGACCCTTAAAAGAGCATCCTTGTCTAATTCCTTTATTTTACAAAGAAGGAAACTGAATATAAAGGAATGAACAGGGTCAAGACAAAGTTGAGAAAGGAGCACAGCCCCACTTTTCCAGTGCTCCTTCCACATGGATGCCCTGAGAGCTGACAGCACTAAGGGGTAGGAAAAGAAATACTGCATCACCTTTAATCATTCATTGTGTCCTGGCTTCTGATAACTCTGTTTTTGCTTCCTTGCATTGATTTTATTCCCTGATTTGTGATGTAAAACCTCAGGGTTGGCCCTTAAAATTGTGACTGAAGGTAAAGTTTACTTTGAAATCCTTTCTACATCCCATTCCTGATGTGTTTCCTCCAAGCTGTCCTATGTTTGTCATCCAACTTGGCACCCCACCCACTGGCCTCAGACCCAGAGTCCCCAGCATGACGTAGGAAATGCTCCCAACTCCCAGAAGTTTGGCATATTCCCAGTCTCTTTCTAATTTGATCTATAATCCCATCAAAGAATGAGGGAATATACTAGTGTTTTTCAATTATAAGTGGAGAGCTTGTGAAAATGCAGATTCTTGGTCCTCATCCCTGAAATTATGATTTAATAAATGATTCTCGTGGAAGTGGGTTTTGACCCACTTTGGAAAATACATGGCTTCTACTTACCTCTCCAGGCTTTCTGCCCCCAGTCCCCTCATGCACACTTCCCTCCACCCAAATACTTCAGACTGCCTACTCACCATGTCTTTGCTTCATGGTCCACCTTCTTTGCCCAGTTAATTCCTCCATATACCTCAAAACCAGCTGATGCACGTCTCTCCTCTCTACTTTCTCTGTTCCTATATATCTCTGCATTATTGAGTTTATGCAGCCTATGATGGACACTGATCTTTTGGTATACCTTCCCTTGAGGTCAGGGTCATGTCTCACTTGCCTTTTTTATTCCCAGCACTTAGCACCCTGCCAAGCACATAGTGGGCATTCTATAAGTATTCATTAAATTGTCTTTTCCACATATTAAATTTCCTGTTAAAAACTTAGTCACTTATTTACATTTGCATGTTTTATCAACCCCACCTCCCATATATAGTACAAAATCTTCACAGATCGCTTGAACTCTCATTCTCAAATGAGGAGCTCCATCCATAATATTTAAAAATGAAAGAGAAGAATGTTAACCTAATGTAGCCATTAAGTGTGGGGGTCATAATGACCTAGGCCCACGTTCATTCAGGATCTCTGACACCTAAGGAACATCACAGAGACATATACAGCAAATAGGAATGTTTCTAAATAAAAAGCAGTTTCCAATAGTTTGTTAGAATCCATTTTGATTGCCTTCGCAGGCATTCAGGTTAAAAGTTTTTCAGAACTGACGTTGCAAGACGTTAGAATTGGCCTTGAATTTATTCATATATATAAAATTTCATGTGTTTGTTCTAAGATTGCAGAGATTCCCAGTATTTTGTACCCAAGATGGTTAAACATCTTGGTGAAGAGGTTAGCTCCTCTCCTGAAGTCCACCACCCATGTGTGCTTGTCCCACGCAGGTGTCTGCTATGCAGAGTTCGGAGTCCGCGTCCCCAAGACCACGGGGTCAGCCTACACCTACAGCTACGTCACTGTCGGGGAATTTGTGGCGTTTTTCATTGGCTGGAACCTGATCCTGGAGTACCTGATTGGCACTGCAGCTGGTGCCAGTGCTCTGAGCAGCATGTTCGACTCCTTAGCAAACCACACCATCAGCCACTGGATGGTGGACAGCGTGGGAACCCTCAACGGCCTGGGTGAGACTGCCATATCCTCTTACTCCAACAAATAAATGGGCTCCCCTTTCAGGATTCAATTTGACAAAATGTATCAAAAGCCTTAAATATGTCTCTTTTTTTTTTTTTTGCAAAGTAGTCCTCTTGTGAATCTATCCTAAGGAAATCATCCTAATTTCCATAAAAGCTTTATATGAAAAAATATTCATCACAGCCTTATTTATAATAAAAAAATTAGAAGCAGCCTAAGTATTCTACAGTGGAGCAAATGATTACGTAAATTGTGGGAGCATATTATGTAGCTTTAAAGCTTTAAAAGGATGATTGGGAAGACTGTTGTAATAACATGGAATATGTTTTTGATGTAATGTCATGTGACAAAGGATACAAATTGTATATGCATCATGTTTATAACTATATAAAAATAAAACCAATGCAGGAAAAATAACTGTAATGAACTTCTCCAGTGGTTTCATCAGATTTTTTTAAATTTTCACAAATAAGCATGTGTTAATTTTTAAATGACAAAATATACTTTTAAAAGGGACAAAATGGATTCCAGTCTAGCAGAAGTCAAGGAGGGGTAATATAACTGGGTAAATACTAAATAACCAGAACTTCATGTAACAAATACCAGGAGCTCCATCCATCGCTTGCTCCTGCTTTCCATCCTGACGTCTGACTTTACCCTCTCATATTCATGGGAACCACACTATAGTTGAGGAAGCTTGGGGGTCTTGCCACAGAACTTCCAAGTACAACTTCCATGGCTGTGTGCTACTCATGTGACTTTGGTGTCCCTATCTCAGAAGAATTGATAAAAATTGTTGAGCATCCTGATACCATGAGAAGATTAAAAAGTATGAAGACCACATCTCCACAGTATACTGATTTCACGAAGTTTTTAGGTCCGAAAAGGCCTCCAAAATCAGGTAGTGCAAACCCTTCACTTTACAGATGAGGTCCAGGGAACTGAGGCATTTGCCCAAGGCTACACAGTTGATCATGGGCAAAAGTACAGCTGAAATTCAGGAGCCTGACAGCTGAGGCAGTGCCTTTTCCCCTCTATAGAGGGCAGGAGTCCACTGGCCAACAGACCAAGCCAAATAGGTGGGGTGTGTTCACTGCTTCTTTTCTCTGCAACCACATACACATAAATGCAAAGAACACCCCTCTTCCAATAGCTTTCAAAGATACACATTTTAAAACTTTCTAAAAATGAAAAGATTGCTGGAATGGAATGGAAAATTTATGGACTATAAAGTGAACAATAGTGAAGATAAACCAGTTTTGAAATAACATGTTAAATCCATATATACACCAAGACTGTCTCAGGACAGATCTGACTTCAAGTGTTCTATGCCACGGTTCCATAGGCCGTGTTGTCATTGTCATGTCATGTCGCACAATTTTGGGTCCAGGATATCAGGTCTTCTTACCTATATACCAAAACCTTCCCATTTGCCAATAGACACTTGTGGACCACAGTGTAGTCACACGTGCACACACATACACACACTTGCACACAAGCGCACATGTGGACAAGCATGCCCGCACACACTTGCTTCTCCTCCCTCCATGACAAACTGATCACCCTTGCCAGAGCTGAGTGCAAATGCCCGACAGGGTGCTAGGAGTTTACATGGCCCTTTTTTCCCTCTGGACAATATTAACTCGTATCTTTGCCCTCTAGGGAAAGGTGAAGAATCATACCCTGACCTTCTGGCTCTAGTGATTGCGATCATCGTCACCATTATTGTTGCGCTGGGGGTAAAGAATTCCGTGGGCTTCAACAACATCCTCAACGTACTGAACCTGGCAGTATGGGTGTTCATCATGATCGCAGGCCTCTTCTTCATCAGTGGGAAATACTGGGCTGAGGGCCAGTTTTTGCCCCATGGCTGGTCAGGGGTGAGTTTATCTCTAAAGCCTCGTAAGACTATTGCACATTCTGCCTTCCATCCTGTGGCTAGTCTGAGACATAGTTTCAAAAAATGCTGCTCTGTCCCATAATCTTCATGGCATCTTTTTCATCACTTTTTATCTGAATTTAATTGGAATGCTCTGAAAAAGAGGTTCCTATATCATTTTTTTTACTTGTTTCACAAACTTTTATTGAGACCCTATTTTATACAAGTAACCATAATAGATTTGATGTTTTGGTCATCCGAAATATGCCTAATCTTATGCGAAGTGCTCTCCATGTAATACTTAAGTGTCCTAATAACCTTGAAAGGAAGATATTTTACATTGTGGTCTTACAGATGAAAAATTCACACTCAGAGAGGTCAGGGGACTCGCTATTAAATACACACTATAAGTGGCAGAGTCAAAACCCAAAGCCAGGACTATCTGACTCCAAAGCCTGTATTTGAAGAGCGTGGTCCTAGAGAATCCCTCTAGAGTATTTTCAGAGAGACAGATCACCTTAAACAGACAAGGCAGTAAAGGAGTCAGAAGAGAGGGTAGGTAGGTTAAGGGATGAGTGTTGCCTGGGTATAGAACTAGGGAAACAATAGTTTTTAAATTTAATCCCAATGTTTGACCCAATGTAGAGAGCCCCACTGAGGTCTGGGTGCAGCTGAGAGGGCACAGTGAGGGCTGGCCGTAAATCCCATTCTAGTGGCATGGTTCATGGCAGCGAAGTCCACCTGGTGTGGTACGGGAGTTGGCCAAAGAGTAGGCTGGACTAAAAGGACATTTTCAGATCTCATCCCCCGATCTGGGTGGTGAGGTTTACACTAAAAAAAAAAAAAAAAAAAAAAAAAAAAAAAAAAAAAAAAATTGGGACGATCAGAGGACAAAGTCTTTATACTGACAAGGAGTTCTAAATTATGCCTGGATCCTTTTTCTGGTATGATGAAAAATGCCTACTTGATGAATTCATTGGTAAAATTCAACTACCTATTCCTTTCTTGAAAATAGTAGAACATAAATCAGAGAATTTTGAGCTGGAAGAGATCTTAGAAATCACCTGCTTCTACCCCTCATCTAGCAGGTGAAGAAACTGAGGTCAAGGGAGGCCTAGCCCTGGTAGAGAGCAAGTCCGGGACTCCACCAGATTTGCTTTTGTAAAAAACTCTTGCTTAGACTGGTTTTCCTCCAAGATGTCCAGGGACCAGAAATCTCTCTTGGAAAACACTCAAAATAACTCGTGTCTATTCTGAGCCGTGCCATACTGTTCAATGAAAAGAAATAAGCAAGAGAGCAATTTAAGCCAAGATTTCTAGTCTTCTGCTTATCTGTAAGAATTCCACAGTACCGCAAAGTTCGTCCCTCCTTGAAATGCACAAATCCTGAAACTGGTCAAAACCAGAAGAGACAAAGAAACACTGTTGACCCCATTCTGGGTCCCCGAGTCGACATTTTCTTACAATACAAATCGTTCCTTCCCTATCAAATAAAGGAAACAACAAATTACAAGAGTGGCAAAGAAAGAAGTGTTTTTCTGGAATTCAACTGCATTTTCATCCTAGCACACGAAAACGTTCTCACCATTTTTTTCACAGTCTGAGAAGTTTTGGGGTCATGGACTTAGTGTTAAGACTTTGGCCAACAGCTAACTTCCGTGCTTTCAGATTTTCTCATTCATCAACTGGGACAATTAATTGCACCTAATGTTTGCCAAAAAGAATAACATCTTGGATGATTTTTTGGTACACACTGGGTGGTTAGCAATACTGGTACTTACAGGAGGGAGGAGTTAGAGTTTATCGACTGCCTGTTAGGTGCCTGGCATTGTGCTCTACAAATATTATTTCACTCTTATAACAAAACCTTAAAGCAGGTGCTGCTGTGCCCAACTTAACAGATGGAGAATCCAAGGCTCAGAGAGGCTGGAGTCACTTAGCTGGAGTCACTTAGCTGGTCAGTGCCAGGACTGAAATTCCTAGTCGGGTCTATGTGACTCCAAAGCATTTTCGATTGCATGGTCTAACTTGTGCATGATCGCCCCTTGTTTCTGAGCTTTCTTAAAAAAATGTAATAAGATAACTAATCTAACATATTATGTTCTCATTTCCTTTTAAGCTTTCACAAAGTCAGAGTCTTAGAGCTAGGAGGAGCATTAGGACATGGTCTAGCCTCTTTTCTTACCTTCAGATGGCCCTGTAAACCAGCCCAGGCCAAAGTACATTGTTTACTAAGACATCATAGCAAAACAGTTTGAAAACATTTTGTAAGTACTCAGTTCATGTCTAATTTTCAAAAATCTAAGAGCTCACCCACATGGCACACATTACAGTCTAGGCCCCACGTAAAGACTGGAAGCAGTTAATCTCTTCTGTGCAAATACCCTTTGCCCATGCTGAAGAAGATAAACCAGTCTTTGAACCTGTCCCTTGGTCTTTGTTCTGGGGTCTTTAGTCTCTCTGGGGGTCTCCTCTTCCCACTCAAGGACCCCATATCCCTTTTCGAGATAGTCAGAAATCCACCGCATGGAGGAAGGAACTAATCGAGCCAGCCTTAGGGGTTCCCATTTATACACCCAAGTTCTCACTAGCTTTTGTAGCAAGGAAAGAAGACCAGAAGTCAGGCATAAAAAAAAGAAAGGAAGGATGCCATTCTTAACTTAGGATTTTCTTTGTGACACACTCTTTCATAGGCACTTTTCATGTAATCTTCACAACAGCCCTGATCTCTACTTCTACATCAAAATATCTTAAGTTGAGAAAATTTAAAGTTACTGATCTAGATTGTAATAGAGCTGAAATTCAATCCCAGTCCTGGTTGAGTCAAAGTCCCCTTATGTACTCCACTACCCCCTGGACCTGGTTTGGATGAGACCAAATGTCTCTTTTTGCACCTTTGGCCTCATCAACCCAACCCAACCCTATGTCTTGAGTAGGTTTGTCACTGGCTGCCAAAAAGGTTTGGCTGGGATTTTGCATTTTTCACTGCAAATTCATTATCCCTGTAGGAAATTCAAATATGTGTTCTAGTGGCTGTGACTAAAAGCATCAGCTGAGCACAAAGGACAGCCCAGTTTGAGGATGGTGCTGACTCATCCTCTTTCCTATCTGCCTGGCCTTGGGTTTCTGCATAGTACATATCCTCCCTAGCAAACTGGCCTGGACCTGTTCTTTCTCAACTTTGTTTTCTGGTCACTTTTCCAGTCCAGCAAGACCACTTTGTTTTTGGTTTGGTTTGGTTTGGTTTGGTTTTTAAGTAAGCTCTATGCCCAACATGGGGCTTGAACTCATGACCCCAAGATCAAGAGTTTCATGCTCTACCAACTGAGCCACCCAGGCACCCCTAGCAAGGCCACTTTGAATATGGATCCTAATTTTTAAGGTCTGACACCCTCTCATGAACATGTCATCCACCAAGTTAATAAACACACTCCCTACTCTCTTACCTAATAATTGTCAACAAAAGTGATTGGGCCTACTTGGCAGCTGTATGGTCTTCTCCTTAGGGAAAACCTGACCCCTACCCCTGACACAAGGGGCCTAGTTCAGAGTTCTAATCCACTTCGGGTAGGATGGGTTGGAGAAGATCATTGTGTAGGAGATGGTTTATAAGGATACCATTACATGACTTGAAACACAATTCTCAAGTACTTTGAAGGGGTTAATAATGAACAATCTGTCCTCTGGCCATGGACCCTTCATAAGCTTACTCTTTCCCTGCTCCAACCACATCATTCCAAAGAAAATAGCTTAAGCAATAGTTTACTCACTTACAGGTTCTGGGTCAAATGCTTCTTTGGTCTGGAAGAGCTTAAGAACAACAAACATTTTTCTCTAGATCAAGTAACTGCTGGCCTTCAGCTGAACCCCTGCTTCCCTCTATAGTTCCTCGGCCCCTGAACATTGTTGGATGTGTATTCCCTGTATGTTATTTGTTCTTGATGCTATCTTATGGTTTTTCTTTAACCAAATAAGACACTCTACCTGCACAAATAGCTCCCAGGAAAATGGTCCATAACAAGGATTTGTGGGGAATGCTGACTGCCTCCAAACAAAGGGAAAGTTGTTTTTCATCTTCTCCATATTTTAATTCATTTGCTGGAACCTATTAGCACATTCTACTGCCACTGTGGACAGGCTGCTAATAGCTGTGGAGCATGAGGGTGGTAGAAAATGCTATTAAAGTTGGAATTTTGTCTTGTTACCTTGGGAGTGAATTATATAAAGTTGCCTAATTAGCTCCTAGGCATCTGGCAGACTGGCCAAGGCAGAATATGGAGAGCTGCCTCAAGAATACCAGTAACACATAGGGGGCTAGCTTTTAGGGACTTCACACCCTGAATAGCATGCCACTCATGACGTTGCTTTTGACAACTAAATAAGCTGCAGCCAGCCCTCCCGCAACTGAGGCACGTGCTGCTTCCCCACTAAAGCTCTATAGAGGGATGGGCTGATCTGGATCACCCACGTGAGCCACCACACCAGGATTACTTTGGGAAACTATTTCTGCTTATGTCATCAAATTAAAAAGTCAATTTTAAAAGTTACGATAAAGTACCAATGAACCTAGAGACACACATATACACACACTTCATCCACCAATTTCATTCACCGATGCTCACTCCTAAGTACATACACATTCTTTCATACATGGAAGAGAATCCTAACCACAAATCCCTGTGGCCAAATCTGAGGTCTGGATAGAGCAAAGTGGAAAGTAGTTTTAGTGGTCATTAGGGTAGAGACACATGCATACACAGGTTCATTTCCTGGCTCTTTTGTGTTCATCAATCAGGTCCCTCATCAATCCTTGCTTGCAAGGAAGAAAAACTCATTCAAACTAACTTAAGTAAAAAGGTGACCTTATTTGCTAATTTTATTATCTTCTCTTTGATAATCTGTTTATTTGATCTATATCTTGTTAGATCAGGATCTGTTTGATCTTGGCAGGTATGCTGGGTTTTTTTCTATTTGCCCCCCGCCCCAGATCCATTATCCACTCTCTGTTCTATGCTCCAGAAAGCCCCTCACTGGTTGCTCCCTGTTGGACTTAGCTAGTGGGCTTCACTGAAATCATTTCATTTAAACCATCTGAGTTAAATTCTGTTTACTACCTAATGCAGTGGAACCTCTAAGTGTCCTACCTTTGATCTGTCCAGTCGTCCTTCAACCATAATGGCTTTCTAGTTCTACATAGCAAATTTGGTTAACAGACATTCTCTTTGCAAACTTTTTGTCTCTATTCCCAACTTGACCATAGTCAATATTTTGATATCACACAATCATCAGTAATTGCCATCTATTTTTTCAGTTGTTTGGAAAATAGTAGCATTTGTGCCTTACAAATTATACAGACAGCTATTAATCTTGTTCAGTTTATTACTACAGTCAAGGTTGTATTTTGGATCTTGCAATGTCCTTTAGACTCCAAGCCCCAGGGGGTTAAGCTCAGAATACTTTTGCTCATGACTGTATCCATATCACAAAGCACAGTGCCTGGCAGAAGGGAGCAGGTAATAAAATATGTGTCCAGTTCTAAAAAAAGAAACAAGGAGGAGGAGGAATTTGTTTATGCCTTTGGGTTTCATCTGTTCTAGAAAACTTAAAATAGTAATAAAAAATACCACTGGTAAGAGCTAATATGTAGTAAGCACCTACTGTAGTCTATGACTGCAGTTCACTATATTATGTCATTTAATCCTTGTAACCACACTATGAATTAAATATTATTTTCATCTCCATTTAAGAAAATGAGGTTCCAAGAGGTTAGGAACTTGTTCTAGGTCACCAAGCCTGTATGTGACAGAGCCACCCTAAGTTCAACAGTCTACAGAACCTGCTCTACCAACCAAATCCAATGCTCGCCCCTCTTACCCCCGCCCTCTGTATGGCTTTGCCATTCCCTCTGGAGCCCACAGTATACTTCTCCTCCAACTGCTTCATGGTCAGTACATCAAAATTGTGGAAGGTGTCTTCCATGTCTTCCGCTGAGTCTTCTTTTCTTCAAGTTACACATCCCTGGTCCCCAGTGATTCCTCACACAGCATGACTTACAGACCTCTCATCTTGTTCTAGTGTAGACGTGCCCCAAAGTTCTTATTTAAGACACTTCCACCCCTCCCCCCTTTCTCAGCCGTGAGGGTTGGCTATCTATGAACTTCCCATCCAGAACTCACCACACGAAATAGGCATAACACTGTCTCCCTGGGACACCCTAAGTGGGAGTGATACATCATCAGACTGATTGTCATAACAGATCCGTATGATTCACAGGAGGTGTGTGTGTGTGCACGTGCGTGTATGTGTAAGGGAAGAAGGATGTTATAGGAAGAGAAAGCAGAACCTGTTTTCTAGAAGCTGTTTTACAGCAAGGCTTTCCTTGATGGGGGAAGTTTAGGGAGTCTGCAATCCCAGCATCTATTCACCCTTAAAGAACAAAAACATGTTCTAGACAACTGAAAATAAGCACATTTCCAAACCTGTGAACCTCCATGCACAATGAAGTGAGATCTGTTTTCTCTCCTTGACTGGAGGCCCAAACATTTTCCATTCCCTGAAATGAAAGGACTTCACTGAAGTGAAAGTGGGAGTTAATGCCCCTCCCAGAAAGTAGCCCTCCGACAACTGCTTGTTTGAGAAGTTCTTTCTCCCCGAGTTATTAGAATAGACCAGGAGTTCTTCTATTGTTTTGTGCTATGTGCTCCTTGGCAGTCTGATGAAGACTCTGAACCCCTTCTAAGAATCGTGTTTATAAATGAATAACCTAATTCATAGGAATTCAAAAGAAATCAAATATTTTAAAATATAGTTATAAAATATTTTTAAATTGTGATATAATAGCAATGTGTTTCTTTAATAGTGTTTTAAATATTGATATCTATGTCAAATAACTATCATAATTTGGAAGTAGCAACAAGCACAAGTGATATTTCAACAACTCTGCAACAATCTATTATGGAAAAAATATCCGATCGCTATTGGTGACAAAGTCACAGGTACTGTTCATTACCTGCATTCGTCATTAAAAGAAATGCTAATGTTCAGTCAGAGGTTAGGAAAGATAAAGATGTAATCTCTTCCCAGAAAAATTCATAGACCCCCTGAGTTAAATGGACCCAGGTTAAGAACCCCCAATTGGGGAACTGAAACTTTAGAATCTTAATGGGAGAGACTGTAGAAATGACCAAGTCATCTTACAAGTGAGCAAAACTCGATTTGAGGTGTGAGATCTTCAGTTTTTAATGTACCTCGTACATTCCAGTACTTAGTATTTTATCTCTACTAATTGAAAAACCAGTGGGAAAGTTTAGGAGTGAAAATTTGAGCACAGGTTATCTGCTTGGAACGTGTATTGAATTTCATCATTTATAAGCTGTATGTGGAGAAAAGGGGACACAATGAAGCTCATTCCTGGACCCCTGGCTAGAGCTTGCATACTGCCAAGGCCCCTCACCCTCTACACACAAGTCTAGAAAAAGCTCTCTCACCCTCCCCTAAAAGGACATTCCCCAAGCATTCGAAGAGGCACACTTTTTACTTTCAGCTGACACTGAGAATGCTAAGGTGGGGAAGCTTTAGTTGATTCTTTGGAAGAAAGTAACACACTCCTCAAGGAAGAGTCTCACTGACATCTTGACTTATCATGTCCCAACCACTCCTGGAGCCATGCAAGCTCCTGTCCGACAGACATCCAGCAGATGTCACTGGATACCACCTCCACAGCCCTACACTGCCTTGTAGCACACATCTTCTCCTGCCTATAAAGCCTAACAAAGTCACTCAAGCCTCCAAAGGAGCAGAAAAATCCAACTGTCTCTACCTGTCTTCCCATGAAAGACAATAGGGTAATAGACAACTGAAAACAAGCATGTTTCCAAACCTGTGAACCTCCATTCCCCGAAATGAAGGACTTCACTGACGTGAAATTGGGAGTTCCGAAGATCTGAACATCTTTTATATCATTTCAGATCTAGAAGTTACCACAGAGATGATCTATTAGGGGCACTAATGGTAATTTGGGCAGGACAACTTTTTGTGCAGAAGTATTTGAGCCCCATACACTAAATGCTGAAAGCGCATGCCCCATGTCTCCGTGACCATCACAAGTAACTCCTCACATTTCCAAACATCCCCTAAGGGAGGTCATACAGCCCCTGGTTGTGGATGAGAACCACTGAATGAAAATGAAGCACAGAAAGTTTAATGAGTTCCCCCAAGACATAGGGATAGCCAACTTACTGATTTGCTTACAACCCCACTTATTTCCAAAAATGATTTGAATGTGTTGAACAACCCAGTTTTCATTTGGTCGAAATTCTCCTTACCTCCATTTTACACATGAGGGAATTGCCCAGGGTCACACAGCTAGAAAGTACTGGAGATCAGAACCAAACGCTGAGCCCAAGTTCCGCCATGTTCCTCCCTCTGCTGCTCAGGAATGTCGCCAGGCACTGGGCAGTTGTGAGTACCACATGTTAGGCCCTTGTGCCGCTCGGACACTCTGAGTCTGAGAAATGCCATTGTCCCACCAGGTGCTGCAAGGAGCAGCCACGTGTTTCTATGCTTTCATTGGCTTTGACATCATTGCCACCACCGGAGAGGAAGCCAAGAATCCAAACACGTCCATCCCTTATGCTATCACCGCCTCCCTGGTCATCTGCCTGACAGCATATGTATCTGTAAGTACTACATCCTTTCAGGACCGTCCTGATGGTTTTTTCATATTTGGCCATAAAATGTAGCTCCGGGACTGGGTTACCTTCTGTCCGGAAGTGGTCCCTTCCTTGTGCTATCTTGGTGTCTGTATGCATGTGTCCATGCACCCTCTATCCCACCCACCCACGACAAGAAGAAAATCAGGACTTCAAACTGGAGATGGGAGGAGCCCGGGCCCTCACTTACTTCAGCCTTGGCCTCCGAGCCTCCATCCCCATTCCTCCCCACACACAGACTCTGGGCGTCCACTGCTGCCCAGGGGATGGTGTACAGGGAGTGGGCTGCTGTCCAAGGAGCTCAGATCATAGGCTGGCAGTAACGGGTGGGTGTGCAAGCAGAGGCATTGTGGACCTCTGTGCACCCTCCTCAATGCTCTTCTGTCTTCTGGGAACTTCCCGGCAGTGAGAGGCAAGGCTCTCCCAGAGTGGGGAGAGAGAGTACATCATCCTCTAGAGACATTCTTCCCCTTAAATCTTGGGGGAAATTTCTTTCTGTTGTTGCTCCCTCTTTTTATAGCAGTCCAAGCATCTTTTTAAGGTTTTCCTACTAAAGGGAATCCTCAGAAGGAAGCCTTTGGCTTGTCTTCTCAGGATCACTTCCCTGAGATGCTCTTTACACTTACGATGTGTCATTTCTCAGCTCCCATCCCAGAATTTCTATCACAGAAATAGTTCACTCACAGCCAACATGCCCCCCCCCCCCCACCGCCCCAACCCAGCCCCTGGCAATGGAGAGAACCAGGTGAAGAGCCAGTAGGTATGTCGTTACATAAATGCCCCAGGCCCTGAGAGTCCCGCTCACTTCAGTTACCACAAATAGGAAAGAGCCAGCAGCAGGAGACATGCCCTATCAGCCCTGCCACCCTGGCTGCGTAGCATGGGAAAAGAACCTCCTTCCCCAAAACTAAAACAAAACAAAAACATATTTAGCAACTAAGGAAGCCAGATCAGTGGCTGACTTGATCATTAAGGCAAGCTGCAAAGTAAGAGTGTCCTGGACACCAAAGGAAAACACAACAGTAGCCTTGGATGTGGTTTATAGGAATTCAGCTACTCCTCGAAATTGTTTTAGAAGTAGGCCAGTTATCACCTCCCCCACTGCACACACAGGCGAGCAGTTTCATCTTATCCATAACCTGGTTATCCCTGTAAACGGGGTGTTCAGGGAGTAGGGGTGGTGTCAGGGGAGCAGGAGAGACACCCTGCTCTGCGTTTCCCCTCTTATTCCTCCCTTACATACCTCCCCCTCCTTCAGGGGCCAACCCCTCCGGCACACACAATAAAGTTAATAATCACAATTCCTTCCTTAGTACAGTGCTTTATAGACTACAGAGTACTTCTATGCATCTATCAACTTTTGCCCATCCTGACCTAAACTTGAGCAGTAGACTCAATGCAAATTGCTGTAGGAATCAATCCCATTCTCCTCCAGCCCACCCTCAAAGGGGATGTTGCAAGTGGTGAAGTTGCTGGGAAACATTCTCTTCTAGAACACATGGCCCTTACCCATGCCTCTGGGGTTGTTTGGTGTTGTGCTGGTCAGCAGGTTGCCATTCCATGGTCAGAAGAGCCAAATTGCTGGCCTGTGGTGGTCCATCCTCCTGTCCTCCCTAGCAGCCCATGGCTTCGCAGGAGGATTTTGGCTCCTGACACACATGTGAAGGAGTGGTCTAGAAATGCACCACCCTCTCCATTTCAGGCTCTGAACTCCCTTCTTGATGCCAGCATTGGCCTCTGCAGGCCAGGGGAAGCCTGGCCTAATGACCGGTGGCTTCATTGCCCAGGGCCATGAGGAAGGGATGTTATGGCAGATGGATGGCATACGAAGGAAGGTAGGTCTTGGGAGCCAAGTGATTCCTGGCTAAGCAAAGCCACAATAGTCTTACAACCCCAGAGTAGAACTGGGTTCCATCCTGATGCCATAATTTGTTTGTTGGTCTGCCTGGCTCCTGACACTGAGCTACAGAGAAGAAATGGAAATATAAGTCCTTACTTGGGTCCCATCTGCTAACTGGCTATGGCCCTCTGATCACTTATCTTCGGAGTTTCTATCTCTGGTCTTCAGGGTGAAAGGGAACATATAGTTAAGAGTGTATAGGACCCTGAAAGTATAAAAGAAATGAGAGTCTGGCTCATGTGGGCAGGGTGCCCATGGTCACTGCTAGGCCCTGGCTCCAGTGCCTTTGGCTGTCCTTCCTTCTACCTGATAGTATCTGCCCTTCATTGAACTGTCAATGTAGGTCTGCTGTTGTTGTGCTTAAATACCTGCATACTTCTTCCTCAGCTATGAAAGGGCCAGAGAGATGATCCTAAAGGATCATCTGGCCAAGTCCACTAAATTCTAACGAGAAGAGAAAATACTGAGACCCCCAAGAGCTCTGGAGCCCAAATGAGAGGTCTAAATTAAGGGCACATGCCAGGAAGTGGCAAATTCAAAATCCAGGCTTCTTTGCTCTCCTGTGGGACATCCATCCATGCTGACTGTCCTCTCTACCTCCAGCCATGTTTTCTCTTGTTTTAACAGGTGAGCATGATCTTAACTCTGATGGTGCCATACAATGCCATTGACACGGAATCCCCGCTCATGGAGATGTTTGTGGCTCATGGGTTCTATGCTGCAAAATTCATAGTGGCCATTGGGTCGGTTGCAGGACTGACGGTCAGCTTGCTGGGCTCCCTCTTCCCAATGCCAAGGGTCATTTATGCCATGGCTGGTGATGGGCTCCTTTTCAGGTAAGGGCTATGCTCCATGAACTGTATTCTATTCTGCCATGCCTGCCCAGGGAGAATGTCAGCCTGACTATAGTTTTGATGTGAGTGTATGTCACACAGACTATGGAACTTGTCATATATCCTGACAAAGAGTTTGAGTGAGAGTGATGTAAGCCCTGAAATAGTCCCTCAGTTTGACTCTAGGTCCCTCAATCTAGCACAAACTGCTATGTTCCCCTAACTGCCCCCACCCCTCCTGTTTGGCACTGTGTGTTACTTTCTAAAGATTGTGGGTGTCCAACTGTCATGCTGGGTGGCTTCCAGAAGGAAGGACCCATCCCAGGAACATCTTAGGCCTGCCCTCACATTGAGGCCTGGTACTGCCCATCTCTCCACAGTCCCTCTGAAGCTGAAAACATTCAAAGCTACCATTGCAGGGAGGATAAGACCATCTGAACAAAGCCTAATAACAGTAGCAACAATGGCTACCATTTATTGAACATTTGTGTATCCTGGGTGCTTTGTATACAGTATCCCAGTTAGTTGTCACAATAACCCTGTTCTGCAGATGGATATAGTAGATGAGTATACTCAGGTGAAAAAACTTGCCCCAGCTGCTGAGTGAGGGGCCAGGGTTTGTACTCATGACTGTCTGACTCCAAAGGGGTCATACATTGGCCATAAAGTGGTCAATCTGCCCATGGGCACAAAGGGAACGTGGCCCACCTCTTGGTTCCCAGTGCCCACCATATGAGGGCCTTGCAGCGAAGGCATTCTTCAAGTTCACAAAGCAAGGAGTAAAGCATAGAGGCCAAGGAGCTCTCAGGGGTATGGAGGGATACCCTCAGGGACTTTCTCTCTGCCATGAGCTGTCATCTTCTGCTTCATTTCCTCCGCATAACCTCAAAGTCATCACCAGGTCAGAGCTGCCATGTTTGGGAGCTAGAGAGTTGGAGAAGAGGCTGATTATAGTGGAGATGTGACAACTTCCCCCACACATCCAAAAGATTTTTCTGCTGTCAAAGAAAACTAAGAGGAAAAAAACCCAAGCACAGCTGATAGTCATGTGTAAAACACAAAAATAAGGGGAGGGGACCTAGGACTCAGTCAGTTAAATGGCTGACTCTCAATTTCAGCTCAGGTCATGATCTCAGGGTCATGGGATTGAGCCTCACATCAGGCTCTGGGCATGGAATCTGCTTAAGATTCTCCCTCTCTCCCTCTCCCGCTGCCCCTGCCCCCCACCTCCGCATATGCTCTCTCTTTCTCTCTCTCTAAAAAAAAAAAGAAAGAAAGAAAGAAAAAGAAAAGAAGGAAGAAATGGAAGAGCGGGGAAGAGGGAGGATTAGGAGGAGAGGGAGGAGGAGAGCAGGAACCTATTTAAGGCCCACAGGAACTGCTAAAGAAGCACCTGTCATTCATTCACCTTTGTTGGTCTTCTCCAGTTGATAATTGGCTGGACCTAGCCTGCATCTATGAACACGTGTTCTGAATTATTGTGCTACTTTGCCAACTAAACCCCTGCACTTTCATTGTAGAGCAATGTTTCTCAAGGTTTGGCATAAATCAGGATCCTCTGGAGTTTTTCTGAAGTATAATTGGCTAGGGTCCATGCCCAGAGATTCTGACATAGTAAGTCTCTGGTGAAACCTGAAAATATGTATTTCTAATAAGCTCCAAGGTGATACTGATGCTGCTGAGCCATGGATTGACCACACTTTGGGTAACACAGGTCTAGAGAACCCCAAGCAAGTATATGAATTTTCCACCCATCACTTCTTCCCAGCAAAGCTTGCAGTTGAATTCAGGTTTCTGACATACTTCCCAAATTCAATCAACCCTTCACATCAGATAATGAAGTAAGAACTTTAATAAAGAAGTTTGCCTCAAAACCAAGGCATTAAAGTAAATTCTCTTTAAATTATATTCCTGAAACCAGATCCTGCGGTAGGAAGAGCAGCTGTATTGAAAGCAGTGAATCCAGAAGTAAATTCGAGAAGCGGGACAAAGAGGAGTTAAACCATGTTAGAGTCAGTCACCATCTGTAGCTCACTGCTAATCTTCTGCTTGCCCCTCCCTCCAGGTTCCTGGCTCATGTGAGCTCCTACACAGAGACACCAGTGGTGGCCTGCATTGTGTCGGGGTTCCTGGCAGCTCTGCTCTCGCTATTAGTCAGCCTGAGAGACCTAATAGAGATGATGTCCATTGGCACACTCCTTGCCTACACCTTGGTTTCTGTCTGCGTCTTGCTCCTTCGATACCAACCGGAGAGTGACATTGATGGTTTTGTCAAGTTCTTGTCCCAGGAGCACACAAAGAAGAAGGAGGGCATCCTGGCCGACTGTGAGAAGGAAGTTTGTTCTCCTGTGAGTGAAGGGGAAGAGTTTTCTGGCCCAGCCACCAACACATGTGGCGCCAAAAACCTACCGTCTCTGGGAGACAACGAGATGCTCATAGGCAAATCAGACAAGTCAACCTACAATGTGAACCATCCCAACTATGGCACTGTGGACATGACCACAGGCATAGAAACTGATGAATCTGAAAACATTTATCTCATCAAGTTAAAGAAGCTGATTGGGCCCCGTTACTACACCATGAGGATCCGGCTGGGCCTTCCAGGCAAAATGGACCGGCCCACAGCAGCTACAGGGCACACGGTGACCATCTGCGTGCTCCTGCTCTTCATCCTCATGTTCATCTTCTGCTCCTTCATCATCTTTGGTTCCGACTACATCTCAGAGCAGAGCTGGTGGGCCATCCTTCTGGTTGTTCTGATGGTGCTGCTGATCAGCGCCCTGGTGTTCGTGATCCTGCAGCAGCCAGAGAACCCCAAAAAGCTGCCCTATATGGCCCCCTGCCTCCCCTTCGTGCCTGCCTTTGCCATGCTGGTGAACATTTATCTCATGCTAAAGCTCTCCACCATCACATGGATCCGGTTTGCAGTCTGGTGCTTTGTGGGTAAGCAACTTCCTTTGGAGCCTTGAGAGTTCCCTCTCAAGGCCTTGAACAGGCTTATCCCAAAATTACCTCCTAGCTGGACTAGGCATCTCCATTGCAAGAGGAATCTAGCTGGTTTTATGGACCCTTGCTTTCTGCATTAGAGTCAATAAAGCCAGTTGTGCCCTTTCTGCCTGTTATGGTCTTGGTCGTTGGTTCTGAAGAATGATGCTGATCAATCCATCACTTCACTGAATACTATTACTGGACATTCTTTTTAGGGATAATTAATTCCATGAAAAGTCCACTTCAAATGAATCCACATAATAAAGGGACAAAAATAGCACACTAAAAGTGAGAGTGGAAAAGTGGAATTCTATCTTAGAAACTAAAAATTATGAAACTAAAAGTTATGGAAAAAAGGATTTTTCTTACATTTGACAAAATTAAATTAAAATACCAATCATGCCCTAATTTTTTTAATCAGCAAAGTATAAATTAAGTGTGGATTTTTTGGCATAACTTTTCTGACTAAATTATACCATTTAACATCCCCACATCATATTGATTTTTATAAAATATTCAAGACTTTTTCATTTTTTCCCAAGATTCTTTCTTCATCCTTCGATATCCCAATCATTCTCTTGGGAAGCACCCATTATGTCATCATTCTTATGGATTTTCTTTTCTTCTGTTGATAACTGATATAACACCACCAGCTCCTCAACTGTCCACAGCTTTGGGTGTAAATCAGAGATTCTCTCTCTAAATTCACGTTCATTGCCTTCAAAAAGTCTTGCACCTTTCCCAAGATTTTTAATTTTCCTTTGTGATCGATTTGTATTATTATATGTTTCTCACACCCAACAAGCACTGATGTTCATGAGATGGCTGGGGATTGGTGCTCATGATCACTTGAGAGAGGTTTAAGTGAAGCCTAATTTTAAAGTTCCTCAGTCACTATCTTGATGGTCCCTATACAAATTGGTAGCCCCGAAGTCCCCGAAGTCCACTCCTTGAGGTCAGGAATATGGGCATTCAACACAGCATCCTCTGTGCCTGGAACACAACTCGTGCTTAATAAACACTTCTCTCTGACTACTGTTCAGATGAGAAAAAAGGAATAGCTGGAAAGGAGCATGAGGAGGTGGAATTTAAATTGTAAGCCTATAAAAAATAAATAAATAAATAAATAAATAAATAAATAAATAAATAAATAAATAAATTGTAAGCCTATAAGATAAGATTTACATAGAGGGATAGGGGAAAAACAGTTCTCAAGGGCACGTGGGTAGCTCAGTCAGTTAAGCGTCTGCCTTAGGCTCAGGTCATGATCCCAGGGTCCTGGGATGGAACCCCACATGGGGCTCCCTGCTCTGTGGGGAGTGTTTCTCCCTCTGCCTCTCTCTCTGTGTCTCTGATGAATAAATAAATAAAATATTAAAAAAAAAAACAGTGCTCAAATGACAGGGCCAGGGTCTTCCAGCAGATTCCTCACCGCTGAAGGCTAGCCTGTGTCTTCTTGTAAGCATCCCATCCCAATTTTTCACGACTCTAGGTCTCATCCTTTGTTAGACTTTTGGGGAGTTCTTGAGAGAACCCCAGTAACTCATCAAGGTTTTAACTACTTACCTGATTAATTCACAATCTCTCTTCTCCATTTAAACATGTTTCCCCTGGAACATGTAGCTAACCAATGGAGAGACTCGACTGAAGAAGGGAGAAATATTTCAGTCATGTATTTGTCAAATGACTGAAGGCGTAGATGCAAAGACACAGGCATTCATTCATTCATTCCTAGAGTATTAAAGCTGGAAGGGACCTTCAATATCTAGTAGAATGTTCCCCACAGAGTGGTGACCTTTCCATCGGTAGTATTTGGGCTGATTTTAGAGAGTCTAGGAATGAATTTTTTTGAGCTTTTAAAAATACCGTATAGTTATTATACATTTTCACACATACTAGAAAAAATATATGTACTCACATGAATCTGGTGATTATTTTTAAATTTAAAAAGTGAGTCAAATTAAAGGAAAAAACATCAGTCCTAGTACAGGTGCCATGATTCATAGAAATAATTAACACTTAATATAGTTCTAGCACATACCAGCCATTATGCAAGTGCTTTCCTCACATTAACATATGTAACCCTCACAATGACCTTCATTTTACAGATGAGGAAGCTGAGGCATTTGACTGAGATCTTGTAGCTAGAATTTGGTAGAGCCAAAATTAGAAGTCAAGTAGTGTGGGTCCAGGGATCGTGGCCATAGCCACTATACTAAATACGTGGTATAGAAATAATGGAAGTCGGAGAAATACTGACTTCGTCTACCCCTCCCCACTTCTCCCTCTCTCAGTTTTACAGATGACAAAACTGAGCCTCCGAAAGGTTAAATAACATTCTCTAGGTCAACAGGAATAATGGCAAGCTCTTCACAAGGCTATTATTAAAACCCAGCGTCTCCACACTCAGCTCTGCTGCTGGTACCTCCCTACCATGCTGTCCCTGAGCATCCTTCTTATTGGATCAGAATGTTTGCTATATGTAGTTTGTGCAGATTAACGCCTAACATCAGGGCTGGCTCCACAGTGCACAACCTCTGCAGTCACACAGGGCCCCACATTTGGTCTAATGCTCTGCTGCTGCTTCCTTGAATTCTTAACAACTTTTTTTTCTTAACAACATTTTAACAAGAGGCTCCACAGTTTCATTTTGCACTGGAGCCCACAAATTACACCACCAGTTCTGCATCACATCTGTGGTTTCTGGAGCACCAGAGGCATTTTACAAAAGTGGTAAGGTGGCAGGAACCCTTGCCCTCGGAGTCAAACAGCCCAGGTTCAAATCACAGCTCTGCCACCCCTGTGTCTTGTGACCTTGGGAAGTTCAATTACCTCCTTTGCATTTCAGTTTACTCATCTGTAAAAATGCAAATAATTCTACTAGTCTTGATCTGGTTGCCCTTTGGGGCTTAAATAAGAAAAGGGGCACCTGGTTGGCTCAGATGGTTAAGCATCTGACTCTTGATTTCAGCTGAGGTCATGATCTCAGGGTTGTGAGGTCAAGCCTGGCACCAGTCTCCACGCTGGGCATGGAACCTCCTCGGGATTCTCTCTCTCTCCCTCTCCCTCTGCCCCGCCCCGCCAAAATTAATTAATTAATTAAAATTTAAAAAGACAATATTGGGGAAAGTCATATGAATTCTTTCTCTCCTGCCTTTCTTTTTAAAATCTAAAATAACTCATTATTCCGCATACTAGCTATCACATGCCAAAGTACAGCATGAACCTGTTCTGACTCAGGCTGCCCTCCCAGTTATCAGGCAGAAGAAAACTCCCAGAGAGCCTTTTGTAATCTTGGTGATAGCATAAACTTCAAACTCGTTCCAGAAACGGATACTCCCTGACATGGGAGGATGTCACCCTGCAGCCTGGGGCTGGCCAGACAGAGAGCACAGGAGCTTGCTCAACAAGCACCCAGCTGCTGGCCACTACCTGCTTCAGCATCATGGTCTTTGAAGACCAGTACACGAGTAAGCTTTGCCTAGAACAGAAATTCTCTATCTTGACTACACAGCAGAATCCCCTGACAGCTTCTGAAATATTCTGTGCCCAGGATCCCATTAAATGAGTCTGATGTGGCCAAGTACTGGGTATTTTTCAAAGCTCCCCAGGTAATTTTAATGAGTGGTCAGGTTTACAGTGATCTAGAACCGTGGTTCTCAAAGTGTGGTCCCAGACCAGCAGCATCAATATTACATGGGAACTAGTTAGAAATGCAATTTTGAACCCCACCCCAGACCTACCAAGTCAGAATCTCTGACAGCAATTTAGGTTTCAACAAACCCTACGGATTATTCTGATGTATGTTCAAATGTGAGAACCACTGACCTAGAGAGAAAAATAAGAAATTAGTAAGCCAGGTAGATAATTTAATTACAAAACCTCCATTTTCCAAAAACAAATTTTTGCCCATATAAGATATATCAATCCCACAACCCCAAATTGGCTTATAAAACTTTCAATGCTCTCACAGAACAAAGATCCCACCTCTAAACTTCTGAGTCTCCAAAATGTCAGATTTTTCTTCTTAATTTCTCTATTCATAGTATAACTTTCCTGGGGAGAACAGTAGAGATATTTTTAAATGGAACTTCTTATGAAACATCAGCTACTTTTTAAAAAGATTTACATGGTTAAGCTGAGTCATAACTTGATAATCTTCTTGGGCACATTTTTTCTAACCAGGCTTCTCTGAATGAATCTTAATTACAGCATTTTTCTAACAATGTTTTGCTAAGCTTTTGACCTTCAGATGAGCACGACTCATAGAATAAAATAAGGCACAAGTCCCAACAAGATTACTCAGTGCTTGTTTCTTTTCCTTCAGACAAAAGAAATAACACACATAGCAAATGTTTGATAATCCCAACAAAATGAGCACAGAGAAGCCTGAGTTTTCCTTTCCTCTTAGCTGATGTGGTTTTGTAAAAGAACACCTCAAGGGGTTGGGCAGAGTCGCAGGGAGTCTGAAACTAGCAGTGACCAGTGATGACACCACTCAGTGGCACTTTCCAGTGTCTACTATTCCCCTGTGGGACTTTATTAGAAAGTAATCATCTGGTAGACCAGCTCCTGGGCCCCCTCACCCCAAGGGCGGCCAAGTTCTCACCTGGGATTTTTTCAGCCCCTCTGATAAAGCAAATTCTTGTCTATAGATTTAGAGAACAGTGATTTGGCAATGAACTTTGTAAATCCTGTACTAAGACATAATTTCCAAAGAGAAGACATACCTATGGTCTTTACCTGTGCTATCATTCAAAAGTCCTTTTGAAAAGGGACTCAAAGCAGCCATTGTCATGAAGGGAAGAGAAGGGAAGGAAGGGAGCTGTGAACTGGGGACAGACGGCGTCAAGATAAATCAACTCCTGAGGATATGTCCCATAATAAGCTTGAAATTCTCCTTGTAGGCAGAGGAGAAAACAATTGGCAATTTCATCAAATAAATCATGTTCAAGAGGGCAAAAAAAAAAAGCCATGAAGGCCAGGATGAGGGTGGCAACAGGGCCAGGGCAATTCCAAGAGAGAGTGTGGAGGGAATCCTGCTAGTCAAGGCTGCGTGCTGGGTCGGGAGCTGAGCATGGGGAAGAGCGCCAGGAGACCCCAAGGTTCTACGCCCAGCGGCAGCCGCAGTGTCGGCTCTCCTTTGAGACAAAAGAATGAAGGGAGAGGGGGCCATGGCAGAGACAAAGGCCCTGGAGCAGTCATGTGCAGGGGGCCTGGAACACAGAGCCCTGACAGAGTGAGCCCTGGGCATCTTTCCCTCAACTCTTTCCCATTTGTAAGTTTCATCCATGCTGTTGCTTGTGCTTTTGGGTTGTTCATTCTCCTTGCCCAGCTAGCCTTTCACTGTGATAATACTATTATAATATAATAATAATATAGTATCATATTATCATACAATAATAATAATAATAATATGCCCATGGACGTTTAACTGACTTCTAGTCTGGGGCTGTTACAAATAGGGCTGCTATGAACATTCTTGTACATGGTTTTTGGTGGACACATGGACACATTTCCCTAGGGTTTCTGTGGAGTTAGAAGTAGAATTGCTCGCTTGGATTATTGGATTTTTTTAATACCGTACCTTTACAAGATTGCATTCTGTCTCCTGGCCATTATACCCCTCTAATAAAATAAGGGTCCCCAGTTCCATTTTGCAGATGGGAAACTGAGGCATAAAGTAATGTGACTTTATATTTGACCAGTGGCAGAGCCAGGGAGAGACTCTCCACCACCCCTCAACCCCCCATTCAATCCCGAGACCGCTCTTCCTGGCCACACCATATTAAACAAACCTTATTGTTATTATAATCACCAGGGCTTGTGGAGGTATTTTAAAAACTAACCAGCAAAGTGGGAGTTGGTAGGGATTGCAGTGGGTGGGGAGGACACCCTCTCATGACCATCCAGTCTTCCCTTCTGCATTGGCAAATGTCTGTTTTGGAAAGCCGATCCCAGGGTAGTAAAAATAAAAAAGCCTCTGGGCATAACAAAGTGCCTCAGTTATCTGCAGAGGGCAGGGCTTCCTGCTGGAAAGTGAGCCCCAGGAAGAGGTAGCTCCACCCAGCCTGAGGTCAGGTGACCCACCTCCTCTGGCCCTGAGTCTGTGACTGCCTACAGAGGACAGGAAGCTCCCATGGGACTCTAAAGATCTGGCAGCTTCTCCTTAGCCAGAGTTGGGGCCAGTGGGGTTAGAAATCTGCAGTTACTGTCTATCTCCAGGTCACCCGGGCTCTTTACAGAGTTGAGTTTTTGTTCAAGGTTTTCCCCCCATATGATCCAGAGACACCCCCCCCAACCCTCTACTTGGTAGGTTGGGGTCATTTACTTAGTTTGCCCAGATGGATCCACACAAGGAGAGTAAATGGGTGTATTGCCCACTGATGCTCAGGTGTCCCAGCATCTGAAAGCAAGCCTGGCATTTCTAAACCGTCCCTGGAGACGCCTGGGTGGGTTGGGAACAGCCATCAGTTTAGACTCAAGAGATGTGAGTTCCAGCGCCATTTCAACCACTGATTTATTAAACAGGTTTTAACCTCTCTGGGATAATGGACGAGAAAGTACTATTTTACAAAGGGTTTTAAGATCACAAAGTGTTCTACTACATAAAGAAAGCCCATTAAATTGCCAAAGGCATGATTCTTCATCTTGTCTAGCCTGAACCTCTCTTGGGCACATTCTCCATCAGGGAATTTCTGCCTGGAAGAAAAGCCGATGCCTCCTTTCAAATATTTCCTTTCACTGTAAACAGCCCTTCTCAGGACTCATTGCCATTACCTTTAAGCAGGGCCGGCATTCAGCCCCTCTGCCCAGGTACAGCCATGTCTGTTTTTAAAATACTGAAACACTTCTGTACCTACTGCTAACTAGTTGCTGCCCTGAGCGTCTCCTCTCCCTAAGATCCAATAACGCAAAAAAAAAAATAATAATAATAATAATAATAATAACTCCTTGGGTGCCTGGGTGGCTCAGTTGGTTGAGCGACTGCCTTCGGCTCAGGTCATGATCCTGGAGTCCCGGGATCGAGTCCCGCATCGGGCTCCCTGCTCGGCGGGGAGTCTGCTTCTCCCTCTGACCCTCTTCCCTCTCGTGCTCTGTCTCATTCTCTCTCTCAAATAAATAAATGGAGTCTTTAAAAAAAAAAAAAAAAATAATAATAATAATAATAATAATAACTCCAGCCCAGCAGGAGGGTCTCCGAGACCCTGCTGCAACACAAAAGCTAATTCCCTTCTGATTTTTAACACCACACCTGCCTTTCATGTATTACAGCTTGAAGATGTATAACTACAATGCAATGGATCTAAGTTTTTAAGGAACAGCAGGATTAAATATGCAAATGTCAATTAGCCATCTCATTGTTGAGGCTTGGTTCCAAATGACTTCTGGCTTATGCCGAAAGCAAATCCTCTCTCAAAAGATAAAACTTTGCCATCTGTAAGGGTTTACAAAAGAATACGATGCCAGTCCCAGTGACAAATAACAGCGCCCCGAAACTATATCAAGCAGTAATAGCATCATTGGAGTGAGTCTATCGTCTCATAAGGTGTAGAGTTTTTCCCCACATGCTTAATCATTCAGGGCAATTTTAATACTTCTGGATATCAGATGATATTAAGGAATTATTATCATTTTTTAGAGGTGATAATGATACTAAGTTTTTTTAAGTTGATTTGAAAGATACATACTTAATTATTTACAGATGAAGCATAGGATGGAAGGGATTTGTTTCAAAATAATCTAAAGAGAAGGGCTCAGGAGGCTGGGTGTCAGGAGGGAGCTAGTGATGAGTATATGGGGTTCTTTATACTATTCTCTGCTTTGGTATATGTTTGGAATTCTTCAAACTAAAAAGCTAAGCAAAATTGTTTTCTATTGGTCTATACCCCCTGGCCACCCCTGGTAGGGGAGATACACCCTGGATCAGGACATGGAGAGCCCCTGAAGGATTCACCGTCCCAGCACTAACCGTGTTGCTGTAGAAAATCTTTTATTTTGTCCTATGCCCCAGTTCCCTGTCTGTGAGATACACGTAATCCTAACCTTCCCACTCCCTGGCCCTCCACACACACACACACACACACACACACACACACACACACACACACACACTCACACACACATTCCCAAACAGGCTACGAGGAATCTAAACAAGATCACATGCATAACATTTTGAACTCCTTGGGAAAAAGGTACAACATAAATAATGCATCCTTAGGACCTCAGCACCCAGAAGTGTTGTGTGAAGTTCAGTTTAGATGATTCAGAATTCCCAGAATCCCCACAGATTTTTCAGAAACTACCTCATGCTTAGTTTTCTAAGCCAGCTGAAAAAAAGGAGCAGAAACAAAAAACACCCTGCTTCTACACAGGAGGCTTTTAGCAGCTCTGTTTACTCCCCCGACACAAAGCCTTTGTTTATGTGTGACAGATGGTAGTACATGCTTCTCTGCTCTTTCTACCTCCCTTCTCCCCTCCCTCCCTCACTTCATTTGATCCCCTCTGTTTCTTTGTCCCCCTCTTTTTTTTCCTTTTCTCCAATCCTTGGTGCCTTACACCACTTTCCTTGAACTTACTCAAGGGCCAGCAAGAAGGGTCAGACAGAACGCCAGACCTTTGCCTGCGCTGACCATTTGTTCCACCTAGGCTGCATGCACACAGTCGCTTCTTGGTTCAGAGCACTTATATTCAAAATATATTTATTTTTTAAATTTATTTATTTAAGAGAGTGAGAGAGAGAGCATGGCAGGGAGGGGCAGAGGGAGAGAGAGTTTCAAGCGGATCTGGGCTGAACACGGAGCCCAACGTGGGGCTCCATCCTACGACCCTGAGATCATGACCTGAGCCGAAACCCATCCAGGCGCCCCAAAATATATTTTTGAAGACAAAATAACACAATTTTGAAATGATAAGGGGCTCAGAGCAAACATTAAAAAGCCCATAAATATTTACATGGCAGATTTCCATGGGTTGCTTTCTCAAAGTAATCGTAGTCAATGCATTCATGCACACACATGTTCCTTCAGACACAGTCATTCCCAAAGAACAAATGTAGACATGACCTTTTACTCAATGCATACTATCATAAGCATAGTCTCCAAACCAGCCTGCAGGGGGCAGCTGTGAAGGACTGGGCATGCAAGAGTCCTCTATCCATATGGAATGCTGTTTCTGCCCTCGGCCCGATTCCCAACCTGTTTCTTTTTTTGTAAAATGAAGGTACTCAAACAGATCTATAGACTCTTTCCAGCTCTAAATATCTAGGATTCTATGAGGCTCTTAGAGAATGTCCATAAATCAGTCTACCTGACGCCACCACACCGGGTGGGGGCAGGGGAAGGTCTGTCAGAACAGATGTCAAACCAGTGCTTGAATGATGAGCTGTGTGATTGCAGAGCAGAGAGCTTAGGGGCAAAGGGAAAAGGAAAAGAAATGGTATTAAGTTCAGTAGGGAAATAACTCACTTTTAAACAGGGTCTGAGAAGGGGATCAGATGGAAAGAATTGATAATAATAGAGACCAAACAGGAAGAGGAGGCAAGATTTGACACCTGCCTCAATGTCTAAGAGAAAAGATAGCAAAAAAGCAAAAAGGGGCAAAAAGAGCTGCGTGCCTGTTGATCCCACCTGGTCTCCTGAAATTTATTCTCAGGTCTCAAACATGCTTCCAACGGAGGCATTCTCCAAGAAGCAGCATGCTGGCCCTTTTAGAAGGGGCCTTAACTTGGTGCCTTGTCCCACACAAGGGTAATAACTATCCCCCCATGGCTACTCCCCGCCCCAGCCCCACCCCAACAAGAAAGAGTAAAGATCTGTGTTCAGAAAACTGAAGTCGCTATTTGAGAGTAGCTACATCTGCAAATGATTAACTCTAGGATTTATTACCAATTAGGACTATAAATCTCTGCTTACTTCGGCTCCTGGACAGTTGATTTCACTGGGGGATTGGGCAGGGGGTGAGGAGAAAGTCATTTAAAACAAAGAGGGAGAAATCCAAGTTTAAAAAAGACCCACTTCAAATTCAAAAGGAGCAGGATTTCTCAAGCACCAAAGAGGAAAGCAGAACTTGACCTTGTGGTTCTAAGCAAACAGCTGTGCAGATGCCTGCAGGGTTAGCAAAGCCAAAGGAACTAGTGCCACTCAGAAGAGGGGCGTCTGGGGTTTGGAAGGGTGTTGCATAACGGAGTGGCATCTGGTGGCCAAGCCTTAATATGGCTGGTGTTGGCAACGGAGTACGTGCCCAGGAGCTTAATGCTCCTGATCTAAGGGATTCCCAGTCTTGGCTAACCATTGCGCTCACCTGTGGGGCTTTGAAACCTACCTATGCTTCAATCACACTGCAGACCAATTAAATCAGAATCTCTAGGGGTGGGGCTTGGGCTTAAGGGCGGTTCAGAAACTCCCCAAGAGACCTTCCAGCTGAAACCAGGGTTGAAAGTCATTGCTTATCTCATTTCATCCTCATGGCAACTCCATGTTATAGGTACAGTGACTATCATGAAGAGAAAACTGAGGCACAAAGAAGCTAAGTAACTGGTCCAGGGTTACACGGCTAATAGTAATGGAGGCAGGATTTGAACCCAGGGTTCACACTCTTAATCACTGTGCCCTATGATCCCCCAAGGCAATGGTTCCCAGCTATTCCAAACCCTGAGCCTTCATGAGCTTTTCAAGATAGAAAATGGGGGTTCTCAAACTATTTTTTAATATTTATTTATCTATTTATTTATTTTGAGAGAGAGAGAAAGAGCGTGAGCAGGGGGACAGAGGGAGAGAGAATCCCAAGCCAACTCCGTGCTGAGCAGACCTTGAGATCACAGCCTGAGCTGAAACAAAGAGTTGGATGCTTAAGCAACTGCACAACCCAAGCGCCCCTCAAACTATTTCTATATGTAATTTCAAAAAATTATAACAGAAATGAAACATTAGCCCTTGTTAATGCTCCATATTAACTAGGAAACAAGTTTCTTCCCTTTGCTTGGAATGACATCAACTAAGGAGGTTGCGCTGGAAATTCCATGCTCATCAGAGTTCTCATTCATTCGTTCAACAAACATTAAGTGCCAGTTTTCTGCAGTCTCTAAAATAGAACCACCCTGGGGTGCCTGGGTGGCTCAGTCGTTAAGCGTCTGCCTTCGGCTCAGGTCATGATCCCGAGGGCCTGGGATCGAGCCCCGCATCGGGCTCCCTGATCTGCGGGGAAGCCTGCTTCTCCCTCTCCCACTCCCACTGCTTGTGTTCCCTCTCTCGCTGTGTCTCTCTCTGTCAAATAAATAAAATCTTTTAAAAATAAATAAATAAATAAAAATTAAAAAAATAAAATAAAATAGAACTACCCTGTGCAGATAATCACACAGTAAACGTTCTAAAGGCCATAACAGTGGCAGGCACCAGACGCTTTGAGAGCCCACAGAAGAAAGTGAACAGCTCTGAGTAGCAGTAATATAATACTCCTTCGGTGAGTGAAAAATGGCAAAGTAAACAATAGGGCAATATATACATATTGCTCAGTGGTGAAATAAAAGATGGCATCCCTAATTGGAAGTGTGGGATAATAAAATGCTACAAGAAGGTTGGGGACCCACGGTGGGTGATCCACAGATATTTAAGCTGGGGTGGAAAATGCAAATTCCTAGTTGGCACCTACATGAGTGTAGTGAACAGGGAGGTGGGGACAGAGGTGACTAGAGAGCCCACATTCTATTTAAAGAAGAAGCTAGGGCTCACCTCCAGCCACAACTGCCATATAGGAATGTGGGAGTAGTGTCGTGAGACCTGACGTTTTTAGGGGAAGCCGTAAATATGGGTTGCTTAATGCAAGATACCTCAAAATTTTTTAAAGATTTTGTTTATTTATTTGAGAGAGAGAAAGTGAGCAAGCGAGCGAGAGAGCACAAGCGAGTTAGGGTCAGAGGGAGAAGCAGGCTCCCCACTGAGCAGGGAGCCAGACGTGGGACTCGATCCTGGAAGTCCAGGATCATGACCCGAGCTGAAGGCAGTCACTTAACCAACTGAGCCACCCAGGCGCCCCAGATATCCCAATTTTTAAATGACATCTAATTCGAGTTTTTCCAGAGACGATGTAGACCAAAGAAAACATATCTCCCGCCAGCCCTGCTTTCACCGCCAGCCCCGCTTTCACCGCCAGCCCCGCTTTCACCGCCAGCCCTGCTTTCACCATTGAGTATCTCCTCGCTAGTCCCGTGGATCCCAGAGCAACTGCTTATTCGCCTGTGCCTTTCCCTCCCTGCAGGTATGCTCATTTATTTCGGGTACGGCATCTGGAACAGCACCCTCGAAATCAGCGCTCGAGAAGAAGCCCTGCACCAAAGCACGTACCAGCGCTACGACGTGGATGACCCTTTCTCGGTGGAGGAGGGTTTCTCCTACGCCACGGAGGGCGAGAGCCAGGAGAACTGGGGCGGGCCGGCCGAGGACAAAGGCTTCTATTACCAGCAGATGTCAGATGCTAAGGCCAACACCCGGACAAGTAGCAAAGCGAAGAGCAAAAGCAAACACAAACAGAACTCAGAGGCCCTGATCGCAAATGATGAGTTAGATTACTCTCCCGAGTAGGAGTAAACACACAAGAAATGTGTAGAAACGGTGGCGATTTCTTTTCAGTAACTTAACCCGTGGGCTAGAGGGTGAAAACATTTTTGGCTCTCATTTCAAAAGTCCAGCCTTTCCCCAGAGTCAGTCCCCAGTCATAGCCTGTCATTTGCTACTTTTGTTCTTCAGGATAGTTCTGTCGAAGGGTTTCACCTGGGTTTCATCACTGATCCCCTTGAAAAATAAATAAATAAATAAATAAACCAGAGGCTGCAAGAAATTCTATCGTAGGTGCAACCATCAGAGCTGATGGCAGCAAATGTTTCCTAGGCCTTTGCTTTGTTGGTTTAATCTTTTTGCTTCTTAGAGAGGCAAGGGGCCTCACTTCTTGAGCCACACTGAGGCCACAGCTCCTCCTGGAGATGTGCCAAAGCAGGTGGGTGTGGGCACCAGGCAGCATTTCCACCACCAGGATCACCCAGGCAAAGATCCTCCGAGCACGCCCTGCTGAGAGCTTCTCCCCGAGGACGTGCACAGGTGGACACTGGCACTTCCTCAGCAAGCAACACTTGGTCCTGAAATCTCACAAAAACGAGTTCATGGAGAAGACGCATGCTGCTGCTTCTTATTCACCAAGGTTCTCACAGTCTCCAGACTAACTTTAGGATCCAGCAAAGGTTAGGGACTCTGAGACCATTTCCCCAGAGGTTTCAGAGTTACCATAAAGCAGTCTTGCAGACCCAACAATATGGTAAGAAGGACCATCAAAGCGCTACTTCAATGCCCAGAAAAAATAATTAGCCATCTCTTGCCGTGAAGGCCAGAAGGGCATTGGCAGAAATTAACTCTCCATCATACCTTTTCTTCAACCAGCCTCTAAGCTCCTGCTGATATAATGAAAGGGGACATAGTTGGAGCATGATTTCATGGCATTAATATGCCTTGAAGAAGGAGGCCGCTTGTTTTCAAATCAGATAAAAATCTTTACAAGGAGACGTGACCAGCCACTGAGATCACACTGCAAATTCTATTTCAGATTTCCAAAATTACAAATTGTGTAGTTTGTTGAGATTTGCCACCACTTGAGCGGTGGGGGCCCCTCTGAAAACAAAACAGCTGAAACTCAGCTACTTAGGTAATGGCATTCCGAGAGATCACATTTCACTTCTGAACCTTACTCCTCCCAAGTAGCTCGCGTTTAGATATATATTTCGTCTGTTATTTCCCAGAGCAGGTTTACTGAAGCCCAGAGAGATACCTACCTGGTAAGGTCTACATCGGGCCCTAACGGGGACTCTTAAAGGAATTTTCTCAGAAGTAACCTAGAGGAGAGAATGTGTGGCCGGCAAGAACACATGGTCTATCAGCTCCACTCTTGGGTCCCCAGAATTCCCTCGGTCGCCCTGAGATGTGCACACGTGAACATGGAGGCACAGTTTCGATCAAGCTACAGTCTTTGTGGGCCTTCCTGAAAGGGGGGCAAAGTAGCAAATTTCTCGCCCTCTCTCTCCCAGATCTAGCATTATGCCAAAAGTTGTCCAAAATACATCAACTAATGTAAAGCTATTCTTTGTTTAAAAGTTGAGGTTCGTGCCATCGTGGCATGCCTTAGGATTATGGAGAAGAGGCAAAATCCACTTTTTCACTCAATGAACACTGATTGAGACTGTATCAAGTGCTAAGCAATGGGAATAGAACCAAGTGTAACATTATGCCCTTGGGGGCTCCCAGGGCAGGGAACGAGCGGCGCTGGCACCTGACAAGTGTAGACAAAACCAGCAAGCCTGACAAGTCTTCCCAGTTGATGCACTGGGCTTTAATATAGAATAAAATAGAAGGTCAGTTGAAGCTAGTTTTTTTTTTTTTAAACATGATTTTAGGTAAATTGCATATCTCACCCAGGGCCAATGAATGCCAGTAAATTCAAGCAACTCCTATTTTCTAGAATTTCTTTTCCATTCCTCTGTATTAATTGTTTAGAATTCTGGTTTCCTGGGGTAATTTTGTCATTTTAATGTAACGCATGGCAGTGCTGTGTTTTCTCTTCCCTAAACTTAACCCTAAAGATACAGTGCCTGGTCTGTGAAATGTATCCTTGGGGATGAACTGTGGACTAATTATCAGTAATTTTTTGTGAATACAAAGTTTTGAACTAGTTTCGAGACTCAGCAAATCTGCCTAAACTAAATACAACGTGTGAGACCTGAAATATCCAGATAGATGGGGTGGGGCTATATTCATTAAAAATGTCCAAAAAGAAATATGAGTGTAAAATAACAAAATCTTAACGTGGGTGAAAGAGCTCCCTTTTAGTAGTGAGGGTTAAGTATTAAGGTAACAATAGTTCAGTGGCGGATGTATGAAATTTCTGTAGCATGAGGAGACAGAACACAGAGTAAACACCATTGGTATTGATTTTGTGAAGATCCTCTGAACCGCTCTGGTTCTGGAGACATTTCTCCCAAGTAGTATCTCCTTCTTCTTATAATCTTGGTCTCTTTGTTTCTCTAAAGTTAGTCATCTCCCTAACAATCTTGGTTTAAAAAAAAAATTAGTAAGATAGAAAAAAGATTTTTTAAGGTAAATTGACATGTTTTTGTTCATGTTTCCCAGCCTCTGTGAAATGGTCCCAGATTTCACAATGCAGTTTCAAATACCATCAATTACTAGAATGATTATATTAGCATTTCCTAGCAATTTTCTCAAGACCACGTTAGTGGAATCACATTAAAAGTAAGATCATCTTATAATTACCGTAGAAACTTAGCCTTCTTGAATGGAGTCCAAGAAAGACCTACATTTTATTGAATTCTTCTCTCTTGCAAGAGCTTTTCCAGGGAGGTTTCATCGTGTGAATTAGTAGTGTGGAACCAATTACTTGATTTTTTTTGTAATTGTATTCTATTTATTGGTACTCTGCTTCCTTTCAGAAGGATTTCAAGGTGGCTATTGAAATACATATAATGCAAAAAAATAAGTGAGGAGCTTGGGTAAATAAAAACAGAAATAGAAAGGATAAGACGAAGCTAGAAGTGTGTTTAGTGCACAAATGCAAAATCTTGATATGCATTGCTAAATTTGCCGATGGGGGGGCAACTTGAAAAATAGTGAAATTGTTGGTAAGGACATGAAGAACCACTCCTGCATGATAAGAACAAATCTTTCCCCATGAGGGCAGAGAATAGCATAGATCATTGAAACCCACGTACAAGCTTCAGACTTAGATTTTACCAGCTACATGTGCCTGGCATAGAGTGGGTGTTCAATAAATATCTAATAATCAGACGGATGGCTGAATAGATGGATGAAAGGAAAATGAAATATTATTTATTTAAGAATTTTTTGCGGAGTCCTTATCTGTGGTATGACCTAAGACATGGGGGAAATAGGATATATAAGATATATAAATAAAAACCATAGTGAAGGTGACATGTGAGATGAGGGACTTACAAGGTGCAACGAGAGTTCAAATACGGAAAAGACCGCCTTTCATTGGGAAAAATGATAGAGAATGCAGTCTTTGTGTTGAGCCCTGTGGAATGGGCAGAACATTTCCCCCAGGTAGAAATGGGCAAAAGGCTTGCCAAGTGGAGAATCAGCATGAGTAGGGAGGAGAGGGGCTGACAGCTGTCTCTGACTAATAATGTGTACTGTGCCTCCTTCAAGGGAAAGCAAGAAGCTAGTCTGACAGGAGCTTACGATGTATGCATGATTGATCTATGCAACAGTAAGAAATAACGCTGAGAAGGATGTGAGGGCTTATTCACAAATAGACTTAAACAGCGAACTCAGCTGGCTGGCTCTCCTTGGGTGGGGAGGCACCGGGGAAATGATGAACATATGAATCAGGGAGGGCTGGGCTTTAAGAAGCTGGGTCAGTGGCTTCGTCCACCTGTGTATGGTGCTAACAGATCACATACACATTTCAAATTGATTTAATATGTTGAAAGGAAAAAAATACCCAAATTAAAGCAATGTATGATTGATCCTTCTTTTGAATCCTGATTTCATCATTAACCTAGAAGCATAGTCATTTAACATGTAGACAGACAACACAAAGTTATTCACAGCCATTTTAAAGTTTTCAACAATACCTTTAAACAACCAAACCTTACAATTTTTTCTAACTAACTAATCTAAAAAGTAAAACCTCAGCTCCAGATTTTACTCAGCTTGAGTGCAAGGCCACTTTGAACTGGTGAAAAGAATCAGATGATAGAATTGGGTGAAGAAGCCAATTGTACTACTTAGTAACAAACTGACAACTAATCAAATGTCTACATCGTGGTCATGATGTTAGATACACAGGGAGAAAAAAGTTGAATTTAACAATGCATTTCTGTAGATATAAACCCAGCAATTAATGGGAAACAAAGCACAAGCCGCCTCAAAAAAAAAAAAAGTCTTTCCCCTATTCTCCTGAAAAGGACTGATAAACTTGACGTCGTTCACATCACATTTGTTGGAAATCTACAAGGGAATACCTTTTCTCTGCATTATAAGTAGAAGTTACAGGAGTTTGAGAATCAGCCCATGAGTCTAGAAGAAATGGCGTCCCCTCTCCCCAGCTTTTACCAGGGACTAAAATGTCCATGGAAGCCCATGGAGGGTCAGCCACAGGTTCATCTAATTTTGCATCTCAGAGTGGAGAAGTCAGAAGTCGGGGAGCATGTCCAAAGCCAGGGCTGCGACCAACTCACTGAATCCAGGCAGAGTTAATGGCCCTCTCTTGGATGTAAGTTTTCAGGCTAGCGAACAATCCAGAAGTGGCCTTAGTTTCTGAGGCTGGCGGGGGGAGGGGGAGTAAAGAAAACACACATTAGGGCTGCATGACAACCCCATGTTTATGCCATGTGGAACAAGACTAGTCAAAGAGGGTGTTTCTAACCAAAATTTTCATGGAGCCTCGGTTTCTTCTGCATGCTTGTATCTCCCTGACACCGAGGACCCGTTTGTCTTTAAGGGCCCTTTGGAGGCCCTAAGAGAGAGAGGCACCAGCTGATAAGCACTGATGGCCTGGCCGTGAAAGAGCCAATATTTGTAATTAAACCGCAGGCAAAGCCAGAAACCGCATCCCGAACCACAGGCCCCACAGCTAGCAGGAACCCGCACGCTGTTCATCGAAGAGTGGACTTTGTATTTCTCAATTGGAATGGTGATGGGGAGCAAAAAGCCCCTTCCATGTACATAACTGTTAGTCCTGTGTCCATTTTTTTCTCTAAGACTCCAGAGGAGAAGCTATTGTAATTTCTTTTCCTCCTCAGGAGCTACCGCTTTCTAAAATGCTTTCCTCTTCTTGCTCGGCTTGAGTAACACATGCATCGTTCTGAACTACCTAGGCAGCTGCCTTTTGTCAAAATTATCTAAGAAAATGTTCTTTTTTTCTTTTAGGACTTAAAGCCCAAAAGGGATTAGTGGAAGTTTTGCAGCCCATCAAAAGTGAACATAATTCTGCAGTATCAACTAAAATAGTGTTAGAAACCATTAAACAGTATTCTACATGCATGGAATCACGAAATTCATAGAGGACTTTCACAAAATCAGCTTTGGGCTTGAAGTCTTCTGAAAGCAGGGAGCTGTAATTTCTTACCCTCGGAGAACATTATTAGTACATTCTGGTACGATATGGAGAGAAAACGGCTTTGTATAAGAATTAGGAAACAGAGGCAGCCTGGATTTTTTCATCAGGGACTCCCTCTGTGCTTTATTTTCTATGCCGCTTTCCTAACACTGACACCGATGACATTGGCTAAAGAGAATTGTGGGACATCTGAATTTCCCAGGAAGCGCAGATTTTGAAGGACTTGTGTTCCTTCAGAGAGCCAGGTGAGGGGAGTGCTTCTTGCACATCTCGTGATGGGTATTGGCAGTTGCCAGTTCACGCATCTCACTCACTCGTGCTCCTGAAGACGAGAATCTACACCAGAAATCAACTCCCCAAAGCAAAGACTTGCTATGTTAATGCTACAATAGCACATAAATACCTCAATTGTCTGGGCTGATAGAGGGGCTCTGCAGGTTTTAAGAGAGCAGATACTGTCCTCCTACATGTAGTTATACCATCTAACGACAGGACTTGACGTTCTAGCTTTCCTCGCTGTGGAAAAGAAACGTTACTGTTTAATCCATATCCAAAGTTATAAATACAGCTTGTAAATTTTACTGACTTGTATCCTTTTTGTTGGGTCCTTGAGAAGTACAATTTGCTTTTTGCAGATGGTAATTTCTAGTGTCTTTCTCTGCTTTTTTTTTTTTTTTGGTATGAAATTGCTGTATTTGTTAAAGTTTGTTCGTTTTGTGGTCTTTAATTCCCATTGGTGCACTGTACAATGGGGTGTTGTAGTGTATCATCAAGAAAGAAATAATATGCCGATGTGTTATGGAGTGTGTTTTATTTTCAAATGACTGTGGTGTTGACAATATATTGATTTATCAAGATACTAAGGGAAAATTCTAAATTTATCAAAATGTGTATATTTTAATAAACGCATAAAGCTTTATTGTGTGCCTTTAAATTTAAAAATGGGTTATAAAGAAAGTCAGAAACAAAAGTGTCTTACTAAAAAATATCCATAGTAATGTAAAGCTTTTACACAGAAGACTACCAACAGAAAAAGAAAGAAAAAAAAGAGCTTTCCCATATTTTGTTAAACTTAACCAGTACCTGAAGTCTGATACTTTCTTTCCATTCTAAAATGGAGATGAATAAGTGAATCTTGCCTTAAATGTTTCAATTGTCCTTTGTAGAAAAGCCAGATAAATGAGTTCATTTCTTTTGGAACTAAATGCATTATTGTGGAAAATTCGTTTTCAGAATAAAAATATTTTAAAAATTATAGCTAATTGACTATTAAAATTTAAATTTGAAGAAAGTCAGTGCCATCCTATCTTTTTAAATTCACTTTATTTCCATGAAGAGGACAAAAGTTCTTCTTTAGTGGACTCTTGGGAGAACAGCAAGTGACCCAATCTCCCTTTGACCATTTTCTTCTAACACAGTCCTGGACTCTGTCTGAGACCCCCACTACACTGCCTACAGAATTACCCCATTCACAGTACCAACTCCTACCCACAGCCACACCCCTGCCCTCCACCCTCAGCACCAACGAGCATTCCAATTGATTGCCCCCATTCATTTTAAGGACAGATCGGAGGAACATTACCTGCCTACAGATAGCATTTGTAGTGGTTTATTTTTACTTTTTGACAGTATAATAGTGACATCTGGAGAAAAGGTAAAGCAGTAGAGCAGGGTCACATAATGTCACACCCCATGAGTTACAAAGAACCTGCCATGTCTTTATTTTCTACAACGCATTGCTCTCCCTTGCGAAGGTCTACCTGCCTGAGTAGCAGAGTGAGAAAAACAAACTTTAAATGTATTAATTTGTGGAGTCACAGTTGTCTTCGAGTTTAGTCTCTTGTTAGATGATTGAGTCTCTTTGGGATAAATGTTCAGTCTTTTGGATTTCCTCCCATCCCCCTTGCTTCTCTCCAAAATGGCATCTGGGAACAGAGCCTTTAGGATCTCAAAGAAGCTGGGGGGGGGGGCGGGGTGGAGGCTGGAGGAGCAGATGAGAACTAGGGTGCTCTGAACCCTTGCTGCTGCAGAATGGCTATGTGGACTGCTGCCTGCACAGAGACATTTGAAGGAGAACTGACCCATCCAGCCATATGGGTTGCATGATGACATTCACTTCCAAAATCCACAAGTCTGGCATTTAACCCCAGTTGTGAAGTTCCTTGCACACAGATGCTCCTTTGTATGATTCCAGGCCTCTGCTGGTCCACCAAGCCCTCAGCACTTTTGCTTTAGAACCCAGTGCATTCCCTCTGAGACCCAGGGAACCAGGAGCACCACCTCAGGCAAAAGTATCCAGCTACTTCCTTCACTAATGATATATTATCGTTTCTGGACTTTGCTTATTGATGCTTACAGCTCATGATTGCCATTTATAGCCCGTGGTGTGCGGCAGCCTGCTCCCGATAACAATTGTTAACTTTTCGTAACTTTTGTGAGTTATACACCTTGTAATTCATTTTTACTGGTGGAAGAGTTACCCATTTGCCTATTTACAAATAGTATCCAAGAAGAGTCACAGGACAACCTGGAACACAGGATTACCAGGGTCAAAGGTAATTGGATTCGTATTCCAAAATTCAACCTCACTACATGGGTCTTAATATTGAAAGGTTACTTAATAACAAGTGTAGGTGAAGATGTGGAGAAATTGGAACACTTATACACTCTTAGTGGGAATGTAAAATGATGCAGCCCCTATGGAAAACAGTGTGGCTATTCCTCAAAAAAAAATAAAAATAGAATTGCCATATGATCCAACAATTCCACTTCTGGGTATATATCCAGAAGAATTACAAGCAGGATCTCAAAGACATTGGTTCACAGCAACATTTCTCAACGGTGGCTAAAACTTGAAAGCAACCAAGTGTCTATTAATGAATGAATAAAGAAAATGTGGTGTATATATACAATGGAATATTATTCAACCTTAAAAAGGAAGGAAATCCTGGGCACCTGGGTGGCTCAGTTAGTTAAGCATCTGACTTCAGCTCAGGTCATGATTTCAGGGTCATGAGATGGAGCCTGGCGTCAGTCAGGCTCTGTGGTCAGGGGGGCAGTCTGCTTGAGATTTTCTCTCTCTCTCTCCCTCTGCCCCTCCCCCTGTTCTCTCTCTCTCTCTCAAATAAACAAATAAATCTTTTTTTAAAAAAAAGGGTTCACAAGAGAATGGAGTGATGGCTGTGCAACAATATGAATGTACTTAATACCACCGAACTATACACTTAAAAAATGGTTAAGGGCGCCTAGGTGGCTTAGTCAGTTAATTGGCTGCCTTCGGCTCAGGTCATGATCCCATGGTCCTGGGATCGGGCCTGCGCATTCCTTCCGCAGGAAGCCTGCTTCTCCCTCTCCCACTCCCCCTGCTTGTGTTCCCTCTCTCGCTGTGTCTCTCTCTGTCAAATAAATAAATAAAATCTTTTTTTTAATTAAATAAATAAACAATAAAAACGGTTAAGATGATACATGTCATGTATATTTTACCACAATTTTAAAAATTGAAAAAAATTCAAAGGTTATTCAGAATATCAAAGCTACTTTACAGGAATTTTCTCTTTTTTTAAGATTTTATTTATTTATTTGACAGAGAAAGACACAGAGAGAGAAGGAACACAAGCAGGGGGAGTGGGAGAGGGAGAAGCAGGCTTCCCGCCGAGCAGGAAGCCTGATGCGGGGCTCGATCCCAGGACCCTGGGATCATGACCTGAGCCGAAGGCAAACGCCTAACAACTGAGCCACCCAGGAGCCCCAGGAATTTTCTCGAAACCATTTTAAAAATTAAATACCCCATTGGAAAGGTAAGGGGGGCTGCTCAGGTGGCTCAGTCATCAGAGCGTCTGCCTTCGGCTCAGGTCATGATCCCAGGGCCCTGGGATGGAGTCCTGCATCAGACTCTCTGCTCAGCGGGGAACCTGCTTCTCCCTCTCCTCCCCGCTCGTGCTATCTGTCTCTCTCTCTCTCTCAAAGAAAGAAAGAAAGAAAGAAAGAAAGAAAGAAAGAAAGAAAGAAAGAAATGTAAGGGATCCCCATATCCCAAACGTTAAGCTGACAGCTTTTCTACATTTTATTTCCGACTACTAGCAGTCCAGTGCCTGGCAGTGAGAGACCTTTCTCTGTCCAGTTCCCTTCCTCTCCTTCGCCCACACACATCTCTTCCCCTACATGAGGATAGGTGTTTTCCATTCTCATACTGGCCACAATCAAATCAAGAAAAACTCTAAGCTATGAGGCTCAGAGAGAAAACCACACACACACACACACACACACACACACACACACACACACACACACACACCAATTCTATGACCTAGAAATTTGAATTCTCCAAGCTTTTATTACATCTATGTGTAAGCCTGATGCTTACCCATCAGAGCCATTTAGAGTGTTTTCAGAAAAGGATGAGCCCTCTGTAAGTCAATTAACCGGCTGAGATAAGTACAATGGCAGGCTTTCCTTCAGAGAAGGGAAATACAAATGATTTGTGACTCTAATTAACTTCAAACACAGCAGCAGGAATACAATTTGGCACAGAATCCAAAGAGGAAATAGTCCATCTATATTCAATTCTGGTGGCCAGAAAACCGTAATTGAATTTCCTTTCTAGCAGAGACACTCCTCACAGGGCAGGATAAGGCAGGGGTAGGGGGTTTCCCAGCAATGAGGTTTCCCTGTTCTACGAAGCTCTGTATCCAAAGCAGCCCTTTGAATGTCCTGGAAACCGTTCAAGGTGTGGATACACTGTCCTCAACTTTCCCATCCAGCCTTGTCAATCTTGTACAAAAAGGTGGAGATTGGGCTGACCAACCCCGTGGAAAGGGCATGGGAAGGAGACAGGCTGTGAGCCTTGAGGACCAGCAGAGGGAGGGCACCTCTGTCCTATCTGCTCCCTTACGCCCAAATGCCTCCACTGGAAACAGTCTGACATTCCTCAATGAAAAAGAGATCTTTAAATGTCTCCACAGTTGTTAACTCCCCTTGGAAGAAGGAACACAGTGTCTTAACTCAAGCAGGTTGAGATATGAATGACTGATACTAGTTCCTTCTCAGAAAGCGAATTTTCACTAGTCATGAGGAAAGACTGGGGTCTCTGGGTGCCTGAAAGGGGGTGGGGAGATGCCAAGAGGTGAAATGGAACAGAAGGGAGACACCAGGGTCCCAAAGACACACTTGGCCCCATCGCTTCACAGCCTTGCTAACAGCTAGATCTAAACACATCAAGGGCAGAAGATACCATAAACCCTCCCTAAACGGATGCCCCCAAGATCACTCAGGGGAGACAGATGGCAGGTGGGGTGCAAAGAGGCTTGGTCCGCCAGACAGAAACCTTATTCCAGTCCTGGCCCTCCATGGCTGGCTCTGTAAACTGTTTCCTCAACTGTAAACAAGAAGTTGACCCGTGATTTCTAACTTTCCAGACCACTCCCATGAGGGCAGTGAACACCCCTCTCTTGCTTCCTGCTGCACCTTGGCACCTAGGGCAGAGCCTGGGATGCAGGAGGCATTCAAAGAATATTTGCTGAAGGACTGAATGAATAGAAGTTGGAGTTTTCCAGGGCGCCTGGGAGTCTCAGTCGGTTAAGCGTCTGCCTTCAGCTCAGGTCATGATCCCAGGGTCCCCCATGGGCTCCCTGCTCAACAGGAAGCCTGCTTCTCCCTCTGCCTGCCGTTCCCCCTGCTTGTGCTCTCTCTCTCTGTCAAATAAATAAATAAATAAAATCTTTAAAAAAAGAAGAAGTTGAGTTTTCCTTCACCCTCCGGAGGCCCTCTTTACACTTTTGCCAAAGTGGAGAACAATTTCAATCGCTCTATTTAAATATTTGATAGTTCACCTCTCTCACAGATTTGAGATCCTTTAACTCAATTTTTTAGAAATTGATCCTAAGAAAATAAATCATCAGAGATACGGTCAAAGGTTTATGCCAAAGAATATCTCTATAATTACAAGAGGAAAATACCTAAAAGTCGAAGTCAACCTAATGTCCCAAACAGGAAGTTGTTTAAATAAATTAGGGTGTAACTGTAGAACTCAGTACGGTACAGCCAACTAAAAATGTCTTCAGAATGTTTCATGACATGAGAATCTTCATTAATTGTTAAATTTTAAAAGTAGGATGCAATGGTTTTATGTACTATGTCTTCATATGTATTTTATACATGCATAGCAAAAGATTTAAGAGATTATATGAAGTGCTAACCATTGTTACCTCTGAGAAGTCTGATTTGGGGTAATTTTGTATTTTCTTTTTTATACTTCCTCTGTTTTTTCCCAAATGTTCTTTAAAAAATATTTTACTTTTATTTGCAGAAATAACTTTTATTTCCTATGAGGGCTTTTCCAAATATTTACCATGTCCTAAATGGCAAGGCAAGAAAGGACCCTGACAGCTTCCCCCAATGACACAAATAATAGAAGCTACCCTCTTAATGCCATGCCATAGGCAATGCTCTCTCTGCACTGGCACGTATAAATTGAGGATGCTTCTATTTCTTCAGCAGAGGGGAGCCATATTCAAGTAGAGTTCATTAGCTTGGATACTTGGCTCACAAATACATTGTTAAGAATTCAATACTAGTGCTAACTGGTTCCAGATGTCAAGAATATTAAAAGACATCATAATTTTGAAGGACAAAAGCAAATCATTTGTGTATGTAACTGTAAATATTCAGTTTAATCCTTTAACCAGGTAAAATGTGTGCCACTATAATTTTTTGTTGCATTGGGGCTACTGCCTGTCACGCAGAAAATGATCAATAATTATTTGTCAAACTCGATCAAACAGAATTTCATCCACACCTGCCAAAAATATAATTATTTTCAAAATGTCCATACTGATCATGAATTATAAATGAAATGTATCTTCCTCTAAGGTCATTCCTCTACTTAAAATCTCCACTGGCTCGCATTTGCCAATAGAATGCAGCCCCTCCCAGGCTATACCCCATCCCTATCTCAGGTCTCACGTCCAACCCTCCCCCAAGAGTCCTATATTCTGACCCTAACAGACTCCTGAATGTGTTCTAGGCACATTCTCTTACCCTCTTGTGTCTTTCTGAATGTCCTTGACCCCCTTGTCCACTCGGCAAACTCCCCCTCATCCTTCGGGCTCCTCTCAAGTGTATCCCCTCTGAGCTTCTGGAGTTTAACCCCTGCCTTACCCACTCCTCCCCAACCACACATTCCTGTAGCATTCTTTTTTTCTTAATGTATATAGCATTTTACATGTTGAATACAGTTATTTGTTTATATGTCTCTTTCCTGCTATAGAACAGAAGCATCCAAAAAATATAAAAATGAAAATGTTAGAACTGTTTTTCCAAACTTTTTAATCGAAAAAATAAGAATAAAATTAAGCCTTATATTCAGTATGATTATAATGTGTATTAACATGCAAAAATAAGATATGCAATGTGTGGAATATAAGGCTTAATTTTATTTGTGTTATATTGCATTAGATGGCTTACTATGGATTATGTTGACCCTCTGATGGTCATCTGGGTCCCTAAGAGCTTCTAGGACAGAGGATCCTCTTCACCGAAGAGGGGTACACAATACCACCCTCACCACCCTCACCATTTCAAGCTATGATATTTTGTATATTACAAATACCCATTGAGGTGAATTTATAGATTGCATTATCTGTTTTTATTTAACTGATCCCACAAAAAGAGCTAGTCATTTAAAAAGATTCCTACAAAGAAACCATAAAATAGTCAATTGCAGCATGAAAACAATGAACCCAAAAGTACAAAAGTTTGCTATCTAACAAGAATGTAAAAACAAAATTCAGCGTACCTGGGTGGCTCAGTCGGTTGGGCGTCTGCCTTTGGCTCAGGTCATGATCCTGGAGTCCCAGGATTGAGCCCCATGTGGGGCTCCCTGCTCAGCAGGGGGTCTCTTCTCCCTCTTCCTCTGCCCCTCCCTGCTGTGTTCTCTCGCGCACACTCACTCTCTCAAATGAATAAATAAAATCTTTTTTTTTAAGATTTTATTTATTTATCTCACAGTGAGAGAGCAAGCAAGGGGAGCGGCAGAGAGAGAGGGAGAGACAGGCTCCCCACTGAGCAGGGAGCCCATTGTGGGGCTGGGACATGACCTGAGCCGAAGGCAGATGCTTAACGACTGAGCCACCCAGGCGCCCGTGAATAAATAAAATCTTTAAAACAAAACAAAATAAACAGGGGTACCTGGGTGGCTCAGTCAGTTAAACATCTGCCTCCGGCTCAGGTCATGATCCCAGGGTCCTGGGTTCGAGCCCCGCATCGGGCTCCCTGCTCAGCGGGAGTCTGCTTCTCCCTCTCCCTCTGTCCTCCCCACCATTGTGTTCTCTCTCTCTCCCTCTCTCAAATAAATAAAATATTTTTCAAAAAATAAAAAACAAATAAAAACAAAATAAACATTGTTACTGTGTGATCCTATAACAACTCATGAAGAACAATTGCTTTTGAAGGAAATTAGTACACTGGGAGCGACTATTTGAACATGTATGTGATTTTATTACTGAAAATAATATGTCTTACTGTACATAGAGATAACTTAAAATTTTTAAATCTGTTTCAGAAATCTTACAAATGAAGAACCTCTATGGGTTTTCAAACACTCTCTTAGAAATATAGAAACACAACCTATCTCATTAGTTTGAAAAAACAACTGAAATGCATCAAGGAAGAAGGAAAACTGCCAACTTTTAATATGAATCTTTGCAAAATTGATGCAGGAGGTTGACACGAGTATAATTATTGAGGAAGACAGTCAATGATATACTTTTCCTATATTATTCTGTGTCCTCATATGAGGTATATTTTTCAGCCAAAGCAGCTATTAAAATCAAACAGTAAAATTAACTGACCTAAGAATCAGACTTTTGAATATTTTTATCCAGTATTAAATAATGAAGTAGGTTCAAACTGATTGCTGTCATAAATTATTACTAATTTAAAAAGAAGAAAAAGAGTTGGCATCATTAATAAATAATATGAATAAAATTAAAATGTTATTTCCTTTTTCCCATTCTTTTAATATTTTTGTGTACATTTTATACTGTATATAATACCTTAATACAATTATTCATCTGGGGAGATGAGTACATAAACATGTACATCTAGAAACAGAGACGGTAGTTAATAAATTTTGCGGAATGAGAATCTTCTTATAAGATTTAATACAGGATATAAAATGTGCCCGTGAATCCTATACACAAAATGTGAAGAAATACACAAAGGGCTGGGGCTCCTAGGTAAACCATGCTCTGTTTATTTTGTAATAATCAAAGGGACAGAAATCGTCTCTAAAAATTTTGCTGTCCTAGAATTTAAGCTACACCACCAAGTAAAAGATAATCATGTGGCATTATATATCCAGCTATGAAAATGCACTAGAGAGGAATTAAATATTGAAGAGTAGTGGCATTTTCTGGCAAACTCTCAAGATATAATCATGAAATTCACTTGACCCAACAAAGGCACATTCTAGTATCTTTCCTGAGAACAGCTAATTTGAATTCATGAATATGATGAAATTCTCCTGTCCCCAGAAAATGCCCAGCCAGTTAGTGAAAAGAGCACAGAGGGAAATTAGAGGCATTTTTATCACTTACCATTATAAAGCAATATAGTGCTTTCAAAATGAGATTGAAACATATTTCATTTTCTTCTCTCAAATTCTGGGAACCTTTTGTTTCCACTTAACAGATTAGCACATGGATGCATTTGAAGTTAATTCACTTGTTACTAAGTTACTTTAACTGCTGCAGAATGTTTACTAACCTTCTTGTGCAAAATGCACCTCTCAAAAGCTGCCCCTTCTCAGGTGCTGAGATCAGTTTACGGAGCTATGAGGTGCGGTGAGCAAACGAGGTGGGGGCCACCGAACTACTGTGTGGATGAGACAAAGCAAGCCGCTTACAGGAGGACAATCTGAGGACAAATGATCACTACTCTCCCCATGCGGGGCAAACATATGGACCGCATTAACTCTAAGTGACTGTGCTAGCTGAGGCGGAAATGGGTTCAAGGAGGGTTCCAACACATTGGTGGAGAAAGCTCTCCAGTGAAAGTTAGGTTTGCTCAGGGAAAACTCCAGGGTTTGGAGGTGGACCCCAAAGGAGGACACAAACCCTACTCCTCTCCTTCGGGAGCGTGCAGCTACTCCTGCCTGACACAGAGCCAGACTCTTTTGTTCTTGTCATGACATCAGAAATACCTTCCAAATCCGAACACACAGAGGAACCTCTTGGTCTTGGCATCACCCCACCCTTCCCTGGGCTAGGAGGGGAAGTACAAGATGGAAGAATCAGGACCCTGGCCCTCTCTGCCATCCTAACGCCAACATTTTTTTTAACAAAAGCGAGGCCCTACTTTCCTTTCAGGGGTCTTGCTGGATTGAAAGTAGCTCAGAATGACCTCCTGACCTAGACTGCTCTCTTCTTTTATTTTCAAATTTTGAGCCCAAATGGGTTAACTTCAAAAGGGCTCTGTACAAAAATCTTACTGTTTTCCCAAGGAGGTCTTATTGAGTGATTGATATTTTGAGGGCTTTCCAGCCCAATGATTTCTTTGCTAAAAACAGAGTGTACTCACTCATTTTGGTATTTGTCTGCAAACCAAACCCACAGTCTGAACACTCCATATCCCTTCTCCCACCTCCACACTCCCCCATCTGCCCCATCCCCCCGCTAACCAGTGCTGACCAGAGCGACCCATACCTAGCAAAGGGTGCTCCCGTGTGACTTCACCTTTTATGTACAGATTATGATCTGTCATTCATTAGGACTTCAAAGCCTACAAGAGAGTTTACTCCCTTTGGTAGCTAATTCCCCTTATTTCCTGAAAATCCATGTGTGGCGTGGTGGAGAATATGAGTCTACCTCTCCTCTTTCCAGAGATATAAATATTCGGCAGCCCTTCCACCACAGAGAAGCTTGAGTTCCCTTTATTTTCAAACTGACTACAGATAAACAATCCCTTTCTAAGAATATTTGCTTTGAAAATAGGTCCAGAGTTTAACTTTATTCCAAAACTAACATTTTTAGTAAAGAGAGTATTTATGTTAAAGAATCTTGGGCTAATTCTGAATCTGTAGTTTCAGTAAATGGCCTTCCATAGTAATTCACTCTGCTTTCTTAGGAGGTAAATGCCACTTGAGGGCTAGAGTAGTGCTTAATACTTCAGTCTTTACAGTCAGACTACAAAGATTAGAGTCTTGGCTATGGAGCCTGAGGCAATTTACTTAACCGCTCCATGCCTCTGTTTTCTCATCTGTAAAATGGGCATATGAGAGCCCCTAACTCATAGAATTGTTGAAAGAATTAAATAAACAATACATGTATGGTGCACTCTGTTACTATTTTAAGTAAAATTTATACTTCTTTTTAACGTCGTATGAGAAAGATGCCTATTTTTGACATTTTAATTCTGCTCTATTTGGCTAAACACAATTTTTTTTAAATTTTTTATTGTTATGTTAATCACCATATATTACATAATTTGTTTTGGTGTAGTGTTCCATGATTCATTGTTTGTTCATAACACCCAGTGCTCCATGCAGAACGTGCCCTCTTTAATACCCATCACCAGGCTAACCCATCCCCCTACCCTCCTCCCCTCTAGAACCCTCAGTTTGTTTTCAGAGTCCATCATCTCTCCTGGTTCGTCCCCCCTCTGACTTACTCCCTTCATTCTTCCTCTCCTGCTATCTTCTTTTTCTTTTTTCTTAAAATATGTTGCGTTATTTTTTTCAGATCTGTGATTCAACAGTCTTACACAATTCACAGCGCTCACCGTAGCACATACCCTCCCCAGTGTCTATCACCCAGCCACCCCATCCCTCCCACCCCCAACCACTCCAGCAACCCTCAGTTTGTTCCTGAGATTAAGAATTCCTCATATCAGTGAGGTCATATGATACATGTCTTTCTCTGATTGACTTATTTCACTCAGCATAACACCCTCCAGTTCCCTCCACGTCGTTGCAAATGGCAAGATCTCATTCCTTTTGATGGCTGCATAATATTCCATTGTGTATATATACCACTTCTTCTTTATCCATTCATCTGTCGATGGACATCTTGGCTCTTTCCACAGTTTGGCTATTGTGGACATTGCTGCTATCAACGTTGGGGTGCACGTACCCCTTCGGGTCCCTACATTTGTATCTTTGGGGTAAATACCCAGTAGTGCAATTGCTGGATCGAATGGTAGCTCTAATTTCAACTGTTTGAGGAACCTCCATACTGTTTTCCAGAGGGGTTGCACCAGCTTGCATTCCCACCAACAGTGTAGGAGGGTTCCCCTTTCTCCACATCCCCGCCAACATCTGTCGTTCCCTGACTTGTTAATTTTAGCCATTCTGACTGGTGTGAGGTGGTATCTCATTGAGGTTTTGATTTGGATTTCCCTGATGCCGAGCGATGTTGAGCACTTTTTCATGTGCCTGTTGGCCATTTGGATGTCTTCTTTGGAAAAATGTCTGTTCATGTCTTCTGCCCATTTGGCTAAACATAATTTAATTCCGTCCCATAACCCCCAAGTATGCTGTAGCAGTATGAGAACTGGCCTTAGCCTTAGAACACCTGGGTTCAAACCTTGACACTTACTAGCTCTATAGCCTTGGCTCATTACTTCATCTCCCTAAGCCCCAGTTTCTTCACATGGGAGAAAGGGGATGATACTGATTGTTGAATAGACTGAATGTTTGTGTGCCCCAAAAATTCATATGTTGAAGCCCTAATCCCCCAACATGATGATGTTTGAACGGGGCACCTTTCAGAGGTAATAGGTTTAGATGAGTTCATGACAGTGGAGCCCCATGATGGGATTTGTGTTTCTATAAGAAGAAGGAAAATCTAGGGGCGCCAGGGTGCCTCAGTCAGTTGAGCAACCGACTCTTGGTTTCAGCTCAGGTCATGATCTCAGGGGTCATGAGACTGACCCTACATGGGGCTCCCCACTCAACGGGGAGTCTGCCTAAAGATTCTTACCCTCTGCCCCTCCCCTCACTCTCTCTCTCAAAAATAAATAAATAAATATTAAAAGGAAGAAGAGCAAGAACAAACCATGAGAGACTCTGGACTCTGGGAAACAAACTGAGGGTTACTGAAGGAAGGGAGTGGGGGGATGGGGTAGCCGGGTGATGGGTATTAAGGAGGACACGTGGTGTGATGAGCACTGGGTGTTATATGCAACTAATGAATCTTGAACACTACATCAAAAACTAATGATGTACTATATGATGGCTAGTTGAACTTAATAAAAAAAAAAAATCAGTTGCAAAAAGAAAAAGAAGAAAGTAAGTCTAGAGCAAGCGAGCTTGCTTGCTCTCTCTTCCTACCCCGTGAGGCTACAGCAAGAAAGCAACCATCCACAAACCAGGAAGGGTCCACCAGACTCCAGATCTACTGGCACCTTGACCTTAGACTTCCCAGCCTCTAGAACTGTAGGAAATTTGTGTTTATTATTTAAGCCACTGAGTCTGTGGTATTTTTGTTACAACAGTCTGAACTAAGACAGATACCCTGCTCATAGAATTGTTAAAAGATATGACATAGGTTTCCTTCAAAATCCATTTTATTCTTGCAAACTTAATAAAAAACAGAACCCTATCATATCCTTGTGTTAATTCCCTAACCACTTTACACTGAAAATGATGACAGAGAAGGAAGGGGGAAAATAGGGCAACGTAATTACTATTCCTTCCCATTTCAGGCCTTCCTTACTCATCAGGAAACCAAAGGTAGAGAGTGTTGGTAAACTGTGAGCATATCAAGAAGTAAAATAAAAGACAATTGAGTTAGCTTTGTGCAATGTTTCCATAGTTCTAATAAGAATTAAATACTAATATGGCATATGAGCTACCAAATATAAATTGTGGAATTTTAAAGTTTCTGCATAAGGGCGAAATGTTCTTTTTTTAAATTTTATTTATTTATTTATTTGAGAGAGAGAGAACATTAGTGGGGTAGGGCAGAGGCAGAGGGAGAAGCAGGCTCCCCACTGAGTGGGGAATCCAATATAGGGCTTCATCCCAGGACCCTGGGATCAGGACCTGAGCTGAAGGCAGACACTTAACCAACTAAGCCACCCAGGTGCCCCAAAAGTAAAACGTTCTTATATTCGCCTTTAAAACAGATATTGCACAATATAAAGAATAGTAAGGGGTCCCTGAGTGGCTCAGTCAGTTAAGCATCTGCCTTCAGTTCAGGTCATGATCCCGGGGTCCTGGGTAGAAGCCTCACATCAGGCTCCCTGCTCAGCGGGAAGCCTGCTTCTCCCTCTCCCTCTGCCCTTCCCCCTGCTTGTGCTCTCTCTCTCTCTCTCTCTCTCTAATAAATAATCTTTAAAAAAAAGAATACTAAAATTCATACTAGTAATTTACAATTTTAAACAACAACATTAAATAACAAAAACAAAAACCATCATGAAAATCAAAAGAGAGCCCACAGAAAAAGGAAAAATCTTTATGTTTAGTTTTAACACTTTTTCCTGCTTTTTCTAAAAAGAGCTCCACATTTTCATTTTACACTGGGCACTGCAAATGACGTAGCCAGCCCTGAGGAATATTCTATTTCCCAGCGTCTCCTACAGCTAGATGTGGCCATGTGACTTACTACAGTCAGGTTCCTATGAGCTTCAGGGAACTCTCCTGGGACGCAGTGGGCATGGGCCTCTGCCCCTTTTCTTTGATCCTTTTTCCACCTGCAGTGTAGATGCTGACATCTGGGACCAGGAGCTCAAGGGCCACCGAGGAAGCAGTGTGCTGGAAGGCGCCGGGGTCCCTGAGGGCTCTGTGAGGAAGGACCACCATACTGGGCCAAGATGATGGCTTGCCAGACTTTCACAGTTGGTGAGATGGATTTCATGAAGTGACTCGTATGGTAGCATATTGCTTGTATGAGTTACGCAATACATGCCTGGATTTTTGTTTTTATTGTTTTTTAATCGACTATGAAAAGAAACACTATTCTTCATATTTTGGGAGGGGTAACAGCTAAGCACCCTCAGACCACCTACAGTTTCCAGCAGGGAGGTCAATATCTCCACTTTACTCTGCCCGTGGTGCCTGGTCACACTCTTTATGGCCATGTCCGTAATGCAGCTATTTCTGTGGTATCTATCACAACGCAAACTGAGTCCCAATACCTGGAGAAGAAGTTTTTAAATCAGCCAGACAAGTAAAGAGTAACACCTTCTACCAAATTCTAGCCCTAAGAAGAAACAGTGTGCTCGTCTACAGAAGGTCTCAACAGGACATCGTGCAGAGGCCTGGGGAAGGCAGTTTCTGCCAATTCCTCGATGTTCTGCTCATAATTAAATCAATAGACTTGATGTAGTTAGGGATTGGCTGACTTTCAGCACCCATAAAAAGAGGTGCAAGTTTGAGAGAAAACCCAGTCAATACGCCCTTATATATCAGATATTCTGTAAACTCTTATCTTTAACTTGCACTAGTGTGCTTCTGTTGGCATTTTATTTTCCTCTTTCAGGCAGGGTGTCAGTTTCCAAAGTAGATTAAAGACAACAACAATAAGAAGCTAACAACATCCTTATTCATGATGTACCAGACTGTGCCCCTAGCCAGTGAGTTATCTGAGGACTGGGACTGTCTCTGTGCTTATTTTTTATATCCGGTGGCTAATGCATGGCTGGCATATAGCGAATGCTCATTAAATGCTTAAGTAATTAACTAATTAACTGAATCAATGTATGATTAAATAAGTAATATACTTAAAACCTATTTTAAATGATCAAAATTCTAAGAGCTTGTAAATTTTTTTAAATAATAAGCAAGATTTCAAATCTTAATGTCAATAAGCTCTACAGAAGCCCAGATCTTAAAACATGTGAATTATGTAGCTAGCATCCTACCCTGAAGGCCAACTTGTTCAGAATTCTGTTCTATTCTGAGCAAAACTGAGGGAGATATTTTAATTAATAATAGCTTTATAGTTTTCTGAAAATATAAATAGCCCTAGGGAACAAGTTTAAGATTTGTAATAATTAATCCTCCAGGAGATTGTTCCTATAAAAAGTCCCTTGTTTAGTGGTGATTGATTCCTTCCAAAAGATTTTCTAGATGAGATCACAGGGGTAATAAGGCAGGGCAGGCCAATGTAGAAGAAGTTTCATAATTGAATTAAACTTTTGGATATTGGTGAGTGTGATGGATATATATTATTTTGGATCCTTTCAGTATCGATGTGCCTTTTTCTGGTAAAAGCACCTTAACTTCCTTCGGGGAAACCATGCTCTTTCTCACCCAACAGAAAAAGGAACTTACACAGAGCATATGACCCAGGCCTGCCCCAATTTCCCTAGCTTCCACGATGGGCTCAGGAGCAGGCACATAACCCTTGTAGTCCAATCAGATGTTCCCTTCCTGGTATTTGAATCTTAAGCTGACGGACAAAAAAAAAAAACTAAACATACTTGGAGTTCCTTCATCCTAGCAATAGAGCCCTTGTGAAACTGTCCTTGCACTTGCCCTTCCTGAAGTTTGGTTTTCCTAAAAAATTAAGTCTTGTTCCCCAAAAATCCTTTTCTCCACCCCATCCTTTTTTGTTTGTTTGTTTCATCTTTCCAGAGTCTGTGTCTCTTACTCATAACCAAAGACCTTCATCTAAATCTTTTTAATAAAAGCCAAGTATCCTAGGGGCATATTGTGAAGCCTTGCATGCTAAGCTAAGGCATCTGCACTTTATCCAATGGGCGAAGGGAACACATCAAAGAATGTCAAGCCAGAGAAACACATGTTGTTGAGATTTGTGTATAGATGTGAAGCAGAAGGTGGATAGAAGGAAGAGAGGGAGGGGTCATCCAGGAAGAAGATGATGTAGTCTTGAGGCAATAGGAGACAGTGAGAACGGACAAGTGGAAGGGCCCCCCCACCCGGGGGTTCAGCCAGTGTAGCGTCAATGGGAAAGGAAGTGGTCCAAAATCCAAGTTCTGGTTTTGGTTCTAGGGAACACAGTAAGAGAAGCAATTTTGTCTCTGAACCTGAAGAGAACTGTAGGACATCCTGAATGCTATCAAGAGCATAACTGGTTCCAGTGGGGAAGGTAGATTCTGGGATCTGTTCTGAATCAATGTCTTAAGCAAACCTGGAAGTACTTATTTGTGAGGTACTTTCAGGCAACCTCTCAGAAAGTGCTAACCCACCCTCCCCCTGCACCCTCTTTGCCCTCAGCAGTTTCCAGACTTTGAGGCTCCCTAAACCTTGGACCTGCTCCACCATGTTCAGACTCAAATGCCCATGTGCTCTGAGAACCATTTCCTGCCCTTCTCTCACTCTCTGCGTACATTTCCCAGGTCCTTTGACCTCTGCTGACTTCTGTCAAGTTCTGCCAAAGACAGGCACTGTCAGAAGACTAGAGGGTAGGAAGAAGGGCAAAACCAGAGTATTTCTCCTTCTTTCACTCTGCTTTGGTGGCGTCTTGAGCAGGGGCTGAGTCTCCTCCGTGGTCCCAGATCCCGCAGGACAGCCCCTCCCTCTCTCTCAGCCCTTACTACCCACCGTGGTCCCAGCCCTAACAAGATGGCCCCAGCTTCTGGGTTCTGGTCACATGGCCTCCTCCCATGGCTTCTCCATCCCCTGCCAGTGGCTTCCTTCTCCTACCAACTCTTGTGTTACCTCATCATCCCGTTTGGCTTTTCAGCTGTTCCATATCTACAACCAAGTCCCTGTATTAAAATCTGTTTGTCATCCTAAGGTGGTTTCCGTTTCCCTGAACCATGACTTAGCAGCTGGCATGGGAGGAGGGGTGTGTGGGGGAGAATGGTGGTGGCTGGGAGGAGGGTGTCTGTGGGTTTCAGTTAGTATAAACCCTCGTGACGAAACCCCAGCCGTCCACCCTGCATAAACCTACCACAAGCAGCAGCCCAAACAGGAGACGGCCTCAGGCTCCAGGTCTAAGTCAAACCACGGGGCCCTGTGTTAGAGAGGACTTCTTTTTATTACAAATGATGGCACCCCAGCTCAGATTAGCTTTACCCAAAAACGATGGTGGTGGCTCCCAGGTCACCTAGAACCAACACCTGAATGTTGCCGGGCTCTCTGCTCCCCATCTCCCACTTCTGTTCTTTCTCTCCACTCCCACAGACAAGGTGCTTCACAAAGTTGATGGATGCTATGGACACTGGAAACTCTCCTAGCTGGGGAAGAAAGAACCCCTTTTAATTTCAGTTTGAAAAATTCCAGGAGAGAACTGAAAACTTGATTGGCCTGACTTGGGTCACGCATCCGTCTTCTGGACCTTTGACTGTGGCAAAGGAGTCCCATGCAGACCACACAGCTCGCAAAAGAGAAGGCACAAGGCCCAGAGGAAGAGGCGAAAATTAGCATGGGCATTGTGGGAACTGTGCCCATAACCACAGCCTCTGCCTCATCAGAATTCTTTTGGTTGCAACTGACAGAATTCAATTAAGAAAAGTAAATGGGTGAATGGAGGTATGGGCTTGTATAACCAGAGAGTATTTGTAAAGCTGGTGTCAGAAACGATGGAACCAGGCCCCCTTACGCTCTCTGTTCTTCTATCGCTACTTCCCTCCAACATTTGGCCTCATTTTCCCAGGTTCACTTTTTCCACGAGGCTGGAAGCACAGCTCTGAGAACTTAACAGTCTCACGTCTTCCCACTCTGGCTGTCAGAGAGGAATGCACTCTGACCCACAGCTCCAGTAAAGGATGGGCTCCGGTTTGGAAAGGGCCATCCCTGTCCGCTCAGGCCAGGGAGGTACCCTGACTGACTGAGCCTGAGTCAGGTGCTTGCTCCAAGACCAGGGAGGAGGGGTCAGGTAAGACAAGGGAAGACCTCATTCTGATGGAATGGCTAGTTCAAAGAAGGAACAGTTCTGGGGCACCTGGGTGGCTCAGGCAGTTAAGCATCTGACTCTTGATTTCGTGTTAGGTCATGATCTCAGTGTCATGAGACCGAGCCCCGTGTCGGGGCCCTGCACTCAGCAGGGAGTCTGCCTGAAGATTCTCTCCCTCTGCTGCTCCCCCAACACCCCCGTGTGCTCTCAAGTAAATCTTAAAAAAAAAAGGAGCAGTTCCCCTAAACCACAACCCCTTTGTTTTACAGTCCTAGGAAATGAGAAATGACTCCTTAGACTATGGCTTGGGTAAATCACCAATCTTTCTGGCTTCTGGTTTCTTCATCTGACCGGATCTTTCTAGTACCTACATTCACTGAAGCTTGTTCAATGGTTCTCAAACTTTGGGGTATGTTAGAATCACCTGTGGAGTCATTTAAAATGCAGATTCCCAGGGGGCATCTGGCTGGCTCAGTCAGTAGAGCATGAGACTCTTGATTTCAGGGTTGTAAGTTCAAGCCCCACGTTGGGTGTAGAGATAACTTAAAAATAAACTTAAGGGGCACCTGGGTGGCTCAGTCAGGTAAGCGTCTGACTCCTGGTTTCAGCTCAGGTCACGATCTCAAGGTCCTAGGATCAAGCCCCACGTTGGGCTCCATGCTCAATGCAGAGTCTGCTTGACCCTCTCCCTCTCCCTCTTCTCCTCCCCCTCCAAATAAATAAAATCTTTTTAAAAAATTTTTAAAAATAAATAAAATAGGGGCGCCTGGGTGGCTCATCGTTAAGCGTCTGACTTCAGCTCAGGTCATGATCCCAGGGTCCTGGGATCAAGCCCCGCATCAGGCTCCCTGCTCAGCAGGGAATCTGCTTCTCCCTCTCCCACTCCCCCTGCTTGTGTTCCCTCTCTCACTGTGTCCCTCTGTGTCAAATAAATTAAAAATCTTTTAAAAAATAATAAATAAATAAATAAATAAATAAATAAATAAATAAATAAAATTAAATTTAAAAAAATAATAAATGTTAAAAACAAAATGCAGAGTCCCAGGCTCCACCCCAGACATTGTCTCTATAGGTCTGGGATAGAACCCGCGAATCTACATTTACTGAATGAGTCTTTTGCTGGTGACCCCCATGCCATACTTCAGAAATAATGAATGGAATGGTTTGAGACCCCTGCTTAGACAGTCTGTGATGGAGGCAAATACGAGCTGTGTTCTGGTTCAGGAAAGACCAACGTGAAAGGGGGGAAGGGTTTGGCATAGCCCAGAACTGAAGAAAAGAACAGCACCCCAGGTCAGTCCCTGGGTTGGACAGGGCAAGGGAGGCCTCCTAACTGTGTGCTGAAACAGTTCTGTTCTGCTCATGGAAGCCAAAGCAGGACGAAGGGAAACACCCAAAGGTCCCTGGCTGCCTTCGTCCAAGAGTCCTGGGCCTTTTCATGTCTCTAGAAGCTGCTTTATGTGCATTTTTTCTGACCCTTTGTTGAAACATAACTTAAATAAAAGCAGTCAGCAAGAGAACCCAGGTCAATTCTCTTTCAGCATATGCACAGGATTAACATTTAGAAAGTTTGGGGCAAGGACAAGGAATTCATTTTTATCACGCTTTGTTTTTTGTCTCATGCTTAATAGATATTGGGGGGAGGGGGCCAGCAAATAAAACAAAGAATAATGATTCAGCTAGCCATGCTCCCGGAGCTTCCCACTCCTAACCAAGGCATCAGAGTGATCCCTACACAAGGTCTCCTGGAGATAAATGCTCACATTTGGACCCCCTATAGACCAGAGTCAACTAAAGCAGAATTGTAATGCAGAGCAAGCTCCTCTCTCACACCTTTTCTCCTATCATGATCTGGAATTTTTCCATTGACTATTTATTACAAGGATTTCTTTGTATAATTCCATCTCAACATAACTGAAATGTAAAATATTTCAATTAGCAATAATTGTGCCTTGGATAAACCTCATTGGCTATGATACTGTTACTGCACAAAGCTGAAATGTAAAATATTTCAAATAATTCTTCTAAAACAGCATATTAAATTGATACATTGCACCTATTGTAAGAGCTGGAGGAAGCGAGGCACCCCTTTATCAAAAAAATAAACTGTTCCTAAAACACTGTGGAATATGTGACCCAGCAATTCCTTTCTAGGAATTGATCTTAAAGGGATCATTATGTGTATGTGCAAGACTTACCTATAAGGATGTTTGTGGCAAAATTGCTTTGAAGAGTTAGAAAGGAACCAAAATAACCAAAATATTCTTGGGAACTCCTTGAGTAAATTATGGTACATCCAAACAATGGAAGATTGTGGAGATATTAAGATTTCTGTTTTAGAAAAGCATTTAATGATACAGGAAAATGTTCTCTGGACATTTTAAGTTTTTCTTAAAATAGATTACAAACCATATGTATAGTATGTTAGAGGTTTTTGTTTTACCATAAAACAATGACCATATATAAGAAATTGCTCTAATGATGAAATTATGGGTAATTTTTTATTTTCTTATTTCATCTTTCTAAAGTGTTCAAATGTTCTTTAATGAGTATATATTATTCCAGGTGGGAGTCTACACCAACAGCATCAGCATCTCCTGAAATCTTGTTAGAAATGCAGAATCCCAGGCCCCACCCCAGATCTGCTGGCTCAGAATCTGCATTTTAACAAGACTCCCCACACTCTACACTCCCGTGATCTGCATGCACATTACAGTTGGAAAAGCACAGCTCTACATAACGCAATACAAGAGAAAAAAACTGTCTTAAATCAAGAAAGCCCTAGGCCATGACAACTGGGTGCCCTTTACTATTTGGAAGTTAATTCTGATGTAGAGCATAAGCAATTCTTACCTTCCAAAATCCAAAATCCTCTAGAAATGGCTTAACATTTCCACGTTTTTCATTTCAACAATGGGGCATGGAGCAGTGACAAGTCCCTCCATCTCCATTCCCTCCCCCGGCCACAGGGCCACAAAGCCTGAGCTCTGAGATTCTGCGTGAGGGAGAGGAACATAAGATTCCTCAAGAGCTGCTATTCAAGCCATTAAGCAGCATGTGCCAATGTTCCCCCTACAATTCTGGGTCAGTCTCCATTAAGCTGCACATCTGGCTGTCACACACTCTTTTGTGGGCACATCTCAATGGCAGCACTGATCGGCCTCTCCCCAGGGCCAGCCCTACAGTGGCCTCCCTGTCCTCCCAGCATGTGATGTCATGAGCATGAATGTCCTGCCAAACATTTAAGATGTTGCAGTTCACATTGTGTACATTGTATAGAGAAACACTGACGGGCAGATTTGAAATTTAAAAAAAAAAAAAAACCACTCATGCAGGGCAAGATACAACCAAACCTTGTTCTATTGTTATTCCAAACTACCAATTCAGCACAAATATGTAACTTGTATTCGTTAAGTACACAATCTTCTCCTTTTCGTTGCTGTTGTTGTAACCAGCATCCCTAGATGCAGAGATTTCCTTGAAACATTCTTTCTCTAATTTGGTGGCTATCAAATTCTTGGAAAGCATGAATAGAACTGGTTTATTTCAACCCAAAGATCTCCCTGCATGTGGTCTCTTCAGAAAAGGCCAAAAAGGGAGAAAGCTGGATGTAAGTCCCAAAGTCATCTCTCCTCCAAGGACCATCAAAGCAGAGGGGTGCCTGGGTAGCCCAGTTGTTAAGCGTCTGCCTTCGGCTCAGGTCATGATCCCAGAGTCCTGGGACTGAGCCCCACATCGGGCTCCTTGCTCAGCGGGAAGCCTGCTTCTCCCTCTCCCTCTGCCTGCCACTCCCCCTGCTTGTGTTCCCTCTCTCACTGTCTGTCAAATAAATAAAAAAAATCTTTAAAAAAAAAGCGGGATGGGGGTGGTTAGCTGCGCAACAGAAAGGCATGAGAAAGAGGCCCTTCCCTTCACTGTTGTTCAAAGTGGGGCATGAGGACGATCTCATCAGAATCAACGGGTGTGTGATCAAAATGCAGATTCCTGGGTACCAGGCCAGAACGACTGAGGGGTATCTAGGGGTGAGGAGAACGAATCTACATTTTACCTGACTTCCTAGCAGTGATTCATATATGAGAGTACGAGGGCTTCAGAATTAGATAGACTTAAATCCAATTTTACTCCTCTCTAGGGACTATCTGAACTTGACGAATAACTTGAACTCTCTACATCTCATTTTCCTCCCTATACACTAGGGACTGTGGGGAGGGTTAAATGTGTGAAGTTCCTGACACAAACATGTCCTGAGAGTGTGAATTCCCTTCTCCCTGCGATTCAGATAGAGCACTTTAGGTCTGCTATTTTACTTGTGATGGGGGTGGGGGGAGTGTCACTGTTTTCCCCTGGGTGACAATTATTGTCACTGCATTGCCCTGTTCCAATGGAACTCTACTGAGAGCAGACAAAATCATCAAGACTGAATCCCTCTTGATGACTGCCGGAACAGACCCTGGTGTTCTATAGCTGTGCTGTCCAATCCAATAGCCACTAGCCCATGTGGCCACTGAGTCCAGAAGGTGTGACTAGTACAAATGGAGACGTGCTGTAAGTGGAAAATACACACTGGAATCCAAAAAACGAAATACAAAAAGAAGGACATAAAAGATCCCGTTAGTAATAGATTATGTATTGAAATGGCAATATTCTGGATATATTGGATTAAACGGAATATATTAAAATTAATTTCACTTGCTCATTGTTAGCTTTTTAATGTGGCTTCTAGAAAATTCTAAATAACCTATGTGGCTATATTATATTCCTCTGGACAGTGCTGTTCTGGAGGAACAGCTACCCTCCCTCCTTCCCTCCCTAGCAATGATAATAAAACCCAATCCTGTAGTTATGACCTACAAATGGGATTTCCTAACTAGGCAGGCAACGACCAACTAGGAGAGATTTGGGGTGTGTCTTCTCTCACTGCAGGGAAAAGTGGGCTCATGTAGCGTGCTCCCACAGGTGGGAAAGCGAGCAGCAGCCTCAGGGAAGGGGGTGGCTGAGTGAGTACATACATCCTTAGGAAAAGAGGAGAACCACTTGAAACACTTGAGATTCAAGCCAGCAGTGCTAAAGAGAGGGTATGTGGGGCCTTACTTGTCCACACCCCCTGGATGCCTTTTGCTCCTTTCAAGCCCACAGTCATTAGACCCTGACAAGTTTTTATTAGACAGAGTCCTCTAGTACAATTACATGACTTGTATCCTTATAAAATATTATCATAACTAAGCAAATATTTTGGTCAACGTGAAGACTGTCTCTTCTGCACAAGTAATTTAGAAATATTTATAATCTCCTAATGTACACAAATATCTACCAAAATGACTAGCCCAAATGGATATTTCCAAAGAGGAAATGTTTGCCTATTATATTATCAGCTAACAGAATTAGTATTTTTGGAAAAACACTGCCAACGTAGATTGTAATCTGTGTTTTTTAGAGCAGATTCATAACTTGACAGAGTTTCTGGAATAGAAAACAAACAAGAATCAACTCGATGTGTCTATCTTTGTCCAAAATTTCCAAACATCTATGTGCATATGTTTGAGGACACTACATTTAGATATTATCACCAAAATATCCAATATAGGGGGTTTGTTTTATACTTCCCTTTATACCTAGCCAGTTTCTTTCCTAAGTGTTCAAAGTAGACAAAAACGTTTATCTGTGTAATGCTAGGGACTTGGTTTCTGACTTCTGCCCATTTATGTATGACTCAAAGTTGCTATAACGTCACTCCACTGGTTTCACTTTTATGACCACGCAGAACCACTATGGTACAGTGAATGAAACAGAGTGTTTTCATCACTCAGGGCAGGCAGAATGCCTTGTTCCTGAGTCACGACCAGGTTCCCTATCAATTACTAGTAGAAATTAATGAGAATGGTGAAAATCCATGGATGGCACCTCTGGACACGACAGACTACCGAGGCCACTTTTGCACACAGTCTGTTATTTTATTGCACAGGTTTCACTTAAAGGACAAAATGCACCATCAATGTTTGGAGAGTTTGGGGTCTCAAATACTGATACAGCATCAGTGTTTACACCCGTAAAGCCAAATTCAACAGCATGATTTATGTTAAACAATACCACTTCAAGATGGCTAACAAAATGAAAATAGAGAAAGGGGGGGAAAAGCTTTAAAAATGTGTTAAGTTGAAGCATATGCAAGTGTAGGATTAAAAACTGTATCATACAAATCTGGAAATCAAAAATATTTTGTGGCATGTCAGTTAGAGTTATATTCACTTGGACTGTTATTTATCATATAATTAAGGCCTATTTGGTTCATTTCCTTCATACTGATGAATTGAGAATTTCAGGAAAACCATGGTTATAAAAATGATCAATCTTGAAAAAGTATGTACAGATAAATGTAAAATCACAAACTAAAAAATATCCCCACCCCTTGCCCTCGATTTACAAAAGGGAAAGTTTCCCATGGAGGGAAAATTCCACAATCCCCTCCCTCCCCACCTCATGTCCCCAGTTCTGTTTTTTTCTATCACTTAAAACTAAATGACCTTGGAGCCGAAGAGGAGGGAGTGAACAGAGAGGCATCTTTATGAGGCTCCCATTGTCATCTGTAACAGTTTGAAAGGTGTCTTTTATTTCTTTCCCCACACCCAACTCAGCAATGTTTTGCAAGATATTTAAAATTTAAAGAGAGAGAGGAAAATATATATACATATACATATGCATATACATATATATACTGGTGAACAACAAAGGAATGCCCAAGAAAAGAGCTAATAATGGGCAAAACCATGAGAAAAGTGTGTGGGCATTTTCTGAGCTAAAGATTCCTTTTAAGGCAACAAACAGGGAGAGGGGTATTAAGACTAAAAAATGCCAGACAGGATGCTTTTCTAGAACTTTGGCTTTGGAGCCTGGCATTGGAGCGGGTTCCCGCTGCCTGTGGCAAGCAAACCCAGGGCCACGGGCGCAGAATCTGCAGCACGTCGGTGGGCAGGCCAGCAGCTCTCTTATACGTGGGCACTCTTGGCATGAGTGGGCGAGCTGGAGCCCGAAGAGTAGTAGAAACGGTTTTCACCAAACGACTGGGCATCTCCGGCGCAGCAGATGATGACACAGCCACCCACGAGGCACAGCACAGCACCGATCCAGCCCGCATACAGGGAGTAGCCAAAGCTGACAATGGTGGTCTCGCGGTGGGCGCACACGGGGAACCAGATGGTTGCGACGATGGCACAGAGAGCTGTGGAGACAGGGGAGAGCTGTGACCGGGCGCAGAGAGCTGTGGGGACAGGGGAGAGCTGTGACCAGGCACGGAAAGCTGCGGAGACAGGGGAGAGCTGCGGGGACAGGGGATGCGTCAAACTACTAGGTCCCTATTTTTCCAGCAGGTGCCAGACACCAAAGAACTCCAAAGTAAAAGCCCAGAAATGAATCATTGAAGCCAAAAAAGAGGTATTTGTGTTTACTTACGTATCTTCACTTTACATATCTTTACTTATAATTCTATGATTATGCTTACCTAATTGTGTTATAATTACCTCCTTACATGCCTATTTCCCATTCCAAACTCAGTTCCTTGAAGGAAGGGGCCATGTCCTACTTACGTCTGTAAAGCCGGGGTTTAACTCACTGTGAGGCACATAGCGTGTGCTCAGTGTATACCAGCTCAATGACTAGATGGCCTGATGTATTCGGAAATGAGAAATGAAATGATGCCCACTTGATTTTTCCACTCTATTTTTTCAATTTGGTCAATTCCCATTACAAAGACCTTGAAGAAGCTCTGAGAATTCTCTTGCTGTGGTGGATGTTGCCAGACATCAGTCAAGTATTGGCCACGAGTCTGAGTTCGTGTTACACTGTTCACAATCACACAAACAAATGATACTTGGAGTGAAAGAATTTACTCATGCAAAGATTGTATGGTGATGATATCTGTGGTGATGAGTCACAATGGCGGAATTTTATGGTCTTCCACCAACCAGTCTAACTTTCAGACTTGGCTTAGATTTTAAAGAGTAGGATAAGAAATAGCTTCTGTATCATTTAGTTCTTCCCCTCCTCCTAAGCAGAGTAGCAAAACAAGGACAGGCAGGAGCCTATGAAAACTTTACAAAAAATTTTAAACCTCTACACCAGCATTGTCAAGTAGGGTAGTCACAAGCGACGGGGGCTTTTAAATGTTTCTCATGAGGCTAGGGAGATCAAAAAACGGTGTTTTGAATATTAATTAATTAAAATTTAAATAACCCCAGGTGGCTAGTGGCTAATGCGCTGAACAACACAACTCCAGACAAAGTAACTCCACAGCTTCCTTTGGTATCATCTGATTTCTCACAGCTACAAGCAGGAAAGAAATTTTACTCGAAGCTTTAAATTGGGATGACACACTAAAGTTGGCAGATCAAGAAAATAATAATAATGAGGTTGCCCATCATTAGCCATAAAGCTTTCAACAAATTCAAGGCAGGGCACTGCGATGTTTGCTACCTGGAGTATCCTTGTCACTTTCAACTCAGCAAGCGTTTCTGATTTCTATTCACGCGAAGTTATTTTCTGACTTAACCTCTATGCCCACAGAGAAGACACATAATTTTTCCTCAAACATAAGTACTCAAATCTAACAGCCTCATACATTAGTTCTAAACTGAAGAAAAGATTTAAGTCTCACCCACTTTGAAAAACCTCTTTAGCCCCCTCACTGCCTTTGTGTAGCTTGTAACAGGCTCTTGTTAACAACAGACTAAGCCTACCCCATACACTTAAATAGATGTGATTCCTATTATATAAAAAAGCACAGATCCCTAGTAGAAGTCAGAGGGAAGAAAGTTAATTTGGGGGTTTTGAGTCTCTCAAATTGGCTTTCTAACAGCCTAAATTCACTCCATTAATTGTGAACTACTCACATATTTCAGGAGTTTTTATAGACTATCTAAGAAGCTAAAATCTATCCATATGTTAATAGCTTCATTTTTTCTTAAAGAGTAAGAACAATCACGGCAGCCTCTGTAATATGTTTGTATGAGATACCATGAGACGATATGTTGTCCTTCTGTGAGTAGTGTTCTCAAGACCAGTGTCAATGGAATCTTCCCTTTCCAGCCCAGGGCCTCGAACACCTGAGACACAGGAGAAAAGGCTTTTTCTCTCCTCCTCCAGCCACACATTCCAAATGCAGCCCTCACCAAGAACGGCTTGGCTACTGTCAGAGTCATACCCTCAGCAAGACACAAAGAAAGAGGAGAAGAAAAAGTCTTTTCCTGTGTCAGGACAAGAAACAGAAACTCTTCTAGAGTGTTTCAGCCAGGGAGAACTGCTCTAGATTCTTCATATCGATACACAATCCAGCTACACACCCCTAGACCCCCAAAGTGGGCACTCATTCTGCTTGAGCAAAATAGCAACGTAGCAAGGGTTTCCAAATGCCCAAGCTTCAATAGAAGGAAAAGGTGGGTAGGGAATAGCTGAATTCCATAGGGAAAAGAAAAATTTGATTTCCCAGACAACTGATTTGGTTCAATTCAACCGATCTTTCCCATAAACAATTAGCCTGGTTTCAAAACAGCTTATGGTTCAAATTAAGTTATATTTTTCAATTGCTTCGTATTTTTACATACAACACATATACATGCACAAGTGTTCCCCACACTTCATGTAAACCTAACTCAAATGCAGATTTGGTGTAGATTTTATAAAATAAAGATGTATATTTTATAGATACTTTATATATATAAAATAAAATAAGAAATTGCCTAGTTCTTCCCCTCTTTCTAAACAAAATAATACGAGTATCTTCACGTGGGGAAAGAATCAGGCTCAATATTCCAAAAATAATCATCAGCCTTGATTTCGATTGTTTTAGGGATTTTGTTAGATTTTATTCCAATGTAATTCACTAGAAAAAGGAAACATCAGGAAAATGTCTAAACTCCTACATAATGAACCTAGAGGACTGGATGAATGGATGGGTGGATGGATGGATGGATGAGAGACAGTCTCATTTCAAGTCTACTTTCCACTTCAAACACATCAAAACTGACTTCCCAAATCATAAAACTGTAATGTAACTTTAACACATTTAAAGTTACAAGCTCATGATTTACCTCATTAAAGATTTCCTTCTTTTATAATCCATGCAAAACAAGGCAAATGAGTGCCAGCAGGGTCACATTATTTCCTAGTAGATAAATGAACTCTGGGTGAATTCCTGTGGCTCTCAAAGATGAGCCACATCAAAACCACTAAAAGATGACAGTCCGCCACACAACATGAAGGGAAATGAGAGGTTCGCTGGAAATAGTGACCTTCAAATGAACTCAGAATGAAGAATGTTTAGAAACCAAAAAAGAAGAATTTACTCAATGTCAGCGTGGTTTGAAGGGAAAGGGGGATGTTTTCATCAGTAAAGTTAAAATGCAAGTTAAACTATTACTTAACTAAAAGATGTGAAATGTTAATAAAACAATAGCAATAACATTTGACTTTCTTCATGACATAGAAGGCCTGCTAGATTTATTTCTATTTGCAGACACACACACACACACACACACACACACACACACACAGAGTTTATAATGGTTCTCCCAATTACTTGGAGAAAATAAAGAAAATGCTTTTCTAAAAAAGTCACAGTTACCCATAGGTAAAGAAAAATGAAGAAAAAGGGAATTTTCGTTGCTTTTCTTTTCATGTCATCAGAATGTATTTTTAAAGTAAGTCTCTAACAGAAGAATTTTAACACTCAGATTTTTCAATCTATTTCTCCTCTTCTACCTTCCAAAGATGAAATAGTTAATTTTACAAGGGGGGGCAAGGAATCTGTCATTTGGAAGGGAGCAGAAAGTGAAAATTGGGGGCATACTTAGCTAAAAAAAAGAAGAAGAAGAAGAAGAAAAGAAGGAGGAGGTGGAGGAGAGCAGGGAAGAAGGCTTCACTGTGTAGATACAGATTTCTCCAGACTTGGTGCTCTCACAAATAGAAATCCCTGCTCTTCAGGGAATAAAATTGTTTGCCTCTTTTGGTAAGTTTCAAATAATGTAATACAATGTGTTCATTAGTAGACAGAATACAGCCTTATTAAAAGTTAACAATGATCCTGATGTAGCCAAACACAGAAAATAGTTGGAAAGGCAATTTTAGAGCAATGAAAGGTACTTGCAGCTTTTAATTTCTTTAGGGATTAGATGACACATAGTAACATAGTTAAATAAATGTGATGAAATTAAATAAAATTAGTAAACGTGTGTTTGACTTTGAAGGCAACAATTTAGAGAGAGACGGAAAGACTGACAGAGGCCCAAAAAGGCAGAAGAGCACAAGACTCTGACATTTCTTCCTTCTTCCAATGAATACCACTGTTTTCAGGCTTTGTCACTTTCAGAACTAAGAACTGACAGTACTTTTAAGAGCATTATTTCTAGCACAAAGCAAGATTTCCATTAAAATCACATAAATTACTCTGAATGACAGAAGTAATACTGGAAAAAAATCTTCCTTGATGTTATATCTGAGCTTTGCTTCAAAAAAATTCTGGGGACTGGAAGAAAATTAGTACATAGATGAAATAGGTTGGCTATGAGTTCATCATTATCGAGAATGAGTTTGGGTTATACTACTACTTCTACTTTTGGGTATGTATGAAATTTTCCACAATAAAAACTATTTTTTAAATCTCCCTCCATTTAAACATTTGACAATGCACTTATTGCTGCCTTCTATAACTGATGCTATTATAACATATGATCGAAATAGCAACTAACTTTAGCTTTGTACCAATTAACTCAAGGCAACAAGTAATGAGATTTCTAACGAGCTGTTGGAGTCATATTCATTTGTTGTGTCCTTACAAATTTGAATCTAGAAAAATTTTATTTTCTTTTTTAATTTGTGATTCTCTAAATTTTGACTTAAGAAAACATAGCTGCCAAAGGACATACTCTTCTTACACAATGACTTTTATGAAGATCTAATATTTAAAACAATCATCAAGCCAATGGAACATTTGACTACATTATTTTCCTGGCCTGCTTTCAACATTTTTTCCTTTTATTTCTATTTCATAATTCATTATCTTTTTTTTCCCATAACCTTTTTTAAAAGCCAGTCCCGTGGTTATTTGTTAATTTTTTTTCTAATCACAGAACTTAGAGATGCGAGAGACCTCATAAAAAGCAGTTAATTCTTCCAATTTTACTGATAACTGTCATTTTAAGTCACAACCATACTAAAGGTACCACAACCATTCCACTACCCATATGAAATTTGATTTACATCATGGGCTTGTTTGTATAAAGCTAATGAGTTTAGAGAAAGACTTTTTCCATCTATTCTCTTAAGACCCCAGGATTAAGGGTATCACTGTTTACTCCACACCCAAGGGTGACCTCTCCTAGGACATCTGATTCTGTGTGCATGACAAGCTCAATCTCTCCCACAGTAGCACACACCCTTTATTTTACTACAATTCCATTATTAACCTGTAAGTTCCAAGTTAAAACAACTTTTTTTCTAATACAAATACAATTCCTGGGGCCATATTTTTTTAAAAAGAGGAGAGAAAACGACAGGATCCCACTTAGGAAGGAATATACACTTCCTCTCCTACCATTCCCTACCCCTGTCTCTCCAAGAAACACCCAAATCAAGTACTTTCTAAGTTACAATGAGGTGAGAATGAGATCAAATCAGAACTAAGCCTGACCGTTTTTAGCTGGGTAGTTTGATGTGACTTCTTATAATGGAATAGGCAAAAAACTCCAACTATTTGTGATCTACACTCTGGTTTTTACAATGTAAACAATGGAAATATCTCCATTAGGCCAGGATGCAACCTAGCATTTCCAGGAACAGCTCACTGACTCTCTTGACCAGTGCCATGTGTGGAGATTACCCCACAGGAATGAGATATGATCAAAAGAATACCCAACTGCCCTCTGGGTTAGCTCTCTATTTCCTCTAACCAATAACAGCAATGATAATAGCAACCATTTGTGGAGCACTTACTATGTGCCAGACACCAGGCTAAATAACTTGCATACCTCCTTTTCAATATTCTTACCAACCTCAGATATAAGCATTATTGCCTCATTTCAAGTAAAGGGTCAGAGACATTAAGTAACTGCCCTAATTCACACAGCCGGAAAGTGGCAGATCCAAGATTCAGTACAGTTGGTCTGACGCCCAGTGATAAGATAAGGCAGCTCAAGGCATAGGCACCTCCTGCCTTGGTAGGGGCTCTTGAAAAGCCACAGATGAGATTTACTGGGATCCATCCTAGATCTGAGAAGTCGGCTACATCAGGCTCCCATTCCTTCCCCCCAAAGCAGGACCAAATCCTCACACCATTAAACTTAAGACTATTGAGAAGATAAAGCTGTTGTACAACAGACATAATTTTTTTTAAGCTTTTGGAAAAATAAAAATTTTCAGGGTCAGGAAGAACTGACTTTAATTAATAGTGCTTACAGTTTCCATACCCAGATTAGCTTCAGTATTGTTTCCAGTTCCCAGGCCCCAAAACCCCAGTGCTGCCTGGTCCCCTTTGGTCAGCCACCACACCTCAGCTGGGGCATCCCTGGTGACCCCCAGGATCCAACAGGAGCCCAGCACTGGCTTCTCCAGGGAGAGCGTCAGAAGCCAATCCCGAGCAACACAAAGGGAGTCTTCTCTCTAGCTCCTCCCACCCACTGACAACAGGGGAACCGAGGCACTGGGCTTCAGAGAAGACCCAGAGGGGACCAGCAGGTGCCACAATTGAGACAATGAGCATTGCATTTCCAGAGCAAGCTCAGTCCAGTCAAAACAACATCCAACCTGAAGGCAAGCGGTGACCCACTGAGAAATAAACCTGACAGGAGCCATCAAAGAGGCAGCAGGTTAACTCTGGAAATTCAAAGCTACAAGAGGGCAAGGGGTGGCATCCTCACTCCAACCTAATAAACAAGTGGCCAGAAGGCTGCAGCAGCTCTGGAAGAGTCCAATCCCTCAACGCGCCTCCAGGTTTTCACTCCAGGCAAGTAACCGGGGACTGAGGGACTCCCATCACTACCGGCCCCGCCTCCCATTCCTCTCTAGGACTCTGTCCACATATTCCAACCAACCCACTCAACAAAGATAAAGAAAAGCTTTAATTCAGCTACGAAGTTTCAAACAACTCACCTGGACGATTCACTTGTTTTTAGGATTTTTTTTTTTTAAAGATTTTATTTATTCATGAGAGACAGAGACAGAGAGAGAGGCAGAGGGAGAAGCAGGCTCCCAAGGAGCAGGGAGCCCAATGCGGGACTCGATCCCAGGACCCTGGAATCATGACCTGAGCCGAAGGCAGACGCTTAACCATCTGAGCCACCCAGGCGCCCATTTTTAGGATTTTTTTAAATACCAATTTGTCTATATTATACTGCTTTATATCTTTTTTCCCTACAGGGTTTGAGGTTTTTGTTTTGTTTTGTTTTAATGTATTCTCTTAGTGGATATCCTATGATTCTCATATGGAAGGCCAGAATTTCTAAAAATGAACACCTAACACAACAGATTCACCCGTTGGGTCTGGCATCCTCGGAGACAGAGAGAGCCTTCTGGGGCTTCTGTAAGAATGGGAGGCAGGTAACAATGGCAACCGCCTAGGATGAGAAGGGTTTCCACCTGGATTCCGCACACCAATTTACCTGTAGAGCTTTGGTCTAACTGTTGGAAAGGGAATTTGAATGTAAAGATCTGATCTCCAAAAAGCAATGTAACAGAGGACCCTGTGAGTTCGATGGATCACCTGATACTGAGCCTGTGTTCCATGTGGCACTCCCACATAGATACTTTGTGCCTGGAACCAAAATGTCCATGCCCAGATTCTTCTCCAGAAATGACAGGTGGCCCTCTGGTCTTTTCACTCCCATTACCCAACCCCACACACACCTACACAAGCCCCTCCTCTGAATTCTCTGTGGCTTCACAAGTCCCTGAAAACCTCCATCCCTTTGCGAAACGGCACCCCTACTCCTCATGTCCCCTTACCTCACCGATGTCACTGCAGGTGACCATTACTAAGTGGCACTGACCCGCATAGAACCCTGACCCTTCCCCTTCAACATATAGTCTGATACCAGTTTGGGGATGGGAATTCCTTGTCTCAGGAGAACCGGACTCGATGTCTAACCCATAGGCAGACCAGTTGCTGCTCACCAACATATCAGTGCACTTTGCAACAAGAGCTGCTCTTAAAATTCATGGCTCCTATTAGGATTTAGAATGCGCTAGTGGAATTAGCATTCAAGAAAAAAAGTAGAGAGAAATGAAATCACTGAAGAGAGCAGAGCTAGAAGGATCCACCCTAGGTTGTTAAATCAAGCCCTCTGTGTGCAGGAGAAACTAGGAAAACTGAACAAGCACGTGCCATTTCCTTGGCCTGGGCTATTCCCCCACCCCCCTCCAACCCATGATCTGACTACCTTCTCTTCCACGCTCAACACTCAACACTCATCACTGGGGTCCTCTGCTCTGGGAAACTCCTCCAGCCTGGCTTAGGCTCCTTCCTATGCGTGTGCACACCCTGTGCACCTTTTTTAAATGAGCACATGCCACACTCTATCGAGATGTCCAAGTACACTCAAAGCAGAGACCGCCTTCTTCCCCCAGTGTCCCCAGTGCCAATCATGATGCCTGGCACTCAGCAGATGCTCCATGAATCCTTACTGAATAAAAGATTAAGGGATACCTGGCTGGCTCAGTCGGTGGAGCATGTGACCCTTGGTCTCGGGGTTATGAGTTTGAGTCCCACATTAGGTGTAGAGATTACTTAAAAATATAATAAATAAAATAAAATAACTGCATCATCACTAGTGATCTACCACACTCAACATCTTACTTTTCTCTTGCCCTCCTCTTTCTCTACTCTTTCTTTATACATTAAATGAAGTTCTCAATTGTAGCTACACATAAGAATCATCTGGAATGGGGCGCCTGGGTGGCTCAGATGGTTAAGCCTTCGGCTCAGGTTATGATCACCAGGTCCTGGAATCGGGCCCCACGTCGGGCTCCCAGCTCAGTGGAGAGTCTGCTTCTCCCTCTCCCTCTGCCTCTACCCCTGCTTGTGTGCTCTTTCTCTCTCTCTAATGAATAAATTTTTTAAAAAATCTAAAAAAAAAAAAGAATCACCTGGCAGCTTCCAAAAAATATCTTTGCTTGGCCTGATGCCCAGTAATTCCAAATGCTGGGGTCTGGAGAGAGGTATTCCCAAGAAAGAGATTCCACTGCGAAGCCTGAGTGGAGAGCCACTGTGTTACTCTCTCCTGTCCCCTGGTCTCTCTCTTAAGTATACCCACTTTTTTCCTTTTGCTTTTTAACGTTTTTTTTTTCATGTCCAGTGACCCCCGCAGACATTACTTATCCCTCTGCATCAACTACCCATGAAACATAAAGAGATACACATTATGGGGGGGCTCTTCCCGGGTGGGTATGCCTGACTGCCTTTCACATGCCTCCTGAACTCAAGGAAGCAGCAGCAAGACCTGAGATTCATCAGGTTCACTCAAAGATGGAGTGCTCTATAGAAAGCTGTCTTACCCAGCAGAATGAGCAGAACGCCAGCCAGCTGGGCCCGCCTGTACTTGGCCACACCAGGCTCCTGGCCCATTCGAATGCAGGGGAGAACCGTCAGCAGCAGGAGAATGGCGGGCAGCCCCAGGACTGAGGCTGCTATCATCAGGGCTCGGCAGGCCTGGACATAGCCTGGACACAAGAGAACAGACAGGGGCGTTAGACCATGGGTCCCCTTGGGGCCTGAACCCTGGCTCAAGGGAATCCAGCACCATCCGCCTTCCTCTGGCCCTATTCCAGGACTCACAATATGGTAAATGCTGTCGAAGATCACTTCACATGTTCAGATTTTAAAGTGACTCCCTGGCAAACAAAGGAGGTTGGAGGCTGGAGAGACTGGGTGGACATCTCTGGTTTAGACCACCTTTCTAAGCTCCCAGGATGAATGGGCCAGGAGCCCAATTACACCATTACATTGCCTCATGAAAGAGTCAGATTAAAACTCAAACCCTCCCGGATGTCTTCTGTGATGGTCTGTGCTGATCCCAGCCTGCTGCTGATACACTCTGCCTGGGTGATCGTGGGCAAGTCACTAAACTGCTATGTCTTAGCACCGTCCTCGTCGGTAACATAAAAATGGTAATAGTGCCTGTATCTCTCTAAAAGATCAACTAAGATTAACTTAGTTAACTCATGCAGTGCTTAGAACAGTGCCTGGCACATACTAAGTACTCCAAAAAGATTAGCTATTATTCCTGGTATTATTACTCTGTGTCAGGGCAATCATTTTATCTCCAGGTGTACGTGGCAATTTTGTCCCTAACCGTTGTGCTTTTAATTCCCATTGTATATAGTGTGTGGTCCTAATTGGACTAAACTAAGACTCGGGCTTCCTCTCTTGATATTTCCGCAGAGGCTGCTGTGCTCATGAATCCTGACCCCTACTGACAGTCAGGCACTATCTCCTGCCTCACCCAGTCTCCTGGGTGTGCTTCCACTAAGGTCTGGTATCGCTTAAAAGGCATCTCTGTGCCTGGGTGGCTCAGTCGGTTAAGCATCTGCCTTCGGCTCAGGTCATGATCCCAGGGTCCTGGGATCGAGCCCCGCATCAGGCTCCTTGCTCAGTGGGGAGCCTGCTTCTCCCTCTGCCTGCCGCTCCCACTGCTTGTGCTCTTGTTCTCTCACTCTCTCTCTACCTGACAAATAAATAAAATCTTTACAAAAAAAAAAGGGGGGGCATGTCTCCAGTCCCAAGGATTCCTAGAGAAATCCTGCCTTGGTCTTCAGCAGATGATACGCAATTATGAATGAAGGAATAAGAAGTTGAATAATAAGAGTGGAGCAAAACCAAATGAACTTTACGCTGTCAAATAAAATGCCAGGTAACAATTTCATTAAGAAACAGATTACAGGGCGCCTGGGTGGCTCAGATGGTTAAGCGTCTGCCTTTGGCTCAGGTCATTATCCCAGGGCACTGGGATCGAGTCCCATGTCAGGCTCCCTGCTCAGCGGGGAGCCTGCTTCTCCCTCTGCCTCTCTCTTTCTCTCTCTCTCTGTCTCTCATGAATAAATAAATAAAATCTTTAAAAAAAAGAAAGATTACAATATGTGCAATGTTTATGTAAGATAAATCTAACAAGATACTGGCAGAATATGGCAGACTTAAATGTGTTGTTTCTCATTAAAACATTCTCCCTCCTCCAAAAACAAAGGAGAAGGGTGTATTTATTACTCTCCCTTTTCCACTCAGATGGAATTAGAGCTAGTGGCCTGGGGGAGGCAGAGTTAGAGACAAAGCCAAAAATGAGCCCCAATTTCTGCCTCACACACCAAGACTGTCATACCAAATCTGGTCAGCCTGTCCTGTGCACCAAGACCCAATTGCAACACTCTCTTAGCAAGATCTAGTTTGCCAGAATTCAGACTCTTCAAGGGTACTTTTCCAGCCATTGCCCATCCCAGCTTCTTCAAAATGAAAGTTGAACAATCAATCAACTGTCTGTTGACTTGAAGATTCCCCCAGGGAAGAGCCACAGGATTCTGAGGCAGGACATCTGGCTGAAGCCCAGTGCCCCTGCAGCTTGTAGGAAGGCCAAGGTGGACACAGCAGAAGCAGTCAACTAACAACTGAGGTTCTGAAATTCATGGTGCAGGCTGTCTACGTGCTCAAGGCCAAGGCCATGCCTGAAAAATCAAAAGATGGAGACGGAGATCTGTTCCTGGGCCCACCCAATTGCGAGGGAGGGGGAGAGCAGGAAGGATTAGGCCCTCCCTAAAATGTACTCCAACTGTAGGATGGTCTGTTCTCTGAAAATAAACCACTAGGCTCTGAATGCTCAGGAAATTTAACTTCAGGGGAAAGAAAGAAAGAGTGATTTTATGCTATGGTCAGATTCCTACAAATACCATGCCCAGCTTTTAATAAAAAATTACAGAAGCAACTTATGAAGCCTCTACTACATCAAAGGAGGTTTACATTTCTCATCTCATTTAATCCCCCAAGACAACTCTGAAAGAGAGGTGGTTGGTTTGATTTTAATTTTTTAAAGGAAGACAACTGGGATTCACAGAGATTAGTGAATTGTCCTGAATTATCCAGATGATGAGCACTGGATCCCAGAGTCTGACCAGGTCTACCCAAGGCTGCCATTAAGTGAAGGTGAGCGCAGATCTGGGTTCCCGGGACTTCTGTCATTCTGGAAGTTCAAAACGGAGTAGAAGGGGTTGCCTGTCTGGCTCAGTCAATAGAGTGAGTGACAATTGATCTCGGGGTTGTGAGTTCAAGCCCCACGTTGGGTGTAGAGATAAATTAAATAAGAAACCTTTTTTTTAATTTTTAAAAAATGGAGAAGAGGATAGTGCTTGGCAGGACTGACATGCATTGTGTGCACTAGCTGTGCTTCAGTGGCAATGCCTGGTGCAGAAGATGCAAAGAGAGTAGGACGCCATCTCTATCTTGGAGGAATTTAAAATGTGGTAGAAAAACTTCACTCACGTTGAGCAAAAAAGTCAAAATGTGTCCTGATAGTGATAAGCATCAAATACCAGGGCAGCAAGGAGGAAGGGGGGATTGATTACAGCTACACTTGTGGGAAAGCTTAAAGGGGAGGAGCAGAGTTTCCAGGAGAGCTAAAGGATCTCCCAGGGGTGGCACAAAGCCAAAGGCTCCCAGACTGGCCTTGGGGCCCAGTTACTCCGCTGATGAAAGAAACCAGGATAGGCTTTTAAATGTGTACCTCAGGGCACCTGGGTGGCTCAGTGGGCTGGGGTCATGATCTCAAGGTCCTGGGATCAAGCCCCTGGACAGGCCCCCTGCTCAGTGGGGAATCTGCTTCTCCCTCTGCCCCTCCCCCTGCTCGTGCTCTCTCCCACTCCCTGTATCTCTCTCAAAATAAATAAATAAAATCTTTATAAATAAATAACTAAATTTGCACCATCATCAGAGGCTAGCGGGACAGAAGGCAATCGTGTATAGGCTAAACCCGCTGGCAGGACAGAGAGAAAGAGCAAAAACCCGAAGGGGAGCCTGCGATGTAGCCAATCACCCAACTGGCTCGAGGTTTTCATCTGAATTGAAACTGTTGCCCAGAATTGTTCAATAGGGAAGTAAGTGAAGATGCCCCCCCCCCCCGCCCCCCCGCCTGGCGTCGGAGGAGCTAGACAATTCTCTCCTCTCCCCTCTCAGACACAGCTGGAGGGGAGCGGGCAACCCACGGTGGCTCACCTTCTCACAGGGTGAGCGTGCCCTCGGCGGGGGGGGGGGGGGGGCGACACCGCTTCCCTATCGGACCCGAGAGGTGCAGAGTCAGGGAGGGGGCGGACGGACGCCCCCACTGCGGGGGCAAGGGATGGGGAAAGTAAGACAACCCCCCCACCCCCCCAGCCTACGAGAGCAGACCTAGCGGAGCTGGGAGGGCCCTGACTTGGCCAGAACTAACCTTTACAAAAAGGTGGGACTGAAGGTGTCAAATATGTGCCCTAAGGTCTTGAGTGTTTCTGTGACCGCCATCTAATGCGCCCATCCCCAGTCTGCCCCGAGGATCAGGGTTTGCAGCAGCCACTCAGAGGTGGGGTCCTTACCGGGCAGGATGAGGATGTCCACCAGGGGCTTGCAGTGGTACAGCCCCGTGGCCATGACGCAGTCAGCCCACAGACCCTTGGAGCCCAGTTCGTCCAGCTTGCGGCAGGTGGGGATGGTGTAGCCGCAGGTCACCACCCAGTCATTGGTGGACGTAGTGACGATAATGCCGATCCAACCCACGAAGCTCGTGACGAAGCCCACTACCTGCAGGCACGTGGCCACCATCGTGTCCGCCACCCTGGCGTCCCCGGGCCTCGCCCCTCACTAGCTGTGCCCGCGCCCGCGCCCGCGCCCGGGACTGGACGGCGCCTGCCCCGGTCGTCTCTTGCGCGCGCTCGCGAGGCGCTGACCCGCGACGGCCGGACGTGGGACGCTGGAGGCGGCGGCAGGCCAGGAAAGGCTGCGAGCCCAGCTCCGACGGCACGACGGGCGCACGGCAGGGACAGCGGCGCGGCTGGGCAGTGCGCCCCCGCCCCCCTCTTTAAACTCCGTAGACTCGGCCGGCGAGCGCCAATCGGCAACGGCCCGGGGCGAGCCGGCCAATCGCGGGGCGGGGCCCGGGGTGGGGTGTGGGGGGGAGCGGGTTAGGGAGGGGGGCGATGCCTCGGCGCTCAGCCCCGTGTCGCGCGGTCCAGGTTGGAAAGTAAAATAATTCGTTCCAGGTCCAAGAAATGGAAAGCGTCAGGCGCGAGTTCTGTTTTGCTGCAAATTATTTCTCTTCTTGCTGCCCGTCTCACATCTCTGCCTCTGGGTCTCCTCTTTGCTCCATCCCTCCTCCTTCTCCCCATTCGTTCTTTCTTCCCAGCTGAGAGCAGGGACCGTGGTCCTCCCAAGGGTGCCCGGTACAGTTCCTCTACCGCCCAGGACAGTAACAACAGAGGAGCTGAGAACTGCCTGAGGAACAGAGGCGAAGCACCCAGCATTCCGTAGTTACCAGCGGAAAGAAAATGATCCTTTCCTGTGGGTGACAATCATCAGAGGTGGCCATGGCCATAATAACGGTGTCAATAACAATAGCAACTCACATTTATCCAGCTGTACTGTCATGTTCTATGTGCATGCATTATGTATCACCTCATTCTCCTAATAACCCTCTGTGATAGGAACAATTGTTTGCGCGTAATTCGCGTGAGGAAACAGCATGAGAGTTTAAATTGCCCAACGTCACTCAGCTGGGAAGGGGGAGAGTCGGTGGGCCCATCTCACCTTCCCTCGTAAACCATTCCTGGGAACCTCTCCTGATTATCACTTTCTGAAAATCCCTAAAAGGCTCAAGTTCCCCGTTTCGACACATTGAAAGCTAGGCTGACTGCTCTGACAGTAGGTTAGTATCTGCGCTCCACCGAGAGCTCGGCCTAGCCTAGAGTGAGCGCTCTAGGTGTGTACCTATCATCACCATCATCATTAAGCTTCCTTCTCTCCGTGCATTCAAATAAGACCCATTGTATGCCCTTTTTTATCATGCAGAGAAGTCCTCCTTGGGCTATGTTTACATTAAACAGTTTCAATCCCATTTGATAAATTTGGTTTATCTTATTCTAGCCCTCTATCAACAATCATGAGATTTAAAGATGAGGACAGTTTCAGCAAACACAAAACTTCCTATTCAATACTCTAAATCTAAGATCTGGATTGTAAATCACAGCTACTAAGCTTTCCCATATCTATGCTGGGTGTTAGGGCAAATCTCGGTATCTTCTAGGGAAGACTAGCCTTGAGGAAACCCCAAGGAAATCAAGTGCACAAAGAGAAAAGGCTGACAAATAGATGACAGAATGTCAAGCAGGAGAGCCCACAATTGCCCCAGAGAGCACAGAGGATAGCAATACAGGCTGAGGTACCTGGCTTCAAATCTGGCCTCTACCACTTACTAGCTGTGACACCAAGTTGCTTCATCTCTCCGGGCCTCAGTTTTCTTGTGTAAAATGGGGATGAAAATAGTGCCTACCCCATGGGCTGCTTGATTATCATGTGAGTTAATACACATATAGAACTTAAAACAATGTCTGGTACAAAGTACATGCTCAATAAACCTGAAAAATGATCCAGAGCCCTTGCTTCTGCACTCTTATGTTCTCCCTGCATTCATACAATCCGATTTGTAGAAACTACTGTATAGGAATATGTCCTTTTTTTGAGGGAGCCATTGTGTTTGGGGGCGATGTTTTCAGATATTTCCTCATAACAGTTTTTAAAAAGAGAGAGATTTTGTATTAAGTACAATATAAACTATAAAACCCATGCAACATCAATTCACTGAGAAAGCAACTGTGAAATCTGCACTCTTGTGACTCCATTAGCATTTGACATTTGAACAATAAAGATTCGACCAATCAGAATTCAACAATGCTCAGGTCACCCACAGGTGACACACACAGGTATTTGTAAAGCCAGATTTCAGAACTCAGACCCTAAATGGTAGAAAGAGCTGTCAGTTGTTAAGAACTTGGACTAGAACCTCCTGAGTTTATATTCCAACTTTATTGCTTGGGTTGTCCCTTAACCTACGTAACTTTCAGGTTCTCCATCTATAAAGTGAGAATAGCAGATGCCCCACTGGGTTACTGTGAGGGTCAAGTGAGAGGACTTATACAAAGTTAGATGATAGATGATAGATAGATAGATAGATGGATAGATAGATAGATAGATAATTTATGTGTACATACACATATATATTATAAATGGGCACTCATAAATGTTAGCTACTGTTAATATATTCATAGGCAAAATAGATCAATTGAAAATATGAATTGCTTTTGATAAAGACTAAAGCTAAAATAATTAGGCTATAATTATCATTATCTATTAACAGAAGAGAAATCCTGAGATGAATGTCTAAACAATCACAACACAGATGTACAAAAGGTCACTGGAGGAAGACCAGCAAAGCATAACCTGTTTGAATAAATTAGCTCCAAACAAAGAGAGAGCATGTCCCTTGGAAAGGAAGTGGGGCAGCATGGAAGCAGCACAGGAGAAGGTTTAGTGGCCCACAGACTCCAAGGCTCTCTGTATCGTGGGGAAGTTCCTGAAGCTTTTAGCTGAGGGACTTTTCCTAAAATCATCCACATTCCTTGGCTGTGGTGATTCTTCTCCCCAAGCCTTCCTTGTGATTAGAAAATGACTTCCCATATAGTGTAACTTAACTGACATTCCTCGTCTCCCACACACCCAGGTACCCTTTTTGTTGCGAAAGTCAGTTTCTCAGGGTCCAGTCACCCCAGATCATTGTCAACAGTGGGTCCCCAGTACTCCCAGACAAGGTCTTTCCAGTTAATTTTCTCTCGGAAAACTGCCTTGCCATCTCTTCACATTTCTACAGTATATCACAGAACTAGTAAGATAAAGCTGAAATCTGATTCCACGTCTTCTGACCCTAAGTCCAATATTCTTTCTATTATTGAAAGTGTAAGAAGGGTCTTTCCTTCCTTAATCTTACTCAAAAATAGGGGCGCCTGGGTGGCTCAGTCGGTTAAGCATTTGCCTTCAGCTTAGGTCATGATCCCAGGGTCCTGAGATGGAGCCCTGCATCCAGCTCCCCGCTCAGTGGAGAGTCTGCTTCTCCCGCTCCCTCTGCCATCCCCCTGCTTGTGTGCGCTCTCTCTCTCTCAAATAAATAAATAAAAACTTTAAAAAAAAAATCTTATTCAAAAATATGTGAAGGAGAGTGTGAGACCTAAGCCCCACAGGTGTACTAAACAAAGAAGGTGGCCTGATTAACTGTTCTTCTACAATTACCATCTAAACCAATCAGTCATAACTTGTCATTCAGTTAGAGCACTAATGCACACGGCATTGGAAAGTGGGTTTGCTGACAAGCCGCAAAAAGCCCACATAGAAAGCAAAACTTGGGCCAAAGGAGTGGGCTTGCAGCGACTACTAGTGGTTGTATTTTCTCATTGCATGGTTGGTAAAAACATTTTCTGTGTAAAGGGGCCTATGACTGCGAGAAACATAATTAACAACTTCCCACATTCCAATGTGTGATCATTAGACCCAGATGGAGTGTCCGCTTCTTTGTAAAAAGCTTTCCTCATAGAGATGTCTGGGTGGCTCAGCTGGTAGAGCATGCAACTCTTGATCTCAGGGTTGTAAGTTTAAGACTCATGTTGGAAAAAAGTTTTCCTCGCATATTAGGAAACACTCATTTCTTTAGAAAACCAAATGTGAAAACTTAGGACATATACGATACCACTTAGGTGAAATTATTCATTTGAAAATTAAATACTTTTAGTAAGACCCCCTTGTAAAGGATAAACTCCTCTAGTAGTAACACAAAATTGCAAATACACACACATTTTTAGAAATACTGTAGTACAAATTCATAGTATAAACAAATGTATCCAAACATAGACATTAAATGAAATGCCCTGTGAATTTGGGGGTTTTGTCTATCTTGTTGATCACTGAAATCTGAGTGTGGCCCAGCATCTGACAGTTATAAAGGCACTCTGTACATATCTGTGGAATGGAGCTGAATTGAAATGTTCCCCCAAAAAAGAGAGACTGCATTTGCAAGCCTCTAAGTTTCACTAGGATGCTGTCTTTGTCTGTCCGGGCTGCTAGAACAGAATACCATAGACTGGTTTATAGACAAGAGCAACGTTTCTCAGTTCTGGAGGCTAGAAGTACAAGATCCAGGCACCAACGATAGATTCTGTGTCTGGTGAGAATCCTCTTTTTGGTTAATAGACAGGAGTCTTTTGGCTGTGTCCTTACATGATAGAAGGGTCAAGGGAGTTCTCTGGGGTCACTTTTATAAGGCACTAATCCCACTTATGAGGCCTACACTCTCATGACCTAATCACCTCCAAAAGATGAGGTTTAGCCAGTGATTGTTGGAGGACACAAATACTTAGCCCAGAGCAGCTGGGAATCTGAAGAAGAAGGAATCAGGAGGTAGGGATTAGAACTGGTCTGAGAGCAGGCAAGAGGCAGAGGGAAGGCCCTCTGTGGTCTCAGTACCCACCCACTGTCCTTGTAAAGAAGAGCCTTCTCCAATAAGGAATGTGTGCTGCTCAGGTCTCAAGCAGGAGAGTCTCTGACAACCTAGAGATACTGGCTCCATCAAGGTATCTCCACCGAGAGCAGAGCAGAGCTTTCACGAATGACTTCCATCTAGAATTTCGACTTCAACTACTGGGGAAAAAAACTGCCTTTTCGGGGTCCCATTTCTTGGCCTTCTTGATGCAATTAAAAAACCATTCCTGCAGAAGCCAATTTATTAAAAATTTCCCCTCCTTCCACTCGGAGATAAAGCAAAATAATGAAAAGTTGTACCTGGATTGTTAGGTCTGAGTCCTTTCCAGAATGTTTTCTCTCCTCTGCCTTCAAACAGCTGTTCATCTGCTTCTCTACCAGAAGTTTCAGAATACATTGGATGGGATAGGTCTCATTCAACCTCTAAGATCATACGTCCCAAAGACCGGTAGAAGTCCCTACTTTTAATTCAAACCAGAGATCACATTTTATGAAAGTAGAGTAGTAGTGAAGTATGTAAGTACTAAAAGGAAAATAAAACAATTAACTCAAAGGCCACACCATTAAATTCTCTTCGAAATTAAGAGCAGGTGTTTCCATTTACCCACCTAGGACATCAAAATACAGAGCAATCTCTCAAACTGTAAGTCTTGCACTGAAAAATGTATGAATTACAAAATAATCAAAACTATCGTGTCCTCTTGTTATTCATTCAATACGTGATATAAGATCATAAATTATGTTATCAACACTATACTGTTCCATAAAGAATGACTAGAAAAGAAGTCTACATCTCAATTGTACTGATTGTTTTCTTTTGTTTATTCATGTGTTTGTTACATAAAGATTCTACTTTATGAATTATCCTGAATGAGAACATTCCCGGACACCAAGATCCAAGGGAGACATTAGAGCAGGTGGTTAAGAGCACTGGGTTGGAATCCTAGCTCCATCACTTACTAGTTATTTAACTAGTTGGGCAAGTTATTTAACCTCTCTGTTAAGTTATTCTGTTTAGTAACTAATAATATTCTATTTTTTGCCAGTAAAATAGTATTTAAAATAGTAATTATTTTACAATAACCATGAGAATTACTATATGTAAAGTGCTTGGAGCAGTGCCTGACACATATAAGAACTCAATAAATATTAGCTTTTATAAGTAGTTAATCAGTTGGTTTTAAATCTATTTGAAACCAACATTATCTTCATATTACATAGCAGTGAAATTCAAAAACATTTCATAATCTGGTAGCAGACGAACAAGAATTTGAAAGGAAAGCAAATTGCATCTCTTCTCTAACTAAAGGAGAAGGCCTTTTTAACAGCCAAGATATTTCTAGCACTTCTCTCTTTTTGCCATTAAGATTTAACAACTAGATACAATTCCTTTTTAATTCTACTGTTGGTAATATTTTTGCAGAAATTAGCTTGGCCACTGGAGGGCTCTCATAGTCTCTCATTAACACTATATAAAAGTGATTCGATAAAAATAACACAAAGAATGAACATTACAAATACTAACAAAACATATGATACATCCTTTTATAAAAGTAATTTAGCAATATATAGCTAAAGGATTTAAATATGTATATTCTTCGATCCAGCTTCTAGAAGTCTTCCTAAGAAAATCATTATGAAAGTATTCAATTAGTTTTTTTTTAAGTATTTTATTTATTTATTTGAGAGAGAGAGAGAACATGAGCGGGCAGGGGAATGGGGACGCAGAGGGAGAGGGACAAATAAGCAGACTCCCCACTGAGCAGGGAGCCCCACGAGGGGTTTAATCCAAGGATCCTGGGGTCATGAACTGAGCCGAAAGCAGAGACTTAACCAACTTATCCACCCAGGCGCCCCCAGTTTTTCAGTTTACATTTCAATTAAGTGTTCAGCTAAGAAGCAAATATGTTGGGATGCCTGGCTAGTGCAGTCAGTAGCATGGGACTCTTGATCCTGGGGTCATGAGTGCAAGTCCTGTATTGAACATAGAGCTTACTTAAAAAAAAAGAGAGAGAGAAATATATTATAAAATATGAATTTCAAAATGCAAATTGTTAAATTTCATTTAGAAATATCTGGATGGTTGGAGATTGGTTTTTAAATACATACAAATATATGTGGAAAATCAATGCTGAAATGATAACAAGCAGTTCCTTTAGGTAGTGAGACTGAGGGTTCTTTCCCTCACTCTTGTTCTTTAGGCATTTTCCAATTTTCCATAATGAGTATGAGTTGATTTTAAAATGAGAAAAAGTGGGATGCTTGGGTGGCTCAGTTGGTTAAGCGACTGCCTTCGGCTCAGGTCATGATCCCAACATCCTGGGATGGAGCCCCCTATAGGGCTCCCTGCTCCGCAGGGAAGCCTGCTTCTCCCTCTCCCTCTACCCCTGCTTGTGTTCCCTCTCTCACTGTGTCTCTCTCTGTCAATTAAATAAATAAAATCTTTAAAAAATAATAATAATAAAATGAGAAAGTTTTTTAATTTTTTTCATTTAAAATGCTTTCAATATTTTTAAATGTCCATTATTATAAGGGTCTATAAAGAGTACTCATGTCCCTATACACTATGTGACCATCCTGATAATTATGTCACTCCCTCCCTGGCAGTCCTTTTCACCTTCAGAACATAGTCCGAACCCTTTAGGATGCAAGACCACACAGACCCTTTGTGAACAACCCTCTCAGCAACCTCTCCCCTCCTCTGTACAGGCCCCCACCACAAGCAACCTCCATACCAGTCATAATGAACTTTCTGGCAGTTCCTCATAGAAGAATGCCACACTGTCTCATTCCCTATGCTTTACACCTGCCCTTCACCCTGTAGGAAAGGACCTTTTTCCACCCAGCTATTTTCCAGTCACCCAAAATTAGCCCAAGAACTTCCTATGACAGGACTTTCCCTGCCTTTTCCTATAAAGTTCTGAAGGTTTCCCAAAGCACCTTGTGTATGCTTATATCAAAACATAAATTACCGGGGCACCTGGGTGGCTCAGTCGTTAAGCGTCTGCCTTCGACTCAGGTCATGATCCCAGGGTCCTGGGATTGAGCCCCGCATCAGCCCTGCTCCGTGGGAAGCCTGCTTCTCCCTCTCCCACTCCCCCTGCTTGTGTTCTCTCTCTCGCTGTGTCTCTCTCTGTCAAATAAATAAATAAAATCTTAAAAAAAAAAAGTCTGTGGCTAAATAGGACAGTGGTAAGCCAAACAATGAACCTGGTAGCTCTAAGCTCTCATTCTCCCACAGAAACATTAAAAAAAAAAAAAAAAAAAGGCACTTTGTCAGTGCTCTGGAAAATCGTCAAAAGTTTATAGCAACAAAGCAAACACCCAATCAAAAAAAAAAAAAAAACATCTTCTAAAACGATAGGAATGTTTGGGGATGTTTTGTTTGCCCTTTTTCTTCCCCTCCCCAGTGTAGCCGCAGTCTTGATCTTGAAGCACCAGCCCAGTTTCCAGATCCCTCCCTTGAGCAAGAGGGAGCAGAGCAAACCTTATTTGAAAATCACTGTGTACATCTGGGGCGCCTGGGTGGCTCAGTCAGTTAAGCGTCTGCCTTTGGCTCAGGTCATGATCCCAGGGTCCCGGGATTGAGCTCCGCATTGGGATCCCTGCTCTGCAGTCTATTTCTCTCTCTCCCTCTGCCCCTCTGCCCACTTGTACACTCTCTCTTTCTCAAATAAATTAGTAAAAATCTTTTAACAAAAGAAAATCATTGTGTACATCTGTTCTGACTTGTCTGGGAATACTTGAACTACTGACAAAGATTCTCATCTTCAATTTGCCTAACTTGGAACTTAAGTGGAAAAAGCAGTGGGGACTGCTTATAAACAATGCAAGGTGAACTACAAATTCAAAGATGCCTGGGACAAGAGATAACAAGGTAGAAATGATCAACAGACTATCTAAGGACTGAAGGAGAAGCTAGGATGATATTCTTTGGGAAATTAGAACATTCAAAAGCAGCTCTGTATGTGAGGGAATTTAGAAAGCCACACACATGCTGGCAAGATGCATGCCCAGAAAAGACCCCAGAAGGCTTAAACTTTCAGTTTGGGCTGACTCCTAGGCTAAGTGTTGAAGGAGTGCTCCAACATGGAGTCAAATTGCAACAATTGGGAGAAATATTTGTACTTCTTTGTTTGCTTTTCTGTTTTTCTTTTTATATTTTTTGTGAGTTCTTGTTGTTTTGTCTGTTTAGCTACTGGCATTCAAGGAAATCTTTCAAAACATTAGCTGAACATGAACTAGAGGAACAGATACTTTGGTGACCACACACAATAAGGAACAGTCTTTGCAAAATAGTGTGGAAAAGTCAACCAAGAAATTTCTATTTGGCAAAACTGTCCTTCCAAAATGAGAGAGAAATGAAGACATTCCCAGACAAACAAAAACTGAGGAAGTTCATTTCCACTAGACCAGTCCTACAAGAAATACTAGAGAGAATCCTTCAGATTGAAACAAAAGGACACTCAATGGTAACTTGAAGCTTTAAGAAATAAAGATCTCCAATAAAGGTGAATTCTCGGACAAATATAAAAGCCAGTATTATTGTAATTTTGGTTTGTGGTTACAGTCTGAGTTCCACATGATTTAAAAACCAACTGCATTAAAAAATAATAAATCTACATTATTAAGCACACATATATAAAGATGTAATTTGTAACATCAATAATAATAAAGCAGGGGGAATGTAGTGTCATAAGAGCAGAAATTTTATATGCAATTGAAGTTAAGTTGGTATCAATTCAAATTAGAGTGTTGTAAGTTTAGGATGTTAAACATAGGCTTCATGGTAACCACAAAGAAAATGTTTATAGAATATACACCCCCCAAAAATGAAAAAGGAATCAAAATATGTCATTACAAAAAACTCAACTAAACACAAATTAAGGCAGTAATGGAGGAAATAAGGGACAAAAAAAGAAAAAAGCCATAGGACTTACAGCAAACAAATAGCAAAAAAAAAAAAAAAAAAGGAAGAAGAAGGAAACAAATAGCAAATGGCAATAGTAAGGCCTTTTTTTAATCGGTAATTACTTTGAATATAAATGGATTAAACTGAGATTGGCAGAACGGATTTTTTTTTATTTAAGATCCAACTATATGCTGTGTACAAGACACTTTTTTAAAACTATAAACACAGATTGAAAGTGAAAGGATGGAAAAAGATACAGGAATACCTCAGAGATATGTGGGTTCAGTTCCAGATCACCCCAGAGAAGCAAATATCACAATAAAGTGAGTCAAATGAATTTTTTTTGGTTTTCCAATGCATACAAAAGTTATATTTACACTATACTATAGTCAATTAAGTGTAGAATTCCATTATGTCTAGAAAGAACAATGTACATACTTTAATTAAAAAAAACACTTCAGGGGCACCTGGTGGCTCAGTCTGTTAAGCATCTGCTTTGGCTCATGTCATGATCCCAGGGTCCTGGGATTGAGCCCCTCATTGGGCTCCCTGCTCAGCAGGGAATCTACTTCTCCCTCTTCTTCTGCCCCTCCCCCTGCTCATGCTCTCTCTCTCTCAAATAAATAAAATCTTTAAAAAAAAAAAAAAAACAGGGGTGCCTGGATGGTTCAGTCATTGAGCGTCTGCCTTCAGCTCAGGTCATGATCCCAGGGTCCTGGGATCGAGCCTCTCATCAGGTTCCCTGCTCTGCAGGAAGCCTGCTTCTCCCTCTCCCACCCCCTGCTTGTGTTCCCTCTCTCGCTGTGTCTCTCTGTCAAATAAATAAAATCTTAATAATAATAATAATAATGGATAAAACAACCAGACAGAAAATCAATAAGGAAATAGAGGTCTTGAACAACACAATAAACTAATTAGACCTAACAGATACATACAGAACATTCCACTCAGTTAACATCAGAGTACACATTCTTCTCAAGTACATATGGAATTCTCCATGAGAGAACATAGGTTAAGCCATAAAACAAGTCTTAATAAATTTAATGATTGAAATCATACAAAGTATCTTTTCTAATCACAATGGAATGAAACTACAAATCAATAACAGAAGAAAAACAGGAAAATACACAAACTGGAAATTAAACAACTCAATCTTAAACAACCAAGGAGGGGTGCCTGGGTGGCCAGTTGGTGGAGAGACCAACTTTTGATTTTGGCTCAGGTCTGATCTCAGGGTTGTGATATAGGGCCCCATGATGGGCTTTACACTGAGCATACAGCCTGCTTAAGATTCTCTCTCTCCCTCTCCTTCCCTTCACCCCGCTTAGGTTCTCTCTCTCTCTAAAAAAGCAAACATGCAAACAAGGAGTCAAAGAAGAAATCACAAGGGAAATTAGAAAATACCTTGAGATAAATGAAAATAAAAACACAACACTGCATACCAGAACTTATGGGATGCTAATTAAATTTCTATTCTAAGACAGAAATTTATAGCTGTAAAAACATCCATCGAAACAAAAAGAAAGATCTAAAATCAATAACCAAACTATAAATCCTGAGTAACTAAAAAAAGAAGAGCACACTAAACTCAAAGCTAGTAGAAGGAAATAATAAAGATTAGAGTGGAAATAAATAGAGAAGAGAAAATCAACAAAATCAAAAGTTAGTTCTTTGAAAAGATCAACAAAATTGACAAACCTTTAGCTAGATTGACTAAGGAAAAGGACAACTCAAATTCCTAAAATCAAAAATGAAAATAGGAACATTTCTACTTATTTTACAAAAATACAAAGGATTTTAAAAGAATACTATGAACAATTATATGCCATCAAATAAGACAACCTAGATGAAAAGAACAAATTCCTAGAAACACACAATCTACCAAAAACAACTCATGAAGAAATAGAAAATTTGAATAAACCTATAACTAGTAAGGAGATTAAATCACTAATCAAAAACCTCCCAAGAAAGAAAAGCCCAGGGCTTCACTGGTGAGTTCTACCAAACACTGAAAGAAGAATTAACACCAGTCTTTCTCAAACTCTTCCAAAAATTCAAAGCACAGAGAATATTTCCTAACTCATTCTATGAAGCTAGGATTATCCTAATACCAGGACCAAATACACTACAGAAAAAGAAAACAAAAACAAAAACTACAGACCAATATCCTTTATGAGCATTGATGCAAAAACCCTCAACAAAATCCTAGCAAACTGAAAAATATATAAATGCATCAAATTAACATGGTGTACACCTTAAATCTACATGTTGTACATCAAGTATATTTCACATAAATAAATAAATAAATAAACAAACAGCGTATTAAAAGAATTATTCACCATGAGCAATAGGATTTATTCTTGGAATGCAAAAGATAGTTCAACATACAAAACCAAGCAACGTAATACATCACAGTAATAGAAGGGGGGAAAAAAACCACATGATCATCTCAGGTGCTGCAGAAAAAGCATTTGACAAAATTCAACACCTTGTCATTATAAAAACACTCAATAACCTAGATATAGATGGAATTTCTTCAACATAAGTAGGTCATATCTGAAAAATCCACAACTAAAAAAAAAAAAAGGAAAGGAAAGGAAAAAATCCACAACTGACATCATACACAATGATGAAAGATTGAAAGCTTTCCCTCTAAGATCAAGAACTAAACAAGGATTCCTGCTTTCACTACTTCTATTCAGCATAGTATTGGAGGTTCTAGCTAGAGCAATTGGGCAAGAAAAAGAAATAAAGTCATCCAAATTAAAAAGGAAGAAGCAAAATTACCTGTTTGTGATGATGTGATCTTACACGTAGAAAACCCTAAAAATTCCACGCACTATAAAATTGTTAGAGCTAATAAATAAATTCAGCAAAGTTCCAGATACAAAATCAACACACAAAAATTAACTGCATTTTCTACACATTAGCAATGAACAATCTGAATGGAAATTAAGAAAATCCCATTTACAATGCATCAAAAGGAAACTAATATATAAGAATAAATCTGAGGGGAAAGTCTTGTACGTTGAAAACTACAAAACATTGTTGAAATTAAAGACATAAATAAATGCAAAGCTATTCCATGGTCATAGACTGGAAGACCTAATATCATTAAGATGACAATACCATCCAAATCGATCCAGACTTGGTGAAATCCCTATCAAAATTCCAATGGTGTTTTTGTAAAAATAGAAAAACCCATCCTAAAATTCATATGGAATATCAAGGGACCTCAAATAGCCAAAACAATCTTGAAAAAGAACAAATATGGGAGACCCATTTCAAAACTTGCTACAAAGCTACCGTAATCAAAACAGTGTGGTACTGGCATAAGGAGAGATACATAGACCAATGGAATAAAAGCCCAAAGAAAAACCTTCTCATATATGGTCAGTGATTTTGGACAAAGGTGTCAAAAACATTCAACAGGAAGGACAGTTTTCAACAGATGATGCTGGGAACTGGATACTCATGTACAAAAAAAAAAAAAGAAATTGGACCCCTTAACCTTGCATCATTTACAAAAGTAACTCAAAGTGGATCAAAGACCTAAATGTAAGAGCTAAAAACCATAAAATTCTTAGAAGAAAACATAGGGGGAAAGTTTTATGACACTGGATTTAGCAATGATTTCTTGGATAGGATACCAAAAGTACAGACAATGAAAGAAAAAATAAGTAAACTGGACTTCACCAGAATTTAAAACTTTTGTGCATCAAAGGACATTAGAAGTGAAAAGGTCACCTACAGAATGGGAGAACATATTTGCAAATCATATATCTGATAAAAGATTAATATCCAGAATATATAAAGAACTCCTATAGCTCAACAACAAAAACAAATGATCCAATTCAAAAATGGACAAAGGACCTAAGTGGACATTTCTCCAAACATATACAAATGGCCAATAAACACATGAAAAGATGCTTAACGTCTAAGCCACTAGGGAAATGCAAATCAAACCACAGTGAAATAACACTCTATATCCATTTGGATGGCTATTATCAGTAAAATGGAAAATAACAAGTGTTGGTGAAAATATGAAAAAATTAGAACCCTTGTGCATTCCTGCTGGGAATGCAAAATGATGCAGCCACTGGGAAAGTTTGGTGGTTCCTCAAAAATCTAACTGTAGAATTGCCCAATGATCCAGCAATTCCACTTATGGGTGTATACCCAAAGGCTCAAAAGCAGGAACTTAATCAGATACTTGTAAGCCAATATTCATAGCAGCATTATTCACAATAGCTAAAATGTGGAAACAACCCAAATGTCCATCATCAGATGAATGCATTAACAGAGTAGGATATGCATGTATATATACACACATATATTTACAATAAAATATTCAGCCATAAAAGGGAAATTCCAATATATGCCACAACACAGATGTATCTTGAAAACATTTTGCTAAGTGAAGGAATGAAGGAAATCAAACACAAAAGGACAAGTATTTTATGATTCCACTTAATACAAGATACCTACAATAGGTAAATTCATAGAGACAGACATAGAATAGAGGGCATCAAGAGCTGGGAGTGGTGGGAAAAGGAAGTTATTGTTTAATAGGCACAGAATTTCTGTCTGGGATAATGAAAATGTTCTGAACACAGTGGTAATGGTAGAACACTGTAAATGTAGCTAATGCCACTGAATTACTCTTAAAAATAATTAAAATGTTAAGTTTTATGTTATGTATATTTTGCCATAAAAAAATTGGGAGGATATGGTAATCAGACTCTAGGATGGCCCTCAATAATCCCTTCCTCCCAGTATTCCATACCCTTGTGTAATACCCTCCAACTGCATATAGGCTGGACTTGTGACTCAAGAGTAAGTAACAAAAGAAACTGCCATCATTCTCTCTCTCTTTTGGATCATTCATTTGGGGGAAGCCATCTACCATATTGTGGAGAGCTCCATAGAGGAGGGAAGTAAGCACCTGTCAACAGCCATGTGAATGAACTTGAAAGCAGATCCTCCTGCTGTCAAGCTTCCAAATGACTTCAGCCCTAAATAACATAGTAACTGCACACTTGTAAGAGCTCCTGAGCCATCACTCTCAGCTAACCTGCCTTTGGGTTTCTGACCCTCAGATACTGTGTGAGATATCTGTTATTTTAAGCAGCTAAATTGGGAGTAATTTGTTACGTTGTAATAAATAATAATGCCAGAGGTGGGAGTAAAGGAGTAAGGGAAAGGGTGGCTCAGTTGGTTAAGCAACTGCCTTCGGCTCAGGTCATGATCCTGGAGTCCCAGGATCAAGTCCCGCATCGGGCTCCCTGCTCAGCCAGGAGTCTGCTTCTCCCTCTGACCCTCCCTCCTTTCATGTGCTCTCTCTCAAATAAATAAAGTCTTAAAAAAAACAAAAAAGTGAAAGCAAGAGACCATATATCATGAAAGAAAATAATCACAAAATGCTGGTATGTTCTGTACCTGAAATATTGCATGAAATTTCTTATTTTGTCATTTAAAAAAAGATTCCTCAAGTTAATCATTTAGTGCGTAATGACTAAGAGACTTTAAAGGAACAAAAGGAGAAAATGTCATTCTTAAGGGACAAGAAACTTGAGTTCACACAGGATACTAAAAGGGCTTCAAATGAGTTTCATTGGCATTAAAAGTTTTTATTCTGAATTTAATCCACAATCTATACAAGTTATTTACAAGGCATGAAAATGGAAAACAGCACAAAATACGATTGAGGTATAAGCTGAGAGCACAGTATGTCATGTTTCAATAAATATAATTCAAAATTTGTAAACTAAGTGACCAGATAGATGAGTCTTGTTTTATAGTAAAACCATATAAAATATTTATTTCACGTGAGGTAGAGGACAGTTTTGTGTGTCATGTGATGCAACCAACCACAGCAATTTTAACCATAAAACTGTACATCATTGGCAAAATTTTAAATTGAATTATGGTCAATGTAGTCAACAACTTGTTTCAACAGTTGCAGAACAGATATTTCACTGCCTTCACAGGTTAGAAATTCAGAAATAATTTAAAAGACTACTGTGTTGGCTTAAAATTATCAGGATAAGCAAATACTTCTAACAGGATGGTTAAAAGCAAGTATATTTTATTTCTCCCAAACTATAATTCCCCCAAAGTTGTCCTAGATTAAGCAATTCTTTTAGCAGGACTTTTTTACTAGAACTACTTTAAGTATGCTGTGCTTTATTTTCAAGTGAGGTATCTATATTGAAGAAAAAAATCATAAATTTCTTTTACATTCAACTAACTTAATATACTATTTTGTTTTCTGGGCTTAATTTTTAAATTTCAGTTTTTACATTTGATCACTTTCTAATTCAAAAACAGTAGCACTATATAAGACATTTAATTCTATTACTAAAGAAACAAGCTCCAGATTGCATTACAGTTTCAGAAGCCATCTAAAATGGAAAGATTTTACAAAAACAAAACAAAACAAACAAAAAACTGTCCTTTAAACAAGATGTAATATAGAATACCCATACAAATTTCTTCCAATAATGGATATGCTTCAGTATCCTATACTAGAAAAAAATTTAAGCTGTTTAGTCAATCCCACAATGTATTAATACAGCAGTAATGTGTCCCTTATTGCTGACAGCTTCAATAAAAATTAACAAGTAGTTCTAAGCACAGAAATAGATGTACAGTATGAGCACAACTTATTACATTGATTTTTAATGTCCTGTCGTGCAGATTAAATGCGTAAGAGCAAATGAAAATGAGGATTTTCCCCAAAGCAATCAAAACATAAGTCACTGAGAAGAAAATTTTAGAAGCTGATCAAAAACCTTCAATTAATTTTAGGGAAATACCTTGAACGTGTTTCATATTACTGGAGTTTCCTTCTCATTCTAGTTTCCTTCAAACAGAAGCCACAGATGTGCAAATAAATTGGTCATTCTGTCATGACTTCTAAAACCTATCAATAACCTGCAAATATCATTGTACTCGTCTATTTCACCTATTTTAGTAACTGGTTTTTAATTCAGTATGTACAAATGATTTTATATCTCAACTGGTAATATATTAAATATGTTATAAAATTAGCTCAAGAAGCATAAAACATCATGACTCTCATGGACACAGAAATTCAAGCAAAAGAATATGCTCTACAAAACTAAAGCACAAGCCAAACTTACATTGTTGGTCAAATCTTTTTATAGTGTTACAAGTTGCATTTATGAAATCAGGCTGGTTTAGAGCTTCCTCAATGACAGCAGATTTTACATTTACTACCTTTATAGATTTGGTACCTTTTACTCACAACAAATAAAGTACAGAAACTATCATCATCAAAATTAAACATCACCATCACCCAGTAAGCTAATATTCTATCTTTTCTTCCTTCTTAAGATGCTCTAGCACTTTTGATAGGCCGTTCCTTTAATGCAGCTTTTTAAAGTAAATATTTTTATATTTTTCCTAAAAAGAATATTACAAAGTCTGAGGAAAAATCTGCTTGCCTAATAAATTGGCACACAAAAATTAACACCAAAACAAACTTTAAGCTAGCAACCAACACACAAAATGAGCATGCAAAGAATAGAAGAATAAGTTTATATGGATATTTCAGCAGAGGCCACTTTTAAAGTATTACAAAATCTATTTTCAACCTATGTGGTGCAGTTTAACTTAAAATTACTTTTAACTAGAATAGGTATAATATTTACAATTGACTAAAAAGCTCTATTTTCAAGGAAGTTAGAAACCTATGGCACATCAATGGATCTTCTGGAAAATGAAGACTATACAATTTTATGTGTCAAGTTTTCCTTATGCGAAGGACTAGAAAAAATATTTCTTTACTCAATTCTAACAAGAGTTTATGATAATTTAAAGAGGTTTAAGCACTGTTTAGAATTTTAAAATAAAATATTTTAAAGATTAAGCAATTTATTTTAGAAGTTTTGGGTTGAAACTTGTCATTTACAAAGTAACATAAGCACAATGATTTTTTAGTAAATTAGAAAAACAAAATTATAGGGGCTTGAGTTTATCTCCCAAAAAGCTTAACTGTGACACAACTAAAGTGAACTTTATCATAAAATGTCTTTTTGATTTTTCTTTCTCCAGATCTAAATAAAAGGTATTAGGAGGGTCTATCCTTTTTAACATTTATACCTCCTTGAGGAAACCAAGAATCAACAAATTAAATTGCAGGGTAATATAGTAAAATTTAATGGAAAATAGAAAATACACATTTACATCACACTCTAGTAAAGAAACTATACTTTGAGAAGTACAAAAATTCTTTTAGGATATGTAAGTACCATTAAGTGAAATACGAAAATAACTGGCTAAATGATAACCTACTGATTTCTGAAGTTCTATATCAGTAGAGCATCTATTGTCTACACTGGAAATAGTATACAACATAACTCTAGCTGATTTATTTTAAAAATAAATTTAGCTCTCAAGTAATTTCATACAGTACCCTTCACGAGAACATAAACATATAATTCCTGAAATAATAATGTCAATTAATGGTAGCTTCAGGAAACTTCCTTTAAAAAATGCATACTAAGAATTTTACCTAATATCTTGTAAGCCAATAATTAACAAAAATGAAATTTGCCATTAAAGAATGACAGACTTTTCTGTGCAAAAAAAAGTGCAGAAGATTTGCCCCTCCCCCAAACTATGGAATTCCTGTCTTCTAAAAATTATCTAAAAACCTTTTAGTAGCAGGTAACTAAACTTCCCTATATTAACCTACCATACACTACCAGTTGACTGTAAATTCCTGATTTTGATATTAAGTAGTAATTGAAAATGGTCCATTCGTGCAAATATTGATAAGACTTAACATTTAAACATACAAAAATCCAAAATAACCTTCAAGGTATTTAATATTTTACAATTTAAGGAAAAACAAACCCATTAAGGAAAACAAATCCATTATATAAATTTCAGTGAGACCCATAACTACATATAAAAACTGTACAGGAGGATTATGAATCGTATACAAACTGATGTACGTCAATGGTATCAGTTTTTCTCAAGAACATTAATATTTTCACACCTCTATTGACAACATAAAGTTCAAAAATTACATTTTATTCCCTCTTCTGAAGTTGTTGCATAAAAAAAACTTCTAAATATAACCACATTTAAACCAAAAAACAAATTACAACTGCTTTTTGTATTTAATAGCAGTGTATAATAAAGTATGTTATCCTTCCTCATTATGCCTATTGGGTGTGCTATAACCTCATCAATGAAATTCCTCTTTTGACAAAATGTCTCTTAGGAGACACTAAAAAAAAGAGAATTGGTGGAAATTCATTCTATAATATGAACAAAATAAAAGCAAATTTTATGTATAATAATGAGTATACTGTATCAATTTAGAAAGGAGACTGTTAACGAAAAAAATGGAGATTCAACTCCTTCAGTAGCTCTGTATATTTGAAATATGAAGCCACCATTGTATGTAAAGTTGAGTCTGAAATATAGTTAACAAAACTGACCACAACTATCCATCACACAATGCAGCTTTTAAAAAGTATACAACTGCTAAATTTGCATTAGAAATATAGGCAGATTATCTAATAGTTCAAATCATATAGTACTGTTTTTAAGCCGGTTGAAAAAAAAAGTACAAAGAAGCATACATTTTCATTCATTTGGAAAATGTAAAAATTTATGTACTAATATATAATCTCTTTACTTTCTCTGATCTACAAATGGACAGGATGCCTAGTTATCTTCATGCAGACAAGTTACTCAGAATTCAATAACCAAAGCAAACAAAAATAAACCCTGTTGGGAATACACAGATGAATCGCTTTAAAGGTTTCTATTCTTTAACAGTCTTAGATGATTTCAAAATTTGCAGCTTTAGCTCTTTTATCATCATCTCTAACTTCTGTCTTGCCTCCCGTTCCTGTCGAAGTTCATCTTGGAGTTCTTGCCTATCAGCCTCAGCATGGTCCAATCTCTGTCTCAGTTCTGCCAACTGTGAGATTTAAAAGACTGTCAGTTTTCATTCAGTTTTGTTTTTCCATTTAATCTTCACATCATAGCAAAGACCTACTTTCAAATTACTTTTTACAAAATAAACTACATTTGTAAATTCATGCATACTACAATCTCTTGAGTATCTAATAATATTCATCCAGTTTTGACTTAATATTGAACTGAGAGGGGGAAAAGGGTCAAGAGAACTAACACCTAGAGCACTTTCATTACGCCCTATGGTTTAGTATACCTCTCACACAGCCTACTCGCGTTATTTGTTCATCTTCCCCAAGTTGCGAGCTACTATTCATTTTTGCTCAAGTGCTTTTGAACATAGTGGGCAACAATTCATGTCTGTTAATTTGGTGATTTGAAGGCGCATAAACTACATTAAGATAATACAACATTTGATATTCAGAGAGCTAGAGATTAGCAATTTGGGCAACTAAAATACAGAAACCTAATGAAAGTTTATTAAAGCAATCAAAATAAAAAAAAAATCATCGTGGGGGGCACCTGGGAGGCTCAGTCTGTTAAGCATCTGCCTTTGGCTCAGGTCATGATCCCGGGGTCCTGGGACTGAGCCCCACATCGGGCTCCCTGCTCAGCGGGGAACCTGCTTCTCCTTCTCCCTCTGTCTACCACTCCCCCTGCTTGTGCTCTCTGTCAAATAAATAAATAAAATCTTTTTAAAAAAACCATGTTGGATGATATACCATAAACTTGTGTTTAACAGAATTATCTATTTTGAAATCTTGCCCAATGAAATGAGCTTGACAAAAAGTAATTTTAATAGAGAAGGTAACAGCTTCAATTTCCACATTGAAAGGGCAACATTATACAAACTGAGTAATTCTTACCTGTGCTGCATATTCAGCCTCTTTGTCTTTTTCTAAATTTGAATCACAGGTACATTTTTGCTTCATTACCTGCTCTAATTTTTTCTCTAAGTCTTTCTGTTCAATATAAAATTCTTCCATTCTATGAGCATGTTCATTCTGCAAAGATTCAAGCTCTTTCTGTAAATTTTGCTGTTCTTCAGTGAGTTCCTTCATAGCTTTTGAACTACTCAACATTTCAACTTCCTGTAATATGAAGAACAATACAATTTTTATTTTGTTTCCATCATGCTAAAAACTTCTATACAGGAAAAAATAGGACAGAAAACACCTGAAATTCAGCTGTCACATCAGTTTTATATGTAAGTAATTATCCTGAAAAACTATTTTCTCTAAAAATTTGAAAGAAAATTGCTTATGAGTATAGAACCCTAAATCTTAAACACATTTATAATATCTCTCTTGACTTTTCTTGAGAATGTGCAAAAGTATCTTTTCATAATAGACTATCATTTAAATAACAATTTTACCATCTGAAGTTGTTGCTTCTTCTGCAAAATTGAGTTCAGTTTTTCCTGTTGTTTTACATAAGTTCTCATTACTTCTTCCATGATCTTTCCCTTATCATCCTCACAGATGATATCTTTGACAAGAAGTGGAGATGAAGCTGCAGCATCATGGTCCATTCCTGCCTTGCTTGTGTCTCTGATGAAACTGCAAGTGGTAGACTCGGGTTTCTTTTTACTTGTAGAATTATTTGAGATTGACGGATCTTTGAGAGGCAAAAATGAAGTAACAAAAAATGAACATCACTGTTAAAAAGTCACTAGAACCCACAAACAAAATGAAAAAAAAATTCCATTTACAAATGAAATAAAAAATAATGAAATAGTTAAGAATAAATTTAAGAAAGGTAGAACAAGACCTATACAATGAATACTACAAAACATCATTGAAAAAAATTAAAGACCTAAATAAATGGAAGGGCATCCCATGTTCATGGATTGGAAGATTTAATATTGTTAAGATGGTGTCATGAATTGAATGTTAGTGACCCCAAAATTCATATATTAAAATCCTAATGCCCCATGTGACGGTGTTAGGAGGTGGGGCCTTTGGGACATAATTAGGTCATAAGGGTGGAGCCTCCATGATAGGATCTATACCCTTATAAAAGAGACTCCAGAAAGCTCTCCTGCCTTTTTCACCATGTGAGGACTTCCACCATGTGTCTGAAGAGAACACAGACCTTTATGAACCAGGAAGCAGGCCCCTACCAGACACCAAATCTGCTGGTGCCTTGATTTTGGACTTCCCAGCCTCCAGAACTGTAAAAAATAAATGTTTGTAGTGTAAGCCACCCAGTCTAGGGTATTTTTGTTATAGCAGCCTCAACAGACTAAGATAGATGATAAATATTCCCCAAACCGATCTTTTTTTTCAATTCCTATTGAAATTCCAGCTGGCTTTGTGGCAGAAATTGACAAGCTGATGCAGAAATTCATATGAAAACACAAGGAATCCAAAATAGCCAAAACATAATATTAAAAAAGAATAATAAACTTTTAGGACTCACAATGCCTAATTTCAAAGCTTATTACAAAGCTACAGAAATCAAGGCTGTGTGTAGCACTGTCATAAACATTTGTCCAGAAATAAACCCATACTTTTATGGGCAACTGGTATTTAACAAGGGCACCAAACAACTCAATCAGGAGAGAATGGTCTTTTCAACAAATAGTGTTGGGACAACTGTAATCACATACAAAGAGTGAGACTGAACCTCACATTGTATATAAAAATTAATTCAAAATGGATTGAAGAGACCTAAATGTAAGAGCTACAACTCTTATATGTAAATCTTTGTGACCTTGGTTTAGGCAATGGTTTCTTAGACATAACATCTACATAAGCAATCAAAGAAAAAATAAATTGGACTTCATCAGAATTTAAAATTTTTGTGCTTTGGGATGCCTGGGTGGCTCAGTCTGTTAAGCGTCTGACTCTTGATTTTGGCTCAGGTCATGATCTCAAGGTTATGAGACTGAGCCCCACTTTGGGCTCTGTGCTGAACGTGAAGCCTACTTAAGATTCTCTCTCTCCCTTCCTCTCCCCCTCCCCACCCCACTTGCGCTCTCTCTAAAAAATAAAAATAAAAAATAAATAAAACTTTTGTGCTTCAAAAAACACCAACAATAAAATGAAAAGACAACTGATAGAATGGCAAATCATATATCTGATATGGGTCTACTATCCAGAAGATATAAAGAACACTTATAACTCAATAGTAAAGAGAGAACCCAATTTAAAAATAGGCAAAGGATCTGAATAGATCCAATAAAACATGGAAAGGCACTCAATATCATTAGTCATTGGAGAACTGCAAATCAAAACCATGAGATACCACTTTACAACCATTAGGATGGCTATAATCAGAAGAAAGACAATAACAAATGTTGACAAAGATTGCAGAAATTGGAACCCTCATAAGTTGCTGGTAGAAAGGAAAATGGTACGGCTGCTTTGAAAAACAGTCTGGCAGTCCCTTGAGATATTAAACATGACCCAGTAATTTCACTCCTAAATATATACCCAAGAGAAATGAAAACATGTCTATGTTAAAAATTGTGCATAAGTGTTCATAGCAGCATTATTCATCACAGCCAAAAAGCGGACACAATTTGGGGCACCCATCTGGTTCACTTAGTAGGGCATGTGACTCTTAATCTTTCTAATCTTGGGGTCATGAGTTCAATTCCCACATTTGGCATGGAGCCTACTTTAAAAAAAAGTGGACATAATTTAATGTCCATCAACTGGTAAGTGGATAAACAAAATGTGGTATATTTATCTATACAATAACAGAATATTAAACCATATAAAGAAAACAAGTATTAAAATATGCTACAACATGGACTGAAAAAATATTATCCAAGTGAAAAGCCAGACAATAAAAGGTCACATATTATATGATCTCTTTTATATAACATGTCCAGAATAGGCAAATCTATAAAAACAAAAAATAAATAGAGGCTGGGGAAAGAGGAAAATAAAGAGTAACTTCTAATGGATTACAGGGTTTCTTTTTGGGATGATGAAAATGTCCTGAAATTAAATAGCTGTGATTGTTGAACAACCTTGTGAATTTACTGAAAGTCACTAAAGTATACACCTTTAAGGGTACATTTTGTAATATATGAACTATATCAACAATTTTTTAAAAGTCACTAGAATTAATTTGGGGAAAAAATATAACACCAATATGACATAACAGTATGTTACTAATTAGTGTTCACCATATTTATATGAATCCAAAGAAAGCTGAATTTTAAAAATCTCAAAATTAAAGTACAGAAACCCCCCAAAGAATCTCAGTTATCTATGAAAACAGTTAAATGACTAATGGACACTTCACCTACTCCAAGATAGCTGAAATAATTGTCACACTTGCTTAAGCTGTAAGCAAAGTTCTGCTGCCATGTACAGGGTAAAACAGGCAGCATTTGAGCAGACATGTCTCCTCTGGTCCACAGTATTTTAAAAAACATTGTAACTGGGTAGTTTTTTTTTTAAAGATGTCCAGCCAGCATTCTGCTTTTTATGCCATCTGCCTGGCTCCCATAGCTATGAGTTTTCAATCCTTGCTTATCACATGGCTAAGTTTCCCTGAGTCCTGTACCTAACAACTCTTACATACTTCTTAGCATTATTTTTTTCTAAGACTTTCATTCTTTCTTTTTTTTTGAGTAATTTCTATACCCAACGTGGGGCTCAAACTCACAACCCTGAGACCAAGAGTCACATGCTCTATGACTGAGCCAGCCAGGCACCCCATTACATACTTCTTAGCATTATAAAATGGTTTCTCAATTCGCAGCAAATTAGAAAGGACCTTCTGAAGAAAACTGACAGCAAAAAAAGGGCAGGAAAGGAAAAAAAATCACGCAAAAATCACTTGCAGTATGAAACCATGTAGACTACATAACTACATCATTAACCTTTATAGCTGTAACTGTTCTAAAAAAAAGTATAGGAACTGAAGTTCTAAGTAGTCACTCACAGTTTTGAAAGGTGCATTTTTTTAAGATAAAAGCTTCAATTATCTGGAACACTCTCTTAAACAAAAATCCTCTTTAAAAATGCTGACTAAGGGCTCCTGGGTGGCTCAGTCGGTTAAGTGTCTGCCTTCAGCTCAGGCTATGATTCCAGCTCAGTGGAGAGCCTGTCCCTCCCTCTCCCACTCCCCCTGCTTGTGTTCTCTTTCTCTGTCAAATAAACAAATAAAATCGAAAAGAAAAGAAAAGAAAAGGAAAGAAAAGGAAAGAAAAGGAAAGAAAGGAAAGAAAGAAAAAGAGAAAGAAAGAAAGAAAGAAAGAAAGAAAGAAAGAGAAAGAAAGAAAGAAAGAAAGAAAGAAAGAAAGAAAGAAAGAAAGAAAGAAAGAAAGAAAGAAAGAAAGAAAGAAAGAGAAAGAAAGAAAGGGAGGGAGGGAGGGAGGAAGAGAGAGAAAGAAAAGAAAAGAAAAGAAAAGAAAAGAAAGAAAAAAAACGAAAATGCTGAATAAACATGTTTATTAAGTGTATGATTTTAAAAAAATAATTTCTAAATACTTACCTAAACGGCTACATAATTCTCTACTTGTTTTTAAATCCATTTTCTCCTGTTCCTCCAGTGAGACATCTGGGTAAGACACCATTTTTTGATGTTTCCCACTACTATGAGGCTTCTCTGACTGTCTTGGTATAGATCTACTTGCCTCTGTCTTTGTGACCTCTTTAGACTGGGATACAGCAGAAGTAATCGACACATTTGGGGCAACCACTTTATCACACATGTATAAGTAGTAGCTAAAAGCAAAGAAAGGCAAAATAATACATATATTACATTTGGGTAAAAAGTAAAATATGTTAAATCTATTTCTATGGTTAAAAAATTTTATACCGAAACAGACAACCTAACACCTCAGAAAATAAGGATCATAAGGGTATGTGTTGTGGGGAGCGCTGTGCATTGTGTAAGACTGATGAATCACAGACCTGTACCCCTGAAACAAATAATACATTATATGTTAATAATAAAAAAGAAAAGAAGGATCATAGAAAAGAATTCTTTAAAACTTCAGTACTTTATCAATCAGAGAAAGACATGTATCATATGACCTCACTGATATGAGGAATTCTTAATCTCAGGAAACAAACTGAGGGTTGCTGGAGTGGTGGGGTGTGGGAGGGATGGGGTGGCTGGGTGATAGACATTGGGTAGGGTATGTGCTACGGTGAGCGCTGTGAATTGTGCAAGACTGTTGAATCACAGATCTGTACCTCTGAAACAAATAATGCAACATATGTTAAGAAAAAAGAAAAAGAAGAAGATAGCAGGAGGGGAAGAATGAAGGGGAGTAAGTCGGAGGGGGAGACGAACCATGAGAGATGATGGACTCTGAAAAACAAACTGAGGATTCTAGAGGGGAGGGGGTGGGGGGATGGGTTAGCCTGGTGATGGGTACTAAAGAGGGCACATTCTGCATGGAGCACTGGATGTTATGCACAAACAACGAATCATGGAACACTACATCAAAAACTAATGATGTAATGTATGGTGGTTAACATAATAAAAAAATTTAAAAAAAACTTCAGTACTTTAGACAGTAAGTGCAACATTATGAGTAATTTTTGTTACTTTGCAAAAAGTAATTTCTAGGCACTAAAGAGATACTCACTGGGAAAGAAAACTACAGTCTCATCTCCTTCCCTCAAAACCACCTGAGAACTAAAAGCATGAAGCACTTCAGTGCTGTTTAATAGTCTGAATAGGTAAGGTTTATGCCAGAAAGGACATAGACCATATGCTACTTGGAGAACTATTTTTTTGCCCCACCCCCACCCCACCCCACCTCCACGCCCCCCCACTCCGTGAAAGCAAGGAATCCTCACTCTTTGTTATAGAGGCTGATTCAGTCCCACACCACAAGGCTATGGCCTGATTCACCACAGGCCCAATGAGGAGCTCCCAAGGCCCTTCTTACATAGCACTCTGAATACCGCCCAGCTACTGCTACTGGGCAGTCAGTCCTACTTGTTTCAAACCCCACAGAGCAATTTTCCTAAAATACTTTAGTACTTCCTAATTTGATAAAATTTCAATAGTAAGTTGCACAAAACTAAGATTGAAGGGATTACTACCAATTTTGCTCAAAGCTCACATAAAATTGTTCAGCAAATTATCTGAAAGACCCACGGAACACATCTGAGCTAAACACTGAAGCACCGTATTATTAACTATAATCTGCATAACCTTTAGCCAAAAAATGCAACCATTTAACTGATGTACTACTTCATTCCCTAAACTCTAAATGATCTCCTCTTACATCTTATTTTCTTTATACAATAATCTGTATTGTTCCTCTTTACTAATTACATGAATTCTGAGAATAAAAAGTATTCTGCTAAAAAAACTGACAGGTTTAATAATGCTCAAAGATTTACTTCAAACACAACAGGAATGATGGGAACTGTGCAAATGTAAATAAGACTGAGATTCTTCATCACCATGTTTGAGGGGAATATATATCTACAGCAATAAAAACCTAGGAATCAATAAAAAGTTTATCATCTAAGGTGCATTTTTATTAAAAATAGGAAACTGGATTTTGAAGGACGTGGTTACTATGAAAGCTTCTAAGTTTCAAAAAATTTCTTTGTAAAATACCAAAGTTGCATACCAAACTCTTATTTAAAGAGTTGGTTTACCTCTTACAGGGAAGAAAGGAAATTAAAGGAAAACTTCCAACTTTTAATGAGGGTGAAAAGGAAATGACGAATTCCTAGAAAGAACAAAGAAACACCAAGAAAAGGTTATCTCAAATATTCAACACAATTTACAGTTCATTTCATTAACAAGCCTAAAACTAAATAATGAATTCCCAGGAACTAGAACAGTACCTGACATATAGATGTTGGATGAATAAATGAATGAATGAACAAATGAATGAATGAAGAAACAAATGAGTCAATACCCACTCACCTGGGGTGTAAAAATGAATGTGTCTGAGAAACATGGTCACCTTCCTGCTTTATAACAGGGTACCATGACTGTAATTCCATTCCTGATGGTGTATCTATCTGTAGAAAAATGTAGAAGGGAAAAAGTTCATCGAGGGAAGATGTGATGGTTAATTTTATGTGTCAACTTGGCAGGGCCAGTGTATGCCTCTGAAGAACCCTGACTAATAAGAGTTACATTATTTGAGAGTCCTCTTGTAACAAGGCAGCTTTCCCTTAAAGTACCAAATCTAGTCACTCACAACTATGTAACCTATCCTATCACAGAAACCGTTCAGTATGCATATTAACATGGATTACCAGAAATGATTTCATAAAATTTCATACTAAGTAATCTATTTTTAAAATCCATTTTAAGGGCGCCTGGGTGGTTCAGTCAGTTAAGTGTCTGCTTTCAGATCAGGTCATGATCCCAGGGTCCTGGAGTCGAGCGCCCGCTGCATCTGGCTCCCTGCTCAGTGGGGAGTCTGCTTCTCCCTCTCCCTCTGCCCCTCATCCCGTTTGTGCACTCGCTCTCACTCAGTCTCTCTCCCATAAATAAATAAAATCTTTTTTAAATAAAAAATAAAATCCATTTTAAATAGTACCTTGCAAATATACAACATTGGTAAGTTTGGATTCTTCTTGCTGCTACAATCGGCTAGAATAAACCCCTTCCCTACGGTATTTGTTAGTGGATTAGATAACATTCTATAGTAATAAATACTTTGCCAGGGGAGAGATGTCACTAAGATGGCAACACAGGTTGTTCTTGACTTCACACCCCCTCACAAGAAAAACAACTAACATCTATTCAAGAACAAGACACCACTGAGAGAATCCTTTAACATGGGAGTGTGGAGGTGGTGAGGCTGAAGCACCCCACTGCACCTCAGAGACCAAGACAGACTGCATTACAAGGATGGATGTTAACTGAACCTACTGTGGTAATCACTTCACAATATATGTAAATCAAACTATCATGCTGTATGCCTTACACTTATACAGTGATATATGTCGATTACTTCTCAACAAGACTGGAGCGGAAAAAAGGTGGATAGACAGATGAATAGGTAGATTTATAATAAAAGAAGTATGGTGAAATGTTTAAAAAAAGAAAAGAAAAAACAAAACTTAGAAAGACAAGGGAACCCAGTCAGAGCCTCACAGAGTAACGTGAGTGGAGGAGACAGGACAGAACATCCAGAAAGACCAAGGCAAATCAAGTCTGCAGGTCAGAGGAAGCTGCCCAGAGAGAACGCTACAGATCTGTGGAGGATCCACCTCAAGGATTCAGCACAGTACCTGAGCAGCACATGCTCGTGAGGAAACGCCTCAAAGCTGAGTCATGCTTTTCTGTGGGCAGCTGATATGGTGAGTGATATGAGGGAGGTAGGAGTCCAAAGGAGCAGCCATTTTATCCTAACATGGTAAACTCAAATGGGCATTATTCACTCCACAGCTCTCTGCTAACTTGGCTGAAACACTGATGGGACTGCATTGCACATTTTTACCTTCCCTCTACAGTCTCGCCTCCACTCCCTTCCTTTAACAGGTGATTGATCCTTAACAAACATCTTACACACCAACAAAACAAAACAAAACAAAACAAAACCTTCACCAGGCTAACCTTGAAACTACTTTGCTTGCTAACACTTATCAGTAAACCATATTTCCTCATAAACTATACATGTGAATAAAGGAAAAGAAGGTAACTGGGTACTTAATGAACATTTTTTTTAAGATTTTATTTATACATTTGAGAGAGAGTACAAGCGGGAGAGAGGCAGAGGGAGAGGAAAAGCAGACTCCCTGCTGAGCTGGGAGCCTCACCTGGGGCTCGATCCCAGGAACTGGAGATCATGACCTGAGTTGAAGGCAGACACTCAACCATCTGAGCCACCCAGGCGCCCCTACTTAATGAACATCTATATACCTGATAAGTACTTTATAAACCCTACTTAATTCTAACAAGTACTTCATTAAGTAGGTGTTATGACCTCCATTTTACAGATTAAAAAACTGAGGTTCAGAAACTGAGAAAGAAAAGAATAACCTGTGACCACGAACTTCTCCCTTATTTTCGTTTGTTTTATATGGTCTCCCCACTATCACCAACAACCAGCGCCACTTTGCACACACACATTTCAAATCACAGTAATTACCTTGCTCTTTTGGGAAAAGAGTATCTTACAGAGGGAATAAGACTCACATGGTAGAGGAGGGAGCTGAAAAGAGGTAAGGTTTGGGTGAGCAATAAAGACAGGAGGAGGTTAATGGACAACCCCAGTGGAGTAAGAGAGGATGGAATTGAGATTGAGATAAAGGAAAGATGAGACAAAAATGAGAGCTGGATATTCCTCTGAATGTCTCCACTCTCTTCTGCAACTAGGTAAGGTGTGTGGAAAATGACATCCTCATCCAGTAATTCATAAACACAGCACTCAGGGGACAGCCACTAAATACTAAGAAATTAGGAAAACTATTTTGCCTGATGTCCCAATATTCCAGTTCAGAACCAAGAAACTACATAAAATGGAATAGAAACAGATCTCCAGATGCTAAGCAGTTGTGATTAAAGCAAAATCAATTCGTAAAGTGTCCATGGTTTGATTGGGGGGATCCTGCTAATGGAGGAAAACAATTAGGATGAAGAAACTCAGGAGAAGTCTGATAACCCACGGCCCCAACAAAATGAGTTGAAAATTAAAAGGAAACTGCTTCTGGAGCAAACATTACACAACCTGATCAATCAGGAGAAGATTTAAGACCAATGAAAAGCCAAACATAAAAATATGGTAACTTCTATTGGTGAGAAATCAACATTTTGGTTAAGAATGAACAAGGAATTTGAAAAACTAATGAGATCGCAAGATTAGGGAAAATAATGATATTTTCAAAGGATTTAAGAGTATTCAGTGGGGGCCTCTAGGCTCTATACAATTAAAAAAACAAACTCAAGGTGTGGGGAGGGGGGAGTGGCTCAGTTGGTTAATCGTCTGCCTTGGGCTCAGGTCAGGATCCCAGGGTCTTGGGATCATACCTCCCCCCCAACCCCCACCCCACTGGGCTTTTTGCTCAGTGGGGAGTCCGCTTCTCCCTCCTCTGCCCTTTCCAGAACCCTCCCCCCCAACCCCCTCATCCAACCCACTCATCCAGCCCCCTCCCCCAACCCTGTGCCCATGAGCTCTCTCTCAAATAAATACAATCTTTAAAAAAAAAAACACAATCTAGATCAAATATTCTAAAGAAGTTCAGAATCTGAGGCAAAATCAAATGCTTATTTATAAAATAAACCAATCACTTGTTCCCACAGTTTCTCAACCTATAGCTCAATTCTACAAGTAAATTAGAAAGGGTATTGCTGGCAATGGCAACACTAAATGACAGATGCCAGGTGACAGCTGATAGCCTAAAGAGAGGAGAATGACAAGATGCAAACCCAAAACCTGATTCAAAAAGCAAGACAATCTGAGTGCTTTATCATAGACCAGGGCAAATAATTTAATATATCTCAATTGTCCCCTACCTTCATCACAACACATACAGTAACTGATGTTTAAGAAGTCCTGAGTTAACATGACATGGTTGAATTATATTCTATATTTATGCCAGGTATAAATAGCATACTATATACATATATACCATAACTATATACCTACCACTTAGAAAGATTGAAAACTAAGACATTTTAGAATTCATGAAAAAGGTTAGATTTAAAAAACACTCTGCTGAAAAGAGTAGCTTCATCATCCAGAAAACTCACTTAGGCAGAACATTCTTCACCACAACACTGTATGACAAGAGGTGTTAATAAGCATGGATAAGCTCTCTCTAACAAATCAGTGAAATATAACATCAGCTTGAATTAAATGAGAATTTCTTTTCTAGAAGTCATTTGTTAAACTCATTGTTTAGAAAATAAAGCTCCACTTTAAATGAGTTTTATATCCAACAAATTCTGGATGTACTGCCCAAAATGTCAACTGTTTCCAGATTTTTTAAAATTCAAATTACTAAAATTGACATATATTCAGAAGTTTTTTCTATTATATCTGGAATCTCAAATCTTCAAAATAGCAAGTTCTAAACTTCTTCACCCGAAGATCTTCACTCGAACTGACTCAGTTTAAAGAGAAAAAAAAAGTGACTCAATTTTGATCACATTCATTTCAAAACTCTACAGCTTGATTTGTTTTACTTTTATTCATGATCCAAACTCAGCGTATCTTTATTTCCAGGTCTCTGAACTTCAGATGCCACCGTAAATAATTGCTAGCATGTTAAACACCCATCCCTCTCTAATTTCTGTCCTTTATTTTCTAATATCACACCATCCTACTAACAAAATCACAGTCTAGAGATTTTAAAGAAATCTTCCTTAAAGATCACTTAGTGCAATCTCCTAGCCAATCAATGTCTGAATTCCCCATTCAAAATCCCTAACCAGAGGCTGTCCAGCCTCTGCTTCAACAGAGCAGCTTGAGGTCAAGGACCAACTTCCTTACTTTTGTATTTTCAGTACCCAGCACCTGGCATAAAGTATTCCTAATACTAATAAATACTTGCTGAATGAATTCTGAATGACATCTTAGCTCATTAATTCCCAGAGTGGCCTTTTATCAGGTTACTCTGCTACCCTGAAACTGAGAAGACAGTCTCTTTCACACTCAATATCCTTCTACTCCAGGAAGTACCAAAGAAGCCCAACAGTCTCTGGGGCATATTTTTAGAAATTAGATCTACAAATTAAATAATATAAATGATGGGGAAATGTACAACACTAACCATGATAAAATGATGGGATTTAATTTTATCCAACATGTGGTAAGCCATAAACACATCTATAACAACTTATCCTAACTGTGTGTTAAAAACAATTAAGAACAGCACATATTATACAACAGAACATTCAAAGGCATGCCAGATTTTCTCATTTATTCTGCAACTGTGTCAACATACAAATTAGGTCTTCAAAAAAAGAACAATATAATTAAATGGCACAGCAGTAATGCTACTACTGATCAGGAATAAAAATTAGATACCAAGATATGAGCATCTACTGTCTCTTATCTTACCTTTCAATGTAGGAAAAATTTATTCACTTTGTGTATTTAAAAATTAAAACAGAATACATTACATTACTTGGCAAAGGAGAGAAATAGATCACTTAGTATCTTAAGTTGGAGTCTTAAACATTTTAAAATGCTTTTATTGCCCAACTTCCCCACCATTATCTATCACAAAATGAACAGATGGCATCCTCATCTGAAACACATAGGAAAATTTTCAGACATATTATTTCACTTCAACGGTTCTTTCTCTAAGTCATAAAACAACAAATAATGTCTATGAAAGCAAAATTTAAATAATCCCAAAAAGGTAGAGAAGAATTCATCTTAAATAAATAAAAATTAAGAAATGTTTTGAGTTTCTCTAAATTTCAACTTACTGTGTTATGTACACATGATCCTTTCATAATCAGATTTCCTAATAAAGAACTATTGTATTTTGGTAGTACAATGCTTATTAGTCTTACAATGACAAATAGTTTAGAGAACTTGATTTCATTTACAAAAAAAAACACAATACTTTAGTTGCCACTTTCTAGATACAAAACAATCCCACCCACTCAGCACTATTCATATATAAACATTCCAATTTGTACTGGAATAAATAAATAAATCAAAACCCTTTACAATTCCTAGACTTATCTCCAATAATAAACTTTGCTTTTATGTGGCACTCTAGTTTTTAATTACAATATCAGATTAATATTATCTTTAATGAATGACAAATATTAATGAACTAAAGAAATCAAGGCAATACCTCAAGATATTGGTGGGACTTCCAAAATCTCACCAAAAATCAGAATTAAATTTTTTTAAATATGTGGAAAAAATTTTAAAAACAGAATTTATAAAGAGCTATAAAAGATATAGATTTTTACATTGTGGTGTTCATGAGACAGTAAGCATACAAAGAACTAGCAGATTGGTAAATTTAACAGGTTATCCTAATGATGTGCTTACATAAGAAGTAAAATATAATGCATATTAAATAATCATTACTTTGTACAAGCCCAACATAAATCATTAGCAACCTTACAAAAAACATGACTAAGCAATAGTTCCTTAGATATAAAGTGAATATACCTGTCAGGGTCTTTTTACTGTGTTATTATAATACTAAGACATTCAAGTGGCCAATAAATGATTTCAGAAGGACACAAAGACACCCTACCACACAGCTGCCAACAACTCTTACTGAAAGAAACTGAATCTCTCACTAAAGGATCAAGTTTCCTCTATACTTCAAACATGTTGTGAATGAGTGTTTCAACAAATGAAACAGGAATAGTGTTACAAGGTAGCAAATAGCTACTTAAAGAGATTTTAAGGCTTAGTCTTGTGCCTTGTTTCCTTGTAATTATTAGAATTAATCAACCCAATGAAAACTGAAACAATATAGGCACTAACTGCCCAAACACAGATCTTCAGGAATTAGAGCAATGTCCGCTGCTCCCTGGCACTGAAAGATACCACCTACCTCACAAAGCCAATTTTAAGTTTAACGTGCTTAAAAATGTCCACAGGAAAAGCAAAGGCTCACATTTTTTTTTAAGATTTTATTTATTAACAGACTGAGAGAGAGACAGCGAGAGGGAACACAAGCAGGGAGAGTGGGAGAGGGAGAAGCAGGCTTCCCGCAGAGCAGGGAGCCTGATGTGGGGCTCGATCCCAGGACCCTGGGATCATGACCTGAGCCGAAGGCAGACACTTAATGACTGAGCCACCCAGGCGCCCCAAAGGCTCACATTTTTATAATGTGCAACTATTATCTTAAATCCTTTATGGAAACAAAACCATGCGAAGTCAGTGGTATAGTATCACTCCCTTTACAATGTGAAGGAAAAAGGAGCAAACTGGTAAAAAGTCCTGTTAATAAATTCCTGGTACTTTTAAAAATAATTTTTAAAGTTTATTTATTTATTTATTTAAGTAATCTCTACACCAAATGTGGGGCTGAAACCCACAACCCTGAGATCAAGAGTCACAATGCTCTTCCAACTGAGCCAGTCAGGTGCCCCTAAAAATAAAATTTTTTATACTGGAATTCTACAGTGTCCAATCCATTTAGTATTACAATAACTTAGCAATCTCCATATCACATACATCTTTTCACTAAAATATCTGTATAAATCTAAGGTTTTGCTTTTCTATCCCATTTCAGCATATATGCTTTCTAAAAAATGATGATCTCAGATTATTTTGATTTTCAATTAAAATATATTGACAATATCAAAATGTAGATTAATTTTATTAAGTGCAATGTAGTCTATTTTTTATTTTACTCTATTTCATTTTATTTGAATGCTGGTAACCCACTAAATTGATTTCATAACCCTCGTGGCCCTTCTCAACTGGGGTTCTCAAGAGACAAGCCCAAATGCCCCAAGGCATCCATTGTATGCAACGAATCAACTTCACTCCAAAGCATTTAGAACGGTACTATATACCATCTTTGGAAGAACTGATGAAACCATCACTCAGATCATTTTCTGGAGGGCTTAATTCTCTCCCGGAAGCCCGGATGAAAAAGGCTGCATGAGTGAAAAACTGCAATTTGAAAAACCTTGCTCCAAGTGAACTGCCTTAAAATTGGTTCGAAAATATTATTTCAACAACTGGTCCTGTATTAATAACACCTGTGTACTGGGCAGGTGCTTTTGCAGATTTACAAAGCATTATGTATGTAAAGGAATTATCACTCTATGTTGCAATTATGAATTACGAAATTTTGTTTTCTTCTTTGCACTTGTTTAGGATTTACTACAATGGGCCTATACTGCTTTCATAATCACACCAAAAAAAACTTTTTAATATGGAATAAAAGTCCTAGTGTTACCAAAATGGTCTTTAGTGAGTTTCCTAAATTTTTGTATTCCTTGTCCCCACAACATAAACAAAATATGCACTTTTAGTGCTATTTGAAATCTCAAAATAATTTCAATACCATAAATAAAAACAAAATGCTGCCTTGCTTTGAAACTAAACCGGGTTTTCTCCTCGAAAATCACTGGTAACTTTATAGGGCTAGGAAGACTTTTCATTCAGTTATTCAAACCTTTATTAAACATCTACCACATTCTAGATTCAGAAACCAGAAGATAAATTCCTGCCCTAGGGTGCCTGCATTTAGTCTTTATGTACATATTTCTGTGACGCACTTCTAAATCTAGAAATAGTTGGAGCCACCCTCCACCCTCCACCCCCTATAAAACTGGGCGCCTGAGGCTCAGTTAAGCTTAAACAGGCTCAGGTCATGATCCCCAGGTCATGATCCTGGGGTCCTGGGAGTGAGCCCTGAATTGGGCTCTCTGCTCAGTGGGGAGCCTGCTTCTCCCTCCCCTTCGCCTGCTGCTCCCCCATTTGTGCTCTCTCTCTCTCTGTCAAATAAATAAATAAAATCTTTTTTTAAAAAAGTAATTTTATATTTTTCCTAGTCATTCTTTTTTCTGCCTAGCATGGTGCTGTAATACTTTATTCAGTGATTGAGGCAAACCATACCTTAAGAAAAGGTTTAGAATTTAATTATATATTTTCTTTTTTTGCTTTTTGTAGTCTAATAAAATCCTTAAGTTATTTTATGTATGAACCTTCATTAGACCAAAATTCTGCACGTGGACAAAATACAGGTTCCAGCTGTTACTAAAGCTATTCCCAAACTAGTTCCACCTCTTTACTTGAACAAATTGAGTTCTGGCTCCACGCTTTCCTCTCCCAGAACTCTAAAAGGACTGAAATTAACCCAATTCTTGATTACTTCCTTGTTCTCCCAGTGGCATAAATCATAATGTATGCACAGCTATGAGAACACTACTGGCTGCCTACACATCAATTCAGGTGTACCCTTTTTCTTTTTCCTGGAAGTTTCTTAATTTTTTCCAATTTCTCAGACCAAAAAGAATAAACTTCTAAGTTTTTTTTTCAGAAGCCTTTTTAAAAATGTTAACATTTATAACTTTTATCATTTTTTAGTGGTAAAAACAAATATAGGCTCTGTATTTTCTAAACCATAAGGGGGCACTATTCCCAAAGCCATTCTAAAGATTTTATTGGACCGTCTTTAACATAATTCTTATAATAGACCCGTTTCACACTTTCCTTCTTGCATAACTTTGTTTTAGTAAGTAAATATCCAACTAGTATAATTACTGTGTACAAATAACTAAGAGTGAGATACATATGAACCCAATACTGTTATTTTATTTGTGTTAGAAATATCTTCACAGGGCGCCTGGGTGGCTCAGTTGGTTAAGCGACTGCCTTCGGCTCAGGTCATGATCCTGGAGTCCTGGGATGGAGTCCCGCATCGGGCTTCCTGCTCAGCAGGGAGTCAGCTTCTCCCTCTGACCCTCCCCCCTCTCATGCTCTCTCTCTATCTCATTCTCTCTCTCAAATAAATAAAATCTTAAAAAAAAAAAAAGAAATATCTTCACATAATTCTAAGTTAAGTCAAAAAGATGTTTGGAGAGACGCGCCAAGGTGGCTCAGTCAGTTAAGCGGCTGCCTTCGGCTCGGGTCATGATCTCAGGGTCCTGGGATCAAGCCCCACGTGGGGCTCCCTGCTCAGTGGAGAGTCTGCTTCTCCCTCTCCCTCTGCCTGCCTCTCTGCCTACTTGTGCTCTCTGTCAAATAAATAAATAAAATCTTTAAAAAAAAAAAGATATTTGGAGAAAGGAAAAGTTCCCAAATACATATTAATAAATATTTCAATAATAGTTTGAAGCACCACCCTACATTCCTAGACTTTTCCAAAATGCTTTCACTTCCATTCTCTTACTGGATCAGTTATCTCATTCAACAGTTTATCTGCAAATTATGTGTTTATTTCCAGATCGAACCATCACTTTTCCAAAAAACTCCACATATTCTAAAATATAATGCACTGTTGCTTTTCAAAAATTTATTCAGTTAGTGGGGCGCCCGGGTGGCTCAGTCGTTAAGTGTCTGCCTTTGGCTCAGGTCATGATCCCCGAGTCCTGGGATCGAGCCCCGCATCGGGCTCCCTGCTCAGCGGGAAGCCTGCTTCTCCTCCTACTCCCCCTGCTTGTGTTCCCTCTCTCACTGTCTCTCTGTCAAATAAATAAATAAAATCTTTTTAAAAAAAATTATTCAAGTTAAAAAAAGGAATTCGCTGAGTGCCTCTGACGTGTCAAGCACTAAACTATGTCCTGGGAAAATAGGAAAAAGATAGTCTCTAAATTCAGG